>NC_091863.1:41101978-41778109 GCF_037783145.1 Equus przewalskii | reverse complement strand
AAATGTAAAGAGCAAAACTATATGACTTCTAGAAGATAACATAGGAGAAAATCTAGGTGACCTTGGGGGTTTGGTGATAACTTTTTAGATTAAACATCAAAAAAACAGTTCATGAAAGAAAAACATGATGAGTTAGAATTCATTAAAATTAAAAATTTAGGCTCTGTGAGAAACACTGCTAACTGAATTTTTTTTTTTTTTTAAAAAGCCACAGACTTGGGAGAAATTTTACAAAACAAATATCTGATAAAGGATTAGTATCCAAAGTATACACAGAGCTAAAAAATAAAACAAACAAGCAACCCAGTTAAAAAATGGGAAAGAGACTAAACAGATAACTCACCAAAGAAGAAATACAGATGGCAGGTAAGCATATGGAAAAAAATGCTCAGCATCAAGTGTCATTAGAGAATTGCAAATTAAAACAAGAGAGAGATACTACTGCACATCTATTAGAATAGCTAAGATTCCAAACACTGACGATACCAGATACTGACAAGGACGTGGAGAATCGGGAACTGTCATTCATTGCTGTTGAGTATGCAAAATGATATGACCACTTTGGAAAAGATTGTCTGGCAGTTCTTTGAAAGCTACTGATTTTCGATCCACATCCTTATTTCTGTTGACGTTAAACTGAAACACCCTTAAAGTGTCACCTGGAGTTAAAAAGAGATATGGTATGTAAAATGTCTGGTAGAAATTTAGACAGTCGGTCAACGGGACATACACTTATTTACTGGATACTATTAGAAAAGAGCAGACTGATACATCTTCAACTATATAACATTGTTCAGATAGATTTGTTAGGGCCTCATAACATCCAATTTCACAGAACCCTAAACATGTTATTCTGCTGATTTATTTTTTTGCTGCCTAGATATTAGCTCAGAGTCGAATCACAGAATCCCCGATTTCAGGAGTTGATGTGATCAGCAACAATTAACTATTGACTAACCTTCTCTGAGTTGACTAAGTTCTCTCCGCCTCAGCTATATCCTGTGTAAACTGGGATTAAGAATAATGCCTACTTTGTAGAATTGTTGTCGTAATTTAAAAATAGAATGCATTTAAAGTGTTCAGCCTAATGTCAGGCATATGGTGAGTTCTCAGTAATGGGAACACTCGTTATTATTATTAAATTTTATTGGTGACATGAAGGAGGATCATGATTTCTCTGGTTTGTCCCTTTCAATCTAGTTAATATTTTCTCATGCATCTGGGACATATGGTATGACACAAAATACTCTAGGAAAGGCATATGGAAGAACTGAAGGAGTGTCTGCTTTAAAAAGTTGATAGTCTAGTTAGCGCAAGAGATTTTTAAAAAGAGTGAAGAATGAGAGGGAAAATTGGGGAAACAATTCTTCTTTAAATAAGAATACTAGTTAATAAATGCAGCACACAATGTAAAAATTGATTTTAGCCAGGTAGATCAATGAACGATAAAATCATTGCATGAAATATTATTAGAGAATAGGATATTGAAGTTATTAACCCACAGATTACTTACTAACTACTAGGGGAAAATATTCCTTTAACTGGAAAGGAGTAGGTGGTCAACATTTTAGTCAAGATTGGGGTAAACTGACATTATATGCCTTTTGATGTAAAATATTAAGTATATAGTCCCACTCATGTAGTATTCTTGCCAAATTGTTTAACCAGAATACAATCATGAGGAAACAGACAAATATAGATTGTGGAACATTATGAAAGGAAACTGGGTAGAGTGTTCAAAAGTTCAATGTCATGGAAAACAAAACAAAACAGGAAGGTTGAGGGATTTGTTCTAGATCTTTAATAAAGGAGAAAAGAGAGGCATACAGCCAGCAGATTGAATAATTGAATCTATTGTATTGGGGGGAAGAGAAGGGTCTATGAAAGACATTTGGGGAACATTTGAGAAAATTAAAAATATACTTACTTACATAGTATCATTGAATTAACGTTAATATTTTGGTTTGCTAACGGTAATGAGGTTATATAGGAAAATGTCCTTATTTTTAAGAATTGAATGCTGAAATGTTTAAGAGTCAAGTGTCATAATATCTGAATTTTTCTTTCAAATGGTAGAGCATAAAGTTTAAATAGATAATTTATAGATAGCTAGACATATAAAAATAGACAAGATAGAGCATGTGCGTGCAAAAACGGAAAAATGTTAGCATTTGTCTTTGGGTACTCATTTTAGTCTTTCAGTTCTTTCAAATTTTCTATCAATTGGAGGTAGATATTTGGTTCAGTTGTTAGCAGCAGCTATAATCTAGCAAACATAGAAAGCAATCATCTACCGTTTCTTTAATATTGCATCGGGGCTAGTGAATTGTTATTAACAGCCTCGTAGCTACAACACATGTCAAGGCAGCAAACAAAGAACATATGAAAAAAAAGCCTCACGTATGTTCCATGCAACCTGGACAAATGCAAATGCCTCTTCAAAAGAAGAATCATTTGTAATTTAATAGTGGAAATATGTGTTTCTAAATAAATAGGCACATTATTTTCCTTTGGGAGGAGGCATAGTCTCAAGAAAACAATTAAATATAAAACTCTTGAATGCAATTTCTACACAGTTATCCCCTAACTGATGTGTGTATGTTCCTAGGAGTCTCAGAATCACAGACTAGGGTATTTTTGTACGTTCACTGTCTATCTAGTGCTTGGTCAAATCATGCGTTAGGAATCCATTTTACCTCATCTAGGTGTTCACTGATATACTCAGACCACACACATTACTTGCAGCCACACTGGGGAGGCAAACGCAGCTACCAGTCCTCCACTAGTTGGTTGAAGGCCAGATCTACAGCCTCAAGTTTCCTTCATTAATTCATGCAGGTGCTGAAGACAGAGTGAAGACTTCAGTGGAGAGCAGTGATTCCAGATGGCAGGTTAAAAGTCAAAGCTTCAGTTTGCCAGGTGGATTCCCCTGAATTTATAGTTCCCCACAATTTGCAACATTAACCTCTAGGTCAGGAGTTCGCAAGGCCATTTCATGGGATTAGAGAGGTCAAAGTTATTTTTATAGTAATAGTAAAAGTTAGCTGCCTTTTCCACTCTTATTCACTCATCCAGTGCACAGCAAGTCTCCAGAGATGACATCACCTGTGGTGACTCATCACTCTAACATTTAATGGAATGCGTGTCTGTATACTGTTGTGTTGAAAAATTTATTGATTTTTAATTTCCAATATGATAAACATTAATTGATATGAGTCACATAAAAAAAATCACTTCATGTCCTCAAAATATTCTATACCTTTCCATCCAAAAACCACAGAATACACATTCCTTTCAAATGCCCAGGAACATTGTCCAGGATTGATCACAGACATTAGGCAGCCAAACAAGTCTCAATACATTAAGAAGGTCGAAATAATACCATGCATCTTTTCTGACCACAACGTACGAAACCAGAAATCAACTACAGGAAAAAAACCAAAGCCAGCAAATAGTGGAGATCAAACAAAACCTGACTGAACAACGATTGGGTCAAGAAAAGAATCAAGGAGAAATCAAAAAATTCCTGGAGACAAACGAAAATGAAAGATCGACATGCCAAAATCTGGGGATACAGCAAAAGCCGATCTACGTGGACGTATATAGCAAATTATAGGCCTACCTCAACAAACAAGAAAACTGACAAATAAAAAAATCTAACAGCCCATCTAAAGGTACTGGAAAAAGAGAAACAGAACAAAGCCCCAAGTCAGCAGAAGGAAGGAAATAATAAAATCAGAGCAGAAATAAACGAAATAGAAACTAAAAAAAAACAATAGAAAAAGTTAATCAAAACCAAGAGCTGGTCTTTAAAAGATAAACAAAATTGACAAGCCCTCAGCTAGACTCCACAAGAAAAAAAGAGAGAAGGCTCAAATAAATAAATCAGAAATGAAAGAGGAAGACTTACAATCTGACACCTAGAGAAGATACAAAAGATAATAAGACAATACTATGAAAAGCTATACGCCAACAAATCCTAGACCCAGAAGAAATGGATAAATTCTTAAAATCATACAACCTTCCACAGAAACTGGACCTAGAAGAAGTAGAGAATGGGAATAGGACAATCACCAGTAAGGAGATCAAAACAGCAATCAAAAACCTCCCAAAAAATAAAAATCCAGGACCAGACGGCTTCCCCTGCGAATCTACCAAATGTGCAAGGAAGACTTAATACCTGATCCTTCTCAAACTCTTCCAAAAAGTTGAAGGGGAGGGGGGGCTTCCTAACTCATTCTACAGAAGCCAACATGATCCTGATACCAAAACCAGACAAGGACAACACGAAAAAAGAAAGTTACAGGCCAATAGCACTGATGAACATCGATGCAAAAATCCTCAACAAAATTCTAGCAAATCGAATACAACAATACATTAAAAAGCTCGTACAACATGATCAAGTGGGTTTCATTCCAGGGATGCAGGGATGGTTCAACATCCGCAAATCGATGAACATGATACACCACATTAACAAAATGAAGAATAAAAATCACATGATCATCTCAATAGATGCAGAAAGCTTTTGACAAGATACAGCATCCATTTGTGATAAAAACTCTCAATAAAATGGAGATAGAAGGAAAATACCTCAACGTAATAAAGGCCATATATGACAAACCCTCAGCAAATATCATTCTCAGAGGAGAAAAACTGAAAGCTACCCCTCATAGAACAGGAACCAGACAGGATCACCACCGTCACCACTCATATTAACATAGTATTGGAGAAACCTCGCAGAGCAATCAGGCAAAAGAAAAGAGATAAAAGGATCCTCATTGGAAAAGAAGAAGTGAAACTGTCACTCTTGCAAATGACGTGGATTTTATATCTAGAAAACCCTAAAGAGTCCCAGAAAAACTAAGAAACAAGAAAGGATACGCCAAGTCACGAAATACAAAAATCAACATACAAAAATCGGTTGCATTTCGATACACTAACAACGAAGTAGCAGAAAGAAGATATTAAGAATACAATCCCATTTACAACTTAAGACAAAAAGAATCAAATACCTAGGAATAAACTAAACCAAAGAGGTGAAAGATCTACACCAAAAAGCTATAAAAGCATTGTTGAAAGAAATCGAATAGACACAAAGAAATGGAAATATATCCCGTCTCTTGGATTGGAAGACTTAACATTGTTAAAACGTCCATACTTCCTAAAGCAATCTACAGGTTCCACGCAATCCCTATCAAAGTTCCAACATTTTTCACAGAAATAGAACAAGGAATCCTGAAATTTATATGGAACAGCAAAAGACTCTGAATAGCCAACAGAGTCCTGAGAAAAAAAGAGCAAAGCTGCAGGTATCACACTCCCTGATTTCAAAATATACTACAAAGCCATAGTAACCAAAACAGCATGGTACTGGCACAAAAACGGACACACAGGTCAATGGAACAGAATCAAGAGCCCAGAAATAAACCCACACATTTACGAAACAGGACTAATAGTCGAACAAGGGAGCCAAGAGCATACAATGGAGGAAGGAGAGTCTCTTCAATAAATGGTGTTGGGAAAACTTGGACAGCCACATGCAAAAGAATGAAAGTGGACCATTCCCTTACACCATGCTCAAAAATCAACTCAAAATGGATTAAAGACTTGAACGTAAGACCCGAAACCATGAAACTTCTAGAAGAAAACATAGGCAGTACGCTCTTTGACATCGGTCCGAGCAGCATATTTTCAAGTACCACGTCTGACCGGGCAAGGGAAACAAAAGAAAAAAATGAACAAATGGGACCACATCAAACTAAAAAGCTTCTGCACAGCAAAGGAAACCATCAACAAAACGAAAAGATAACCCAACAATTGGGAGACGATATTTGCAAACCACATATCAGATAAGGGGTTAATATCCAAAATATACCAAGAACTCATACAGCTCAACAACGAAAAAAAACCAACAACCCAATTAAAAAACGGGCAAAAGATCTGAACAGAGATTTCTCCAAAGAAGATGTATGGATGGCCAAAAGGCATATGAAAAAATCCTCAGCATCATTAGCTATCAAGGAAATGCAAATCAAAACCACAATGAGGGATCACCTCATGCCGGTCAGAGTGGCTATAATTAACAAGACAGGAAACAACAAATGTTGGAGAGGATGTGGAGAGTACACTGCTGGTGGGAGTGCAAACTGGTGGAGCCACTATGGAAAGCAGTGTGGAGTATCCTCAGAAAATTAAGGATAGATCTACCATATGATCCAGCTATCCCACTGCTGGGTATTCATCCAAAGAACTTGAAAACGCAAAGGCATAAAGATACATGCACCCCTATGTTCATTGCAGCATTATTCACAATAGCCAAGACTTGGAAGCAACCTAGGTGCCCATCAGGGGACGAATGGATAAAGAAGGTTGTGGCACTTATACCTGATGGAATACTACTCAGCCATAAGAATGATGAAACCCGGCCATTTGTGACAACATGGATGGTCCTTGAGGGTATTATGCTGAGTGAAATTAGTCAGAGGGAGCAAGTCGAATCCGCCTGATCTTACTCATAAGTAGAAGATAAAAACAATGACAAACAAACACGTAGCAATGAAGATTGGATTGGCGGTTACCATAGGGGAAGGGCGAGGGGGAGAGCAAAAGGGCAAAAAGGGTGATTAGGCTCACATGTGAGGGGATGGATAGTCTTTGGGTGGTGAACATGATGTAATCTACACAGAATTTGAAATATATTACGATGTACATCTGAAAGCTATATAATGTTATAATCCAATGTTACTGCAATTAAAAAAATAAAATAAAATAAATTTTAAAAAGATTTTAAGCGTGTAAAGGGTTTCTGAGACCAAAATGCTTAAGAATCATTGCTCTAGTTCATTCATTAAAAAAAAAAAAAAAATTCCTGAAAACATCATTTGCCATGTAAGGGGCCCTGTGACATTTGATGGGCGTACAAAGATAGCCCAAAGTGACCATTTATAAAATACCACATACTGTAAGTTAGGAGGTTTAGATATTGTCTTCAATTTAAGCCTCCCAACACACCTTCAGAATAGGTATGGTCACCTTCATTTTACAAATGAGGGGGAACTGAGTATTTAAGACCAGGTCTAAAACCCAGTCGTATCCTATCAGATTCTAAAGCCAGTGTAAATTCCACTTCATGTATGATGCATGATATTCAGTCCTCCTTCATGTTTGTTTCTTTTCAATGAAGCTGAAAACTCAGCACAATTGGAGTCACTCCGCCTGAGATAAAATTTTAAGATGAAAACTAGATTGACATTTTAGGTAACACCATCTGTAAACATGTGTAACCTTTTTCTGTTTTCACCAATACTTCCTCTCAAAGGGCACTAGGTTAGGATACCTAACTACCGCCAATTCAGTTTCTACAGTGGCAGATATTACCAGCGACATTGCAGAATTGTTAGAAGAATCAAATGAAATGATGTTAGTAGCAATTGCCGTTAACTAATATTAATTACCAACATTTATTGAGTTTACGTAATTGCTTATAGTAATTCTGAGGCATGTACATTTTAAGAGCTAAATTTTATTGACTGCCTATATTGAGCCAGGCACAGCTCTAAGCACTTAAATATATCATCATTTCGTTTAATCCCTCACAGCAGCTCAAGATATGGCAACTATTATTATCTCATTTACGGATGAAGAGAACGAGTTAGAGAGATGTTCAGAGAATTTCCCGTGGTCACACTGGAAGTTAGTAACGAAGCTGATATGAACCAGGCAGCCTGACCCACGTGTGTGGCCTATGAGTCAGTTCACTACATGGAGGAGGACATAGGACTTGGCCAGGCCCGTCAGCTATGAATCTGGGGGTGGAGATTCAGGTAGCCCCTCCTGCTAGTCTACTTCATTGACATTGTACAGTGAGCAGATATTTATTACCCACCTACCCTGTGCCAGACTGTGTACCCTGGGCAAGAGAGACAAATCAGGTACATTTCCTGCCTTCGGTCCAGGAAGAGAGACAGAAACATGTTGTATTACATTTGTCTGCTCCGGCTGCCCTGAAAAATCACCACAGACGGGGTGGCTTAAGCAACACATTTCTTTCTCACAGTTCTGGAGGCTAGAAGTCCAAGATCAATGTGTTGGCAAGTTTGTTGTCTTCTGAGGCATCTCTCCTTGGCTTGCACGTGGCTGCCTTCTCACTGTGTTCTCACGTTGTTTGTCCTCTGTGTGTGTTTGTGTGTGTGTGTGTGTGTGTGGCGTGTGCGCGCACACACCCCTAGTGTCTCCCTGTGTGTCCAAATTGTTTCTTCTCATAAGGACACTAGTCAGATTGGATTAGGGCCCACGCTAACGGCCTTATTTTAACTTAATCATCCCTTTAAAGGCCCTATCTCCAAATGCAGTCACATTCTGAGGTACTAGGGTTTCAACATATAAATTTTGGGATGACAAGATTCAGCCCGTATCAGACGTAACACAGAGTTTTAAAAATAAGCTCTTTCCCTTAAGTTCAGGTTGACTTTAGGCCTCAAATACGATGACATGAGGAAACAGACATTTGGAAATCACATCTCAGGAATTCTGAAGATGCTGCTGCAATTTTGGGTGATTTGAAAACCAATTTTGAGATACAATAACCTGTGGGCCCAAGAATACTATTATATATATATATATGTATATATGTATATGTATATAGACACACACACACACACACACACACACACACACACATATATAAAATGTAATCCTCAAAACAGTACATCCAAGAGGTAAGTAATGGTCTTATTCACATTTCAGAGATGAGGAATCATAGATATAAAGAAGTCTAAGCAAATTATCCAAGGTTATTTAGCAAAAAGAAAGCCCCCCAACACAGAACCTGGAATAAAACCTATATAATATTCTGAATTCACAGCCAAATCCTTTACTACTATGTTACTTTGCTTACAATGGAAGAATTTCTCTCTTTGTTTCTCTCTCTCTCAAACAAGGAATACCATTAACATTATCAGGTCACGCAATTATTCTCCTGTTGCCCCATTTAAGAAAAAAAAGAAATCTATGTTACAGAGATTGTGTAACAAATTGTCATTAGAAGTAATCACACTCTATCAAGTAGGCCACGTGTTAGAGTACAAAATGAATCCCCAGTGAATGAGTCAACACTTGTTCCTTGAGTACTTACTTTGCTTTGCACTGAATTAGGCATCAGCAGTGTAAGAGTAGGTTAAATCTTACTCTCTATATTCAAAGATCCTCTAGTCCAGTTGGAATGACAGTGCACGTCCACCTTGTGCACTGGTACAACTGAAGGCAGTTTGGTGTAGGGTAAAAGGCATGGGCCCTTGAGTCAGGTATATCTTCACCTACCTTGTATTAATCTGAGACTCAAGGCAAGACTCGCTATTCTTCTTAGCCTGTTTGTTCATCTGCAATTTAGGGATGATAAAATATGCCTCTAATGGCTCTCATGAGCATCAGGTTATTTCTGGCACACAGTATATGTAGGGGAACTGCTCTGTGCCAAGCACACTGACAAGCTCGTGTATGGGCCATGTAAGTAAGTTTCAACCGCAGTTTGATCTGCAGCTGAGTAGAATGCCCTGTTATCCTCCAGGAATGTGGAAAGACAGGCTGAGTTCTGAGAAGCTGCTGCAAGACTCCATTTCTCACCATCTCCCTATTTTGAGAGAGGCCACCATAGGCAGTTTCTTATCACCTCTCTGGTTCCAGAACTTTTCATCTTTCTTCCTTCCCTCACCTTAGGGTACAGCTGAAGCTTATAGAATGGCCTAATGTCTAGCTGCAATTTGGAAATGGCTCGTGAGCAACAGAGTCCCATACCAGTGATGAAGCCTATCATCTGGCTTATTTTGTTTTGATGTCACCCTGTGGAACAGGGAAATGGGAGCTAACACCATGTTGATATTACTTTTCCTGTCTATGTAGGTAATGAACTGAGTCTACCTGGGCACATCGTTGTTACTTACTGGCCAAATATGTCAGCTCGTTTGACAGCAAGCCTTCGGTAAATGTTAGCTGCTACTTCTACCATACGTCATTTGAGCATTAGGGATTAGCACAGTCCAGGTATACAGCATCTGCCAATAAATGGAAGGAATTGTAATTTAGGTACACTTTGCTATTCCTAAGGAACTGTGTGAAATAGTAATTGCCCTCAGTGCAGACAGAATAGCTGGAATTCTAGTGTTCTTCATACAGATTTGATCTTTATCTGAGGATATGATTATCCAGCCCTGAGAAAGAGTGTTAAGAGTATAGCCATTGGGGTCAGAAACATCTGGGTACATGATAATAACCCTAACCATACAAAATCCATCTTCATTGGGCACTCACTGCGTGCCAGATACTGTTGGAAGCACTTAACGGGCACTGTCTGTTTTGACCCTTACAAAAATCTAGATGGCATGCACTCTTATCGTGCCCTATTGAGAGATGAGGCAACATAGGTTTCCAGGTTCACTAAGTTGTCCCGAACAACACAGCAAGTCAATGGGAAAACTAACTAGAATTAAGACCCAGGATGTCTGACTCTGAAGCCAAGCTCAACTAGTTATGAGATCGTGCAAAGCACAAAATTGCTTAGCACCTCAATTTCAATGTCCATCAAATGGGAATAAATATAGGACTTCCCACATATGGAAGTTGTTTTAAAAATATGTCATTAAAGAACAGAGCATGGTGGCTGACATATGATGGCTTTTCAATAAAGAGTTGCTTTTTAAAAAGAATTTAATTCCGGTAAAATACATACAACATAAAATTTATCATCTTAAACATGTTTAAGTGTACAGGACAGTAGTATTAAGCATGTTCACACTGTTGTGCAACAAAACTCCAGAACTCTTTCATCTTACAAACTGGAAACGCCATCCCCATTAAACACCACCACTCCATTTTCCCCTCCCCCGCAGCCGCTGTCGAACAACATTCTACTTTCTGTTTATGAATTTGACTACCCTAGACATCTCATATAAGTGGAATTATATAGCATTTGCCTTTTGGACTGCCTTCTTTCACTTAGCATAACGTCTTCAAGTTCATCCATGTTGTAGCATGAGTCAGAATTTCTGTCGTTTTTAAGTCTGAATAATATTCCATTGTATGTACATACCACAATTTCTTTCTACATTCGTTCATCGATGAACACTTGGGTTGCTTCCACTTACTGGCTATTGTGAATAATGCTGCTATGAACATGGGTGTACAAATATGTCTTCACCTGCTTCCAATTCTTTCAAATATTTACCCAGAAGTGGACTTGCAAGATTATATAGTAATTCTATTTTTAATTTTCTAATGAACCAAGTTACGGTTTTCCACAGTAGTTGCACCATTTTGCATTCCCACCAGCGGTGCACAAAATTTACAGTTTGTCCACATCTTTGTCAGCACTTGTTATTTTCTGGGGTTTTTTTAATAGTAGCCCTGCTAATGGGTGTGAAGTGATATCATTGTGGTTTTGATTTGCATTTCCCTAATGATTAGTGATATTGAGCATCTTTTCATATGCTTGCGACCCATACATATATCATCTATGAAGACTTGTCTTTTCAAGTCCTTTGTTCATTTTTTAAATTGGACTATTTGGAGGTTTTTTGTTATTGAATTGTACAGGTTCTTTATGTATTCAGGATATTAACCCCTTATCAGATATATGATTTGCAAATATTGTCTCCCATTCTGTAGGTTGCTTTTTTCACTCTGTTGATTGTGTCCCTTAACGCTCAGGAATTTTTAATTTTGATGTAGTCCATTTTACTTTTATTTTCACTTTTGTTGCCTGTGCTTTTCAAGCTGTAGAATGGCCTAATACCTAGCTGCAGTATGGAAATGGCTCCTAAGCAACAGAGTTCCATACCACTGATGATGCCTGGCATCTGGCGTATTTTGTTTTGATGTCACCCTGTGAGACAAGGGAAGTGGAAGCATATCCAAGAAATTATGGCCAAATCCAATGTCATGAAGCTTTCCCCCTGTTTTCTTCTAAGAGTTTTGCACTTTTTGCTTTTACGGTTAGTTCTTTGATTTGTTTTGACTTAATTTTTGTGTATGTTGCGAGGTAAAGAGTTCAACTTCCTTCTTTTGCACATGGATACCCAGTTGTCCCAGTACCATTTGTCGAATTGACTGTCCTTTCCCATTGACAATTATTGGCACCCTTGCCAAAACTCATTTGACCACAAATGCAAGGGTTTATTTCTGGGTTCTCCATTGTGTTCCATTGTCTGTATGTTTGTCTTCATGCCGGTATCACATTCTTTTGATTAATGTAGCTTTGTAATATGTTTGAAATCGGGGTGTGTGAGTCTTCCAACTTTGTTCGTCTTTTTCAAGATTTTTTTTTGCTATTTGGTATCCCTTGATTTGCATTTCCCTGATGAATAGTGATGCTGAGCATCTTTTCATGTACCTGTTGGCCATTTGGGTGTCTTCTTTGGAAAAATGTGCATTCAGTTCCCCTTCCCATTTGTTAGTTGGATTGTTTTTTCCTTGTCGTTATTGAGCTGTATGAGTTCTTTATATATTTTGGATATATATATATTCTCCAATATATGGTTTGAAAAATTTTTCTCCTGTTCTTTTGGTTGCCTTTTCATTTTGTTGATTGTTTCTTCTGCTGTGCAGAAGCCTGTTAGTTTGATGTAGTCCCACTTATTGATTTCCACTTCTGTTGCTTGTGCATTGGGTGTCCTATCCAAGAAATCATTGCCAAGACCAAGGTCTAGGAGCTTCTTCCCTATGTTTTCTTCTAGGATACTTATGGTATCAGGTCTTATGCTTAAGTCTTTGATCCATTCTGATTTAGTTTTTGTGAGTGGTATACGACAGGGGCCTAATTTCCTTTTTTCTGCATGTGTTTATCCAGTTTTCCCAACACCATTTGTTGAAGGGACTATCCTTTCCCCATTGGATGTTCTTAGCTCCCATGTCGAATATTCGTTGGCCGTATATGCAGGGGTTTAATTCTGGTATCTCTGTTCTGTTCCATTGGTCTGTGTGTCTATTTTTATGCCAGGACCATACTGTTTTAATTACTATAGCTTTGGTGTATAGTCTAAAATCAGGAAGTGTGACGCCTTCACCTTTGTTCTTCTTTCTCAGGATTGCTTTGGCTATTCAGGTCTTTCATGGTTCCATACAAATTTTAGGATTGTTTTTCTCTATATCTGTGAAATGCCAGTAGAATTTTGCTGGGGACTGTGTTGAATCTACAGATGGCTTTGGGTAGTATGGACATTTTGACGATATTAATGCTTTTTATCCATAGACATTGGATGTCTTCCCATTTGTTTGTTTCTTCTTTGATTTCTTTCAACAAAGTCTAGTATTTTTCAATGTACAGATCTTACACTTCCTTGGTTAAATTTATTCCTGAATATTTTATTGTTTTTGATGATACTGTGAGAGGGATAGTTTTCTTTATTTCTTTTTCAGATGTTTCATTATTCGCATATAGACATGCAACTGACTTCTGATGTTGATTTTATATCCTGAACGTTTACTTAATTTGCTGATTAGTTCCAATAGATTTTTGGTTGTGTCTTTGGGATTTTCTATATACAAAATCGTATCGTTTGCAAACAGTGAGAATTTTACTTCTTCCATTCTTGATTTGAATGCCTTTTAGTTCTTCACCTTGCCTAATCGCTCTAGCTAGGACTTCCAGGACTATATTGAATAAGAGTGGTGAGAGTGAGCATCTTTGTCTTGTTCACCGTTGAGTATAATGTTAGCTCTGGGTTTGTCATATAAGGCCTTTATTATGTAGAGATACGTTCTTTATATACGAAATCTGTTGAGGTTTTTTTTTATCACGACAGGATGTTGAGTTTGGGGAAATGCTTTCTCTGCATTTATTGAGATGATTGTGTGATTTTTATCTTTCATTCTATTAATTAGGTGTAGTACATTTATCGATTTGTGTATGTTGAACTACCCTTCCATCCAAGCAATAGATCCCACTTAACCATGTGTATAATCCTTTCAATGTGTTGTAGACTTTGGTTTGCTAATATTTTGTTGAGAATTTTTGCGTCTATGTTCATCAGGGATGTTTGTCGATGGATGTCTTTCCTTGTACCGTCCTTATCTGGCTTTGATATCAGGGTAATGCTGGCTTTGTAGAATGAGTTTAGAAGTGTCCCCTCTTCTTCAATTTTTTGGAAGAGCTTGAGAAAGATTGGCGTTAATTCTTCTTTAAGTGTTTGGTAGAATTCCCTAGTGAAGGTGTCTTATCCTGGGGTTTTCTGTGTTGGGAGGTTTTTGATTATGGATTCAATCTCTTTACTCATTATCGATCTATTCTGATTTTCTATTTCTTTTGGATTAAGTCTTGGTAGGTTTTGTGTTTCTAGGAATTTGTCCATTTCTTCTAGGTTATCTAATTTGTTGGCATATAATTGTTCACAGTAGTCTCTTATGATCCTATGTATTTCTGTAGTATCAGCTGTAATGTCTCCTCCTTCGTTTCTAATTTTATTTATTTAGTCTTCTCTGAAATGATGTTGAACATCTTTTCATGTGTCTGTTGGCCATCTGTGTATCTCCTTTGGCAAAATGTCCACTCAGATCTTCTTCCTAGTTTTTAATCGGGATGTTTATTTACAAACCATCAAAAAATCACATAGATATACAGAACAGATTGGTGGTTACCAGAGGGGAAGAGGGGTGGGAGAGGGGGAAAGGGGTAAAAAGGCTCGCGTGTATGGTGATGGATGGCATCTAGACTTTCGGTAGTGAACATGTTGTAGTCTATACAGAAGTCAAAATAGAATAACGTACATCTGAAATTTATATAATGTTATTAAAACAATGTTTCCTCAATTAAAAAAAGGACATGGGTCATTGGGCATCATCATAGAATTCTGGCGATGACACAATCCAACTATATACGCAACACCAATACAAACATGTTCTCCAGACACACAAATAAAAACGTTCACAGCATCATTATTGATGGTAGTCACCAACTGCAAGCAATATGAACATCTATCAACAGTTGAATGAATGAATACAGTGTGCATATATTCATATCATAGAGACAGACAGACATGAAACAAGAAAATACCCCTACGTGCAACAACATGGGCAGATATCAATAGCAGAACACTGAGCAAAAGAAGCCAGGCATAAAAACATACGTGACTGATAATTCTATTTATATAAAGTTTAAGAAGAGGCAAAACAACAAAAACAAAAACAAGAAACCCTTATGCTGACGTAGGTCAGAATAGTGGTTAGCCTTCACGTGAAACACCTAGACAGGGGCCTAAGTGGGTTCTGAGGCTCCAGTAATGTTCCAGATCTTGGTCTTGGTGGTGGTTACAGGTATGTGTTCACTTTGTGAAAAGTCATCAAGTTGTTGTCTCTTATGGTTTGTGCACTCTTCACTTTCTGTGCTGTACTTCAATTAAAGAAAATCTAACAAAAATAGAGGGGGAAGACATGTATACCATGTGAGAAGAATTGACAGAAACACACTTCAGACTGAACGTGCCTTATTGTAAGCCTAAAGCCTCAAAGGCTATAAAAACTAAAGTTGATTCTCTGACTCATTTGCCCGTAAAACACGACCTGAACAGACATGAGGCTCTTTTGTCTTTATCTATCCTTCTTGGCATGAATGTTTATGTTTCCCTGCAGAAATATTGTTTTACTGGATTCACGGTGCTACTCCAGACCCTGCTATGGCTCTTAGTCGAAGTGTGGTATATGAATTCTGAAACATCCGGTCCCAAGAGTTTCAGGTAAGGGATTGTTACCTAATTAACATAATTAACATAATTCTCTCAGCTGAAGGCAAATCAAGTAGACAAGAACTAATGAAGACTGCACAGAGTTTATCAGGGATGGGCTGAATTTCTTCAGTCTTTTTTCAACATTTCAAATGACATGGTACTTCTCCTTTGACTATCGATATGATAGATTATTAAATTACTAAAATATTTCTCAATATCACACCAGCCTCTCGTGACTAGAAACCTGCCAGGATGCAGTAGATTTCCCACATACTGTTGAACCCTGTATATACTCAAACTTTATCATAAAAACATTAAACCTATGCTCCTAAGTGAGATAGATCCCTATTTCTGTGTGTGCATGCACGCATGCGAGTGCATGCATGCATGTTTGTGTAAGTCTGTGTGCTTGTGGGCTTGTGTGCATGTACTAGCTTTTACAGGTTTTGGAATCAGGGTTTAGGCTGTCTTCAGTAAATAAATTTGGAATATTTCTATCTTTGTTTCTAGCTTCTAAATCCATTTAAGAAGGCTTCCAGGAATTTGTGATTTCCGAAAAGAATTAGATGATTGTATTCAGCTCTTCTTGTACTTCCCTCAGGGATTTTGGTTCCCAGACCTAGTTGAAAAAAATAACACCGTTTTCTAAAAAAGCTGTGACTCTTCAAAAATGTGCATTCTAGGACGGCAGAGAAGTACACGGGGAAGAAAATGAATGCTGGTATCAGAGAGACTTGGGAGACTGTCCCAGATCCACCACTTACTCAGTGTATGACTTTCAGCATGATACTGAATCTCTTTTAGCCTTAATTTCTTCATTTGTGAACAGGGACTATAGCCCTCTCTCTTTAACTGTTTCCCAAAGATTTAGCAGAGAGCAATTTTCACCCTATTACCCTACTCAATTCGTGTGCAAACCTGCTGTGATCATGAGCAATACATGTGTGAGGGATCAGAATTGGCCACCCCAAAATGTGTCTCTTTGGCTTGATTATTTTTAAGAACAAATGACTCTGAAAGAAACCCTGACCTTCCCCCAACTGCCTAAAAGAGTTTAACATACACAGCCTGTTCCAGGAAGGAGATAATACCATAAGATAACTATAGTATAATGTAAACTAGGTATGACAGACAGGGAAGAACAGAACAAAGGCCTTTCAATCAGTCCTCCCTATCTCTCATTGGCTTTGCAAGGTGAGGTCAACATTTGCTCATCAAACATTTGCTTTTCCATCTTCATGTAAATTGCCTTCCTCCATGTAAATTGCCTTCCTCCAAAATCTCAAACTAGTACCGCCAATGTCCTCCATTGTCCTTAGCTGAAGATGGTATTTAAGGCAGTGGCTTCCGCCATTTTGGGGAGTTACACAGTTTTCCTGGGCTTCTCCCATGCATACATGTTATTAAACTTTCATTGATTTTTCTCCCATTATTCTGTCCATGACAATTTAATTCTGACACCAGCCAGAAGGACCTAGAGGGCAGAGGGATAATTCTTCTTCCCCTACACTTTGGTGATGAGGATTGGATAAAACATCACTGGCTAGACGTCCTGCTCACTCCTGGACTCCTGCAGCTGAGAGATCCTAGACTTCTGATGAGAGCTGGGAGCAGGTAAGAGTTCTTACCACGTCAGTCTCCCGAATCTCTGCCTTCAGTTTTCAGTGGAAGTGAGAGTGGTGAATTTGTCTTTCCTTTTCTAAATTTAGATTAGCAGGGTAAAATATTGGCAAAGCTAGCTTCTTGGACTCAGCAACTCTGGGAAATTTTGTTGGAGTACTCTTGGTTTGTTGACCCTTCTCCTCCCAGAGATGGTCACTATTTTTCCTTGTCTTTGCGTCACTGTCACAAAAGGAGAAGCCATAGGGCAAGACACAGGCATCTCTATAAGCCTGTTGTCTGGGCTTGTCCCACAGTAAACTTTGCTGTGAGTTGACATGTGCATGAGGTGAAAGCTGTTGCTAACGGGGATCTTGGAAGCCAAAGAGGCCATGACATTGGTGGGCATGGGTTGGGCACTTAAGAGCCATCAGGGCACTTGCCATCTCAAGAAGACTCCCATGATAGGATAAGTTGGACACAGAATGGGGTAGATGACAGAGGACCCCCGCCAACGTCAAGAAAATTTCCGTGCAATGAAGTACTCTAAAACACATACAACCCCCAACCCTGCAGAACCTCCCTCCTAGGTATTCGTTTGGCTCCAAGAGACTCAAGGCTTACCTAAAGCTGTTAATGTGCATAGAAGATGAAGTTTGTTTTCTTTTGTCTTCTTCTATGTCTTGAGAGCTTGGCTTTGTGACCTTTCTGGTCTTCACCATCAGGAGGATGCACAAACCAGTGTGCATCTTGGCGGCCAGCCACACAGAGACTAGGGTTCCAAGGTGTATGCTCTTGGGCTGTATCAGCTCTCAGGGGAGTTTGTCATCAGGGATCTCAGTCCATTAGGGGCCTCTGGCATCTCAACCTTCATTGTCGGTTAGTGCGTTCTGCATGTGTAATGAAGGCCTTTGCTCTCTTACACTTTTTGGGGAGTGAACATTCTGGATCTTGTGAGGGCTGCCTCCTTTGCACTCTCATTTGGGGACACCTCTTGCCTCCATGGGTAAGCCATAAAAGGCTGATTGGTTTGAGTTGCTATTAGGATCCTACTCGTCAAAGGCCAGACAATGGATCTTTTAATTGGAAAAACTTCTAAATTGGAAAAATGTTTAGAGAGCTCTCGAATACAGATGCTTTATTGGTACCTATAAAAATAGCAAATTTAAAAGACAATGCAAAGAAATAATGACTAGTCTCAAGAACTTAATAAAATTTGGGGTCTCAGTTTCCTCTCCTGGTCTTACAGATGCTAATGAAAACATTAAGTTAATTAACAAAAGAAGAAAAAGAAGTCCAGGGAAAGTCAAGGGACTGTTCTCTACAGGGTAAAAAAAAAAATTAAGGACTTTTTAGAACATAAGGTATATAAAGCAAATATCGAAAGGGGAAACAGGGGCCGGCCCTGTGGCCAAGTGATTAAGTTTTCGTGCTGTGCTTCGGCAGCCCAGGGTTTCACTGGTTCGGATCCTGGGCACGGACATGGCACTGCTCATCGAGCCATGCTGCTGTGGCATCCCACATAGCACAACCAGAAGGACCTACAACTAGAATATACAACTATTACTGAGGGGCTTTTGGGAGAAGAGAAGAACAAAACAAAGATTGGCAACAGATGTTAGCTCAGGTGCCAATTACAAACAAAGGTTGGGGGGGACAAAGATGAATCAGAAAGGGAAGAGTCTTGAGACTCATCCCAGCAGGACGGAAATCTTAAGATGGTTATTTTTAAAAAATGTGATAAATAAAATGGACATTAATGGGGTTAGGACAAAGGTTTAATACATCACTGCCTAACGTTGGGTGGGTGGAAAAAACCCCTAGTCTCCCCAAGATTAAAGGGCCCCAAACAAGTCTGCTCTATTTAAAAAGCCAGAAGGCAGAAATCAAAAGGAGAAACCTGACCAACAATCGCTTGGTGCAACAGTTAGGATGGTTAATCAAATTAAAGATTAACAAAAGGGCCGTGGTCCCTTGGCTCGACCTCTTGCTGTGGACTCAAAGCCTTCTGAGTAAAATGGGAAAATAACCAGGAAATGGAGAAGGGAATGCTCCAAGTCTCCCTCATGCAGGAATCCACAAGCGTTGGTACCAAAACCTAGTGTTGGGACCCTGACTCAGGCTGCAACTAGAATGAAAACAAACGTAAAAGTGTAAGGGTTGATAGGATTATAAAGGTTAGAATGTTTGAGCTAATATTATGTGAAGAGGTTTTATCAACTTGGCTTGCGTGTGTTTTGAAAATGGATATTTGTGTGGGAATGCTTCCCTTACCCAATATTATAAGACCGAGACTGGTTGATGATGTCCTAATAGAAGCTATGATTAGAGGTATCAGAGTTGATGGACTTCAGATAAAATTTTGTAGGAAATTGGTATATTTAAATGGGCTCTATATGAAGTGATTACATCTCTTTTGCATGATTGTATTATAGATTGTACTGTAGAGATAGACGTTGTGTCTCACTGGGGAACGTTTCCCTGCCTGATATTGTAAGACAGCACATAAATCTGCCCTTCAGACAGTGTTAATTAAACACACTAAAGGGAAGTCAATAGGGTTCCCTGAGCCCACACAGTATCAGATAAAAACTAGAGGCTAATATCAGGTGCTAGTAAAAAAGATAATAAAAGCCCTCCCTCCAAGGAAAGTTGGCCTAGGGTTAAATTGTGCACTTAGAAAGAGGGGCTTTGTTAAACGTTTTGTGCAGACGTTCTAACGGTGCGATACATTGTCCTGAAGTTTTAGAACATAAAAATCTTTTCATTTGCCTCTTACATTAAAAATCTCCCTGATATAAAGAAACAAATCCAAGAAAAGATAATTCAATGAGCAGATCTGTCTTTTGATATCATTCAGGCTACAACCCAAGTATTTGAGAAACTTAAAGCAACTATCGTTGTCTTACAAAAAGGAAGAGGAAATACTTGAAAATTAAAAAAAAATTCTTAAATGTCATCTCTACAAATACTAGTAAAAAGATTTAGCAGGTGAGCTTAACTCTTACCAATTTCTAAAACAACCTTTGGATACAACTGTTCTTTCATAACTAGTGAACCTCATTTTACTGCACCTGATTCATGATGGTAATTTTAAAACAATAGCTGTGGAATCTCTACGTGTGTGTGTCCATGTTATAAATGTGTGATATTTTACCTCCGGATGGTATAATTTCTAAAAGAACTCTATTTAATTGGCTTAAAGTAAGTACTTATATAAATTATTTCTAAATTTAATAGAAACTAACCCAAATGATTTTCAAGTTAACATGATATAAAATAACCTCTGATAAGTTAAAACGTATTTAAGTTGATTTGTGTGATGACTAAAATGGACATGTTCTCAGAGTTATCAGCATTGGGTAAGATACAGAGATGCAGCCTGCGTTTTCTAGTCAAACAAACTCATGTTTTCTCAATTACAAAATTTGTCGGCAAAAAGAATAAGTTATTTTGTCGAATGTCTCATAAAGTTTTCGTGAGTGATCTAAACATAATTCTTGGGGGCAAATGATTAAGATGTAAGTGAGATAAGAGCTTATAGATAAACTTTTAACGATAATTGTATTTTATGACATGTGTATTTAAAACAACTTCCAAAATCTCTTTGGTAACTTAAAATTGAACTTTTGCTCAGATAAATTAAATGATAGAAAATTGATTGAATATCTAGATCACTTACAAATAAGATAAAATATTAGATAGTAATTACTAAATATGGGTTTATCTACTTTTGGCTTCTTATTACAGAGAAACTAAAAGATGTTTAGGTCAATTAGTAAACACGTCTTGTATTTTATTAAAGGGTTTTACTATGAAGTAGCATGTTTCTAGAAATGATAAAAAGTATTTATAAACTTGCCAAGCCACAAAATGCTAATGTAAAAGACAGTCCATAATTGCTTATGTCATAGTCTTTACTTAAAAGTTAAGGTTTCTAAGGGTTAAAAAATTCTAATGTGTGATTAAAGCTACTAAAAATTAATACGGAAAACATCTTTGTATTCAAGGAAAGTAAGATGTATGTTTTCAGTAAAGAAGGTATAAGAAATAAAGATATTTTTGCCTGTTAAATAGGTTATAGAAGGTTTATGGGGGAAAAAAGTCTGAGAAAAGAGTTTTATACACGGTCAAGCTGGCTCAGACTGAAATGAATTTCATTACATAAATGAGTTTTAATATCAGAAATAAGCTGGTGCAAAATTAGAATTTGGTTTTCTCTCTGTTTAAAGGATAATTTTCTCAAGCCTTTAGTCTGCTCTGGGTAAGGAAATTACAAAAGGTTCCCTTCTTTTTGATTAAGTCTACCTAAAAGACAGAAATTCTATGATTTGTCAAAACAATTTCCCATGCTCAAAAACGCTGATGTCTCTCTATTAAGAGAACTAAATTATTTTTTTTTAACTGTTTAACTCTGTATGTTTGCCTTTAACATCTTCTCTTGTCACTTTAGTTAAATGGATAACTAAGAATTGTTTCATAGGGACCTGTGATATCATGTGGGTAAATGTTATTGATATAAGCATCCTAAAAATTATGTAATATTCCTAAAATTCTGATCTGTCCTGGTTATCAGTCATAATTCTAGTTATTATCTTAAAATGTTATATGTCATAAAAATAACCAAGTTTCTTTATCAATTGCCATTTTTAAGTTTTTTTGTCATTTACAGACTGCTTTGTTTTACTTTGCTTTTGCAAATATGTTTCGTCTTCAGAGAAATTCATGGAAAGGACTCTGACACTGACTAGAGAATGCAGGTTTCTGATAAACTTTCAGATCATAAAACTGAACTGGGTAAGAAATAACTGAACTGCAATGGAGAAACTGATGACTTCATGAAACTGCTAACAGAAGATCAAGATCAAGAGTTGATTACGTGGGACTGAATGAACTGGTGAGGATGATTATAATTTTTTATGAATTTTCACTTAAAATATTGCTGATTTTTTAATGTCTTGTTATTTTCAGATTTAAGAAAACCGTTTTCTCTTTTATCTTAAGCTAAGTATGACTTATAGCAATTTGGTAAATTATAGTTTTGTCAGCAGAATTGAAACGTTGATCTTTTTCTCCCTACCTGATCCCTCCAGAATTTGGAAACTCTTAGAGAGTGAGTATTCTTATTTTCATGGTTATGTAGTTATTTCCACAAGTTCAATAAGAATCCATTCTCCTTATAACAGGACACAATTAGAAACATTGCTTATATTACCAAAGCTTTGATTGGAATGTCATATTTGAGAGAAACGTGCATAGACTTGGATGTGACCAAACAGCTTTGAGGGACAAGGATTTACTTTATGAGACAAATGAAGCCACTTGGAAATATTGGCCTGGTACCTTGCTTACAGGATTCCCAGCAAGCTTACCAGGTGAGCATGGAAGCTCACTTCCCTGGCAGGTGCAAAGAAACTCAGGTTATTTGGGGGACCTCAAGAAGAGAGGAATCCACCCAAATCTAAGGTATTGCAGGCGGGGTCTGATGACAAGCCCTTGGCTTGGCTTTCCTGGCCTTGAGAGGCCTTTAAAATTCAATCTGGGATTCCTTATAAAAAGTTCCAGCAAAGCAGGTTTAAAAGAGCCTATGTGATCAATTGCTTTTCTTGCTGTGCTTATGTAAATAATTGGACCAATGTTATTGAAACTAGACTTATTTTGCAAACAGGTTTGTCTTAATTGGGCTATATTTGGTAAAAATGAGGGTGATTTTAAAGGGAAAAAATTATGTTTCAATAGAAACCTATATTACACATTCTAGTTCTGTTAATTTTCCTTGAGCTTATTGTTTTCTACCTGGATCTTGTAAACTGGACTGGATCCTGAATTCTTCTAGTCTCCTGAAAAAGCTAGCTCCAAATCTGCAAACTAACATTTTCAATGTTTTTCATCATTTCCATTTGGAATCCTTGAGAACTGAAACCGCACTTCTTCCTGAATCCTTGCAAACTGAAGCTTGACAACATAGTAAGCTTAAGAGAGATCACCACGATAGCATGCCTGTTGCTGTGTAAGCCACTCAAGAGATGCCTGAACTTCCGATGGCATCATCAAAGACATTTCAAACTGCAAAAGATGCTTCGACCCTGACGTCTAGAAATCTTGACTGGCTGCCCCATGGGCTCAGAAACTGGTTTATAATTTGCTCCAACCATTAACTTTGTTTTTTTTTTTTGTTTGTTTCCATAGAAATGCTTCTTATTAAATACCTGCTTGCTTGCTTACACTATATACGCCTAACTTTGGGAGCCCACCCACATCACCACCTTCTAAAATGAATTTAACTAGACTGACCTATCGTCAGGACTAAGAGACTGGTTCAATGAGATGGAACAATCTACCAACTCAGCTTCTGGACTGTGAAACTTCTTAAACTTTCAAAGTGGGGACTGTGGGGGATGGGATTTACCAGCACAAAATGTATCTATTTGGCTTGACTAATTTTGAGAACAAAAGACTCTGGAGGAAAGTTTCACCTTCCCTCAGCTGCCTAAAAGAATTAAAGATAGAAGGCCTGTTTGAGAAAGGAGCAAACACTGTGAGATAACTATAGTATAATATAAGCTAGGTGTGACAGACAGGGAGGAACCTAACAAGGGCCTTTCAATCAAAGTCCTCCCCATCTATCATTGTCTTGGCAAGGCGTGGTCAACATTTGTTTATCAAACATTTGCTTTTCCACCTCCATGTAAGTTGCCTTCCTCCCCTTTGAAGTCCCAAACCACTACCCCCAACATCATCCTTTGTCCTTCGTTGAAGATGGTATTGAAGGTAGTGGCTTCCACCATTTTTGCAAGTTACTCATTTTTCCTGGGTTTCTCCCACGTATACACGTTATTAAATTTGTTTGATTTTCTCCTCTTATTCTGTCTCATGTCAATTTAATTCTTAGCCCAACCAGAAGGACCTAGAGGGTAGAGGAATAGTTCTTCCTCACCTACACATACATATCAGTTAACAAATAGTGACAATTGACATCAATAAAGGAGAGAGAATAGCTGTTTTAGCAATTGTATGTATTGAGGGTGTTTATTTAATCTTCTTGAAATCAGGCTTAGAATTACCATGTATTCTCCGATATAAAATTTCTATAGACTATTTCTACATAAAATGCACAACCTATTATTAAATTTTCTTAAGTCATATATGTGTATCATTTTAAAGGCTAAATAATAACACAAGTGTTGAACAAAAACAGAAATCACCTGATTCTAAATCCTGCGCCCCTCCCAAACCTCACCCAATCCCACCACACATAGCCTCCTCCTACTGGCTCCCTGAGACAACTACTTTCAACGTTTCTCTACTTCTGTTGGTACTTACCATGATATTTGAAACTCATAGGCTTATACTGATTGTGGCATATTTCAAAAATGGTCACAAATAAAGCTTCTGGTTTCAGCCCCAACATATAGAGAGGGCAGAGATCACCAATCCCATCCTTAAAACAAGAAAACGCTGGAAAAACTGAATCCACCTATATTTTAGACTCCTCACAGAACTGAGCTGGCAGGGCAAACCACCACGTAAACTCTGGCGCAAGAGTGGAATCCAGAGTGTCAAAACCGAGATCTGCCTCCCTGAATCAGAATCCTCTGTAGTCATAATCTGGTAAGAACATTTAAATGGTAAATAAGATGAATTTCTTGAGGCTGAGTGTGGACTAGCAGGAAAGTGAGAATCTGCTCCCCCTACCCACCCCCCGCCCCATACTGCACTCTTAGGGGGCATCCACAACTTCATGGACTTTCACTCCAGGAAACAGATTTTCCTGGTGGAGATCTGAGAAAGATGCCCTTGTTTTTGTGTCTGGGAGAGAGAAAGAGAGTAATCATTGTCAAAATACCGCCAGAGTCTTCCATGACAAAGGAGTACTCTCCAGGGAAAAGGCTTTGCTAGACCCTTATCCTAGGTGGAGGAAAGCTATTGCTCCCGCCCCAGCCCACTCTAGCCCTCCTGTCTCACCTAAGGGAAACAGAAAAGTGAGTAGGGGCCAAGGCTTCCAGGAAATAATGTGGGAATACTGCAGCCAGGGAAAGGATAGAGGTCACGGGGAGAAGGTAATACCCCTGGAGAAACACTTGTGAAGGTTGCAGCCCAGCGACACAGTCCCTCTAAAAGACTGAGATTTAGTCATGAAGCTGTGGAATTCTCCCCCTCCCCCACGCCTTATCACCACATCAATGGGCTTCTAGAGAAATACCAGTGGGTTATAACTGAAAGCGCTTCAAAAACACAGATTCTCTCTGAGCAGGAGTGCTTTGCGAAGCCCAAATTCAAAAGAGGGGACCGAAATAAGGCCACTAGAGCACTGGAGACCTCTGGCAGTCATACTGCAGCAAACATAAAACACAGCCTAGCCCCTAGCCAGATTAACATAAATATTCACACTAAATGCCTAGTTACATCAGGTCCTAATTACCCAAAAGAAATTTTCTGGCTTTCAACAAAAACATTACAAAGCAGGCCAAAAACTGAGAGAATGGAGAGAAAAGGCAAGCATTAGAACCAATCTCTGATATAACACTCATTTTGGAATTGTCAATCAGGAAATTTAAAATAACTGTGATTAAGATGTTAAGGATTCTAACGGAAAAATAGACAGCACACAAAAGCAGATGGGTAATGTAAGCAGTCTAGGGAAGGACGAACTATTCCTCTACCCTCTAGGTCCTTCTGGCTAGTCTAAGAATTAAATTGACATGAGACAGAATAAGAGGAGAAAATCGAATAAATTTAATAACGTATACGTGGGAGAAACCCAGGAAAAGTGAGTAACTCCCCAAAATAGTGGAAGCCACTACCTTCAATACCATCTTCAACGAAGGACAAAGGAGGACGTTGTGGGTAGTGGTTTGGGACTTCAAAGGGGAGGAAGGCAACGTACATGGAGACGGAAAAGCAAATGTTTGATAAACAAGTGTTGCCCACGCCTCACAAAGACAATGAGAGATGGGGAGGACTTAGATTGAAAGGTCCTTGTTAGGTTCCTCCCTGTCTGTCACACCTAGTTTATAGTATACTATAGTTCTCTTACGTTATTAGCTCCTTCCTGGAACAGGCCTTCTATCTTAAATTCTTTTAGGCAGTGAGGGAGAAGGTGACAGTTTCTTTCAGAGTCTTTTGTTCTTAAAATAAGCCAAAGAGACACATTTTGGGGTGCCAAATTCTGATCCCCCACAGCAGAGACATGGAAATTCTGAGAAAGGATTAAAAGGAAATGCTAGAAAATAAAAGCACAGTAACAGAAGTGAGGGGCTCATTAGTAGATTCTTCATGACCCAGGAAAGAATCAGTGAACTTGAAGCTAGGTCATAGGTCAATAAAACTTTTCTAACAGAAGTGCAAAGAGGATAAAATCAGGAAAAGCATGTAACTTAACATCCCGCCATGTGAAATTGGAAAAAGTTTGATGCGTTAATCCAAATACCAAAAAAGGACAGAAGGTAGAAATAACAGAGAAGAATGAATATTGGAAAGAATATGGGTCAAGAACTC
Source organism: Equus przewalskii (assembly GCF_037783145.1). NCBI lineage: Eukaryota > Metazoa > Chordata > Mammalia > Perissodactyla > Equidae > Equus > Equus przewalskii. Next base: position 41,751,302 of record NC_091863.1, on the reverse strand, counting down.
CCAAAAGAAATTATAGATAGCAAATCACAGATTCAGGAATCATAGTAAATACCAGCAGTATATATACTAAATACACACACACACACACACACACACACACACACACACACACGCATGCACATCTAGACATGTTATATTCAAACTGCATAAAACTAAAAACTAATAAAAATGTTGAAAGAATAAGCTGGAGGAGGAAAACACTTTACCTATTGAGGAATATGGACAAGGAGTACAGCCGACTTCTCATCAGGACCCATGCAAAGAAGAAGAGAGAAGAGTGAAATATTTCAAGTGTTGATTGAAAAGAAAAACCACCCACCTGTAATTCTATTTCCAGAAAGTTGTCATTCAAAAGTGAACACGGAATAAAGACTTTCTCAGACAAGTAAAAGTTAAGCAAGGTAATCTCCAGGAAACCTGCCTTCCCAGAAATGATAAGTGACGTTCTTCAGGCAGAAGGAAAATCATATAGGTCAGGAACTTGGGTCTACCTGAAGAAAGGAAGGGGGTCAACGAAGTATTAAATGGATGTAAATAACATCTTCTATGTTTCTTATTCTTGTGTCATCTAAAACATAACTGTTTTCTAAAAGATAATAGTGACCACATAGTGGGTGATTATAGCATGTAGATAAGCGAAATGATGGACAGAAGCGTCCCAAGCAACGGGAGGGAGGAACTGGGAATGCTCTTTTATAAGGTACCCGTACTACACACAAAGCCGTACAGTGTTATTTGAAGGTGGCCTTAGATTAGTAAAAGTGTATATTGTAAACTCCATGGCAACCACTAAGAACAATTTAAAAAGAATTAAAAGTGATATGCTAAGCGAGGGAATAATGGAGTCATATGAAAAGCTCAATTAAAACCAGAGAAGGCAGAAAAAGAGGGGCAAAAAGAACCAAATCCTACACCTAACGTCATACTCAATGATGAAAGGTTGAAAGCTTTTCCCCTAAGATCAGAAATAAGACAAGGGTGAGCCAGGCCTGATGGCCTAGGTGTGTGTTAAGGTTCGGCGCTCACTGTTTTGGTGCCCTGGGTTCACTTCCCAGTCATAGAACCACACCACTCATCTGTTAGTGGCCATGTTGTGGTGGTGGCTCACATAGAAGACCTGGAAAGACTTACAACTAGGATATACAACCATGTCCTGGGGCTTTGGGGAGGGGAAAAAAAAAGAGGAAGATTGGCAACAGATGTTAGCTCAGGGTGAATCTTCAAAAAAAAACTCTGTCGTGTTTCTATACACTAACAATGAATTTTCTGAAAAAGAAATAAGAAATTGATCCCATTTACAATAGCATCAAAAGCAATAAAATAGTTAGCAATAAATTTAACTAAGGAGGTAAAAGGTCTCTACTCTGAAAACTAGAAGACATTGATGAAAAAATCAAAGAGGACACAGTAAATGAAAGAGTACCTTGTGTTCCTGCATTGGAAGAATTAACATTGTTAAAACATCAATACTACCAAAAACCATCTATAGGTTCAGTCACTTCCTATCAAGATTCCAAAGGCATATTTTATGGAAGTAGGAAAAACATTCCTAAAATTTATATGGAACCACAAAAGACCTCCAGTAGGCACAGAAAACCTGAGAAAGAGGAACAAAGTGGAAGCCACACACTTCCTAATTTCAATCTGTACTATAAAGTTATAGTCATCAAAGCAGTATGGCAGGGGCATAAAAATGGACACATACACCAATGAAATGGAATCAAGAGCCCAGAAATAAACCCAAGTATATTACACTCAATGAATATTTGACAGTGGAGCCAAAATACTCAGTGGAGAAAAGACAGTCTCTTCAATAAACAGTGCTAGGATAATTGGATATCCACATGTGAAAGAGTGAAACTGGACCCATACCTTCAACCACTCGCAAAAATTAACTCGAAATGGATTAAAGATTTAAATGAAAGACATTAAACTCCTAGAAGAAAATATAAGGATAAAGCTCCTTGACATGGGGCTTGGTACTGAGTTTTTGGATATGTCACCTAAAACACAAGCAACAAAATCAAAAATAAATTGGACTACATCAAACTAAACAGCATCTGAACGACAAAACACACCATAAACAAAGTGAAAAGAAAACCTACAGAAAGGGAAAAATTATTTGTAAACCATATGTCTGGTAAGGGGTGAATATCCAAAATAGATTAAGAATTCATTCAACTCAACAGCAAAAAACAAATAATCCAATTACAAAATGGCAAAGGACCTGAATAGACATTTCTCCAAAGAAGATATATGAAAGGCCAACAGGTATATGAAGGAAGCTCAACATCGCTAGTCATTAGGGAAATGCAAATTGAGGCCACAATGAGATATCACCTCACCCCTACTAGAATGGCCATCATCCAAAAGACAAGAGATAACAAATGCTGGTCTGGATGTGAGAAAAGGGAACCCTTGCGCACTCTTGGTGGGAATGTAAATTGGCACAGCCACTATTGAAAACAATTCGGAGGATCCTCAAAAAATTAAAAATAGAACTACCATGTGATCCAATGATTCCACTTCCGGGACTATATCCAAAGGAAACGAAAACACTAACTCGAAAAGATACTGCACCCCCATGGTCGTAGCAGCATTATGTACGATAGGAAAGACATGGAGACAGCTTAGGTGTCCGTCAATGAACGAATGGATAAAGAAGTTGTAAAACCTATATATATATATATATATATGTATGTATGTATATATTCACACTCACAATGGAATATTATTCAGCAATTAAAAAAATGAGGAAATTCTACCACTTGTGACAACATGGAGGGACCCTGAAGGTATTATGTTAAGTGAAATAAGTCAGATAGAGAAAGAAAAATACTATATGTCTCACTTGTATGTGAAATCTTAAAGAAACAAAAACTCATAGACAAAGAGATCAGGCGTGTGGTGAGCAGAGGCAGAGGGTGCGGGAGTGGGAATTGGAGGAAGGTGGTCAAAAGGTACAAACTTCCAGTTGTAAGATAAATAAGTACTAGAGGTATTATGTACAACATGATGACTATAGTTACCACTGGCGTATGATAGATATGAAAGTTGTTAAGAGAGTAAATCCTAAGTGTTCTCATTACAAGAGAAAAAAAAAGTTTTCCATTTCTTTTTACTGTATCTCTAAGAGATGATGGATAATAACTAAACTTATTTTGGTAACCAGCTCACAATATATGTAAGTTAAACCTTTAAGCTTTACACCTGAAACTCAGACAGTGATGTATGTCAATTATATCTCAATAAAACTGAAAAAATAATAATTTCCATGGAGAAAAGTGATCCAAACATGTGCTATCTACAAGAGACATACTTTTGATTCAAAGATACAAATAGCTTAAAAGAAAAAGGATGGAAAAACATGCATCATGCAAGCAGCAGTCATAAAAAGCTCTGGTGGCTATACTAATGGCAGAAAGTTAGGCTTTCAAAAGCTAAAAATATTACTAGAAATAAAGGGTAATGTTTTATAATGAAAAAAGTTCAATCATAAGGAAGTTATAACATTTATCCACCTAAAAACAAAGCTCCAGAATATGTGAAGCAAAGGCGTACAGAATTGAGGGAAGAAATAGAAGAGTCAACAATAAAAACTGGAGACTTCAGTAGTATACATGCAATAATGATGCAACAGCCATGCATAAGATCAATGAGGAAATAGAAGGTTTGAACAAAACTATACGCAAATTAGATCTAACAGATATCTATCACTCTAACCAAAAACGTTAGAATACACATACTTCTTGAGCATACATAGAAAAATTCCAGAATACACCATAAGTTAGAGCTTTGGTAAATTTTAAAAAGATTGAAATCATGCAAGGTATGTTATCTGATCACGGTGGAGGAAAAATGGAAATTAATAACAGCAGGAAATTTTGGAAATCTGCAAATATATGGAAATTAAACAACCCCCTAACAAGTAGCTTATGAGTCAAAGAAAAATTCAGAACAGAAAATAGAAAATACTTTGAGATGAGTGAAAATGAAGACACTATATACCAAAAGTTATGGGATGCAGTTAAATAAGTGCTTAGTGGGAAGTTTATAGCTTTAAAAGCTTATATTGAAAGAAAGATGTCAAATAAAAAACCTAACTTTCCACCTTAAAATAATGAAAAGAAGAAGAGGAAACCAAACCTAAAGCAAGCAGACAAAGGACATAATAAGGGTTATGGAGGAACTTAATGAAATAGAGAACAGAAAAACAATGGAGAATACAAATAAAACCAAAATAAGTTTCATTGCAAAGATAGACAAAACAGACAAACTTTAGTCAGACTGACGAATAATAAGAGAAAGATGATACAGATTACTAAAATCAGATTAAACGAGGAGATATTACTCCTGACCTTACAGAAATAAACAGAATTATAAGGAAATAATACGCCAACAAATTACATAACTTAAATGAAGTGAACAAATTGCTAGAAAGACACAAACTACCAAAACTGACTCAAGAAGAAACAGAAAATTTAAATACACTTATAACGAGTAAATGTATCAATTTAGTAATAAAAAAAATTTCCCACAAAGGGAAGTCCCTGTCCAGATGGCTTCACTGGACAAGTATACCAAACACATAAAGAAGAAAGAAGCAATTATTCACAAACTCTTCCATGATATAGGAGAGTGTGAAACACATCTTAACTCATAATATGAGGGCAGTATTTCCCTAACAGTAAAAGCAAAGTTATCACAATTTTAAAAACATAGACAAATTTTAATATAGATGGAAAAAAATCTGTCCTTGAGTAGGTGGTGGTTATTTTGACGTTCATTTCATCATTATCCATTATATCCTACACATCATCTTTTATATATTTTTCTGTCCATGCATTATATTTCCCAATGAAAAGTTACGCATAGCTCTTATGGTGCTACGATGAGGTGATCACAGGGAGGTACTGGGAACAGAAGAGAAGATCTAACTCAGATGGTAGACAGGAGGGGACGAGATGGTCAGGAAAGCCTTCCCAGATGAAAATGTCATTTCCTACTGAAAATACCTGCTGGCCCTCCCCTGCCCTTGGGATACAGCCTCTTGAGAACAGCATACGTGGCCATGCACGATCTGTCCCTGGTGCCCTCTAAAGCATTAAGTCTCACCACTCCCGCTCTGTCCTCTCCCCTCCAGCCATACTGAACAACTTGATGCTTGGAGCTTCTCCAACAAACTTGGCTTTTGTTAGCTCCCAGGTCTTTAGTCACATGGCTCCTTCAGCTGGAACTGATTTTCCTCCCTGATCTGGCTAATTCCACTTCATCCTCCACCAGAAAATAGGCTTTACGAGGGTGCTATTTGTATCCGTTTTGTTAAGACTGCATTGCCAGCCCTTAGAATAGGGCTTGGTACAGAGTAAGCGCTCACTAAATATTTGATGGATGAAGTGGAATTCATGAGTCCATCCCTTAGAATTTAGCTCAAACACTTCATTTTCCGGAAAGTCTCCCCTGATCTTCCCTAGGACAAGTTTCAAGCCCCTCCTCTGGGCTTCCATCGGGCCCAGTGCTTCCGTCTACCACAGCATCTATCACATAATACCGTCCTTGCCTGTATGCCTCTCTAGACTAAGCTCCCGTGGGGCACAGATTAGAATGCTTTTATTCTTGTCAGCACTCTCCAGTTCCCTGGCAAATGTGACAGTCCCCGGAATGGTGTGGGCCATCAGGAAATGTTAGTTGAATATATGGAAAGGAGGCAGACATAAAATGCTGAACCTTGAAGGATGTGTAGCAAGCAGCAAGACAGCTGCTACGAGAGCCTGGTGTACTCAGGAAAGTGCAAGTATTTCAGCGCTGTTGTCTCCCTTACAAAGCTGTGAGCTTTTTGAGGACAAGGACATCAATGGCAAGGGTAATGCCTTGTATCTCAGAACTCATTCAACCAATTTTTTTTGAGCATCTGCTGTGTGCCAGGGCTTATTCTACGTATCTAGGATGCACTGGTTAGCACAAAAGACAGAGTCTCTGCCTTCATGGGACTTATTTTAATATGGGAGACAGACAGTAACAAAGGAACAAAGAAATGTAAGCCAGCAGTACCCTGTGAAGAAAAAGTAGATCTGGCAAGACGGTAGAAAATTATGGGAATGCTATTTCAGGTAAGGTGATTCATATCTCCAAAACCTAGCACAGTGCCTTGCATACAGTAGGCACTCAATGTATGTTGAGTGGGTGATTTAATACTAAAAGATAGATACGGCGCAAGAGATAAAGCCCGGAAAAAGGAAGACTATCCCAAAATATTAAAATAGAACACAGGAAAGAGGGTACATTTCACATACCAAGTGAGATTAGGTTTCCATAATTCTCCAGCGTCACATCCCTGTGGAGAGTCCTCTGGGAAGAGTCAAATTGAGTCCATTCCTTCTCTTTGAGAAAGCAAGACAGAGAAAGGAAGGAAGATAGATAACATTAAGAGGTTGCTTCTCAAGATGTGATGTAGAGGAAAAGCCAAGGGTTTGGCTGCACAAACTTCTACTGAAAGCTCAGAAAGACCAAAAGTTCAGAGTATTCAGTCCCACAAAAGCCCTTTCAAGAGACTAAAAGGGTGTCTTGCAGATTTTTCTTAACTACGCTGGAGGGCCTCTGGGAAGCTCAAGGTTGCTGTCCCTAGGTCATCCCAGCAGGACCCCCACGAAGAAGGGATTGCCTTGAACCAATGTATGGGTGGGGCTTTTGTGTAAAAGAGTGAATGCCAGTGAAATTCACACAAGCCCCACGGGGTTCTGGAGAAACTTCCATCAGCAGGAACACGGCAAGCCTGGACTCAAAGGGAAAGAGAAGGTACAAAATGGAAGAGGCTGTTGGACCTCTAATATTCTACTGGCAGAGAGCAGGCAGATAAGGACTACTCCGCTGCAAACACCTGCGACCTTTCATGAAAAAGAAAGGGTGGCTCAGAGGGCGGAACTAAGGGTCTGGAGGGCAGAACCCAGAGCTACCAAGGATTATTCCAGGCTTTAAAACTTCATCAGAGAGTTCTGTCTGGTGTTTTCCCGGCTGGATTTCCAAAGTGCTCTGGGACTCGAACTGCATTCTGCCTTCCATTTCGCTCCATATTAAACTAGAATGTTTATAGCTGTTATCCTCTGCCCGTCCCACCACAGTGTGTTGGGGGAACACAGCTTGTCACTGTAGCGTCACTGGTACCCAGTGGGAGAAAGATTGTGCCCCAGGAGTTGTACTACACGGATTATACCCAGGAACGTCATCCATACCTGATTTAGATGGTTGAGGCGATGCGATTCCGATGAGCTTTTGGAATTGAGCTGATGCCATAATACCATGAGACATTTGGAGACTGTGGAATGTGGTGAATGAGTTTTGTGTGTGGGACAGATTGGACCACCGGGAGCCACAGGGCAGACTAGTAGGCAGAATTCTAAGATGACCACTAATGACCCTTGCCCTTGCATAATCCTCTCCCACTGAGTGTGAGAGGAGCCCGTAAATTTGATGCGACATCACTCGTGTGATTATGTTACATTAAAAGGGAAAAGAGATTTTGCAGATGTATTAAGGTCCCATATCAGTGGACCTTCAAATAAGGAGGTTATCTTGGGTGGGCCAGGCCTAAGAAGGTGAGCCCTTAAAACGGCCTAGGCCTCTTCTGAGAGACTCAAGCATGAGAGGATGTACAGCATGGTCCATGTGGTAAGGAACTATGGGTGGCCTCTAGGAGCTCAGAGTGGGACTGAATTCTGCCAATAACTTCAGTGGGCTTGGAAGTGGATTCTTCCTCAGTGCCTACACAAAGAAACACAGCCTGGCAAACACATGATTTCACCTGGTGAAACACTGAGCAGAGAACAAAGTCATGCCACTATGAAAATTAGTAAAGGGAAACCTCATCTAAAGTGGAGTCAGGAAGCCAAACAGAAAATGACTACCCCAGAAACTCAGCCTGTGAGAAACCATCACCACCCTGAACTCTTGCTTTTCTCCAATGGACTTTGGTTTAAAATAACCGCACCCAAGTTCCTCCTTTGTCTGTATGAAATAACATTCCTCTGCCTTGTGTGTTGGATTTCCCTGTGGTCGACTGTAGCACGCACGTCCAAAATCGCAATTCTTTGGTTATTCCTGAATAAATTTGTTTTGCTGGTAAAATGACTGGCTGTTTTATTTTTAAGGTTGACATAAATGGTGTCATGAGGTGGGATCCAAAGGAGGTGACCCCTCGAGAGACGATGCGCCCTGGAGCCAAGCAAGGTACTCACACCGAGGCCCTTGAATTCATTGTTTCCAGGAGTCGCTGCCTGCTTTCAGGTTGGTGAGTCCCCTCTTGGATTTCGGGCTCCACGCCCCTGGGGATCTGAGCCTCTGACTTTATTTGGGATCCGGAGAGGCTTTGTCCTCTCGAGGGAGGGACTTTGTCCGTTCGGTTCGAGGCTCTGTCCTTGGGCTCAAGGCATTATCCTTGGTGAGCATTCAATTGTTTTCTGAAGGCAGCACAGCTCCTTTTGGGGCTCGGGCTTGCTGAAAATCCAGGTGTTTTTCTTTGGTTTCCAGATTCCTTTTGGAATCAGGGATGAGAATCCGACAACTGTCTTTTGTTTTTAGATGCTTTTGGGGATGAGGGCTAGGACCTTAGCAACTTCCTCGGGTTTTCAGAGGAAATTTCAGAAATGGGACCCCGATCACCTAAATGTTCGGAGGGAAACCCTCCTTCAGGGACCCCAGCTGAGTTTATACTTGAGAACTTTGGGCCCCCTGCATGCACGTTTCTAACTAAATGGGCCAAACTGACCAAGAGTAGTTTGGAATTACAGTGGCCATTATGGGGAACTTTAGATCTCCCTAAACTCATTTTTCTTAAAAAAACAAATTGGAAGACCGCAGCTCTAAAATTAAGCAGAACAAGTGATACGTTGATTTTAATTGGTACCTGGAGGCTTCCAAGTGTGCACAGAGCTCTAAAATTGTCTCACTGCAAGATACTGTATCTAAACTAGCCAAAACAGCTGAAAAACTGAGGGAGAATAAAACGGCTTCTGAGGCCTCTCCTTCCCTTCCCCCTGGTTTCTTTGTCTTATGCTCAGGCCCTACCTCCAATCCCATCTGCCTCCTTTGCTTCTGCACCACCTCTGGTGCTGAAACTCTGGCCATGTGAGTGAGTAACCTTAACTTCATCCGTCTGCCAGAAACACAATTTGCACCCAACTGTGCCTTTGAACTTTGTACCTGAGACATGGCTGAAATGTTTAAAACGAAAGCTATAAGGTCTCTGTGTCTGTCTACATGTCATGTATGTCTAGGCACATATGTGATTTTTTTTTAACCTCTGGGTGGTATTGCTAAGATTGATTTGTAAAAGAGCCCTATTGAATTGGCTTGAAATTAAGCGCTTATAAAGTAAGTATGCATAACCTCAGAAATATAACAGAAACTTACCCAAATGTTTTCCAGTTTACACGATTGAGGATTAATCTTTAGTAAATAAAAGCTAGCTTAAGGTTCTTGGTTTAATTGAAACAGGCATGTCCTTTAGAGTTATCAGTGCTGAATATAATGCAGACATACAACTGTCATTCTACCTGGGTTTATTAAGCTCATTTTATCTCTGTTACAAAATCTGTCAGCAAGAAAGTAACTGAAGAGGATGGTTGGCTATTTAATGTCAAATCAGAGCATGATTGTTAAAAGCAATTAATTTAAATGAATTTAAATAAGATCAAAGTTTATACTAAGTTAAACTAAATAAGGGATGGTCATTGGATATCTAAATCATCTCAAACTAAGATGAATGTCAATCACTTAACATAGGTTAGTCTTCTCTTGGCTTCTTATTGCACAGAAGCTAAAGATATTTGAATCTTTAGCGAACACATTTTATACTACACTGAGAAATTTTCTATGAAAAAGGACGTTTCTAGAAATTCGTAAAAGATATTTCTAAGTTCACAAAGCTGAAAAATGCTAAAATAGTTCAAAATTGCTTACTTCTTTGTTTTTCACTGAGAATTAAGGATTCTAAGGGTGAAGAATTATAATCAATACACGTACTAATAAGGGAAACATCTCTGTATGTAAAGAAAGTAAGATGTGTGTTTTGATAAAAGAGGGTATAAGGAATGGAAATGCATTTTGTTGAGGGAAAAGAAAGTAATTTTGCCCTAAAGAGAGGCTGGTTGTTTTGGAAAGGGGAAGAGGGAAACACAGGACAAAATCTGCATGTGAAAAGAGAGTGTCGAAGGTTTGTGGAAAGGAATCTGGGGAAGGGAATTTTAAGGTGTGGTCAAGCTGGCGAAGATTAAAGTGAATGTATTCAAGTGAGTTTTAATACCAAAATAAGCTGATGCCAAATTAAAATTTGGCTTTATTTTCTGTTGAAAGGACAAGGTATTCCTGGGCTCTTGGTCTGTTTTTGATAATGGATTGTGAAAGCTTCTTTATTTTTAAGTAATATGCCTAGAAAACAGAGATTTTGTGTTTTATCAAGAAGGTTCCTGTGTTGTTCCTATCAGGTCTTTAATTACTTAGGAAAACTGAGTCTTCTTAGCATTAAAGGAGTTAAGTTTTGCTTACAACCATGGAACCTTTTTGTATTTGCCTTTGAAACCTCTTACTTTTACTTTGGTCGAATCGAGGCTTAAGTATTATTTCATAATGATCAGGGATCCTATTTGGTCAAGTATCCAAACCTTTGGATATTTTTGAAAAGCTTCCCCAAATATTCAAATTCTAAGTGAAGTCTTTTTGACCTGGATGTAACTTTGGAATTTTTCAGAGGGCACCTAGGACACCTCAAAAGATTCTTTCCTTCTCCTTATAAAAGGAGAGACATTATACTAATTAGGCTTACTTGGTATGTCAAATTACATGAGAAGTGTGTTCGAATAAGCAATAATAAACCTTTTTAGGTTATATTGTATGGGCGAATGTTACTAAAAAGTGTTCTAGAACTTGCATAAAATACATGAAAATCTGATATGTCCTAAGCTAACGTGATTACCTATAATTGTAGTTGGTATCGAAAATGTATGCCACAAAAGTACTCAAATTTACTTGTCAGTTGCATTTACCCATTGCCTATTGTTTTAAGCCTTTTGTTAGTAACAGACACTTATTGTTTTACTCTGATGCTTTTACAAATACGTTTCATTTTCAAAGAGATTCATGGAAAAGACTTTGATAGTACTCTGGAACACAGGTTTTAATAACTTTAAGATCATAACACTGAACTGGGTGGAAATTTCTGGAACTTGGCTGGAGGACTGATTGCTCTGATGTTTTGTTTCCCAAATGTAAGAGACCCCCTTTTCTCCTCTCCTTCAGGCTATCTACAACTTAACAGTAATTTGCTAAAGTGTATCTCTGCAAAAGGGGTTGAAACATTTCTCTTTTTCTCTCTACCTGATCCTCCCAGAATTTGGAAACTATTAAGTATTCTTTTCATGACACTGTATGTATTTGCATGGGTTCCCTGAAGGTCTGTTCTTCTTGTAACAGGGCATAATTGGAAATACCGGCTACATTAGCAAGGCTTTGACTAGAAGGTCATATTCAAATAAGATGTACATAGATTCAGAAATGACTAGACACCTTTAAGGAACTGCTTGGAAAAATTGGCCTGGTACCTTGCTTATAAGGTTTCAGTAAAGCAACCCCCCCCAAAAAAGAGCTTATATGGTTGATCACTATTTTTGCTGTATTTATCATAAATAATAAATGATTTATTATGAAAATAATGATTTTCTGACGCTTACAACCTTGGACAACTATAGACTTTGAATAAGAGATGCCTTGGAGTTCTCCCTCCTAACCTTCCCTGTTACTCAAACGTGGCTTAAATGGTTTCCAACCACTATGCATTTTCCCTCCAACGGGGGGCGTGACAACCAGAAGGGGTCCTTCCTGGCACTGAGGAACAAAACCACTATGCACAGAGAACCTGACTCTTGATCAGCAATGCTTTCAGAGAAAGATCTTGATCAAAAGGGGAAATGTGAAAAATAATAAAGAGAATCCTCATTCAAAATGGAGTCAGGGAGTCAGAAGTTGGAGCTCCCAGGCAGTACCAATGGAGGTCAATTACGGGAAAGACAGTCAATTACAGATCCCAACACAAAGAAGTCATCAACAGGGGAAAATCATTAATTACAGGAAGAAGTGTACATTGCATCCCAAACAGAAACCGACTACCCCAGAAACTCAGCCCATGAGAAACCATCACCACCATGAACTCTTGCTTTTCTCCAATGGACTTTTGTTCAAAACAACCCCTCCCAATTTTCTTCTTTTCCTCTACAAATTAAAGTTCTTCTCCCTTGGTTGATGCATTTGCCTATGGTCTGCCATTGCGTGCACGTCCTGAATTGCAATTCCCTGGCTATTCCCAAATAAACTCCGTTTTGGTGGTAAAATAACTGGCTGCTTTATTTTTAAGATTGACACCATACGTGGACTTCTGACCTCCAGAACTGTGAGCTAGTGAGTAGACGTTGTTTTTAAGTGGCTAAGTTTATGGCAGTTTGTTATGCGGGAATAGACAATTAATATAGATAGAATTGCTGGGTTATAGAGAATGCACATGTTCAGCTTTAAGAGCTAGTACCAAACAGTTTTCCAAAGGGGTGGTACCAGTTTACACTCCCACCAGCATTAGGGGGTTCCTCCGTATCCTCACTAACCCTTGCCACTGTTAGTCGTCTTGGCTATTCTGCTGGACGTCTCATGATATCTCACTGGGATTTTAACGTGCATGTCCCTGGTGACAGAGGTTGAACAGCTTTTTATTTGTCTGTTGGTCAGTTAGTTGGATGTCCTGTTTTGTGAAGGTCCTGTTCAAATATCTTGCCAATTTTTCATTGCATGGTCTTGTCTTCTTCTTGATTCTGGGTGGTATTACATTCTGTACATAAGGCATTTGTGGGATATACATGTTGCAAATATCTTTCTCCCGTTCTGAGGTTTATCTTTTTGCTCTCTAAATGTGTCTGTTGGTGAACAGAAGTCCTTATTTTGGCAAAGTCCAAATTATCCACGTTTTCCTGTATCGTTAGTGCTTTTTGTGTTCTGTTTCCAATATCCTCGTCTACTCCAAGGTCATAAAGATATGCTCATACGTTATTTTCTATAAGCTTTAACTTCTGGAATTGGTTTTAGTGTAGGCATAATTTTAGGGGTCAAAGTCCCTTTATCCCCCACATGGATGGCTATCCAGTTAGTCTGGCTCCACTTATTTAAAAGACTCTCCTTCCCCCGGAGCACTGCAGTGGCACAATTGACGTAAATGAGGTGAGCGCACTTGTGTGAGTCTGAGTACGGGCCTTCTCTTTGTTCTCTTTGTCTATTTGTCCATTCCTGTGCCCACCCCACACTATCTTAATTATTCTAGCGTCATAGTTGGTCTTGCTCTCTGGCTGTAAAAGTCCTGGAAAGTCTTGGTTTGGATGACTGTTCTCCGGCTCTTCTTGGATCTTTGTTATCCATACGTAATTCGGACACAGCTGCCCATTTCCATTTTCAAAATCTCTGCTGGGATTGGATTGGGATTGCATTGAATCCATGGATCATTTTCACGAGAAGTCTCTCTTCAGTTCACTCTTGATATATCTCTGATTTACATGGGTCTTCTTCAAGTTCCCCCGAAACGTTATGTTATGTGCGGGCAGAGGTGTTGGGACTCCTTTGTTAGTTTAGTTCCCAGGTGTTTGCTGTTTTCTGATGCTGTAATAAGTGGCATTTTAAAATTTTTCTCTTTGCAATTTTAATGCTAGTATATAGAAATCCAATTGAATTTTGTGATATTGACCATATATCCAGCAATCATGCTGAATTCATTCATTAACTATAATATCAAATATATACATTCTTTTAGATTATTAATGTAAACAATCTGTTGTATCTCTTGTATTTTTTGAAGAGCTGAGAAAATGTTCCACAAAGACTCCAGGCAGACACGTATCCATAGCTCATCAACTACAACTGGGGAATTCCCATTCCTAAGCCAGTCACTGGAAGGGTAATGAGATTACCATGACCTGGTTAGTCAACCACACTGCCCTGTATAATCAGGTACGTGGCGTTATGGGCTGCAGTCTTCCTTTATTTTAACCAAATATGTTAATAGTTGGAAACGAAACCTTTGATCAGAAAGGTGAAAATCGGTAGAGAGATGATGATGGATTGATACTGGTGGAATCTCTCTCCACGTAAATGAGCTCAAATTGCAATTCTTAAGGTACTTCATTTCCTTTTTTTAATTGAAGTATAGGTGACATGCAAGGTACATCATTTCTTAAGCAAAGACTAAGATGTTTAATATTTGAAAATCATCTGTCGATTGCGGAGGAAGAATTAACTCTAAAAATGAGGTAATTCACTTCACACATACCCCTCTGGTGACTATAAAATACAAAATTCTCATAGAAAATCTAACACCTACACATGACAAATTTTTAACAGTAGTTATTGATCACTGACGGGATTGCCCATGATTTAAATTTTGTTTAAACTTTTCTGAATTATCTACATGCTCTACTGCAGGGTTTGCCAACCTGGACACTACTGATCTTTTGGACCAGATCATTCTTTGTTATAAGACGCTGCCTTGTTCACTCAGGGAGTTTAAGCAGCATCCCTACCTTTGATCCACTGGATGCCAGTAGCACTTGCCATTTACCCCAGTTGTGACAAACAAAAATGTCTCCAGACTTTGCCAAGTGTCCGCTGGAGGGCAAAATGCCCCTGGATGAGCACCATTGCTCTAGTGAATGAGATTTCAATATACATAGAATGCTAGGTATATAGAAAGATGGATAGATAGATAGATAGATGTACATACACATCAGTATATTATTTTTTATTGGCATAAAATAGCCATTTTCCAATAGCATTAAAAGTTCTTCAAAAACATCCTATAAAATCTGCTTAAGTTTATCCTATGGACATCCAGTATCCTGCTGGAAATTTAGGTGGTTTCAAATTTTTCAAAATAAATGACATTAAAATAATCATGTTCGATCATGTAACATTGTGGTTATATATACATACATATATAACATCTATATACATATATATATAGTATGTGTGTATATACATATATATAAAAAACATAATGTATTTCTTTAGAATCAATGCCCATAAGGGGAATTGTAGCATCAAATGTATTTCATGTTTATGACTTTTTATATGTCTCATCAAATTTCCATCTTGCAAGGTGCTATGAATGTATAACCCCATCCAATATCATACAGGAGAGCCTGGTTTCTTAAAACAGCTTAAATAATAATTGAACATTAGAAATTACTTACTTTCCAGACTGTAAATAGCTATATATTGTCCTCAATGTAAGAGTAATCTATGTTCATTGAAAACATTCAGAATATAAACTATGAGGCAAACAAAACTTACTCTTCCAGAATTTATTTTCCCCATGAGAATCAGTGATTCCCACTGTGTCCCCAATCTGCAAGTCTTCCCAATTCCAGCAAGTGGCACCACCATCCACCCAGATACTATGTCCAAAAATCAGAGTCATCACTGATTGCTGTCCTACCCTCACGACCTCACAGCCATTCAAGTTTTGCCAGCTGAGGCCTCAGACAACGACATCCTAGAGCAGAGACAAGCCATCCCCCCTCTGCCCTGTCTGAGTTCCAGCTCTACAGGATGCCTGAGCAGGATCAAATGGTCATTGTCCCAAGACACTCGGTTACAGAGTGGTAGATGACTGGAATGCATTCTATCCATTTATTCTTTAAGTATATCCTCTACTTCATCAGTATCTGTTTTCCATATTCCACTCCAGTTCATTTTTATTGTCTACTTCATCCTTCATAACTTTGCATTCTAGATATTTTTTTGTGTATTCTATATTTCATCCCAAATTTCATTGTTTGTTTCTATTCCATTCCAGTATTTTTAAATCTATAGTGCAAATTTCATAGCCCATTGACTTCATGACATTGCACATTCTGTTCCATTCTATGATTCCTTCCCATTTAATTTTGATTTTTCCTATTTTCTTTAATATTTTATTTCACTGTATATTCCATTCCTTTTCTCATGTAACATTACATATATGTTTTTGGTTCTACATGTCATTAGATATTTATTTCCATTCCCACTTCCACCCCATTTTCCCATTCTATTCTATTCAATGTCCATCCCATTCAATGGTCCATTCCATACCCTGTTCAAGTGCGTATTCCATTCCCCATTTTATGCAGTTTCCACTGTAATCAGTCTCCATTGCATTCCACTTCAAATCCACTTTCCATTCCATGTTATTTACACCTCCAAATACCGTTCCAGTCTTTTTTGCATTGTGTTTCACTCCAGTTTCTCCTTCGGTCCGGTAAACATTCCATTCCATCCGGCCAAAATGGTTAGAACAGTGACTTTCAGGAGAACATCTTGCTAATATTTCAGTCAAAGAATTAGAAATGTGCATGGCCTGTACCAAGAATTTCCCCTTCTGGGAATTTATCCAAAACAAGGTCAGATTTGGGGATATGAACAATTTTTAGCCAAAAGGCTATGTCTCACATTGATGTGTCAGAGACAGCGAAAAGTCGGAAACAACATATATGTTGATCAATATAGCAATGTTTGAAAGTGTAAACTTCCTCTATAAAAGGAATGTTTTGCAGTTACACGATGATCTTGTGTAAATTCATTTACTGACACGGAAAGAATGTTTACTGGACCCAAAAAGGAGGTTAGAAAACAATATGTATGCGTAAATAATTTCATTTTTACATAAAAAAAGAACTCTGCATTATTTATGACTGGCCATTGTACCAAAAAATTATTAAACATTTCCAGTACTCGCCTGTGAGAATGTGGGAACTTAGGTTCTAGCTTTCCTGCATTTGCTTTTCTGTTTTGGGCACTAAACATGCAGTAATAACGACATTTGTGACAATGACTAAAACTCAGTGTCCAAATATTGAACTTCACGCCTGTGCATCACAGCATATTTATAGTCCCATCAAAGGCAGAACGGGAACCAAGAATGGAGACTAGGTCAAACGAATTAATGCACATTCATCAGTGGACAACTACGCAGCTCATACAAATGAGGACACATATTTAAGGACAGTATCACCCTTATTCCCAGGCTACCCCAGTGTGTATTCAGGGGGCAAGGCAGGGAGACGCATCTTACTGGAAAATTCTAAATCCCCCTCTGGCGCGGGGCAGGAGTGGTGAACATTCCGAAGCCCATCCCTTTTCTCACCTTCCGGCCGCCCTCCGACCCTACGGCCGACCAGACCCCGGTGCGGCGTCACCCAGATGCCCCGAGGAGTTCCGGGGCCGTCCCCTCTGGGATCCCACACGGGCCCAGTGTCCTGACCAGATTCCAGGAGGGACAGCCGGCTCGGGGATAGCTCCTGTTGGCCAGCACGGTATTTCTTTCAAGCCATCGCTTGAGGTTGAGCCACCAGAGCGGGGCTGACAAGCTAAGCTGATTTGGGGTGACGCAAACGGTTTATATACACAGCCTTCCTGCCCCGGCCCGTCCCTCGAAACACACCCACCCCCACACCCACACCCCCACACCCCCACACTCGTAGGGGCCCGTGGAAGGACGGACCATTCAGACCATTGACCTGGCCAGGCCAACGGCTGGCGGGCGGAGCACACCCTACTGCTCGGCCCCAGAGGGAGCTGGGTTGGTGCGCTCCGGGAAGACGAGAGTCACGTGGTACGCAGCTCACCAATCAGAGGCGAGGACTCGACCGGGCCCGCCCCCACCCCCCCTCCCCCCCCAAGTCGCCACTCCTCGTCGCCTCTCCACCTCAGGGCTCCACACAGGCAGCGTCCGCTGCCGAGCTCTGCCGTGTCTGAGGGAAAACTGGGCGTGATGGCCACCCAGTCGTACTGGGAGAAGGAGCAGAAGCAACAGCAGGGTGAGGAGAACCAGGTCGCCCCTGCCCCTGGCGGCGCCCGCGGGACTGGCAGTCCCCGTGCGTCGGTCCCCACAGTCTGCAGCGACGGGTCTCTGCCGGATGGCGGCGCCCCACGCGGCGGCACAGCAGGTTCTTCCTCCTGTGCTAAGGCCGCCGGCGCCATTTCGGTCACTGCTGACGCCCCGTGGCTGCCCTCCATGGACTGTGCGCAGGAGAGGGGGCCTTCTGCCCTCCAGGCCGGCCGTGGTCCCCACGCAGAGCCGAGCCGCGTGGTGCCCGAGACGGGCCGAGGTATCCAGGCCGCGCACGCGGGCAGCGCGGCCGCCATGGGGCGGGCCACGAGGGGCGCTGGCCAGGCCCGCGGGCGTCCGACCCACACCACGAGCCCAAGGGACGGCCGTGGGAGGAAGCAGCCCAGCCGCCACCGCGACGAGGCTGCCCGGGCTCCGAAGCCTCCAGAGCGCTGTCTCTTTCCTGGGGCTCCCGGGCCTCAGTGGTCCGAGCCTTTGCCGCCATCTCCTCCCAAGTCGCAGCCCAGCAGCAGCCGCCCTTCTCGGGCTTCTCCGCCGAGTCACGCACCGCCGCCTGGCCCTGCCCTTCGAAGCCAGGCCAAAGCACCCGGCCCTGCTCTGCGCAGCCCTGCATCTGAGCCACGCGATGCTGTCCTCCACCGTCGCCCTGCACCCTCGCCCGGCCCTGCTGTCCGCCGCCGCCGTGCACCCTCGCCAGGCCCTGCTGTCCGCCGTCGCCGTGCACCCTCGCCTGGCCCTGCTGTCCCGCCGCCCTGCACCCGCGCCCGGCCCTGCAGTCCGCCGCCGCCGTGCACCCTCGCCCGGCCCTGCTGTCCGCCGTCGCCGTGCACCCGCGCCAGGCCCTGCTGTCCGCCGCCGCCCTGCATCCGCGCCAGGCCCTGCTGTCCGCCGTCGCCGTGAACCATCGTCAGGCCCTGCTGTCCGCCGCCGCCCTGCACCCTCGCCAGGCCCTGCTGTCCGCCGCCACCGTGCACCCGCGCCCGGCCCTGCTGTCCGCCGTCGACGTGCTCCCATGGCCGGCCCTGCTGTCCGCTGTCGCCGCGCATCTGTGCCTGGCCCTGCTGTCCGCCGCCCTGCTCCTGGGCCAGGCCCTCCTCTTCGCAGCCGCGCATCCGGGTGAGGCCCTGCCCTCCGAGGCCGCGCATCCGGGCCAGGCCCTGCCCTCCAAAGCCGCACCAGCCCGCTAGGCCCTTCCTTCCGCAGCAGCAGCACGACTCCAGGCCTTGTCCCTGGGAGCCGCGCCACCCAGAGATCAGCCGCTTGCAGCCGCTCCTCTCTGCCTGAGCCTGCTGGCCAGGGTCCTCCTTCTTCCCCCGGGTTCGCCCTTCGAAGGCCTGCCCTGCACAGCAGCTCAAGCTTTCCTGATGCTGAGGTCCCAAGCCTTGCTCCCCAGCCCCGTTGGCGTGCAGTCCGTAGGCGCGCCTCCTCGCCCTCACCTCCTGGTAGATTCTTTCCTCTACCTGAGCAGTGTGGTGAGAGCTTCTCATCCTCCTCCTCCTCCTCTCCCCCCTCCCCCCTCCTCACCTTCCCCCTCTCCCCGTCCTCCTCCCCCCTCCCCCCTCCTCTTCTTCTTCTCCCTCCCTCCCTGGGTCTTCTGGCCAGAGCCCCTCCTCTTCCCTCATTAATTTTTTTGGCCAGAGAGCCTTGTCCTCCTCCTCTAAGGTTTCTGGCCTAGGCTCCATCTCCACCGCTGGCCCTGCTGCCTTAGGCGTGCCTTCATGCCCCAGCTTGATTCCCTGAGCCCTGTCTCTCCAGGAGACCTGTAGAAATAGGGAAACCTCTCGCCCCCCTACACCTCCTGTGAGGTGACCCTCCATGAGCATCCTCCTAAGACCTACGAAAAGGAGTCACCATGTACCCACTGACCTGAACGGGCTGCCTGCTCCCCAGTTACCTCTGAGGTTTCTAAGAGTTCTGTGAGCCAGTGAGCAACATCATGAGCAGTTTTAAATCCACTGTTTGGAGAGGCAGTTTTGAAGCTTCTCTTCCCCATAACCTAGCACTTACCTGCTGTTGGCCCTTGATTCAAGGCCCCATTCTCCCTCAAAAATGCCTGATGTTGCCGCTGAGTTGATATTTCCTTTTTCCACGTTGCCTTATATCACGAAATTTTTAAATGAATTAAATAAAAATCCTGATTCATTTAATAATGTAGGCTTATTTATTGTCCATAAAAACTGTTCATCCTGTCTTATTTAGAGGATTAAAGAAAACTTAGCATGCTAGGTGACTCATTGGAAGGGAGAGGGAATAAAATACTATCCTAGCAATAATTTATTCCCACTCTCTACAGTGGAATTCTGTCCAGGAAATTCCCATTTAAATGCAATATACCATCTTAGCATAGGTGATTTGCAACTTGGACAAGAAAAGGGAGCAGAGTTTAACCCAAAGTGGCTGGAGGAAAGGACCACTGATGGAGATATCCAGGGTCAGGAAAGAGCAGAACATGACCCTGTGAGTGTAGGAGGTACTTCCTGACCAGACGGGAGTAGGGAATGCTGGAAGGAAGACTCAAAATCAGTAATGGAGAGATCAACAGGAGTCAGGAACCCATGGGGGAAGGGATCAGTTTTTAAAGGAGGAAAAAATGTATATGTTGGGAACAGGGCCTCCCGAAGTCTGTGGTGGGGACGGGAAGGTCTAGGAGGGTGATTCAAGGTTAATGGCTGATGTGAAAATGGTCAGATATTTGGTGAAAAAATGTTATTGGATAATCCTATTTAAAAAAATAATTGACTAGGTTTGTGAGCAGGTATGCAAGGGTGAGTGTGTGTGTGTGTCTGTGTGTGTGTGTCTGTGTAGACATACTTGGAGCGAGCTGGATGGTCATACTCCATGCTGTGGACAGATACATATCCAATTTTTGGAATAACTGGTGATATAGTCTTATCGTCTATGTTCTACATTTTCCACCTTCACTTGTAATGAAACTCAACTCAGCTGTTTTTTAAGATGTTAAGTTGTGGAAGCATGTTGGGAGACCACATTAAAGGAATGAAGTGAACAAAATATAAACCAAACCAGTAAAAGGAACTCCATCTTCCTACTTTACTCATTTCTCTTCTCTTTGCTTTTCTAGTATGTGTCTAGTACTGGCATAGACCTGGTCCAGATGGGCCCTGTGCCTGGACCCCACATTTTAGAGGTTTTGCTCAGGCCCTCTTCCTACTGTATTTAGATCACAGAGCTGGAAGTCCACAGGGACAAAGGAATGTACCTGCCAGGTCCCAACACTCTGCAACTTTTGAAGCAAATGTTTCAGGTTCCTCATTCCCCAAGGCTACTTCCATGTCCTGTAAGGCCCTGTTTTCAGGGTCCTTCTTACGGAAGGAAAGTCTAGGCCTATGATATTCACCAAAGGGTGGCCAAGCAGCCACTGTTTGTAGAAGCGGAGGGTAGACAAAGCTGGGAGGTGTAGGCTGAGGTGTTCTCAGGGTTAGGTGTGAGACGTCTCTTGGTGGAGGACATAGCTGGCTCTGGGAAGAGATCAAGGACAGGGACCAAGGGCCTTCATTTGTACTTTTGTCCCAAACACAGTGCAAATGTTAGCAACTGGCCTGCATGTATAATTAGCTCTGTAGCCCAGCCCCAGAGAGTTACAGACACCCAGGGATATATATCTAGGAAGCCACATCTCGTCCCTGGAGGTGGCTCTGACCACACAACACCTGTCTCATATCTTAGATGTTGAGAGAGGCGATAGTTTAGGTCCTAGGCCTGGTTCATGCACTGAGCCAGCATTCAGCGGCCTGAATCAGAGATGCCACCACTGTACTGCATGCTATTTTAGTCTCCTGGGCATTTGACCTGCTTGGGAGTGGATCTTAATCCAATGTCCTTAACTCAAGCCCACCATACTAAGATCTACAAAGTCCCTATTGACCACAAGCTCTTTTTCCTTCTATTGACCTTTGGTCCTTCTAATACTCCCTCCTTATGAAAGTACCAAATGCTGTCACACAGCACACCTCCATACTGCAGAATCCAATGGATAGTTCTTAGATTTCATCTTACTTGACCTTTTGGCAATGTTTGACACAGTTGATCACTCCTTTTTCCTTGATACCTGTTCTTCCTTAGTCTTTAAAGACTGCTTTCTTTGTGTTCACCCCACATGCTCCTTGACCTTTCTCATTTTCCACACCTCTAAGTGTTGGATTGCCCAAGGCTTCAGTTTTTGGCCTTTTTTTCCATATACACATTTACTTCCTAGGAGATCCCATCTAGTTTCATGTCTTTAAATTTTGGTTTAAGATGGTGAATGAAAATATTGTATATCCACTTCTACCCATTCCCTTGTTCTCCAGTCATGTATATCCAGCTAACTAATTGACTTTTTCACCTGAGATGTCTAAAAGGCATCTCAAACTTCAGTAATATGGAGTTCTGTCCTGTAGAAATATAATGCTAGCCACACATGTAATTTACCATTTTCTAGTAGCCAAATTTAAAAATGCGTAAAGAAACACATGACATTAACTTTAATAATGTATTTAATTCCATTTATCCCAAATATTATTTCAACATGTAATCAATATAAAAATTATTAAGGAGATATTTTATATTTTTTCCTACTAAGTCTTCAAAAGCTGGTGTGTAATACACAGTTACAGCATATGTCAATTCTGACTAACCACATTTCAAGTGCTCAGTAGCCACAAGTGTGGACATATGTGTACAGCACAGTTTTAGACCTTCTCATTTCCTTAGTCTCTCTCATTCATTTCCTATTGAATTGTGATTCTGCTTCCAGCAGTTTCTCATAACTGTGGGCTCCTGTCCTAGAAGGGACCCCTAAGGTGTCAGTATTGAGAGTTCACAGGGGCTATGATGCTCCCAGCACCTTTAGTGCCTCTTGAGCTAGGCCCCTTGCACTCACCTGGTATTGAAAAGGGCAAAAACCCTACCAGTTTCAGCTGCTCTTTCCAGTGAGTTGTCTAGTTTTTGGTTCTCCTATTATCATTAGTCAGATGCTGTGCCGTTACTTCTTTTTTCTCCTGCACAGACACTGGTACCACGTAGGTAATGTGACTATTGGTGGTTTGTCCTCATCTACTTGAATTTGGGGGATATCTTGTAATGTAGATTTCTTAAAAATATTATCCATGCATTTTTGCTTTTGCTCTCTAGTTTCTCTGTTTTTATGTGGCTGTTTTGAGAGACTGAAAAGCTATACATATATATATATATATACATATATATATATATATATATATATACACATATATATATATATGTGCTACCACCACCATCTTCTCAGAATTTCTACCACCAGGTATCCTTACTCCTTGAAAAATGTGCCACCTGCTTCTTAGGTGTTGCCCTGGTGTCTGCTGATAACAACAGTGTGTGTAGTCAACCCTTTGGCACTTCTTGAAGGAACGCAATGGGATCCATCATCTGTACTAAAATGGAAAAAAATTAAATTCAGAATCAGAACAAAAATATATTAGGCATGCAACTAAAAATCTTTAGAACTAGAGAAAATATTTCTGAGGACATATTTTGAAAACTTTTACTTTATTGGTTCACAAACTGGCCCTGGTACATTAAGGGCAAGGAGAGACCAAAGAAAGAAGCAGACCACTCCAGATTAGTAGGTGGCAGGTTTGATAAGCAAGGGAACTTACACAGGAGGCTTATCTTGGGTGGCCACAAGATGAATAGATCTCCTCACTGCCTACCAGAATCTTAAAAGTTTATGTAGCGGCTGTAACCGGGTTCAGTCACATATACCATCCAGGTGGTTCAGTCACACATACCATACAGATGGTCTCAACAACACATTGCTCTCTAAAGGCTACGTCCTTGGAACAGCTCCCTCTGTGGCGATGGTGAGCAGCACATACATCCCAAGGACAGGGGCAAGCCTCGGATGGCCCAGGTCCAGCTCACAGGTCAACTGGCAGTCATGTCCTCTCAAGTGCTTCCTCCAACATACTTATTCTTGAATAATTCTACAAATGTACACAGACAGAACAAGAAGTAGACAATTTTAATGCAGCAAATATCAACCTCCCGATGGCAGAGAGCCTACATTTATTCCCCCTTTATAGATGTGGAAAGTGAGGCTCAGAGCAATTTCGTGGCTTTTGAGATCTCATTGTTAGGAGGGCTTGGTGCTGGAGTCAGAATTCCTGGGTTTGAATTCTGGTTTTCCTGTTGGCTCATTGTGTGTTCCTGGACAAGTTCATTAACCTGGGATCTGAAGTTTCCTTATTTGTCAGTTAGGCACAATAAGAGTGCATGCCTCCTAGATTGTCGTAAAGATTAAAATGGATGGTGCATGTTAAGTGCTTACAAGAGTGTCTGGCACGGTAAAGATGGTTCTTATTCTGATCAGGATGTGATCATGTACCCAGATATTTCTGACCTCAACAGCTAGATTCTTAACACTTTACTGATCTTTCCCAAGCAGCAGTTCTTTAAAATCAAATTAGCCTTTTTGAAAATGGAAATGACAATTTATTATTGTACTTACTTTATAATATGAATGCATTTCCAGACTATTGAGAAAAACAAAAACAAAAAACAAAATGCAAGCTCATAGATACAGAGAACAGCTTGGTAGTTGCCAGATGTGGGGGTGAGTGGTGTGAGAAATGGGTGAAGGGCAGCAAGAGGTACAAGCTTCCAGTTATAAAATAAGTCATGGGTATGTAATGTGCAACATGATGACTATAGCTAATAATGCTGTATTGCATATTTGAAAGTTGCCAAGAGAGATTTTGAAATTCTTATCACAAGAAAACAATTTTTTGTAGCTATGTAAGGTGACAGATGTTAACTATACTTATTGTGGTGACTATTTTGCAATGTATACAAACATCAAATCATTGTGTTGTACCCTTGAAACTAACATAATGCTGTATGGCAGTTGTGCCTCAATTAAAAAATAATTAAACAATATTTAAAGGAAAAAAGAAAAGACAATTCATTATTGTACTTACCTTATAATATGAATGCATTTCCACAGGCTATTGAGCAACATTTTTGCCAACACCAGAAGCCGCTCTATAAAAATGTAAAAAGCAAAGGATTTAGCCTCCAAGGTACAAACTCAAGGAATATAACAAATTCGAACTTGAAGTAGTTATGTATATACTTCTGAGAAGAGTAATTTTCTTCCAGGTGTTATTTGCTTCCTAATTCATTTTAATGGATGGATGGAATGTGCCTGGGATTAATATTATTGACAGCAAGTTGCTTTTACACATTACGTAGCCTGAAGATATAACAGGTAACAATTATGGTATATTTATATGTGTTAAGTACTGTTTTAATGTTTATACATATCCTAACTACTTCATAGAATAATCTTAGGAAATAAGTGTTCCTATTGAGCCCATTTTTACAGATGAAGAAATGCAGGAACAGAACACAAGTTATATAATATATGAAGGAAACACATTGCGTTGTGGACTCCATTATGGTCTTTTGCAAAGTTATAATCTTCCTTTGCAAAGTCAAGCTGCATGATATGCCCCTACACAGAGTACTACTGTTCTGCCAAGTGTAAAGGTGATGGTTTGGACACACTGATCTACTGCTGTTTGTTTTGAGGAAAGGTATTATTTTGGTATGTGTAAAACTACTCTAACCACTCAAACTTTGTGCAGAAGGTGAAAAATTCTGGCTCAACCACATTAACTCAAAGGCACACGTGCAAATGATCATAGCAAGCTGTCAATGAAAATAATCCATAACCAATCTATAAATGAAAATTTGGGTGAGTTTATTCTGAGCTTAAATCTGAGGATTATAACCCAGGGCCTTTCTTCCCGAAGGAACAAAGGGCACCAAAGAAGTAGGGTGCACAGAGTGGTTATATACCCCCAGAGAGGATGTTTCACATAGGATTGAAATGGCGCTTTTACAATAGTCGCGAGACTGCTCTGTTGGCACAGCGATTGATGGAAACAGCAGGTAGGTCTTCTGTCTCAGCGAACACAGCAGGATGACAGTCTGTTGTCTCTAGCTGAGTGGTCACAGGTGAGCTGGCTGGTCAAAGGTGAGTGCAGCAATCAGTTCCTAGCCTAAGGAAAGATGCTTATCCCTAAGGAAATGCCAATGTGGGAGGAAGTTGCACCTTTATCTCAAGGGCCTTTGTTCTGGCCATAGGAAATGTCTAAGCAGATATACAATGCATGCTCAATAGCCACAGTCAGGCCCTTTTGGAAAAAACAAAGTCAGGCCAAATTAGGTTTATACCAAATATCTTCCTCATATACTCCAATATATCCTGTTGCTTGCCATTTTTATTTGTCAAAGCGATTATAATTTATTGTGCATGGAAGAGTAATCTACCTAGAATCAGGAGCACGGCATTTAGAATGTGACGGCAACATGACAGGTCTCTTCTTGGGAATTTCTGTGCCCTCTCTATTAGGATGAGAAGACATAGTCTCCTTTTGTGTCCCTGCCATCTACGTGGTGTGCAGTCCCCAGAAACAGCTGTGAACTGGGAAAGAGGAGGTGCGTGGCCTATCTCAGAGTCCGGCATCACTCACTGCTGGACAGAGCTTTCACCCCAGGGTTTCATGGTGGTGAGGGACCAGGAAATAGCAGAAAGACCTTCCACAGTCTTTCCCTGGAAGCTGCCTGCTGATCAACTACTATAGGGTACAGGGCTGGCGTTAGAGTCATGTGACCTGTGCAGTTGCACTGGCCCTTGCTTAGTTTTATGACGCGTGCTGTTGCCATCTTGATATTCGTAAAGATTTTTGAACAAGGGACCCCGTATTTTCATTTTGTACTAGGTCCTGCAAATTATGTAGCCAGTCCTGATACTCTACTTAGTGGAATTTTAAAAATTTCTGGGCACAGTTCCAGGAAATGTAGCTGGTGGCTGTGAGTTAAAACAGAAGACATTGTCATAACAGTGACCACAAGGTTGTATTAAGCATATCTTTTTACTCTGATGCTTTGCCATCTTGGGGCCTTGCTGACACTGCAAGAGACTGCCTCCTCCCAGGGTTAGCTCATTCCTAGGGATAGTGCTCTTTCCATATGCAAACCAACCAACCCAAGGCCACACCCAAACAACTTCTTTTATCAGGCTCCCACAGGGCTCTCACACTTGAGCTGCTATTTCCCTGCCCTTATCACCTCAGGGCCAGCTACCAGACAAATAGGGACAGCCTCTATACCTACTGAAATTATTAAAATTAGCCAATCTTAAACCTGCTTACTCTGCCTTGCCTGTTCCTTTCCAAAAAGAGCACAGTAAAGGCTCTTGACCACATTTTCCCTGCTCCCTCTGCCTCCTGGCTGACCCTGGGGCTTCACTGTGGACCTGCTTGACATAGTGTGCTCTCTCCTCTTAGGAACTTTGAGTAACAAACTGTCTTTTCAATGGTAATCATCTCTTGATCTGTTGGCCTCACCATACCTGAATGATAATAAAACCTACATTTAGAACAAGGGTAATGTAAACTGCAGAAGGCACTGGGATCCCACAGTCCTAGGTTTGAAAACCAGCCACACTTCTGGCTTATTGTGTGACTTTGAGCAAATTACATAAGCTTTTTGACCCTTGGTCTTCTCATACATAAATTGAGGATGATAAGGGTCTGTACTTCAGAATGCTTCCTCTGAGTCGTACCTATCCTGCTCCTGCCCACTCACCCCTCTGACTGTGATTTAGAATTCTTCCTCTCTGTTCCCAGAGCCCCTTGTTCTTAACCTTGTCAGAGCCTTCATTACACATTTTTAGAAATTATATTTTTGTATAACCATCTTCCTATTAGACTATGAGAACTTTGATAGCTTAAATGGAGACTGGATTTTCTGTGTCCCAGAGCCCAGCAAAGTGCCATTAAGCCTGGTGTCCAGAAAGAATTATCTATTGAATTAATGATGATAGCACAGCAATGTGCTTAATAAGAAATAAAATTAATTTATAAAATATTTCCTTGTTGAAAATAATAAATAAATGTCGACTCAAAATAACCAATAACAATTCTATAGGTAAGAGAAATAAGGTGAGTTTTACTTAAGCCAGACTGAGGATTATAACCCAGGAAGGCCTAAGAAAGTGTTCCAGAGAAGCATGGTTTTCAGTATAGTCTTATTTCTTTTTAGAACTAAGAACATAGCATTAAACACACCCAGGATACATTTTCATGAAAGTTTCAAAGAGGTATTTAGTTACAAATTAGCAAGTCAACATGACCCTGATGTAAGGAAAGGGATGAATTCAGCCTTACCAACAGGGTGTAGGAGGGAAAGTATGCATTCCTAAGAGAGTGCATTCTTTAGTTTAACGGTTAAAGTAGATGTACAATGTATTTTTTTTAAAGATTGGCACCTGGGCTAACATCTGTAGCCAATCTTTTTTTTCTTCTTTTTCCCAAAGCCCCCCAGTACGTAGTTGTATATTCTAGTTGTGGGTCCTTCTAGTTGTGCCATTTGGGATGCTGCCTCAGCATGGCTTGACAAGTGGTGCCATGTCTGCGCCCAGGAGCTGAACTGGTGAAACCCTGGGCCACCAAAGCAGAGCCCATGAACTTAACCACTCAGCCATGAGGCTGGCCCCAATGTATGTTTGATAGGCCATAAGTCAGGCTTTTTTAGTTCAAGCCAAATCAGTTTTGAACTCAAGTAGTTACCCTATATAAGTGAAAATCTCTTGTCATTTTCCCCTTTTGATCAATAGTCTTTCAATAGAAAGCATTACTGATCAAAACATCATCCCTTGGTGCCAGCATGGTTGCTGCCTGCCCTGGGTCCATCATGACCCTTGGTGCTAGGCTTCTATTCTTTAATTTCCCAAGTATCTACCTTGGGGGGAAATTGTTGGATATAGTGGAGAAGCATAGAAATATGTATTAACAGGAGAAGCATTTCATAGGTTATGTAATTAGTCAATTATTTTTAGATTATAGCACAAACATTGTACATGTGTTTTTACTTGACTTCCTATAGTTACATTGTTTATAACAATTATATAAGAGGTAATCCAATACTTGAAATGCTTAGCTTAAAAATGAATCCTTAGGCATAGCCTTAATAAGAAAAGGAGATTCATTCAGGGTTGTAAGATTGATCAGTCACCTCAAGTCACTGAGTAATCATTACTCTATCTTGCATGCCAGTCTTACAACACTGAGTAAAGAAAACAGTAATTAGTTTGAATATTACGACTAGTATAAGAATTCCAAGGAGTAATAGAAATAGGAATTGCAATCCTGGCCACAAATGGAAGCCAATACTGGAAGGGAGTCAACTAAACAAATCAAGACTAGGTGTAGGGCTGCTTAGGGCATTCACCTACTTTTTCATGTGCTTTAACAGAGATTACACATTGGAAGATTCATCAAGTATAAAAACACAGCATTCAATTTACACACATATCACCTTAGGATGCAGTTAAAATATATAAAGCCATTCTATTTTAAAGGGCAACCTTTCTCATTAGATACATTTCAGTGTTTAATAAGGCTATTCCTGCTTGACTATCATTAAAGGCTTTTTGAGTAAATTTAGTCAGGGCTTCTGTATGTGAAATATGACATCTTCTAGCCCCAAAGAGGAGAAAATTTAGCCACCAGGTGGCCATACCAGTGGAACACTGAATGAGTTCATTTGTCTTTAAGGAGAGGAAGATTGGCAAGAGTTGTTAGTTCAGGGCAAATCCTTCCCTGCATCCAAGGGAAAGCCAAAGTGTAGCATCCTAGCAATCCAGGCAGTAGCCAAGACCAGAGGTTTACTCCACATAGCCAACAAGTGCCATTAAGAGTCACCCAATAAATGCTTGGCCTTCAAGACCAGTCTGTTCCAAACCAATCACTTTCTTTAAGTCCGATAGTATTAAGAAAATCATAAATGGAACAGTTATAAAATGGTATATCGTTTCAGCATTAAAAGGGTTAAATGAGGAGATATAAGATTGGGAATACAGACCTGGTCTGGAGTCTTCAGACAGCTGTCTACAACAGATGCCATCTTCTTTTCATTCTGTTTGGAGGTATTTGTCTTGGTCAGTTGAAGTCAGGTGTCAGAAACAGGAGTTGAAATCTACTCAGGAGGAGCAATCTTTTTTAATGAGAAATGTGTATCCATGAGTCTATGCCCTTTAATTTTTCAGTGCATGGATTGATTAAAAGTACCTCTAGTTGTTCTTTCCAACTGGGCCACAGAGAGTCCTTTATTTGATGTCTCTTCCAATAAATAAATTCTCTAGGTTATAGTCCCTAATCCTTAAGGTCTTCATCTTCTGAGAGCTCTTTGTGAAAGAAATCAGCTACCAACCTTTCATTTCTTTCAAGCACCTCAATGAGATCCTGGCAACAGCGTAATATATCTCCTTTAAGCAAAGTTCGTTCATACATTTCCTCATCTAATTGCATAGGTTGTCCTGTTATTGTTTCAAAAGGAGACAGCTGGTTTACCAAAAGGTGTAGAGGAAAGATTAAAGAGTACTAGCTGAAGAACTTTTGGCTATGAGAGATTAAATGCTTCTGAAAGCTTTCCCAATTTAGTTTTGATTGTACCATTAGTTAAAATGTTGCATTATTGGTCAAATGTTGCAAATAGATTTAATCATTTGTCTGTTGGGATGAGCTCCCCAGACACTGAATAACTTTCACTGAATATCTCAATAGGAATTCCCAAAATAGGAGTTATCCTTTCCAATAATTTATCTACTACTAAAGTTGTTGCTCTTTTGCAAGGAAAGGCCTCAGTCCAATGTGAGAACCCAAAGGTCATTACTAAGATGTTTATATCCTTGAGATGGTGGCATTTGAATAAAGTTCAATTGCCATACCTTAAAGGGTCCCATAGGAAGGGGAAAGTGACCTTGTGACCCATGATGTGTTTTCCCAGGATTATATTTAGGGCGTATAGTACAACAAGCATATGCTTTTTGAGCCACTGTGGAAGAAAGTTTCCAAAAATATTGTTTTCCCCACAAAATCATCTTTTCAGGTGCCCAGTGGGTAATCAATGCGTATACTGGAGCGGTGTCAATTGTGCTCCAATAGGTACTATGGTTGGTTATCAGGCCAGAACCACATCTGCATGGTGGTGTCAAAAATTCCCCCTCTTTGTTGCTACCTTTGTTTCTCTTTCTCCATGTCAATTTCTTGAGCCTGTAGAAGGAAATCTTTTACTGGCTTAGCAGAGTTAATAGAAAGTAATGGGCATTCTTGACGTTGGACAGCATATCCAACTTGATAATGTCCTTGCTTATCCTCTGATTAAGATGCATCTGTAAACCAAATTAGATAATAGAAGGCAGTCATGATTGTTTTCCTCCTCTGGTGCTCAAAGCAAGGTAGCAGAGTTAAGGTAGTGAATAGTATTTACCTATGCAATATCACTTAAGAAGGTTTATCATCATCTACTTGACAATGCTTCCCATGCAATTAGCATACCAAACAAACCTAATTAGTTTAATATCTTCTTCTTTATAGGGAGAAACATTTCTTTGGGAAATCCCAAGAGCCCTCTGAAAACTCTCAAAGAAAAGAAAACTTTTTTCAGGTCAAAAGAAAGATTTTGTTTAGGATGTGAATTTTAGAGTAAGCTTGTAAAAAATATCAAAAGGTTTAAAAACACTTGGTAAAATAGGAAACAATGCTCACTGTGAAACAGTGTTCAGTTATCCATTTAACCAAAGTGAGATTCACTCAAAAGTAAAGAAAATCTTTTATAATCTCTTTATGAAGAGCAGACTAAAAGTTTAGGAAAATTAGCCTTGTAAGAGAAATTAAAACAAATTGTAATTTTGCATCAGCTTACCTTTGATATTAAAGCTCATTTACTTGTTCAGCATCATGGTGGAGTGTGCTCTCTCAGTGAACTCTCCCCTCCACGATAAAATGAAAAGGACATTCATAATCCAACAGAGGACATCCACACAACACAAAAGACGTGTGAGAGATGCATGCAGCCATATATCGGAAAGTGGAGGTACTGGAGCCCCCCTGGGAGGAGGTGGAATGTAGTAAGAGAAAGCTTCACTCCCTCCCCAAAAGACTGAAATTCATGGTTTGTGCATGGCCTCCAAGAGAGAAGGAAGTGGGGAGGGGGTGCCCCTTTGTGGGAAAATCATAGATCCCTAAGATCCCTCACAGCATAAATATGTCAATGTAAACAAGACCTATTGCAAGGCATATAGTAGTGAAACTGGCAAAAAGTTAATGACAAAGAAAATATACTAAGGGCAGCAAGGCAGAAAAAAAAACAACTTATAAAGGAATCCCTATCAGACTATCAGCAGATTTCTCAACAGAAGCCATACAGGCTAGCAGGGACTGGAATGATATATTCAAATCTTTGAAGGACAAAAATTTTCAGCCAAGAATACTCTATCCAAGCAAAAATATGTTTCAGATTTGATGGAGAAATAAAAACTTTCCCAGATAAACAGAAGCTAAGGGAGTTTGTAGCCACAAGATCCCCTCTACAAGAAATCCTCAAGGAGGCCCTCAACACCCCCCCAAAAAAGGGAGAAAGGGGTTACAAAGCCCAGAGTAAGGAGATAAATATGTATACAATATAAGAAAATTGGAGCTATACATCAGAACAGCTTAGCAAATGGTCAAGTATAACATTAAAGATAAAGGGAAGGAAAACACCAAAAACAAAGATAATCTTGTCATTTTAACCACAAACTCAGAACACAAGATGGAATAAGATATGACAAAAACAACATAGGAGGGGAAGAGGGAGGGGACTGAATTTGTTTAGTCTAAGGAAATAAGAGGCCATCAGAAAATGGACTATCTTATCTATGATATTTTGCATGCAAACTTCATGGTAACCACTAAACAAAAAAGCTGAACAGATTCACAAACAATAAATAAAGGAGAAAAATAAGAAACCCAGCATAAAACCTACATAACCCAATTGATAGGCCAAAAGACATGGGACAAGAAACAAAGGAAATGCAGGAGAACCAGAAAACAAATGATAAAATGGCAGCAAAGCCCTAATGCATCAATAATCACCCTAAATGTAAATGGATTGAATTCTCCAATAAAAAGACACAGCATGGCAAGATGGATTAAAGAACAAGACCCAACAATATGCTGCCTACAGGAAACACATCTCAGCTCCAACAACAAACACAGACTCAGAGTGAAGGGATGGAAGATGATACTCCAAGCTACTGGCAAACAAAAGAAAATATATGTTGCAATACTCATAGCAGACAAAGTAGACTTCAAGATAAGACAGGTAAAGAGAGACAAAGAGGGGCAGTATATAATGATCAAAGGGACACTCCACCAAGAATACATAACACTTATAAATATCTATGCACCCAACACAGGAGCACGAAAGTACATAAAGCAACTATTAACAAACCCAAAAGAAGATACTACCAACAGCAAAATAATAGTAGATGAACTCAACACTCCACTCACATCAATGGATAGATCATCCAGACAGAAAGTCAACAAGGAAATGGTGGAATTAAATGAAAAGCTAAACCAGTTGGACTTAATAGACATAGAACACTCCATCCAAAAACAGCAGAATACACATTCTTCTCAAGTGCTCATGGAACATTCTCAAGGATAGACCATATGTTGGGAAACAAGGCAACCCTCATTAAATTTAAGAAAATTGAAATAATAACAAGCATCTTTTCCAATCACAATGCTATAAAGCTGGAAATTAATTACAAGAAAAAAGCTGAGAAAGGGACAAAGATGTGGAGACTAAACAATATGCTATTGAACAGCCAATGGATCATTGAAGAAATTAAATGAGAAATCAAAAAATATCTGGAGACAAATGAAAATGAAAATATACCATACCAACTTATGTGGCATGCAGCAAAAACAGTACTGAGGAATTCATCACAATACATACTCACCTTAACAAACAAGAAACATCCCAAATAAGCAATCTCAAACTACATCTAACTGAATTAGAAAAAGAAGAACAAACAAAGCCCAAATTCAACAGAAGGAGAAAATAATAAAAATCAAAGCAGAAATAAATGCAATTGAAACAAAAACAGCAGTAGAGAGGATCAATGAAACAAAGAGCTGGTTCTTCAAAAAGATGAACAAAATTGACAAACCCCTAGCCAAACTTACAAAGAAAAAGAGAGAGAAAGCTCAGATAAAAAAATTAGAAATGAAAGAGGAGAAATTACAATGGATACCACAGAAATACAAAGTATTATAAGAGGACACTATGCAAAGCTATATGCCAATAAAATGGACATTCCAGAAGAAACAGATGAATTCTTAGACTCTTACAACCTCCCAAAGTTGAATCAAGAAGAGATAGATAATCTGAATATATCAATCAGAAGTAAAGAGATTGAAAGAGTAATCAAAAACATCCCTCCAAAATAAAAGTCCAGGACCAGACAGCTTCCCTGGAGAATTCTACCAAACTTTCAAGGAGGATTTAATACCTATCCTTCTCTAGCTATTCCAAAAAATTAGGGAATACAGAATGCTTCCTAACACATTCTATGAGGCCAACATTACTCTGAATACCAAAGCCTGACAGGGACAACACAAAAAAAGGAAAACTACAAGCCAATATTGCTAAAAACATAGATACAAAAATCCTCAACAAAATATTTGCAAACCGAATGCAACAATATGTCAAAAAATTCACACATCATGATCAGGTGGGATTTATACTAGGGACATAAGGATGGCTCAACATCTGCAAATCAATCAGTGTGGTACACCACATTAACAAAATGAGGGATAGAAACCACATGATCATCTCAGTAGATGCAGAAAAAGCATTTCACATGACCCAACAGTCTTTTATGAGAAAAACTCTCTTAGCAAAATGGGGATAGAAGGAAATTACCTCAACATAATAAAGGCCATATATGACAAACCCACAGTCAACATCATACTCAACGGGCAATAACTGAAGGCCATCCCTCTGAGAACAGGAAAAAGACAAGGGTGCCCACTCTCACCACTCCTATTCAACATAGTACTGGAGGATTTAGCGAGAGCAATTGGGCAACAGAAAGGAATAAAAGGAATCCAAATAGAAAATGAAGAAGTGAAACTCGCTGTTTGCAGACAACATGATCTTATACATAGAAAACTGTAAAGAATCTATCATAAAACTAATAGAAATAATTAACAACTACAGTAAAGTTGCAGGGTAAAAAATCAACTTACAAAAATCACTTGCATTTCTATACTCTAATAACGAACTTACAGAAAGAGAACTCAAGAATACAATCACATTTACAATTGCAACAAAAATAATAAAATATCTAGGAATAAATTTAACCAAGGAGGTGAAGGACTTGTACAATGAAAACTATAAGACATTGTTGAAAGAGATCGATCATGACATAAAGAAATAGTAAGGTATTCCATGCACATGGATCAGAAGAATCAACATTGTTAAAATGGCCATACTACTTAAAGCAATCTACAGATTCAATGCGATCCCAATCAGAATCTCAATGATATTCTTCATGGAAATAGAACAAAGAATCCTAAAATTCATATGGGGCAACCAAAGACTCCAAATAGCTAAAGCAATCCTGAGAAAAAAGAACAAAGCTGGAGGCATCACAATGCCTGACTTCAAAATGTACTACAAAGCCATAGTTATCAAAACATCATCAAAACAGTAATCAAAACAGTGCTGGTGAAAAAACAGGCACACAGAACAATGGAACAGAACTGAAGGCCCAGACATACAAACCACACATCTACAGACAGCTAATCTTTGACACAGTTGCCAAGAATGTTCATACAATGGAGAAAAGATAGTCTCTTCAATAAATGGTGCTGGGAAATCTGGACAGCCACTTGCAAAAGAATGAAAGTAGACCATTCTCTCACACCATACACAAAAATAAATTCAAAATGGATCAAAGACTTGAAGGTAAGACCTGCAACCATAAAACTGCTAGAAGAAAGTATAGGTAGTACACTCTTTGATGTCAAAATACAAAGGATCTTTTCAAATACCATTTCCTCTCAGACATGGGAAACAAAAGAAAAAATAAGCAAGTGGGACTTCATCAGACTAAAGAGCTTCTGCAAGGCAAGGAAACTAAGATCAAAACAAAAAGACAACCCACAAATTGGGAGAAAATATTTGCAAATCATATATCCAACAAGGGTTTAATCTCCATAATATATAAAGAACTCACACAACTGAACAACAAAAAACAAACAACAGCCAGATCAAAAAATGGGCAGAGGATATGAACAGATATTTTTCCAGAGAATGTATACAGATGGCCAAAAAGCACAGGAACAGATGTTAAACATCACTAATCATCAGGGAAATGCAAATCAAAACTACACTAAGATACCACCTTATGCCTGTTAGAATGAGTATAATCACTAAGACTAAAAATTACAAATGTTGGAGACGATGTGGAGAAAAGGGAACCCTCATGCACTGCTGGTGAGAATGCAACCTGGTGCAGCCACTATGGAAAACAGTATAGAGGTTCCTCATAAAGCTAAAAATAGAAATACTGTATGACCCAGCTATCTCACTACTGAGTATCTATCCAAACAACTTGATATCAACAATCCAAAGCGACCTATGTACCCCTATGTTCATTGCAGCGCTATTCACAACAGCCAAGACATGAAAGCAATCCAAATGTCCATCGACCAAAGCTTGGATAAAGAAGGTGTGGTATACACACACACACACACACACACACACACACACACACACACACAATGGAATACTACTCAGCCATAAAAAAGACAAAATCACCCCTTTTGCAACAACATTATCTTAAGCAAAATAAACCAGGCTGAGAAAGACAAATACTGCGTGATTTCACACATATGTGGAGGATAAACAAACACATGGACAAAGAGAACAGTTCAGTGGTTACCAGGGGAAGGGGGTTGGGGGTGGGCATAGGGGTGAAGGGGAGCACTTATATGGTGACAGACAAGAAATAATGTATGACTGAAATGCACAATGATGTAAACTATTGTGAACTCAATAAAAAAATCTCACTTACTTAAATTTATTCCAGTCTTACCCAGCTTGACCATGCATGAAACTCTTCTCTCAACGTTCCTTTTTCACAAACCTTCTATAACTTTCATTTTGCATTCAGAATTTGTCCCATGCCTTCCTTTTTGTTCTAGTACTTTAGAACAAATTTATCTTTCTTAACAAAACAAACAAAAATATTTCCATTCTTTATACTTTCTTTACTGAGAATATACATCTTGCTTTCCTTGAATACAAAGACGTTTTCCTTACTAGTCTTTAGCAGCTTTAATGGCATATATTAATTAGAATTCTTAACCCTTACAGACATTAATTTTTAGTGAAAACTAAGAAGTAAGCAATCATAAACTGTCTTTTACGTTAGCATTCTGTGGCTTGGCAAATTCATAAACACTTTTTATAATTTCTAGAAACATGCTACCTCATAGTACAATCTTTTAATAAAACATAAGATATGTTTACTAATAGATCCAAACATCTTTTAGTTTCTCTGTAGTAAGAAGCCAAAAGTAGATAAACGTGTATTTTGTAATTAATATCTAATATTTTATCTTAGGTGAAAATGACCTAGATACTCAATAAATTTTTATCATTTAACTTAATTTAACAAAATTCTAAGCTTTCAAGTCATCAAAAGTTTTTGAAGTTATGTACACCATAACATACAATTATTGTTAAAAAGTTCTCCCCAAAACATTTATCTTTCACATCTATTTAATTTACTTGTTTCCGATAATTACATTTAGATGGCCTACAAAATTTCATGGGACATTAGATAAAATCAGCTATCATTCTAAGCTATTTTGCTGACAAATTTTGTAACAGAGATACGTGAACTTATTTGACTAATAAGCCCAAACCGCATATCTGCATCATATCCAGTGCTGATAATTTGGAGGGCATGCCTATTTCAATCAAACCAACAAATCTAAACAAGATTTGGTTTACCACAGATTATTTCGTATCATGTTAACTTAAAAGACATTTGGGTCTATCTTTTCCTTTCTTCCTTCCTCCTTCCCTTCTGTCAGTCCCCTTCCCTTCCCCTCCCCCTTTTTCCCTTCCCTGCCCTTTCCTTCCCTTCCCTTTTTTAGGTTTTTTTTATACCTTAATTGAGGTATAATTGGGACAAAATAAATGAACATATTTAATGTATAACATGTACGATTTGATAAGTTTTCATATCAAACTTATCAAGTATATTCCCTTGAAATCATCACTACAGTCAAGTTAATAAACAAATGTTACCCCCAAAAGTTCCCTCATGTCCTTCCTCACCTGGTCCTATCCATGGGCAATCACTGACCTGCTTTCTGTCATTTTATACTGCTTTGCATTTTCTGGAGAGTTTTATATAAATCAAAATACATAATGTATACTCCTTTCTGTCTGATCTCTTTTACTCAACATAATTATTTTAAGATTCATCCATGTTGTGTATATCAATAATTATTTTTATTGCTGAGTGGTAGTCTGTTGTATGGATAAACCACCATTTGTTTATTCAAACATGTGTTGATATATATTTGAATTGTTTTCATGTTTTGGTATTACAAATAAAGCTTCTGTAAACATTTGTGTACAACTCTTTGTTTAGGCATACTTTCTTTTCTCTTGGGTAAATATCTAATAGTGAAATGGCTGGGTCATATGATAAATATGTGTTTAACGTTTTAAGAAGCTGTGAAATTGTTCTTCAACAGTTTATACAATTTTACATTCTCACTGGCAGTGAGAGTTCAATTCCTTTGCATCCTTGCCAACATTTGCTAGGGTTAAGACATTTAAATTTTAGACATTCTAATAGGTGTGTAGTGGTATTTTGTTGTGTTTTTAATATACATTTCCGTAATGACCAATGATGTTGAACATCATTTGATGTGCTGATTTGTCAAAACTTTTGGTATTTATTTATTGTGGTGTTTGTTTAATTACTTTGAGTTTTGAGAGTTCTTTGTATATTCTGGATACAAGTCTTCTGTCAGATATGTAATTTGCAAATATCTTCTCTCACTCTATGGCTTGTCTTCTTCTCTTGATAGTGTCTTTTTTTTTTTTTAAAGATTTTATTTTTTCCTTTTTCTCCCCAAAGCCCCCCAGTACACAGTTGTATATTCTTCGTTGTGGGTCCTTCTAGTTGTGGCATGTGGGATGCTGCCTCAGCGTGATTTGATGAGCAGTGCCATGTCCGCGCCCAGGATTCGAACCAATGAAACACTGGGCTGCCTGCACCGGAGAGCGCGAACTTAACCGCTCAGCCACGGGGCCAGCCCCTCTTGATAGTGTCTTTTGAAGAGCAGAAATTCTTAATTTTATTGAAGTCCAGTTTATCAATTTCTTCTTTTATGGATCATGTTTTTGGTATCATATCTATGAAATTGTTCCCTAACTTAAAATCACAAAGATTTTCACCAATTTTTTTCTAGACATTTTGTACATTTAGCTTTTGCTTTTAGTTTTATGATCTATTTTGAGTTAATTTTTGGATATTGTTCAAGATATAGATCGACATTCACTTTTTATATTTGGACATGGATAACGATTGTTTCCAGGACCGTTTTTTGAAAAGACTAACCTTTTCCCACTGAATTTCCTTTATACTTTCATTGAAAATCAATTGACCATGTATGTGTTGATCTATATCTGGACTCTTTCCTATTCCATTGAATATCCAAAAGCCAATACCACACTATCTTGATTACTGTTACTTTACAATAAGTCTTAAAGATAGTTTCTTCTTCTTCAGAGTTGTTTTGACTATTCTAGCTCTTTTATAATTTTATATGAATTTTAGAATCAATTTATCAATTTCTACAGAAAACCCCTCAGCTTTATTGAAGTGTAATTTGAGATACAATAAACTGCATATATGTTTTGACATAAGTATATGCCTAAAGACCATCACCAGAATCAAAATTTTCCTCCTACTTAATTATAATCCCTCCCTCCTTTCTTCATCTTCTCACCCTGTCCCTAGGCAATCAATCATCTGCAGTCTGTCACTACAGATTAGTTTGCATTTTCTAAAATTTTATATAAATGGAATCATATAGTATGTACATTTTTTTGGTCTGGCTTCTTTCACTTGTCATAATTATTTTGAGATTCACCCTTGTTGTTACATGAGTCAATATTTAGTACCTTTTCATTGATGAGTAGTCTTAAATGTATATACCAAAATGTATCTATTTACCTACTGAAGGACATTTGAGTTCTTTCCAATTTTTGTCTATTACAGGTAAAGCTACTACGAATATTTTTGTATGTCTTTAGATGGACATATGCTTTCATTTTTCATCAGTGAATACTTAGGAGGTGAATCACTGGGTCATATGGTAGGCATATGTTTAACTTTGTAGGAAACTGTCAAAATAATTCGCAAAGTGGTGGTATCATTTGGTGTTTCCACCACCAGTCTATGAGGTTTCCATTTCCCTTATATTCTTGCCAACACTTGGTGTGGTTAGTCTTTAAATTTTCATATTCTAATAGCTGTGTAGTGGTATCTAATTGTGACTCTAGTATGCATTTCCCTAATGACTGATGATGTTTATCATTTTTTTCAATTGCTTATTTGTCATTAAC
Organism: Equus przewalskii; assembly: GCF_037783145.1. NCBI lineage: Eukaryota > Metazoa > Chordata > Mammalia > Perissodactyla > Equidae > Equus > Equus przewalskii. The sequence goes on along the minus strand of NC_091863.1, from coordinate 41,710,861 downwards.
ATATTTTCATTTGTGAAGTACCTGCAGCACTTTGCTCATTTTTGTGGGTGATTATTTTCTTATTGTTGAGTTGTGAGAATTCGCTGTATGTTCAGAATAGAAACTCATTATCAAATATGTGATTTTCAGATACCTTCTCCCAGTTTGTGGCATGGTTTTTGATTGTCTTTACAGTGTCCGTCAAAGAGTAGTTTTTAATTATGATGAAAGCTTATTTATCAAAATTTTCCTTTATTGGTGATGCTTTTGGTATTTTATCTAATGAATATTGTCACGAAGATCTCTCATATTTCTTCTAGATGTTTTATACTTATAGGTTTTACATTTAGATCTAAGATCCATTTTTGTATATGCTATAAGATAAGGGTTGAAGTTCTTTCTTTTCTTTTTTTTTTGCATATAGATATTCAATTGTTAAAGTACCATTAGTTGAAGTCTATCCTTTCTCCACTGAATTGAATTTGAACCTTGTTGAAAATCAATTGACTGCAAACATGTTAGTATATTCCTGGACTTTCAATTGTACTCTGTTGTTCTAGCTTGAAGCCAATAGTATACCTTCTTGGTTACTATAGCTATAAAATGAGTCCTGAAGTCAGATAGTATAATTCTCCCAAGTTTTTTCATATTTTCAAAATTGTTTTGGCTAGTCAAAGACCTTTACATTTCCATGTGAATGTAAAGAATTTTTAATGGAATTATGATTAGTTATGATTAATCTATAGATCAATTTGGAAAATATTGACATCTTAACAATGTCTTTCAATCCATATGCACTTTCCTGTTTACTTAAGTCTTTAATTTCTTTCAGCAATGTTTTATAGTTTTTTTTTTAAGATTTTATTTTTTCCTTTTTCTCCCCAAAACCCCCCGGTATATAGTTGTACATTCTTAGTTGTGGGTCCTTCTAGTTGTGGCATGTGGGACGCCGCCTCAGCGTGGCTTGATGAGCGGTGCCATGTCCGCGCCCAGGATTCGAACCAACAAAACACTGGGCTGCCTGCAGCGGAGCGCACGAACTTAACCACTCAGCCACGGGGACAGCCCCCCGTTTCATAGTTTTTCCTGTACAGATATGTCCTACATGTCTTCTGCTGTAGTTCTTTCTAGGTATTCCACATGTTTTTAAAGTCTACTATAATTTGAATTTTTATTTCATTTTTTGATTTTTCTGTTACTAGAATATAGAAATACAATTGAATTGTGTATGTTGACCTTGCATCTCTTGAACTTCCTAATAAATTCACTGATTTGTAATTTTATTTTGTTGATTCATTCGGATTGTCTGTTTAAATGATAATGCCATCCTTCAATAGTGTTTTAATTCTTTATTTGCAATGTGGATAGCTTTTATTCCTTTTTCCTACCTGTGTGGGCTGGCTAGAACCTCTAGTACAAAGCTGAACGGAAGTGGTGAGAGCAGACATCCTTGTACTCTTCCTGATTTTAGGGATAAAACATTCAGATTTTCGCTATAAACTATAATATTAGCTGTTTGTTTTTGCATAGGCTCTTTATGAGTTTGAAGAAGTTCTTCTCTACTCCTAGTTTTCAGAGAGCTTTTCTTGGGAAAATTTGTTGGAGTTTTGTCAGATGTTTCCCATCTCTATATTTTGATGAGCATATTACTTTTATGTTTTAATATGTTAATTTGGTAAATTATATTAACTGATTTTTAAATGTTAAAATTAGCTTGATAACCTGGGATAAACTTAACTAGGTCATCATATGTAATCCTGTTTGAATTATTACTTTATTCGATTTTTAAAAATTTCTACATCTATATCATGATGGATATGTGTCTGCAGTTTTCTTTTTTAATATCTTTGATTTTGTATAAGAGCAATACTGGCATCAGGAAATGTGTTGTGAAGTATTATTTCCTATTGAATTTTATGGAAGAATTTAGTAGAGTTGGTATTATTTCTTACTTAAATATTCGGTAAATCACAACATTAAAATCATCTGGTCCTGGAGTTTCTTTGTGGGAAGGTGTTTAACTACAAAGTCAGTTTTAAAAATAAATACAATGATGTTCAGATTATGTATTTCTTCTTGAGTGAACTTTGATAGTTTAAGACTTTCAAAGGATTTGCACATTTTTTATAAGTTGTCTAATTTATTGGCATTGAGTTTTTCTTATTATTCCCTTATCATCATCTTAATATCTGTAGAATCTGTGATGTTTCCCCTACCATTCCAAATATTAATAATTTGTGTTTTCTTTCTTTTTCCTGATAATTCTGACAAGAGATTTATCTTTTTTTTCTGATCTTCTCAGAGAATCCATTTTTACTGTTTTATTGTAAAAAAGATTTTACTGTAAAAAAATATTTTACCTCTGCTGTTTTACTACATTTTATTTCATTGATTTTTGCTGAATCTTTTTTTCTCCCAGCTCTATTGAGATATAACTGACTTATAATATTGTGTAAGTTTAAGGTGTACAATGTAATGATTTGATATCCTTATATATTGCAAAATGATCACAACAGCAATGTTACTTGACACATCCATCACCTCCCATAATTGCCAATTTTTGTTGTGATGGTGGTGAGAACATTAAAGATCTACTTTCTTAGCAACTTTCGAGTATACAATACATATTGCTAACTAATGTCCCATGCTGTAAATTAGATCCACAGAACTTACTAATGTTATAACTGAAAGTTTGTACCCTTTGATCAACATCTGCCCATTTCCCTCATCCCTCTAGCTCCTGACAACCACCATTCTACTCTCTGTTTCTAAGAGTTCTATGTTTTCAGATAACACATATAAGTGAGATCATTCAGTATTTGTCTTTCTTTGTCTGAATTATTTCACTTAGCATAATACCTTCAAGGTCCATCCATGTTGTAGCAAATGGCAGGATTTCCTTCTTTTTCATGGCTGAATAATATTCCATTGTACATATGTGCCACATTTTCTTTATCCGATCATCCAACAGTGGACACTTATGTTGTTGCTGTCTCTTGGCTAATGTGAATAATGCTGCAATAAACATGGGACTGCTGCTATCTCTTTGAGACAGTAATTTTATTTCCGTTGGAGATATACCCAGAACTGAGATTGTTGGATCATATTGTAGTTTTATTTTTAAAGTTTTGAGGAACCTCCATACTGATTTCCATAGTGGCCGTACCACTTTACATGTTCACCAACAGTGCAACATGGTTCCCTTTTCCCTACATCCTCGCCACCATTTGTTATCTGTTGGCTTTTTGATAATAGCCATTCCAATAGGTGTGAAGTGATATCTCATTGTGGCTTTGATTTTCATTTTCCAGACGATTAGTGATTTGAGCACCTTTTTCTGAACTTGTTGCTCATTTGTATGTCTTCTTTGGAGAAATGTTTACTCAGGTCCTTTGCCCATTTTCAAAATTGAGTTATTTACTTTTTGCTATTGAGTAATATGAGTTCCTTACATATTTTGGATATTAACCCCTTAACAGATATATAGTTTGCAAACACTTTCTCACATTCCATAGATTGTCTTTTCATTTTGTTGATTGTTTCTTTGGCTGTTCAGAAGCATTTTAGTTTCAAGTAGTCCCACTTGTTGATATTTGTTTTCATTGCTCATGCTTTTTGTGTCATATCCAAAAAATCATTGCCAAGACCAATGTCACGGAGAGTTTGCTCTATGTTTTCTTCTAGGAGTTTTATGGTTTCAGGTCTTATATTTAAGTTCTTAAAAAATTTTGAGTTAATTTTTGTTACTGGTGTAAGATACGGATCCCATTTCTTTCTTCTGCATGTTATTATCCAGTTTTTCCAACACCATTTATTGAAGAGACTATCTTTTCCCCATTGAGTATTCCTAACTTCTTCATCAAGTATTAGTTGACCCTATATGTGTGGGTTTATCTCTGGGCTCTCAATTCAGTGCCATTAGTCTATGTGTCTATTTTTATGTCAGTTTCACAGTATTCGATTACTATAGCTTTGTAATATAGTTTGAAATCAAGAAATGTCAATGCCTCCAACTTTGTTCATTCTTAACATATCTTTGGCTATTTAGGGTATTTTGTGATTCCATAAAAATTTTAGGATTTTTTTTTTCTATCTCTGTGAAAAATACTACTGGACTTTTGATACATATTGCATTGGTTTTGGGTAGTATAAATATTTTTACAATATTAAATTTTCTGATTCATGAACATGACATATTTTTCCATTTCTTTGTGTTTCCCTCAATTTCTTTCATCAATGTCTTATATTTTCAGAGTACCACTCTTTTACTTCCTTGGTTGAATTTATTCCTAAATATTTTATTCTTTTTATTGCTATTGTAAATGAGATTGCTTTATTTCTTTTTCAGGAAGTTCATTGTTTGTGTATAGAAATGCAACTGATTTTTGCATCTTGATTTTGTATCTTTAAACTTTACTGAATTTGTTGATTAGTTCTACCAGTTTTTTGGTAGAGTCCTTTGTTTTCTATACATCAAATTATGTTGTCTGCAAACAGAGACAATTTTAGTCCTTCCTTTCCAATTGGGATGCCTTTAATTTCTTTTCCTTGCCTTTTTGCTCTGGGTAGGACCTTCAGTACTATGTTGAATAGGAGTGGTGAGTGGATACCCTTGTGTTGTTTAGAGTAAAAGAGTAAAATCTTAGAGTAAAAGCTTTCAAACTTTCATCATTGAGTATGATGTTAGCTGTAGATTTGTCATATATGACCTTTATTATGTTTAGGTACATTTCTTCTATACCCACTCTGTGAGAGTTATCACAAAAGGATGTTGAGTTTGTCAAATGCTTCTTCTGCATCTATTGAGATGATCTTATGAGTTTTATCTTTCATTCCATTAGTGTAGTGTATCACATTTATTGATATGCATATGTTGAATCATTCCTGTATCCCAGGAATAAATCCCACTTGATTGTGATGTAGGAAACTTTAAATGTGCTGTTGAATTTGGTTTGGTAATATTTTCCTGAAAATTTTTGTATCTATAATAATCAGGGATATTGGCCTGTAGTTTTCTTTATTTTTAGTGTCCTTATCTGGCTTTAATATCAGGGTAATGCTGACCTTGTAAATTCAGTTTGGAAGTGTTCCTTTCTCCTCATTTTTGGGAAGAATATGAGAAGGATTGGCATTAGTTTTTCTTTAAATTGTTGGTAGAATTCATCAGTGAAACCATCTGGTCCTGGGCTTTTCTTTGTTGAAAGGTTTTTGATTGCTGATTCAATCTCCTTACTTGTTATTGTTCTTTTCAGATTTTTTGTTTCTTCCTGATTAAGTTCTGGTAAGTTGTATGTTTCTAGGAATTTATACATTTCTTCTAGGTTATCCATTTTGTTGGCATAATTGTTCACTATTGCCTCATTGTTTTTGTATTTCTGTGGTAGCAGTTGTAATGTCTTCTCTTTTATTTATAATTTTATTTATTTTAGTTCTTTCTCCTTTTTTCTTCATAAGTCTACCTCAAAGTGTCAATTTTGTTTATCTTTTTTTAAAAAACAATTCTTAGTTTCATTGATATTTTCTACAGTTTTCATATTCTTTATTTCATTTGTTTTTTTCTCTGGCCTTTGCTATCTCTTTCCTCATGCTAACTTTGGGCTTACATTGTTCTTTTTATAGTTCCTTGATGTGTGGTTTATTTGATATCTTTCTTTTTTCTTATTATAAGTGTTTATCTCTTTGCCAAAACAAGACCAAGAGCAGACTGTGGTACTGACCACAAACTGTTCATATCGAATATAAGAGTAAAGCTAATGAAAAACACTAAAAGAATTGTAGTGACAATATAATGTAAACAGCATTCCTGACAAGTTTAAATTCTGCATAAAAAACTTAATTGACTGAGAACCAGAAGAACTGTGGATTGAAACCAGAAATATTATTAAGGAAGAATGTGAAAGGACAATGCCTAAAGAAAGACGAAAGGAAAATCAAGATGGATGACAGAAGAAACACTAAAAACTGTCAAGGAAAAGTGAGTAGCAAAAGCAAGAAGTAAAAAAGTAGGGTCAGAATCCTGAATGCAGGTTTTCAGTGACTATTACATAGAGATAAAGAGAACTACTACAATGACCAATACAAAGAGATAGAAGAAAACAACAAAAAGGAAAACAATAAAAAAGGAAGAACAAGATGTCTCTTCCAGAAGATTCAGAAATCAAAAGGAAATTTAAACCTAGATTAGGAATGCTAAATGACCAACAGAGAAGCACACTATCTGATCAGGAGAAAATAAAGAGAAGTTGGAAACAGCATACTGAAGATCTAGACAGAAGTGACAAAAGGATGACAAATTCCTTTGAAGGAGATCCCTATGAGGCAGAACCCATAATCACAGAAAGTGAAGTGAAAGCTGCTCTCAAAGTGCTGGGAAGAAATGTCACTAGGGGTAGATGGGATATCAAAAGAATTATTTCATGCCATAGAGACCGAATCTGTCAAAATTCTAACAAGAATATGTAAACAAATATGTAAAACAAAACAATGGCCTACAGACTGGAAAAGTTCAATGTACATCCCAATCCCCAAGAAAGGAGATGCCAAGGAGTGCAGTAACTATAGGACCATTACTCTAATTTCCCACACAAGTGAAGTAATGCTCAAGGTGCTGCAACAAAGGCTTTTAGCTTATATGGAGCAAGAAATGCCTGATATGCAAGCTGGATTTCGATAAGGGAGAGGCACACAAGATCTAATTGTGTATATTCATTGGCTACTGGAGTGCTCCAAAGAATTCCAGAAGAAGGTGAGTCTGATTTATACACTACAGTAAAGCCTTTGGCTATGTTGGATCATGAAGAGCTATGGGCTGCTCTGAAAGAAATGGGCATACCTCATCACTTGATTGTTCTGATGTGTAACCTATATTTTGGACAAAAAGCCACTTTCAGGACAGAATATGGAGAGGCAGAATGGTTTCCTATAGGCAAAATTGTCAGACAACTCTTCTCCCTATCTATTTAATCCAAATACAGAACATATCGTACAAAAAACTGGGGTACACTCAGCTGAAAGAATGAGAATTGGTGTAAGACATGTCAACAATTTAAGATATACTGATGACACCATCTTACTGGTAGAAAGCAGCAATGACTTGAGACGACTTCTGGCAAAAGTGAAAGAAGACAGTGCCAAAGCAGGACTGCATTTTAACATCAAGAAGACAAAAATTATGACTACAGAATAACTACACAACTTTAACACAGACAATAAAAACATTGAAATTGTTAAAGATTTTGTTTATCTTGATTCAGTCATCAATTTAAATGGAGACTGCAGTCAAGAAATCAAGAGAAGACTGAGACTTGGAAGGGCAGCAATGAAAGAATTAGGAAAGATCATCTAGTGTAAGGAAGTATCGCTAGAGACTAAGGCCAAGATTATCCACACTCTCATATTCCCAATTACTATGTACAAGTGTGAAAGCTGAACAATGAAGAAGGCTTCCAGGGAAAAAATAGACTCATTTTTAATATGGTGTTGGAGGAGCACTCTACAGATATCCTAGAGTGCCAGGAAGACAAACAAATGGTCCTAGAGCAAATTAAGCCTGAGTTATTGCTGGAGGCAAAAATGATAAAACCGAGGTTGTCCTACTTTGGACACATCATGAGAAGGCAGAATTTTTTGGAAAAGACAATAATGCTTGGCACAGTAGAAGGCATCAAGAAAAGAGAAAGACCAAATATGAGAGGAATTGACTCCATAAAGGAAGCCGTAGGTATGAGTATACAGAAGCTGCATAGGGCTGTTGAGGACAGAATGTTGTGGACATCACTCATTTATAGGGTCATGGGGAGCTGGAGTTGACTTGACAGCACATAACAAGATGTTTATCACTGTAAACTTCCTTCTTAGATTTGCTTTTGCTGCACCCCATATGTTTTGGTATGCTGTGTTTCCATTGTTGTTTTTTTTCAAGATATTTTTTATTTCCTTTTTAGTTTCTTCTTTAACCCATTGGTTGTTCAGAAGGGTATTGTTTAATTTTCACCTATATATGACTTTCTTATTTTCCTTGTGTTATGATTTCTAGCTTCATCATACTTTTGCTGTCAGAAAAGATATTTAGTATGATTTCAATCTTTTTAAATTTTCTAAGACATATTGTGACTTATCACATGATCTACCCTGGAGAATGCTCCATGTGCACTTGAGAAGAATGTGTATTCTGCTGTTGTTGGATGGAAAGTTCTGTATATGTCTAATAGGTTCATTTGGCCTAAAATATGGTTCAAGTACAATGTTTCGTTATTGACTTTCTGTCTGGATGATCTATCCGTTGTTGAAAGTGGAGTATCAAAGTCCCCCACTATTATTGTATTGTTGTCTATTTCAGATTTGTATTTCTTTAACATATTTAGGTGCTCTAAAGATAAGTGCATATATATTTACAATTGTTATATCCTCTTGATTAATTGACCCCTTTATTGTTATATAAAGACCTTCTTTGTCTTGTGTTAGCATTCTTGGATTAAAGTCTATTTTGTCTTTTATAAGTATAGCTACCTCTGGCCTCTTTTGGTTTCCATTTGTGTGGAATATCTTTTTCTGTCCCTTTATTTTAATCTATATGTGTCCTTAAAGCTGAAGTGAGTCTCTTGTAGGAAGCATATAGTTGTATTTAGTTATTTATTCATTCAGCCAGTATATGCCTTTTTTTTTTAGGAAGATTAGCCCTGAGCTAATATCTGCTGCCAATCCTCCTCTTTTTGCTGAGGAAGACTGGCCCTGAGCTAACATCCATGCCCATCTTCCTCTACTTTATATGTGGGACGCCTGCCACAGCATGGCTTGCCAAGCGGTGCCATGGCCGCACCCAGGATCTGAACCAGCGAACCCCAGGCCACCGAAGTGGAACATGCAAACTTAACTACTGTGCCACTGGGCCAGCCCACAGTATATGCCTTTTGATTAGAGAATTTAGTCCATTTACATTTGAAGTAATTATTGATAGATAAGGACTTACTAATGCCATATGAATGATTGTTTTCTGGTTGTTTCATAGTTCCTTTCTTCCTCTTTTTTTCCTTACTTTGTGAATTGAATATTTTTTTTGTAGTGGTATGCTTTGATTCCCTTCTCTTTATCTTTGTGCATCTAACAGATTTTTTCTTTCTGGTTACCATGAAGCTTACATAAAACATCTTATAGATATAAGTATATTTTAAGCTGTTAACACTTTGCATATAAAAACAATATCCCTTTACACCCCTTCATTTCATGTTTTTGATGTCACAATTTATATCTTTTTATATTGCTTATCCATCAAAAATTATTGTAAGTATAGTTATTTTTAGTATCTGTCCTTTAGCCTTTATACTAGAGTTAAGTAATTAATGCAACACCATATTACAGTATTGGAGTATTCTAATTTTGACTATGTACTTACCCTTACCAGTGTGTTTTATATTTTCATATGTTTTCATGTTAGTAATTAGTGTACTTTTATATCATCTGGAAGAGTTCATTTCAGCATTTCTTGTAAGGGAGGTCTACTGATGATGAACTCCTTCAGCCTTTGTTTGTCTAGGAAATTCTTTTATCTCTCCTCCATTCATAAAGGACAACTTTCCTGAGGAAAGTATTCTTGGTTGACTTTTTTTTTTTGTCTTTCCCACATTTTTTTTTTATTAAGGTTATAAAAGTTAACATCCTTGTGAAATTACAGTTGTACATCATTATTAGCCATGTTGTAGATACACCACTTCACCCCTAGTGCCCTCCCCACACCCCCATTTCCCCTGGCAACCACCGATCAGTTCTCTTTGTCCATATGTTAACTACCACCTATGAGTGGAGACATACAGAGTTCGTCTTTCTCTGTCTGGCTTATTTCACTCAACAAAATACTCTCAAGGTCTGTCCATGTTGTTGTGAATGGGACGACTTTGTCATTTTTTATGGCTGAGTAGTATTCCCTTGTATATATATACCACATCTTTTTTATCCAATCATCAGTTGCTGGGCACTTAGGTTGGTTCCATGACTTGGCTATTGTGAATAATGCTGCAATGAAATTAGGGGTGCATGGAACTTCTGGAATTGCTGATTTCAGGTTCTTAGGATAGATACCCAGCAGTGGGATGGCTGGGTCATAAGGTATTTCTATTCTTAACTTTTTGAGGAATCTCCATACTGTTTTCCATAGTGGCTGCACCAGTTTGCATTCCCACCAACAGTGTATGAGGGTTCCCTTTTCTCCACGGCCTCTCCAACATTTGTCACTGTTGGTTTTGGATATTTTTGCCATTCTAACAGGTGTAAGGTGATATCTTAATGTAGTTTTCATTTGCGTTTCCCTGATGATCAGTGATGATGAGCATCTTTTCATGTGTCTATTGGCCATCCGTATATCTTCTTTGGAGAAATGTCTGTTCATGTCCCCTGCCCATTTTGTCATTGGGTTGTTTGATTTTTTATTGTTGAGTTGTGTGAGTTCTTTGTATATTATGGAGATTAACCCTTTGTCGGATAAATAACTTGTGAATATTTTTTCCCAATTAGTGGGCTGTTTTTTTGTTTCAATCCTGTTTTCCCTTGCCTTGAAGAAGCTCTTTAGCCTGATGAAGTCCCATTTGTTTATTCTTTCTATTGTTTCCCTCATGTGAGGGGTTATGGTGTCCGAAAAGATTATTTTGAAGCTGATGTCAAAGAGTGTGCTGCCGATATTCTCTTCTAGAAGACTTATTGTTTCAGGTGTAATCTTTAGGTCTTTGATCCATTTTGAGTTTATTTTAGTAAATGGTGAAAAAGAATGGTTGATTTTCATTCTTCTACATGTGGCTGTCCAGTTTTCCCAGCACCATTTGTTGAAGAGACATTCTTTCCTCCATTGTAGGCCCTCAGCTCCTTTGTCAAAGATTAGCTGTCCATAGATGTGTGGTTTTATTTCTGGGCTTTCAATTCTGTTCCATTGATCTGTGCATCTGTTTTTGTACCAGTACCATGCTGTTTTGATCACTGTGGCTTTGTAGTATGTTTTGAAGTCAGGGATTGTGATGCCTCCAGCTTTGTTCTTCTTTCTGAGGATTGCTTTAGCAATTTGGGGTCTTTTGTTGCCCCATATGAATTTTAGGATTCTTTGTTCAATTTCTGTAAAGAATGACATTGGAATTCTGATTGGGATAGCGTTGAATCTGTAGATTGCTTTAGGTAGTATGGACATTTTAACTATGTTTATTCTTCTAATCCATGTGCATGGAATGTCTTTCCATCTCTTTATGTTGTCGTTGATTTCTTTCAAGAAGGTCTTGTAGTTTTCGTTGTATAGCTCTTTCACTTCTTTGGTTAAATTTATCCCAAGGTATTTTATTCTTTTTGTTGCGATCGTGAATGGGATTGAGTTCTTGAGATCTTTTTCTGTTAGTTCATTGTCAGCATATAGAAATGCTACTGATTTATGTATGTTGATTTTATACCCTGCAACTTTGCTGTAGTTGTTGATTGTTTCTAATAGTTTTTCTATGGATTCTTTGGGGTTTTCTATATATAAGATCATGTCATCTGCAAACAGTGAGAGTTTTACTTCTTCGTTGCCTATTTGGATTCCTTTTATTTCTTTTTCCTGCCAAATAGCTCTGGCCAAAACCTCTAGTACTATGTTGAATAACAGTGGTGAAAGTGGGCACCCTTGTCTTGTTCCTGTTCTGAGAGGGATGGGTTTCAGTTTTTGTCCATTGAGTATGATGTTGGCTGTGGGTTTGTCATATGTGGCCTTTATTATGTTGAGGTAGTTTCCTTCTCTACCTATTTTATTGAGGGTTTTTATCATAAATGGATGTTGGATCTTGTCGAATGCTTCCTCTGCATCTATTGAGATGATCATGTGGTTTTTGTTTCTCATTTTGTTAATGTAGTGAATCACGTTGATTGACTTGCGGATGTTGAACCATCCCTGTGTCCCTGGTATAAATCCCACTTGATGATGGTGTATAATCTTTTTGATATATTGCTGTATTCGGTTTGCCAAAATTTTGTTGAGGATTTTTGCATCTTTTTTCATCAGTGATATTGGCCTGTAGTTTTCCTTCTTTGTGTTGTCCTTGTCAGGTTTGGGGATCAGAGTGATGTTGGCTTCATAGAATGTATTAGGGAGTACTCTATCTTCCTCTATTTTGTGGAACAGTTTGAGAAGGATAGGTATTAAATCTTCTTTGAATGTTTCGTAGAATTCTCCAGAGAAGCCGTCTGGTCCTGGACTCTTATTTTTGGAGAGGTTTTTGATTACTGTTTCTATTTCTTTACTTGTGATTGGTCTATTCAGATTCTCTATTTCTTCCTGATTCAGTTTGGGTAGGTTGTATGAGTCTAGGAGTTTATCCATTTCTTCTAGGTTGTTCAATTTGTTGGCATATAGTTTTTCATAGTATTCTCTTATGATCCTTTGTATTTCTTTGGTATCTGTTGTGATTTCTCCTCTATCGTTTCTAATTTTATTTATTTGAGACTTCTCTCTTTTTCTTAGTGATTCTGGCTAAGGGTTTGTCAATTATGTTAATTTTTTCGAAGAACCAACTCTTTGTTTCATTGATCCTTTCTACTGACTTTTTTGTTTCAATATCATTTATTTCTGCTCTAATTTTTATTATTTCCCTCCTTCTACTGACTTTGGGCTTTGTTTGTTCTTCTTTTTCTAATTCCGTTAGGTGTCCTTTGAGGTTGTTTATGTAAGATTTTTCTTGCTTATTGAGGTGAGCCTGTATTGCAATGAATTTTCCTCTTAGGACTGCCTTTGCTTCATCCCAAATAATTTGGTACAGTGTTTTTTCATTTTCATTTGTCTCCACATAATATTTGATTTCTTCTTTAATTTCTTCAATAATCCATTGTTTGTTCAGTAGCATGTTGTTTAGTCTCCACATTTTTGGCCCTTTCCCAGCTTTATTCTGGTAGTTAATTTCTAATTTCATAGCATTGTGATCAGAAAAGATGCTTGATATTATTTCAGCCCTCTTGAACTTATTGATGCTTGCTTTGTTTCCCAAGATATGGTCTATCCTTGAGAATGTTCCATGCACGCTTGAGAAGAATGTGTAACCTGCTGTTTTTGGATGAAGTGTCCTATATATATCTATTAGGTCCATCTGATCTAATTTTTCATTTAATTCTATAATTTCCTTGTTGATTTTCCATCTGGATGATCTGTCCTTGGTGTTAATGGGGTGTTGAGGTCCCCTACTATTATTGTGTTGCTGTTGATATCTCCTTTTAGTTTTGTTAATAATTTCTTTACGAATTTTGGTGCTCCTGTGTTTGGTGAGTATATATTTATAAGTGTCATGTCATCTTGGTGGAGCGTCCCTTTTATCATTATATACTGCCCCTCTTTGTCTTTCTTTATCTGTTTTGCTTTGAAGTCTACTTTGTCTGATAAAAGTATGGCAACATCTGCTTTCTTTTCTTCATTATTAGCTTGGAGTATTGTCTTCCATCCCTTCACTTTGAGTCTGTGTTTGTCTTTGGGGCTGAGGTGTGTTTCCTGGAGGCATCATATTGTTGGATCTTGTTCTTTGATCCATCCTGCCACTCTGTGGCTTTTGATTGGAGAGTTCAATTCATTCACGTTTAGTGTGATTATTGAAACGTGGGGGTCTACTGTTGCAATTTTATCACTTGTTTTCCGGTTCTTTTTCCATTTTGTCCTGATGGAGAGCTGTTACTTTGTGTTATTGTCCTTCTGCTTATCTCCTTTGTTCTGGATTTTGTAACCCCTTTCCTTTTTTTGATTTTTCAGGAATGAGTTTCTTCCTGAGCAATTCTTGAAGAGGAGGTTTTGTGGTGATGAACTCCCTTAACTTTTGTTTATCTGGGAACGTTTTTATTTCTCCATCATATTTGAAGGATATTTTCACTGGGTGGAGTATTCTTGGCTGCAGGTTTTTGTCCTTCAGAGTTTTGAATATTTCATTCCAATCTCTTCTAGCCTGTAAGGTCTCTCATGAGAAATCTGCTGATAGCCTTATGGGGTTTCCTTTGTAAGTTATTTTCTTCTGCCTGGCTGCCCTTAGTATTTTCTCTTTGTCGTTGACTTTTGCTAGTTTCACTACTATATGCCTTGGGGTTGGTCTTCTTGCGTTAATAAAGTTTGGAGATCTATTGGCTTCTGTCACATGAAGTTCCATCTCTCTTCCCAAGTTTGGAAAGTTGTCAGCTATTATTTCTTTGAACAGGCCTTCTGCCCCCTTCTCCTTCTCTTCTCCCTCTGGGATACCTATAATCCTTATGTTGCATCTCCTAAGTGAGTTGGATAATTCTCAGAGAGTTTCTTCATTTCTTTTTAGTCTTAGTTCTCTCTCCTCCTCTGCCTGCAGCATTTCTATATTCCTATCCTCCAAATTGCTAATTCTGTCCTCCATATTATCGACCCTCCTGTTCAGAGAGTCCAGATTTTTCTTAATCTCCTCCATTGTGTTCTTCATCTCCAGTATTTCTAATTGGTTCTTCTTTATAGTGTCAAGCTCTTATGTGACATAGGTCCTGAACTCATTGAGTTGTCTATCTGAATTCTCTTTTAACTCGTTGAGTTATTTTTCATAATGGCAGTTTTGAAATCATCATCATTTAGGTTATAGATTTCATTGTCTTTGGGATTGTTTTCTGGGTGCTTATCATTTTCCTTCTGTTCTGGAGATTTAATATATTTTTTCATACTGCTTGATGGTGTGTATTTGTGCCTCTGCATAGAGAGAGAGTTTAATCGCTGCTTCCACTTGTTGCAACTGGTGTGGCGGGGGGGGGGAAGCTGTTTAGACTGCACCAACCAGCAACCCTGTCAGCTGTTACTGACTGGGCCTGGACCCCTCCTCATAGTCACAGTGGTCCTGTGGGGTCCCTCGTCGCTTGTTGAGGCAATCGCAAGGGGGCCTCAGGCTGCTGGTGCCTACTGCTGCAGCCCACTTAGACGCGCTCCCTCCTTGTGGTCTGCAGCGGTGTTGTGGACTTTCCCATCAGCCAGGAGCAGGATCACCTATAATCGCCGATTTGTCCCTAACAGAGCCCACCAGATCACACTTGTCCACTATAGGTCCCAGCAGAGCTATGGGTATCTTCTGCAGTCTGTCGTTAGCTCACCTAGCTGTGCTGCTTTTGCCCCAGGGCCTTCCCACCTTGTGATTGCCAGTTGGGACCTCTCCACTAGTGCTGTGCAGAGGCTTTTGCTGAGGCTGCTATAGGAACCTGGAGTTCCCCCCTGGGCTATGTAGCCATTTCACCAGAGCTCTACTCTGCCCCACTCCACTCTCATGGGATCTCTGGGAGCCCCTTGCCTCGTCTTGGACATGGCCAGAGTCTGTGGGCCTGGCGGTGGCTTGTAAGCTGCTGCCTTGTGGGGAATTCTGCTCTAGTGAGCTTCCTGGTGTTCCGAATGCTGGGCGGGGCCTCCCTGCCAATGGCGAGCAGAGGCCCTCCCTGCTGGGGGGTGTGGGACCCTGGAGCAAACCCCAGGGCCGCAGAGCCAGGTGTTGGAGCTCCACCCAGTCCCCAAGCACGTCCATGGGAAGTCCGGGCACCCCCTGCACCGACCCATGCACTGGAGACCGTGAGCCCAGCAGCAGCTTACAGTCTGGTGCCGTGCCGGGGAATCCACCCACCAGGAGCTTCCCTTTGTCCTGGATTCTGTGCATGGCCTCCCTGCTAATGGCAAGCAGAGGCTTTCCCTGCCAGGGAGGTGTGAGACCCTGAAGCCTTCCCTCGTGCTGCAGAGCCAGGCACTGGAGCTCCAACCGTGTCCCCAAGCACATCTACGGGAAGTCCAGGCACCCCCTGCACCAAGCCGTGTGCCAGAGACCGTGAGCCCAGCAGCAGCTTGTGGTCTGGTGCCATGCAGGGCCCACCAGGAGCTTCTCTTTGTTCTGGCTTCTGGTTGGGGCCTTCCTGCTAATGGCGAATGGATGCCTTTCCTGCCAGTGGGTGCGGGACCCTGGGGATTCCCCCTGGGCTTAGGCGTGATCGCAGGGGGCTTGGGTAGGGCTGTTGTCACCTGTTTCCACTGTTGCTCCACTGGTGAGTGCACACTCCTGCCCTTGGTGTGTGGCGATGCTATAGGGGCGTCCGCTGGAAGAGAGCCTCCTGCAGGAACTAGGCTGTCCGGGGGTCGGGGGTTGGGGGTCAGAGAGTTTTCATCTATTCCACCTCCTCCCAGGGGGAAGTCCATCCGCCTTCTGATGTGTAGTAGCACAAGACTTTTAGGCGTCTTGAGATGCTATCTGGATATCCTTTGTTAATTGATGAATGTCTAATTAGTTGTAGATTTGACGGGGGAGAGACAAAGAAGACCACTCACTCCGCCATCTTGGTTTACTTTTTTTTCAGCACTTTGAATATATCACCCACTCTTTCCTGACCTACAAGCTTTCTGCTGAGAAATCAGCTGATAATCTTATGGGGATTCCCATGTAAATGACAAGCTTCTTTCCTCTTATTGCTTTCAAGATTCTCTCTTTACTTTGATTTTAGACAGTTTTATTATAATGTATCTTGGAGAAGATCTCTTTGGGTTGAATTTGTTGGAGATCTGTGAGTTTCATGAACTTGGTTGTCCAAATCTCTCCCCGGATTTGGGGAGATCTGAGGATTATTTCTTTACATAAGCTTTCTGTCCCTTTCTCTCTCTCTTCTCCTTTTGGAATTCCAATATTGCATAGATTGTTTCTCTTAATGATTTCCCATAAGTCCCATAGCTTTCTTTACTCTTTTTCTTTTTCCTTTTTTTGCTCCTCTGACTGGATAATTTCAAATGATTTGTCTTAAAGTTAACTGATTCTTTTGCTTCATCAAGTCTTCTGTTAAAGCCCTCTACTGAATTCCTTAGTTCAGTCATTTTATTCTTCAGCCAAGATTTCTATTTGGTTCTTTTTTATGTTTTCTATCTCTTTGTTGAACTTCTAATTTTGTTTTGTATTATTTTTCTAATTTCATTAAAGTGTTTATCTCTGTTGTCTGTAGCTGAGAGCTTTAGAATAATTATTTTGATTCTTTGTCAGGCAATTTATGGATCTCCATTTTTTGGGGTTCAGTTAATTTAAGTTATTTTATCCCTTTGGTGTTGCCATGTTTCCCTGCTTCTTCATGATCCCTGTAGCTTTTGTATAGGTGTCTGCACACTTGAAGAAACATACCTTTTCCAGACTTTATGCACTGACTTCAATAAGGAAAGACCTTCACCTGTGGGTGAGGGAATATGAAGCATACTATGACATTGGGATTAGTGGCACAAAATTCCAAATGTTGGGGTATGTGGCAGCTCTCAGTCCAGGGGAGCACAGTGTCTCATTGGTTAAGGCACCTGTCATCTACAACATCAGCTTCTGCGTGGTCCTTGGCAAGAGCTGTGGGGAGTCCACAGTGGCTGCCTGGGCACCTCAGTGGCACCTCCAAGTCCAGAAGTTAGGGATTAGGGCAGGTGGTAGTGGTGGCTGGAACCTGTGGTGTGCACATACTTGACTGTGGGGGCTGGCTACAGATGCCTGCATGGTGTCAGGAGCTGGTTGGCTGCAGACATATGTGCATTAGTGATGGCCATGCCCAGCAACAGGAGCTGGAGCCAACCATGGGTACACAAGCAGCTGGAAGGGACCTGGCTGTTTACATGTACATGAGTGACTGCAGACACATGCATGGTTGTGAGGGCCAGTGATGGGAATCAGGACTGGTGGTGTGCAGGTGGACACCTGCAGGGGGTAGCAGCCGGTGAGCATAGCGCTGTAAACCAGTGATAGGAGTCAAGCCTGTAGGCAAATGAGAGGATCTGGGCTTAAAAGCAGCTGTGGGGTCCTTGGCTATTGGCTATTGGCATACACTCCTGCTATTGAAGAGGCTAGTCATGGATGTGTGCATGGTGGTGAGGGTTAGAGGTGGGGCCTATGATGGTGTCTTGCATGTGTGCAGCTCTGCATAGGCAGAGGCTGGCTGCCAGTGCAGATTGCAAGCTCTGGTGGGGAGACGGGAGGCCAGAGAGGGAGGGACTCAGGAAGCTGGCTTTCATGAACAGGAAAAGCCATGGGGCAAAAATCTCAGCAGCAAAATCTGTAGAGTGTCTTCAGTGGATATGCTGGCCATTGGTTTCCTGAGCAGCAAATTGGCCACAGTCCTCTGCAGAGCAGTCTGCTGGGGTCCACAACAAGGTCCTCAATGATGAAAGCTGAGAGTCTGTAGCATCTGCAGAAGCTGTTGAAGTCTGTAGCAGGGAAGGCTCCTGGGATCCTCTGCACAGCAGGCCACTGGGAACTGTGGTCGCTCCCACCACATGGCTCATATCAGTAGCCTCTGCCCTTCTTCCTTCTTCCTAACCATCTCTACATATCTCAGCTCTGCTGGTCTCTGTGTGGGGTGAAACTGGGGAACCTGGTAACTTAGCCTACTCTCCTTTTCCCAGGGAGAGGAATTCTCTCAGGCCAAGGAGTTCCCTCTTTGTTCTGAGAATTGCCAGTCTGGGGGATGGGATAATGCAGGCAAAATTAAACTGTTCTTCCTAATCTTTTTGTGCAGTGATTCTCATATTTTTTGCTTCTCTGTGTTGCTGAAGCTTCTTAAGTGGATTCCTGAGCTCTCTCAGAGCTACTTTTGTTCACCGATAGCTGTCTAATTATTGTTTTTTGTGGGAGGCTGGAGGCTGGTTAATTTATTTTGCAGCTCTCATATGTAGTGCATGCATATTTAGGATTTATGTCCTATTAATGAAGGACCATTTTCTTGTGAAGTGACCCTCATTATTATTGCTCTGAAATACTTTATTGATTAATAGTATAGCCACTCCAGCTTTTCTTTGATGAGTCTATCTTTTCCAAACTTTTCTCTTTAAGCTATTTGTGGTTTTATATTTAAAATAGTTTTTGTATACACCATATATAATTGTGCCTTGCTTTCTTTCCCCCCAATCTGACAACCTCTACTTATTAACTGGGGTGATTAGGTCATTTACAACTACGTTTAATGTGATTACTGATATGATTAGATTTAAGTCTACCATTTTGGTATTTTTTAATCTTTTAATGTAATCCATTATTTTTCCCTCTTTCTATCTGTCTCTGATTTCTTTTGGATCAAAGCTTTTTTTTTTTCCTTTTTTTGAGATAAATTCTCATAATATAATGTTCCCCCTCTTAGAGTTATAATTCAGCGTTTTTTGTTATATTCACCATGCACTGGACCTGGGGACAAGAACCTAATGTTCTGAGAATAACCCTCCAACTCTACAAGTGGCCACCAGGGGAGGATGGCAGCCCCTGGTCTTCTTGGCTTGCCCCTCCAGCCATCGAACCTTTGCTCTATAGAGGAACACAGGGAGCTGGGGCAGAGGCAATCAGCGTTCCAGTATTCTTAGCCTACTGCATCTGGGTTTAGAGCTTCCACTCTATAAATAGGGACTGGATGAAAGAAGGGAACTCCAGTCCTCTCCACAGCTACTGCCTGGAATAGAGCTTGTCTCATGTGGCTGGGAGAGAGTAATAACACTGGCAGCCTGCCCTTCTTGGGGTGAAACTGCAGCCCCAGACTGTCAGCTGGAGAAAGAGGGAGACCTAGTGTTTTTGGTTGCACATGCTTGGAGTAGAGCTTCCATAATGTGGAGTTGGAGGCAAGGAGTAATGACACAGACTCTCACTCTTCTTAGCAAGATTTAATAGATTTTCTTGAATGAATGCTTCTACATTTGTATGTGTCCTTAGGTTAATTTCTAGAGACTCAATAATTACTTTTTTTTAAATAATTTTCACCAGTTTAATTTTTGTTTTGCTGGGTAGAGGGTCCTCTGATCTCCTTCCTCCATCTTTCAAGAAGTCTCACCTTAGTAATTACTTCTTTAAATATTTTTTCTGCACCAAACACTTTCTTCTTTTTTTCAACATCTTGAAAGACACAAATCTTAGACTTTGAATATTGCCCCACAAAATACTAAGGTTCTGTTCATTATTTTATTTATTCTATCATTTCTTGTTCTTCAATTTGGATAATTTCCATTGATCTTTCTTCAAGTTCACTGATTCTTTCCTTTGTCATATACATTCTGCTATTGGGTCCACCCAGTGAATGCTTTATATACGTTAATATATGTTTCTGTTCTAAACTTTCCATTTAAAAAATGGTTCTATTACTCTGCAGAGAACATTTATTTTTTGTTTATTTCCAATGTGTTTATTTTTACCTCATAGAGTGTAGATGTACCAGCTACTTTAAAGTCTTTGTGTGATAATTCCAACATTTTGGTCATCTTAAAATTGACATCTACTTGATTGTCTATTCCCTTGAGAACTGATCATATTTTTCTGTTCCTTTATGTGTGGTGTAATTTTGGATAATAACCTTAGAATTTTGAGTATTATGTTGTGAGCCACTGAGTCTGTTAAAATAGTCTGGAAAATGTTGATTTTTTTTGGTTTGTTTCTTTTAGGAATCACTCAATCTAGTTCAGTTCAGATTGCATGTTCTGTCTCACCTTTTATGGCTGAGAATTCCAATGTTACTTCTGTTTTCAAAGGGTTTATTGTGCTTTTTTAGGTCTGTCCTGCATGTTTGCAGCTCATGGGTGAGCTCAGTTTATCAATTTTATTTGTCTTCTCAAAAGTGCAGCTTTTGGGGCTGGCCTGGTGGTGCAGCAGTTAAGTTCGCACATTCCGCTTCGGCAGCCCGGGGTTCGCCGGTTTGGATCCCTGGTGCAGACGTGGCACTGCTTGGCAAGCCATGCTGTGACAGGCATCCCACATATAAAGTAGAGGAAGATGGGTGCAGATGTTAGCTCAGGGCCAGTCTTCCTCAGAAAAAGAGGAAGATTGGCAGCAGATGTTAGCGCAGGGCTAATCTTCCTCAAAAAAAAGAAGTGCAGCTTTTGTTTTCAATCTGTTTGTCATAGTTTTTTGGTATCCAACTTCATTGATTTTTTTAAATTTTTTTGTGATGAGGAAGATTGACCCCGAGCTAGCATCTGTTGCCAATCTTCCTCTTTGTGCTTGAGGAAGATTGTTGCTGAGCTAACATCAGTGCCAATCTTCCTCTACTTTGTTATGTTGGACGTGGCCACAGCATGGCTCGATGAGCAGTGTGTAGGTCCACAGCCAGGATATGAACAGGCAAACCCCAGGCTGCCAAAGTGGAGCACGTGAACTTAATCACCATGCCACTGGGGTGGCCTCTGATTTTTTAAAATATTTTTTCCTTCCTTCTTCTTTCTTTGGATCTCTTTCTCTTCTTTTGCCAGCCTCTTAATGTGGAAAGTTAGACTATTGATTTGACGCCTTTCTTATTTTTTAATATGATGATTTAATGCCATACATTTTCCAGTAAGTACTGCTTTAACTACATTCCACAAATGTTAATATGTTACAGTTATGTTTTTATCCAAATTCAAATATTTTCTAATTGTTCCTTGGACTTCATGTTTGATCCACCTGTTATTTAGAAGGCTGTTGTTTTATTTCCAAGTACTTAAACATATTCTAGAAATCTTTCTGTTACTGATTTCTAATTTAATCCTAGTATTATAAGGAAGCACACTATGTTTGATTTAAATTCTTATAAATTGCTTAGGCTTTTAAAAATGACCAAGGATATGGTACATCTTAGGAAATGTTCTATGTGCACTCAAAAAGATAATTTATTGTGTTATTTCTAAATGGAGTATCCTATAAAGTTATACAGTTTTAGGACACGTTTAACACATGAATAGATTTGTATTACCACCTGCACAATCAAGATACAGAAAAGTTCCATAACTCAAAAAAACTCCCTTGTGCTTCCGTTGTAGCCATCTTTCATCCCACTCCTTGGCAACCACTGATCTGTTCTCTATCACTATAGTATTTTTTTTCTCAAGAAGGTAATATAAATGGAATCATTCAGTACGTAACCTTGGCAGATATATTTCTTTCACTCAGTATACTGCCTTTAAGATTTATCAAGATTGTTGCATGTATCAATAATTCATTCCTTTAATATTGCTCGGTAGGACTCCATTGTATGCATGTACTACAGTTTGTTTATCGATGTACTTATTGAAAGGCATTTGTGACTTTTCCCAATTTTTGGCAACTAAAAATAAAGGTGATAAAATTGTTTATGTACATGTATAAGTTTTTGTTTTTGTGAACATAAGTTTTGTTTTATGAACACAAGCTTTCGTTTTTCTTCGGTAAATATTCAGGAGTGGAATCACTGGGTCATATGGTATTTGTGTGATTAAATTCACGAGAAACAGATGAACTCTATTCCAGGGTTCTATACCATTTAATATTCCCACAAGCATTATATGAAACTTCTATTGTTGGAAATTCTCTCTAGTTAGAGTAATCTTAGTGTCTTCTTTATTTTAATCATTTAAATAGGTAGGTAGTCATATGTCATGGTTTTATATTTCATTTCTCTAATGGATAATGATGATGAATATCTTTTCATGTGCTTATTTGCCATCCTAATGTCATCTTTGTCAAAGTGTCTCAAGGATCTTCCCTATTTTTCACCTGGTTGGTTTGTTTTCTGATTGTTGCATTTTGACAGTTTTTTATACATTCTGAATATAAATCATTTGTTAGATATATGATTTGAAAAATATATTCTCCCTGTATGTAGCTTGTATTTTCATTCATTTAATAATGAGTTTTTAAAAGAAAGGTTTTTAATCTTGATTAAGTCCAATTTTTCAGTTTTGTCTCTTATGGATTATGTGTTTAGTGTAATATATGAGAATTCTTCATCTAACACTAATTCTCAGTGATTTTCCCCTATATTTTCTTGTAAAAGTATTATTGTTTTATCTTGTACATTTAGATCTATCATGTATTTTGACAAATTTTTTTCTTTTTGTCTTTTGAGGAAGATTGGCCCTGAGCTAACATCTGTGCCCATCTTCCTCCACTTTATATGTGGGATGCCTGCCACAGCATGGCTTGCTAAGGAGTGTGTAGGTCCACACCTGGGATCCAAACCAGAGAACCCTGGGCCGCCAGAGTGGAGTGCATGAACTTAACCATTATGTCACTGGGCCAGGCCCTATTTTGACTTAAATTTTGTAGAAAGTTTGAGATTAGGTTGAAGTTGCATATAGATGCTTGATTGTTTCAACGTATTTTTTGAAAACATTATTTCATTTGCATTTCTTTTGCAACTTTCTCAAAAATAACATGGCTATATTTGTGGGAGACAAGTTTTACATTCTCCATTCTGTTCCATTGGTCTATGTGTCCATCACTTAGCTATTAACACTGTCTTGATTTCTGTAGCTTTATAGTAATTCTTAAAAGCAGTATAAGTTTATTATACTTTTTAAAAAGTGCTTCATCTTTTCCTTTTTTTTGCTCTTCTATACTTTTCTGTATACATGTTGGAGTCAATTTGTCTATATGTATAAGAAAATTCTGCTGGAGTTTTTATTCATATTGCATTAAATAAATAGATCAATTTTGGGAGAATCACTGTCCTAAAAATCTGTGTGCTCTGCCTATTCATCGCTCCTTCTCCCCCAACCCGTGGCAACCACTGATCCTTAGACTGTCTTCCTGGTTCTAGCTTTTCCAGAATGTCCTATAGAGGGAATCATACAGTATGTAGCCTTTTCAGATTGGCTTATTTCACTTAGTAATGTGCATATATGGTTCTTCCACGTCTTTTTGTGGCTTGATAGCTCATTTCTTTTTAATACTGAATAATATTCCACTGTCTCCTTGTATCACAGTTTACTTATCCATTTACCTCCTGAAGGACATCTTGGTTGCTTCTAAGTTTTGGCAATTATGAATAAAGTTGCTATAAACATCCATGTCCAGGTTTTTGTGTAGACATAAGTTTTCAATTCATTTGGGTAAATACCAACGAATGCTATTGCTGTATCAAGTGTTAAGACTACCTTTAGTTTTGTAAGAAACTGTCAAACTGTCTTCCTAGGTGGCTGTCCCATTTTACGTTCCCACCAACAATGAATAATAGTTCCTATTACTCCGCATTCTCACTAGAATTTGGTGTTGTCAGTGTTTGAATTTTGGCCATTCTAATAGGTGTGTAGTGGTATCCCATTATTGCTTTAATTTGCAATTCCCTAATGACATATGATGTTGGACATCTTTTTAAATACTTTTTGCCATCTGTAATTATTCTTTTGTGAGGTGTCTCTTCAGGTCCTTTCCCAATTTTTTAAATCAAGTTGATCAAGTTGTTTCATTATTGCTGAGTTTTAAGAATTCTTGGTATATTTTGAATAATAGTCCTTTATCGTATATATCTTTTGCAAATCTTTTCTCCCTGTCTGTGGCTTATCTTCTCATTCTCTTGACACTGTCTTTCACAGATTAGAAGTTTTTAATTTTAACAAAGCCCATCTAACTAATTAATTATTTCATGGATCCTGCCTTTGGTGTTGTATCTAAAAAGTCATTGCCATACCCAAGGTCAGACATGTTTTCTTCTATGTTATCTTTTACAAGTTTTATTGGTTCGCATTTTACATTTAGTTCTATGATCCAATTTGAGTTAATTTTTGTAAAAGGTGTAAGATCTGTGTCTAGATTGATTTTTTTTGTACATAAATGGTCAGTTGATCCAGCACCACTTGCTGATAAGACTATTTTTGCTCCATTGTATTGCCTTTGCCCCTTGTCAAAGAACAGTTGACTATATTTATATGGGCATATTTCTGGGCTCTCAATTCTGTTGCATTGATCTATTTGTCTATTCTTTCACCAATGCCACACTGTCTTCATTACTGTAGCTTTATAGTAAGTCTCAAAGGAGGGTAGTGCCAAACCTCCCGTTTTGTCCTTCTCTTTCAATATCCAGTTGGCTATTCTGGATTTTTTCCTCTCCATATAAACTTTAGAATCATTTTCTCAATAACTACAAAATAAATTACTAGAGTTTTGATTGGGATTGCATTGAATCTATAGATCAAGTTGAGGAGAACTGACATCTTGACAATATTGAGTCTTCCTATCCATGAGCATGGAATATCTTTCCTTTTATTTTAATCTTCTTTGATATCTTCCATCGGACTGTTGTAGTTTTCCTCATACAGATCTTGTACATATTATGTTAGATTTCTAAATAAGTATTTTATTTTGGGGGTGCTAATGTAAATGGTAATGTGTTTTTAATTTCAAGTTCCACTGGTATACAGGAAAGGAATTGACTTTTGTGTATTAACCTTGTACCCTACAACTTTCTTATAATCAGTTATCAGTTCTGGGAGTTTTTTGGTCAATTCTTTTGGATTTTCTACATAAATGATCATATCATCTGCAAACAAAGTCAGTTTGATTTCTTCCTTCCAAATTTGTATTGCTTCTTTTTCTTTTTCTTGTCTTATCACATCAGGTGATTTTAGTGGGAAAGCTTTGACTTTCTCACCATTAAATATGATCTTAGCTGTAGGTTTTGCATATGTTTTTTTTTAATCAAGTTGAGGAAGTTACCCTCTATTCTCAATTTGCTGAGAGATGTCTATCATGAATGGATATTGAATTTGGTCAAATGCTTTTTGTGCATTCATTGGCATGTTCGTGTAATTTTTCTTTTTTAGCTTGTTCATATGATTGATTATATTGTTTTTGAATCCAGACAGCCTTGCATGTCTGGATAAACCCTACTTGCTTGTGGTGTACAATTCTTTTTATATATTATTGGATACAATTTGCTAATATTTTGTTGAGGATTTCTGCCTCTATGTTCTTGAGAGATATTGGTCTGTAGTTTCCTTTTAATGTAGTATTTTATTTTGTATTAGGGTAATGCTGGCCTCATAGAATTGAGTTAGGAAATATCCCCTCAGTTTCTATCTTCTGGAAGAGATTGTAGACAATTGGTATAATATCTTCCTTAAATGTTTGGTAGAATTCAACATTGAACTCAAGTAGGGCTATTGCCTTCTATTTTGGAAGGTTACTAATTATTTATTCAATTTCTTTAATAAATATATGCCTATTTAGATTGTCTATTTCTTCTTGTGCGAATTTTGGCAGATTGTGTCATGGAATTAGCCTATTTCATCTAGGTAATCAAATTTGTGGGCTTAAGTTATTTATAATATTTCCTTATTATTCTTTTAATATCTCTTTCTTGCCCTTGTTCTTTGTTTCAATTTTAGTCTTCCACTTTTTCTGCCTTTTGTGGTTTTAACCAAGTATTTTACATTATCCCATTTTCCCTCCTTTCTTAGAATACCAATTATGCTTTTTTTTACTTTTATTTAGTGGTTGCCTTGGAGTTTTCAATATACATTTACAACTAATCCAAGACTATTTTCAAATACTACTATACCACTTCATTGGTAGTGTAAACACCTTACAATAACAAACTATTCCTAATTCCACCCTCCCATTCCTTGTATCATTGATGCCATTCATTTCACTTATACATAAGTGAAGCATACATAATCAAATATATTGTTGCTATTATTATTTTGATAAAACTGATGTCTGTTAGATCAACTAAGAATAAGAAAAATAAAAGTTTTTATTTTACCTTCACTTTTTCATTCGCTGATTCTCTTCCCTTCTTTATGTAGATCCAAATTTCCGACTTATATCATTTCTTGTCTCTCTGAAAAACTTCTTGTAACATTTCTTGCAAGGCAGTTTTTTTTAGTTTTTTACTTGTTGTTAGGATGCAGCAGCATCTTCTAAGCTCCTCACATGCCACAATGGAAACTGGAAGTGAATTTTCTTTTCAACTTCAGTTTACAATTGTGCATTCCTTGTGTGTAGCATTACAATTGATCTTTTGGAATTAATATTATATCCTACCATCCTGCCAAACTGACTTACTAGTTCTAGAACTTTTTATATTTAATTTTTTGTAGCTTCTTTGAGATTTTCCACTGAGACAGTGATAATACCTGAAAATAGGGATGGTTTTATTTGTTCCTTCCAATGTGTAAGAATTTTATTTCATTTTTCTTAGATTATTTCCAGGTAAGATTCCCAATAAAAGGTCATATAGGAGTAATGAGAGTGGACATCTTTGACGTATTCTCAATCTTATTGGAAACTCATTCAGTCCATAAACATTAAGTATTATGTTAGTTGTATATTTTTTGTAGATGCCCTTTATCTGATTAAGGAAGTTTCCTTCTATTAATAGTTTGCTGAGAGATTTTAACATGAATAGATGTATTTTTTCAAATGCTTTATTTTACATCTATTGATAGATAATGTGTTTTTCATTAATCTGTATATATGGTGATTGTATTGGTTAATTTTCAAATCTTGAACCAGCCTTTCATTCCCAGGATAAACTCCACTTGGTTATGCAATTTAATTCTTTTATACACCAATGGATTCAATTTGCTAAAATGTTACTTTGTGTTTTTGCATTTTATTCATGAGGGGTATCAGTTTGAAGTTCTCTTTCTTTGTAGAATCTTTGTATGGCTTAGTATCAGGTTAAATATGGCCTTATAAAGTGAATTCAGAAGTGTTCCATATTTTTCCTATTTTGCAGAACAATTTGTCTAGAGCTAGAATTCTTTCTCTTTTTTTCAATTATTTCATTGAGATCATAATGGTTTAATGAAATGATTTGGGATTGGAAATTTCTATTTCAGAAGCTTTAAACTACAAATTCAATTTTATCTTCAGGGTTGTTTTGTAGTTTTTGGTATGCAAGTTATTAGTCCCCTTCATGTATGTTTATTTTGCCATTATTTTGCCTTACTCAAGATTCTGTTAATGTGGAGAAGTAGCTACATGGAGGGCATGGTCAAAAACATTTAAGGGCAAACAAACCAGCCTCTGCAGCCTGGGGCAAAAGATGTCTGTTGGAGTAACCAATAGATGTGCCAAAAGGCCAGGGAAGAAAATAAAAAGGCAAACTCCAAAATGGGAGAAATATTTGCAAACCATGTATTGGATAAGGGATTAATATCCAAAATATATAAAGAACTCATACAATTCAATAGCTAAAAAAAAAGACAAACCAAATAATCCAATTGACAAATGTGCAGAGGAACTGAATAGACATTTTCTGAAGAAGATATCCAAATGGCAAGCAGATACATGAAAAGATGCATCACTAATGGTCAGGGAATGCAAATAAAAATCATAATGAGCTGTCACCTCACACCTATTAGAATAGCTATCATCAAGATGACAAAAGATAACAAGTGTTGGTGGGGATGTGGAGAGAAAGGAAACCTGTGCACTGCTGGTGGGAACATAAATTGGTGCAGCCACTGTGGAAAACAGTATGGAGGTTCCTCAAAAACTTAAAAATAGAATTACCATATGTTCCAGCAATCCCACTTATGGGTATATACCCAAAAGAATTGAAAATGGGAATGGGAAGTTATTGTTTAATGGGGACAGAGTTTCAGGTTGGGACTAGGAAAAAGTTCTGGAGATGGATGGTGGTGATGATTGCACAACAATGTGAACATACTTAATGCCACTGAACTACACATACTTAAAAATGGCAAGAATGTTAAATTTTATGTTTTCTATATTTTACCACACTAAAAATACTTAAGTCCACCTCAGACTTCTCCACAGCAACTGTCAACATCAAATGTTCTGAGAGAACCAAGATGAACTTCAAGTATAAAAGCAATACAGAATTCTTAAGCATGCAACAACACCTACAAGGCTTTTGACAAAAACTACTGGATTATTTAAATGCAACTAAGAGATGAGTCAAGGTGACTCAGGAGTGGTAAAAGGACTGGTGATGAGCTTTGAGTTCATGTAAATATATTGATAGGATGAAAGGGCTATGAAAATTATCTTTGGTAAAATGCTATGTAGATGTTTTATACTTTGATAAAATAAGTGACAATAATAAACCTAGAAAATTAGAACTTAACAAGAAAAGAAGAAGAAGAAAGCATAAGTATGCTACTTATCTTTCACAAGGAAGAGTAAATGGACACCACCAATAGTTGAAATGTACCTTTAAAAATTGGAAAACATCAGGGCCAGCCCGGTGGCGCAGCGGTTAAGTGTGCATGTCCCGCGTCAGTGGCCCAGGGTTCGCAGGTTCGCTGGCCCGTATCCCAGGTGCAAACATGACACCGCTTGGCAAGCCAGGCTGTGGCAGGCGTCCCACATATAAAGTAGAGGAAGATGGGCACGGATGTTAGCTCAGGGCCAGTCTTCCTCAGCAAAAAGAGGAGGATTGGCAGCAGATGTTAGCTCCGGGCTAATCTTCCCCACAAAAAAAAAAAATTGGAACACGTCAAACTTTTACTGTTTTTTATGCCTGTTTAAAGGGATCTTTTAGAAACTAACATATACTGGGTTTTTTTTTTGAAATTTTAAATTTATTTATTTATTTTTAATTTTTATTTTTTCAGACGTACATCATATTTCAAATTCTGTATACATTACATCATGTTCACCACCCGAACACTAATTATAGTGCATCCCCTCACATGTGACCCTAATCACCCCTTTTGCCCTCCCCCCTCCCCCCTTCCCCAATGGTAACCACCAGTCCAATCTCCAATGCTATGTGTTTTTTTTGGTCGTTTTTATCTTCTACTTATAGTGAGATCATATGGTATTTGACTTTCTCCCTCTGACTTATTTCACTTGGCATAATACCCTCAAGGTCCATCCATGTTGTCACAAATGGCCGGATTTCATCTTTTCTTATGGCTGAGTAGTAGTCCATCGTGTATAAATACCACATCTTCTTTATCCATTCGTCCCCTGATGGGCACCTAGGTTGCTTCCAAGTCTTGGCTATTGTGTATAATGCTGCAGTGAACATAGGGGTGCAAGTATCTTTATGCCTTTGTGTTGTCAAGTTCTTTGGATAAATACCCAGCAGTGGAATAGCTGGATCATATGGTAGATCTATCCTTAATTTTCTGAGGATACTCCAAACTGCTTTCCATAGTGGCTGCACTAGTTTGCACTGCCACCAGCAGTGAACAAGGGTTCCCTTCTCTCCACACCCTCTCCAACGTTTGTTGTTTCCTGTCTTGTTAATTATAGCCATTCTGACGGGAGTGAGGTGATACCTCATTGTAGTTTTGATTTGCATTTCCCTGATAGCTAATGATGTTTAGCATCTTTTCATATGCCTGTTAGCCATCTGTATATCTTCTTTGGAGAAATCTCTGTTCAGATCTTTTGCCCATTTTCTAATTGGATTGTTGGTTTTTTTGTTGTTGAGCTGTATTAGTTCTTTGTATATTTTGGATATTAACCCCTTATCTGATATGTGGTTTGCAAATATCTTCTCCCAATTGTTAGGTTGTCTTTTCGTTTTGTTGATGGTTTCCTTTGCTGGAGGTATCACACTCCCCGATTTCAAATTATACTACAAAGCGATAGTAACCAAAACAGCATGGTACTGGCACAAAAACAGACACACAGATAAATGGAACAAAATTGAGAGCCCAGAAGTAAACCCACACGTTTATGGACAGCTAATAGTCGACAAGGGAGCCAAGAGCATACGATGGAGGAAGGAGAGTCTCTTCAATAAATGGTGTTGGGAAAACTGGACAGCCACATGCAAAAGAATGAAAGTAGACCATTCCCTTAAACTATGCACAAAAATCAACTCAAAATGGATTAAAGACTTGAATGTAAGACTCGAAACCATGAAACTTCTAGAAGAAAACATAGGCAGTACGCTCTATGACATTGGTCTGAGCAGCATATTTTCAAGTCCCATGTCTGACCGGGCAAGGGAAACAAAAGGAAAAATGAACAAATGGGACTACATCAAACTAAAAAGCTTCTGCACATATACTGTTTTGAGAAAAAAGAAAACATGCCTTTCTGTACAAAGAAAAACATAACAAATTTGGGTAATATTTTATTACTCTGCATAATTTAGAACATGAAAGAATGTAATTGGTATTTTAAAAGTTACTATTTTTTGCTTTACTTATTCTTTGACAGCATTGATTTGATTTTCATTAAGTATAACATAAAATTTATTTAGCTATATTTATATGTGGAAAAGTTCTTATTTTAAAAATACGAACACCAAAGTTACAGCATTCAATTTTATCAGAGATTGCATTCTTTTAAAAAACTTAATTTGTGGAATAGAAAACTATTTAAATTACATTGTATATTGATTTTATCCTTGTTATTAGCCTGTAGAATATTTTTACATAGCCTAAGAGTTGTATGTAGAATGATATCCCCACCCTTACTCTTCTCACATACTGGGTTTTTCCTCAAACTTCCTAGGTGTATGAGAATTTCCAGAAGACTATTATAAACCTTACTCAGAAAAAACAAAGTTTCTTAATAGAAAATGAATTAAAGTGATCAAAGAAGTTAGTTGAGTGACACAAAATACATATCAATAACATTTAGGAGATATGATATAGTCTTGTCTCCCTAACAATCAGGAATGATCTTTCGATTCCCAATACCTGTTTTAAAAAGTACGCTTTTCCTTTTCCTAATTTCTGACATGGATGGGAGAATATAGTGTTCCAGAAAATATACCTATGTATTTTAGATGGCATTCCTAATTCCAAGTAAATATCAAGGCAAATATATGGGTTCTTAATACAACACCTGAAAAAGTCTATCAAGACAAACTGTCATCCACAATCTTTTAAAAGAGATTGCTCAGGTGTCCTAACAGTTTGAAAAGTCTGTAACAGCCGAATATTAAACAAACTAACTTACTCAATTGGGATGTAACATGAAATAGATAATCTGGACATCCCTGTGACTAACAATGATATCAAATTTGTAGTTTAAAATCTTCCAAAAAGAAATTTCTAGATAGAGATAGCTTCATTGGAAAATTCTACAAAATGTTTAAAGAAATAACAAAATTCTACATAATCAACTCAAGAAAACAGAAGCAGAGCGAACATTTTCAACCTCATTTTAACAACCTGAACATAGAGGTAAATTTTCTCAACAAAATAATAGTAAATAGAATCTAGCAATATATAAAAATCATTACACACTATGAACAACCGTGGTTTATTCCAGGCATGCAAGGATGGTTAGTATTAGAAGGTCAATCAATGTGATGCATCATATTAGTGCATCTTCTTTTGCAAGAAGAAAGTCAGATGATAAGATCTAGTGATGCATATAAAAATTTTGAAAAAATCTAATACTCATTTGTCATGAAAAATCTCAGCAAACAATGAATAGAAGGGAATTCCTTCAACCTGATAAAGAGCATTTACCCAAACCTTACAACTAATCTCATGCTAAATTACAAAAGACTGAATACTTTTCCTCTAAAATCAGGAAAAAGGAAGGACATCCTCACTCACTACTCCTATTTGACATAGTACTGAAAGTCCTAGCCAGAGCAATAAGGCAAGAAAAGGAAATAAAAAGCATACAAATTAGCAAGGAAGAAATGAAATTACCCACAGTTAAGAAGAGAAGATTTTCTACAGAAAAGTCCTAAGGAAACTTAAAAGTAAAAAACTGCTACACTAATTAGTGAGATTAGTAAAGTCATGGGATGCAAGATAAGTAGGAAAAAATCAATATTCTGTTAGTGACCTTAAAAAAGTAGGCCTTGCCACTTTGTGAGAATGAATATATGGAAACTAAAATTCAAAAACACTTATAATTTCTCCAAAATAAATACGTAGGAAAAATTATAACAAACTTATATCTGAATCTGTATATTTATACTTAGAAAATGCTCATGAAATAAATCAAAGAAGACCAAAATAAATGGAGAGATATGCCAAATTTAAGCATTAGAAGACCAAATTTTCTCTATGAATTTCTTGTAATTCCTATCAAAATTCCAATAGCTTGTTTTAAAATGTATAGGGAAAGGCTAAGGAACACAATATATTAAAAAAATTTTTTGAAAAAGAATAAAGCTGGAGGAATCACACTAATTTTTAAAGACTTTCTATACTCCTACAGTAATCAAGACACTATGGTACTAGATGAGAGACAAACACATAGATGAATGGAACAGGATAAAGAGTACAGAAATAGGAGAAACTGATGTCACCAAGATGGCAGATTAGGAGACTTCAGCCATCATCCCACCTACAAAGATCAACAATTAGACAGCTATCCATGAACAAAAACAGCTCTGAGAGATCTCTGGAATCCACTTAAGAAACTTCGGGAACACAGTGAAGCAAAGAAACTTAGGCATAACTGCATAGAAAAGGAAGGAAGAACAATTTCATTTGCCTATGTCATCCCGTCTCCTAGGCTGGCACTGCTCAGTGCCAAGAGGAAACTCCCCAGCTAGAAAGAGTTTCCCTTACTTGGAAAGGAAGAGTGAGGTGAGTGGCAAGTTTCTTCAGCCTTTCAGTGCACCACATGAAGGATCTGCTTCAGTTACACCCCACCCAGAGACAGGTAAATCTTGAGATGTATAGAGATGGCTCGGAACAAGGAAGAAAAACAGGGTCTACCAATGTCAACCACACAGCAGGAGCAACCACGATTCCAAGTGACTTGCTCTGCAGACAACATCAGCAGCTTTCATCACTGAAGAAACCAATGGCCTAGCCCAGCTTCTGTCACCAGCCTCCACTACCTTACACACACCCAGGGAGTGACTGTGCAGTCACAGGAGAGCATGCCAACATCCAGGGCCCCTTCAGCTGCTTGTGGGCCCAGATCAGGCCCTGTCTTCTGTCACTGGCCTGCACCACTGTACTCACCTGCATCTAGCCCCTCCAGTTGTGCACCTGCATGCCCCAGAATGACTTCTGTCCCGTCACTGGCCTCCACTGCCATGTGCCCATTTCAAGACTCAGTAACCATAGCAGTTTACTCTGACAGCCAGGGCCCCCACAGCTGACAGTGTGCCCACAGTTGGCTCTGGCCCTTGCTGTATGACCTGGCCCTGATCGGTACATGTGTGTTTACAACTGGCCCCTGCTACTCCACAGGCACCTGCAGCTGTCCTCCACAGCTGAGCGTGTGCACCCCACTGGCTCTGTCCACTACTGCTGCTTGCCCTTGTCCCTAGATGCTGGAACTTCAGGCACTGCTGAGGGCCCCAACACCACTTGCAAGCTCTGCAGACCCCTTGCAGTGCTTGCCAAGGAACATGCACTTGTCAATGCTGTGGACCCTAGTGGCCTGAGATGATGAGTCACCATGCCCCCCCCCCGAGACCTAGTCCTGCCACAAGCCCCCACACATGGCACCCTGCAACACTAGGTCCAGGGTCACAGCATGCTCCAGCATCCCCCTACACACAGGTGAAGGTATTCCCTTACTGAAGTCAGTCAATAAAGTCTAGAAGATGTGACTGCATCTTAAAATGCATGGACATCTGTGGAAGGCTACAAAGATCACAAAGAAACAGGGAAACATGATAAAACCAAAGGGATACAGAAAACCTTCTGTAACTGACCACAAAGAAATGGAGATACAGGAATTGTCTGACAAAGAATTCAAAATAATTGTTCTACAGATGCTCAGAGAGCTACAAAAGAACACAGATAAGCAGTTTAACAATACCAAGAAAACAATACAAGAACAAAATGAGAAGTTTAACAAAGAGAAAGAAAACATAAAAAAGAACCAAACAGAAATTTTGGAGCTGAAGAATACAATGACTAAACTGAAGAATTCAATAGAAAGCTTCAGTATAAGCCTTGGCCAAGTGGAAGAAAGAACCAGTGAGCTTGAAGACAGATCATTTAAAATTATCCAGTGAGAGGAGCAAAAAGAAAGAATGAAAAGGAATGAAGAAAGTTGTTGTGTTTTATGGGACATCTTTATGAAAAACAATCTGTGCGTCATAGCAGTTCCAGAAAGAGAAAGAAGGAGAAAGGGTAGAAAACATACTGAAAGAAATGATGGCTGATAACTTTCCAAACCTGGGGAAAGCTTGGAATCCAAGTTCATGAGGCTAATAAGTCACCCCAAAATTTTGATCAAAATTGATCTTCTCCAAAACATATCATAATAAAACTGTCTAAAATCAAAGATAAAGAGAGAATTTTTAAAGCAGCAAGAGAAAAAAAAATTTCTCATACAAGGGAACCGCCACAAAGCTATGAGCAAATTTCTCAGCATATGTTGAAAGTGCAGAAAGAAAGAAACTTCCAAACAAGAATACATTGCCCAGTAAAGTTATCCGTCAGAAATGAAGGCAAGACAAAGAATTCCCAGGTGACAAAAGTTGAAGAAATTCATCACCACTAGACCTACCTTACAAGAAATTCTGAAAAGAAGTTCTTCAAGCTGAAATGAAAGGATGCTAACTAGTAACATAAATACATATGAAAATTTTAAAAAACTGTTAAAGGCAAGCAAGTATGTGGTGACATTCAGAATACCCTAACACTGTAATATGGTGGTGTGTCAACCACTTAACTCTAATAGAAAGGTTGAAAGATTAAAGTATTAAGTTAACTATAGCTACGACAATTTGTTACTGGATACACAGTAGAGAATAGATACAAATACAAATAGAAATAGATGTAATACAAATTACATAGATTAAATACAAAATAGAAAAGATGTAAAGTGTGATATAAAAAATGTAAATGTGTAATGAAGAATAAAAGGGTAGAGTTTTTTTCCTTTGTTTTGTTTTGTTGAGGCAATATTGGTTTATAATATTATAAAAATTTCATGTGCACATCAATATATTTTGACTTCTGTAAAGACTACATTGTGCTCACCACCAAATGTCTAGTTGCCGTCCATCACCATACACATGTACCCCTTTACCCATTTTGTCCTCCCCTCACCCCCTTCCCTTCTGGTAACTACCAATCCGTTCTCTGTATCTATGTGTTTGTTTGTTTATCTTCCACATTAAAGTGAGATGATATGATAATCGTCTTTCTCCATCTGACTTATTTCACTTAGCGTAATAACCTCAAGGTCCATCCATGACACAAATGGCAAGATTTCATCTTTTATATATATAATATATATTAAACACAAAATAGTATTATATATATATTATTTTATATATTATATACTATTATATATATACAAAATAGTATTATACATATGTTTACCACATCTTCTTTATCCTTTCACCTGTCTATGGGCATGTAGGTTGTTTCCAAGTCTTTGCTATTGTGAATAATAAACATAAGGGTGCAAATATCTTCTCGACTTAGTGTTTTCATGTTCTTTGGATAAATACCCATAAGTGGAATAGCTGAATCATGTGGTAGTTCTATTTTTAATTTTTTGAGGAATCTCCATACTGTTTTCCATAGTGGCTAGACCAATTCACATTCCCACCAGCAGCCTTGTGAGGGTTTCCATTTCTCCACATCCTCTCTCATACTTGTTATTT
Organism: Equus przewalskii; assembly: GCF_037783145.1. Taxonomy (NCBI): domain Eukaryota; kingdom Metazoa; phylum Chordata; class Mammalia; order Perissodactyla; family Equidae; genus Equus; species Equus przewalskii. Next base: position 41,674,717 of record NC_091863.1, on the reverse strand, counting down.
CTTGTCATTTTAATTTTTTAACTTAAAAATTTTTTGTTGTTGTTGAAGAAGATTGGCCCTGAGCTAACATCTGTTACCAATCTTCCTCTTTTTGCTTGAGGAAGATTGTCACTGAGCTAACATGTATGCCAATGTTCCTCCAACTTTTTATATGTGGGATGCCACCACAGCAAGGCTTGATGAGTGGCGTGTAGGTCCATGCCCAGGATCTGAACCGGTGAACCCCGGGCTGCCAAAGCAGAGCATGCAAACTTAACCACTACACCACCAGGCCGGCCCCCTCTTGTCATTTTAGTAATAGCCATTCTGATGTGTGTTAGGTGATATCTCATTGTGGTTTTGATTTGCATTTCCCTAATAATTAATGGTGTGGAACATCTTTTCGTCTGCCTGTTGGCCATCAGTATATCTTCTTTGGAAAAATGTCTGTTCAGATCCTCTGCCCATTGTTTGGGCAGGTTGTTTGTTTTTTGTTGTTGAATTGTATGAGTTCTTTATATATTTTGGATATTAACCCCCTTCAGATATATGATTTGCAAATATAGTCTCCCAATTGGTAGGTTGTCTTTTCATTTTGTTGATGATTTCCTTTGCTGTGCAGAAGCTTTTTAGTTTGGTGTAGTCCTATTTTTTTGTTGTTTCCCTTCCCTGAGGAGACATATTCAAAAAGATACTGCTAAGAGCAGTGTCAAAGAGTGTACTGTCTATGTTTTCTTCTGAGTTTTATGGTTTCAGGTCTTATATTCAAGTCTTTAATCTATTTGGAGTTAATTTTTGTGTGTGGTGTAAGATAATGGTCTACTTTGATTCTTTTTCATGTGGCTGTCCAGTTTTCCCTACACCATTCATTGAAAAGACTTTTCTTTCTCCATCACATGTTCTTGGCTCCTCTGTCCATATATGGTATGAAATTAGAAATCAGTAACAAGAGAAAATTCACAAATAGGTGGAAAATAAACAACATGCTCCTTAACAATCAATGGTTCAAAGATGAAATCAAAAAGGAAATGAAAAAAATATTGAAACAAATAAAAATAGAAACACAGCATACCAAAAGTTATAGGATGGAGAAAAAACAGTGATAAGAGAAAAGTTTATAGTGATAAATGCCTACATTGAAAAAGAAAAAGATCTCAAATAAACAGCCTAAGTTTATACCCCAAAGGACTAGAAAAACAAGAGTAACTAAGCCACTTACACAGTGTTATGTGTCAATTATATTGCAATAAAAAATAATTATCAGAAACAAAGAACAAGCCCAAAGTTTTCAGAAGGAAAGAGAAATAAAAATTAGAGTAGAAACAAATGAAATAAAGAATAGGAAAACAATAGAAAAGATCAAAAAAACTAAGAGTTGGTTTTTTAAAAGATAAACAAAATTGACAAAACTTTAGCTAGATTTATGAACAAAAAAAGAGAGAGGACTCAAATCATTAAAATTATAAATTAAAAAGTAGACCACTGTCTTCAAAAATACAATGGATGATAAGACTACTATGACAAATTATATGCCAACAAATTGGATACCCTAGAAGACACGGATAAATCCCTAGTTATGTACAATCTCATAAGTGTGAATCATGAAGAAATAGAAAATCTGAATGGAACAATAACAAGTAAGGAGATTGAATCAGTAATCAAAAACCTCCCAACAGAGAAAAGCTCAGGACCAGATGACTTCACAGCTGAATTCTACCAAACATTTAAAGAAGAATTAATTAACACCAATTCTTTTCAAATTCTTCCTGAAAATTGAAGAGTAGGGAACACTCCCAAACTAAGTTTCCCAGACCAGCATTACCCTGATACCAAAGCCAGATAAGGATACTACAAGAAAAGAAAACTGCAGGCCAATATCTCTGATGAATATAGATGCAAAAATTCTGAACAAAATGCAAGCAAACTGAATTCAAGAGCCCATTAAAAGGATCATTCAACATGATTAAGTGGGATTTATTCTTGGGATGCACAGATGAAGCAACATATTAAAATCAACAAACATGATACAGTGCGTTAATGGAAAGAATAACAAAAATTGTATGATCACCTCAATAGATGGAGAAAAAGCATTTGACAAAATTCAACATCCTTTCATGATAAAAAAAAATACCTATCAACAAATTGAGTATAGAAAGAACATACTTCCACATGATATAGGCCATATATGACAAATCCTCAGCTACTGTCATACTCAATGGGGAAAGGCTGAAAGCTTTCTCTCTAAGACCTGGAAGACGTGTGCCCACTCTCACTGCTCCTATTCAACATAGTGTTGGAGGTCCTAGACAGAGCAATGAGGCAAGAAAAATAAATAAAAGGCCTCCAAATTGGAAGGAAGAAGTAAAATTGTCTCCGTTTGCTAATGACATGATTTTATATATAGAAAACCCTAAAAACTCCACCAAAAACCTTTTAGAAATAATAAATGAGTCCAGTCAAGTTGCAGGATACAAAATCAACATACAAAAATCAGTTGCATTACTATACACTAACAACGAAGTAACAGAAAGAGAAATTAAGAATACAATCCTATTTACAATTGCAACAAAAAGAATAAAATACCTAGGAATGAACTTAACCAAAGAGATGAAAGATCTGTACACCAAAACTATAAAACATTGTTGAAAGAAATTGAAGAAGACACAAAGAAATGGAAAGATATTCCGTGCTCTTGGATTGGAAGGATTAACATAGTTAATATGTGCGTACTTCCTAAAGCAATCTGTAGATTCAATGCAATCCCTATCAAAGGTCCAAGAACATTTTTCACAGAAATAGAACAAAGAATCTTAAAATTTATATGGGACAACAAAGACCCTGAATAGCCAAAGGAATCCTGAGGGAAAAGAACAAAGCTGGAGGTATCACACTCCCTGATTTCAAAATACACTACAAAGCTATAGTAACCAAAACAGCATGGTACTGGTACAAAAATAGATGCACATATCAATGGAACAGAATTGAGAGCCCAGAAGTAAACCCACACATACATGGAAAGCTAATTTTCAACAAGGGAGCCAAGAGCATACAATTGAGAAAGGACAGTCTCTTCAATAAATGGTGTTGGGAGAACTGGACAGCCACATGCAAAAGAATGAAAGTAGACGATCATCTTACACCATGCACAAAAATCAACTCAAAATGGATTAAAGACTTGAATGTAAGACCTGAAACCATGAAATTTCTAGAAGGAAACATAGGCAGCACGCTCTTTGATGTTGCTCTTAGCAGCATATTTTCAAGTACCATGTCTGACTGGGCAAGGGAAACAAAAGAAAAACTGAACAAATGGGACTACATCACACTAAAAATCTTCTGCACAGCAAAGGAAACCATGAGTAAAATGAAAAGACAACCTAACAATTGGGAGAAGATATTTGCAAACCATATATTGGATAAGGAGTTAACATCCAAAATATACAAAGAACTCATGTCTCAACAACAAAAAAACCAAAACCCAATTATAAAAGGGGCAAAAGATCTGATAGGGATTTCCCCAAATAAGATATACGATGGCCAACAGGTACGTGAAAACATGTTCAACATCATTAACTATCAGGGAAATGCAAATCGAAACTACAATGAGATATCACCTCACTCCTGTCAGAATGGCTATAATTAACAAGACAGGAAACAACAAGTGTTGGAGAGGATGTGGAGAGAACGGAACCCTTGTACACTGCTGGTGGGAGTGTAAACTGGTGAAGCCACTATGGAAAACAGTATGCAGTTTCCTCAGAAAATTAAGAATAGATCTACCATATGATCCAGCTATTCCACTGCTGGGTATTTATCCAAAGAACTTGAAATCACAAATCCACAAAGATACATGCACTCCTATGTTCATCACAGCATTATTCACAATAAGCAAGACTTGGAAGCAACCGAGGTGCCCATCAAGGGATGAATGGATAAAGAAGACGTGGTATATATACACAATGGAATGCTAGTCAGCCATAAGAAATGATGAAATCCAGCCATTTGTGACAACATAGATAGACCCTGAGGGTATTATGCCAAGTGAAATAAGACAGAGGAAGAATGTCAAATACCATATGATCTCACTCATAAGGAGCAGATAAAAACAATGACAAACAAACACATAGCAACAGAGATTGGATTGATGGTTACCGGAGGGGAAAAGGGAGGGAGGATGGCAAAAGGGGTGATTAGGCACACATGTGTGGTGATGGATTATAATTAGTCTTTGGGTGGTGAACATGATGTAATCCACACAGAATTTAAAATATATTATGATATACATCTGAAAGTTATATAATGTTATAATCCAATGTTACTTCCATAAAAACAAAAAAAATAAATTTTAAAAAATTAATAATAAAATACTTAGGAATAAATTGAATCAAGGAAATAAAAGATCTATCCACTGAAAACTAAGATATGGATGAAAGAAATTGTAGAAGACACAAATAAGTGGGAAGATATCCCATGTTCATGGATCAGAAGAGTTAATGTTGTTAAAATATGCATACCATACAAAGCCATCTATAGATCCAATGCATTCCTTATCAAATTTCCAAAAGAATTTTTCACAGAAATAGAAAAAACAATACTAAAATTATATAGATTGACAAAAGACCCCAAAGAGACAAAATAATCTTGAGAAAGAACAAAGGTGGAGGCATCACATTTCCTGATTTGAAACTACATTCCAAAGCTATAGAAATCAAAACATTATGGTTCTGGCATAAAGACAGACACACAGACCAATGGAACAGAATCAAAAGTCCAGAAATAAACCCATGTATATAGTCAATAAATACTTGACAAGGGAGACAAGAATACTCACTGGGGAAAGAATAGTCTGGTCAACAAATGGTGTTGAGAAAACTGGATATCTAGATGCAAAAGAATGAAACTGGAGCCCTATCCTACACCAGTCACAAAAGTTAACTCGAAATGGATTAAGAACTTAACCATAAGACCTGATATCATAAAACTCCTACAGAAAAATGTAGGGAAAAAGCCCCTTGACATTGGTCTTGGCAATGATTTTTTGATACGACACCAAAAGCACAAGCAACAAAAGCAAATATCAACAAGTGGGACTACATCAAACTAAAAAGCTTCTGCACAGCAAAAGAAACAATAGACAAAATGAAAATGCAATCTAAGGAATGGAAAAAAATATTTGCAAGCCTCATATCTGATAAGGTGTTAATACATAAAATATATAGAGAACTCATACAACACAATAGCAAAATAAACAATACAATCAAAAAATGGGCAAAGGCTTGATTAGACATTTTTCTGAGGAAGGTATACAGATGGCCAACAGGTACATGAAAGGGTGCTCAGTATCAGGGAAATGCAAATCAAAGCCACAAAGAGAGATCACCTCACATCTGTTATAATCACTATTATCAAAAAGACAAGAGATGATTTACGCTGGCAAAGATGTGGAGAAAAGGGAATTCTGTTGCACTGTTGGCAGGCATTTAAAGTGGTACAGCCACTATGGAAATTAGTATGGAGATTCCTCAAATACTTAAAAATAAAGCTAGCATATGATCTAGAAATCCCACTTCTGGCTATATATCCAAAGGAAATAAAATTACTATGTTAAAGAGATAGCTGCACTCTCGTGTTTACTGCAGCATTATTCACATTAGCCAAGACATGCAAACAACCTATGTGTCCACTGATGGATGAATGGATAAAGAAAATATTGCATATACATATAAATATACATATATTTTTATGTATACACATAATGGAATATTATTCAGTCATAAATAAGAAGAAAATCCTGCCATTTGCTACAACATAAGTGGACCTTGAGTGCATTATTCTAAATGAAATGTCAGACAGAGAAAGACAAGTACTGAATTATCTCACTTATATGCATTGCCTAATAGCATCGAATTTATAGAAACAGAGAAGGTGGTGGTTTTCAGGGTCTACGGGGGTGGGGGAAATGGGAAGATGTTGGTCAAAGGGTAAAAATTTTCAGTTATAAGATGAATAAGTCTTGGAGATCGTGCACCATGTTAACTATAGTTAACAATACCATATTGTACAGTTCAAAGCTACTATGAGATTAGAGCTTTAAATTTCTCACCATAACAAAAACAACAAAGTGGTAATTATGTGAGGTAAAGGATGTGTTAACTTACCTTATTTTGATAAGCATTTTGCTGTATATACGTGTATCAAATCATCATATTGTACACCTTAGACTTACACAATGTTATATGTCAATTATATATCAATAAAGCTGAAATAAAATACAGAAATAGACCCATACAAACAGACCAAGCTGATTTTTGAAAAAGTTGAAAAAGTCATTCGATGGAGAAAGATAGATACTCTTTCACTAAGTGGTATTGGAACAATTGTACTTCCTTAGGCAAAAAAAAAAATGAATCTTGACCTAAATTTCACTCTCATACAAAAGTTAACTCAAAATGGATCATTTATTTAAATGTAAAATGAAAGACTGTAAAACTGAGTTAAGCATAGTAGAAAATATCCATGAACTATAGTTAGTGAAGAGATCTTAGACATGAAACCATAAGAATGATCCAGAATAGAAAAAAATAATTTTTGGACTTCATCAAAATTTTAAAAATTGCTCTACAAAAGACCCTAATATGAAGATGACAAAACAAGCTTCAGACTGGGAGAAAATATTTGCAAAATACATTTCAACAAGGGACTCATATCCAGAATATATAAATAACCCTCTAAACTCAACAGTAAGAAACAAACAATATCATTGGAAAATGGACAAAAAACATGAACAGATACTTCATCAAAGAGGATACACAAATGTAGAAGGTGAATAAACATGCGAAAATATGTTTAACATCATTACACATTAAGGAAATGCAAACTAAAGCTACAATCTCATTGTAGATACCACTTCACACATGTCAGAATGGCTAAAACACACACACACACATGCATACATGCATAGGCAACACCAACTGCCTGTGAGGTTATTGAGCATCTGGATCTCTTACATATTTCTGCTTTGGAAATGTAAAAGGGTACAGCCACTCCCCATTTTCTTATGAATTTTAGCAGATTTTTACAAAGTTAAACATAGACTTGCCATACAACCTATCAACTACACTCCTGGGTATTTATCCAAGGGAAACATAAAGGTGTATCCACACAAAAACCTGCACCTAAAAACCTGTACATATTGGCTTTATTTGTATTGGCCCCAAACTGGGAACAACCCAAATGTCCTCCAATGGATACTGGATAAGTAAACTATGCTACATCCATACAACAGAATACTACTTATCTATAAAAGAGAGTGAACTATTGATACGACCAACTTAAATTGATTTCAAGGATATTAAGCTGATTTTCTAAAGCTAATCTCAAAAGGTTATATGTTGTTTGACTTCGTTTATATAATACCCTCAAAAGGACAAAATTATAATGATGACTAGATCAGTGGTTTTCACGGGTTAGGGTTGGGGGAAGGCTCTGGCTGTTAGGGAGTAGCACGAGAGAGTTTTTTTCATGGTGATAGAATAGTTCTATCTCCTGAGTTTGTGGTGGTTAAACAAATCTATACATATGATTAAATTTCACAGTACTATACACCAAAAAAAAGAATGAATGTAAAAACTGGTGAAATTCTAACAAGTTTCATAATTTAGTTAATAGCATTGTATTTTCCTGCATACTATGGATATGGAAAATGTTATTGAGGAAGTCTGGATTAAGGGTAAATAGAAACTCTGTACTATTTTTCCAAAGCTTTATTGAGATATAATTTACATACTATAAATTTACTCATTTAGAGTGTGCAATTCAGTGTTTTTTAGTATATTTACAGAATTATGCAACCATCACCATAATCTAATTTTAGAACATTTTTATTACCCCAAAAAGGAAACTCATGCCTATTAACAATCACTTTCCCGTTTCTTTCTACCCCAGACCTAGGGAACCTTTAATCTACTTTCTGTTGTATGCTATGGACATTTCATATAAATTGAATAATATAACATGTGGCCTCTTGTGACTGTCTTCTTTTCACTTTTCATAAATTAAAGGTTCATTCTTCTGGTAGCAAATATCAGTAATCCATTGTTTTTTATTGATGATTAGTACACCATGGTAAGGATATACCACATTTTGTTTATCTATCCACCACTGATGAAGATTTGGGCTGTCTAAACAATTCGATGTTATGAATAATGTTTCTATAAACACCTATGTGCAAGTCTTTCTATGGATTATGTTTTCATTTCTCATGGGTTGAAATCTAGGAGTAGAATGGCTGGGTCATATGGTAACTCTGTTTAACATTTTGAAAAACTGCCAAAATGGCTATATCATTTTTCATTCCCATCAGCTATGTATGAGAGTTCTTATTCCTTCTATCCTCACCAACACATTTTATTGTCTGGTTTTGTTGTTGTTGTTGTTTTTATTACCATAGTCATTTTAGTGGGTGTGAGGTGGCATCTCAGTGTGGTTTAATTTGCACTTCCCTAATGATTAATGATATTGAACATGTTTTCATATGCTTATTGGCCATTTGTGTACCTTTTTTGGAGAAATGCTTATTCAGATCCTTTGTCCATTCATTAAATGGGTTGTCATCTTATATTGAGTCCTTCATATAGTCTATATATAAATTCCTAATCAGATATATGATTTGCAAATATTTCTGCCATTCTGAGGAATGTCTTTTCATTTTCTTGGTGCATGTGCTTTTGGTGTATATCTAAGAAATCTGTGACTAACACAAGACCAGGAATATTTACTCCTATGTTTTCTTCCAATAATCATATTTTTAGCTCTTATAAATAGGTCTATAATCATAATGCTGTAAGGTAGAGGTCAATATCCATTCTTTTGTGTGTGAATAGCCAGTTATCTCTACACCATTTGTTGAAAACACTGTTCCTTCCCCACAGAATTGTCTTGGCCCCTTTGAGTTGTTACTTCTTCCTTTATTATCTGGGAGAGTTTGTGAGGGATTGGTATTAGTTAATATTTAAATGTTAATTAGGATTCACCAGTAAAGCCATCTGAATCTGGACATTTTGGGGGGGAGGTTTTTAAATTACTAATTCAATGTCTTTATTTGTTATAGATCTATTCATATTTTCTTTCTTCTCGAGCCAGTATTGGTAGTTTGAGTCTTTGTGGGAATTTGTCCATTTAATCTGAGTTATATAATTTGTTGATATACAGTTCTTCATAGAATTCTCTCGTGATACTTTTAATTTCTGTAAGTTTAGTACTGTTGTCTCCTCTTTCATTCCTAATTTTGTTAATGTGTATCTTCTCTCCTTTTCTCTTGGTTAATCTAGCTAAAAGATTATTATTTTTTAATCACTTTTGAGGAATAACATTCGGTTTTGTTCATTTTCTCCATTGTTTTTGTATTTTCTGTTTAGTTTATCTGCACTCTAACCTTCATTATTTCCTTTCTTCTGTTTGCTTTTGGTTTAGTTTGCTCTTCTTTTCTAGTTTATTAAAGTGAAAGTTTAGATTATTGATTTTAGAGCTTTGTCATCATTGTACAGCAATTAATTTCTTTTTAAATACTGTGCAAGGTGCATCCTTGTTTGGCATATCGTTTTCATCTTCATTCATCTCAACATATTTTCTAATGTCCCTTGTGTTTTCTTCTAAAACCTATTGGTTATTTAGGAGTATATTGCTTAATTTCCACATATTTTTGAACTGACCAAATTTCCTTCTGTTACTGATTTTCAATATCATTCTGTTTTGGTCAGAGAATATAGTTGTATAACTTCAATAATTTTAAATTCATTGTGGGTTATTTTACAGCCTTTTCTATGGCCTATCCTGAAGAATGTCCCATGTTGACTTGAGGAGATATGTATTCTGCTGTTGTAAAGCGTTCTATAGGTATCCATTAAGTTTAGTTAATTTATATTGTTTATATTGTTGTTCAAGTTTTCTATACCCTCTTGATCTTTTGCCTAGATATTTTATCCATTATTGAAAGTGTGATATTGAAGTCCTCAACTATTGTCATTGATTTGTCCATTTCTTTCTTCAGTTATGTCCATTTTTGCCTCATGTATTTTGGGGCACTGCTTTTATGTACATATACATTTATAATTTTTATAACTTCCTGATTGGTTGACACTTTTATCATTATAAAATGTCCCTTTTCATCTCTAACAACACTTTTGACAAAATATATTTTACCTGTTATTAACATACCTCCTCAAGCTCTCTTATGGCTCCTGTTGCATCGCATACAATTTTTCATCCTTTTACTTTCAACCTATTTGCATCATTGAATGTGAAGTACGCCTCTTGTAGACAGAATAGGTAGGATTGGATCTTGTTTTTTCAACCTGGCAATCTCAGCCTTTTGATTAGATTGTTTAATTCATTATTTATTGTTATTATTATGTTTTGATTTATGTGCACAATTTATAAGCACAATTTAATACAGTTGTGCTTTTGGTTTCCATATACTTCATATCTTTTTTGTTCCTCTGTCTTCCTTTTTTGTCTTTATATTAAATGGATATTTTCCAGTGTACCTTTTTAATTCCTTTAATGAATTTCACTGCACATTTTGAATTATTTTTTTAGTCGTTGCTTTGGCTTACAATATATACATTAATTTAAAATAAACTACTTCAGATTTATGCTGCTAATTCCAATAAGATAAAGAATTTTAGCTCCTTTATAGCTTCTTTACCTTCCCTCTTTGCGTGCCATGTTGTACATACAACATCTATAGATGTTACAAACATAATACAATATTACAAGTATTGCTTTATATATCTCATAAGGAAGTTAAGAGAATAAAGGAGAAAAATATGGTATTTTTCATAGTAACATTCTTATTTACCATTTATGGTTCTTTATTTCTTTTGGTGGATTCAGGTTACCATGTGGTGTCATTTCTTTACTCTAATATATTTCATGTCTGACCCCCTTTCTTGTGCTGTTAAACATATTACATTTCTATGTTTAATAGGTCAAACGTATAATTACATAGATTTTTAGGCAATACTTTCTTAAGTCAGTTAAGAAATGAGGAATTATACAGTCTTTTTTATAGTTATCTACATGATTATTTTTACTGAAATTCTTTGTTTCAATGTGTGGATTTAAATTATTCCATAGTGTCCCCTTCTTTCAGCCTGAAGAACTTCCTTTAGTATTTCTTGGCAGGCAGATCTGTTAATATATTAGTTTCCTATTGCTTGTGTAACAACTTGCCGCAAACTTAGCGCCTTAAAACGGCACAAATTTATTATCTTACATTCTGGAGGTCAGTAATCCATCCATGTCACTATGTTCAAATCAAAGAAGGTGTCAGCAGGGCTGCACTCCCTTTGGAGGCTCTACAGAAAATTCTGTTTGCTTGCCTTTTCCAGCTTCTAGAGGTCTCCTACATCTTTGGCTCATGTCCCCTCCATCCTTATTTAAAACCATTATTCGAACCTCTGCTTCTGTTGTCCCATCTTTATTCTCTCTCTGACACCTTTGCTTCCATTTTGAAAGAATCCTCCAGTGACTTTTTCATTTCAGTTACTGTACTTTTTTACTCCAGATTTTTTTTTTTGAGGAAGATTGGCCCTGAGCTAACATCTGTGCCCATCTTCCTCTACTTTATATGTGGGACGCCTGTCACAGCATGGCTTGATAAGTGGTGCACAGGACCAGCCCGGGATCCTAACAGGCGAACCCTGGGCCTACGAAGCAGACCATGTGAACTTAACTGCTAGCCACCAAGCCAGCCCCTGATTCCAGATTTTTCACTTGGCTCCTTTTTAAATAATTTCTATTTATTGATATTTTCTATTTGAGGAAACATTGTCATCATGCCTTCCTAGAATTCTTTTTTTGTTTTTGAGGAAGATTAGCCCTGAGCTAACTGCTGCAAATCCTCCTCTTTTTGCTGAGGAAGACTGGCCGTGAGATAACATCCATGCCCATCTTCCTCTACTTTATATGTGGGACACCTACCACAGCATGGCGTGCCAAGAGGTGCCATGTCCACACTCAGGATCCAAACAGGTGAACCCCGGGCTGCTGAAGAAGAACGTTAGAACTTAACTGCTCTGCCACCAGGCCGGCCCCCCTATAATTCTTTAAAATGGTTTCCTTTAGTTCTTTGAACATATTCATAATAGATATTTTACAGTCTTTGCCTGCTAAGTTAACATCTGGCCCCCTCAAGGGTAGCTTCTATTGCCTGTTTTTTTGTTGTGTATGAGTCACATTTTCCTGTTTCTTTGCATATCTCTTAATTTTTTTCCTTGAAAAATGGACATTTTAGATAATGTAGACCACCAGAGAGGATTATGATTTTGGCAAGGCCCTCTTTGATGATCTCTTTCACTGAACTCCCATTTCGTTTTCAGGCTGATCTACCTCTGCTGGAATTCTCTATTGGAATCACACTCTGATTGTTAAGTGAGTGCTCCATTGTTTTGGAAACTGCCATGGGCCTTAAATTCTCCCACACTCTGATCCAAATAATGTCGGCCCCCTCAGACAGGAACAGAGAACTGCAAGATTTCTTGGCTTGCCCTCCTCACCCAGGGCACAACCTCTTCACTATGGAGCGGGAGCTGGAGGTGAGCGTGTGAGCGGGTGTTGCTACTTGACTTCCACTGCTTGCCCAGTATAGATTTTCCACAGCAGGTGTAAGGGAAAATATAAATCTAAAAGTGGAAAAAAGTTGTTATCCATGCTGCAATAAAAGAAAAAAGACACCCCCATCTTTTTCTTTTAAAGCATTACTTTTGAAAACATTTAATTGTGAATTCTTTCTCTGTCCTTTTGAGATGCATCTAAATCTTCTTAAAAGCTAAGTAAGGCTTTGGCCAGCTTTGTAACCCAGGAATGTCTTTCTGAGGGATCTGGGCACCATCTCTTTGAAATGTAAACATCAAGGAAGATAGTACCCCTAACTCTCCGTCTCCTTAGAAGTTTAAATTAGGTGTTTGGTTCCAAACTGTAACTACCTGCCTGTCATAAAAATATGAGAAGTTTTATTATGACTTTGGATAAAGGCAGTTAACAAAGATAAATGGCCACTTCAATTACCAGGTGAATTTAAGATGAACTATGTGTGACAGAGGGTGCCGTCAAGTCCTTTTACTTGAGGACTAGTCATTGTTTATCCTGAGGACAGGTATGTAATGGGTTGTATCTGCCTGGGCTATGTAAAAAGGCCAGATTTTTGGCGGGGGGCTTTGCAATCTCTTCAGCAGATTGCCTGTGATGCACATCACATTCTGGTGTAATGCTTATTTAATAGTGAAACCGTTTCCTTTCTCTTCTACTTTTGTAGAGAGGTTTTCTGGGTTGGAAGGAGATTTTGTTTGTAATTACATTTTTCCAACAGAGGTATTTGGGGGAAATTTGGAAAAAATTACCTTTTTCCAACAGAGGCACCTAGGGGACATGGGAACCTCCACTGGACTTCTAAACCAAATGGAAGAGCTTTTCTGCAACACAGAGCTGGAGGAGATGGGAGCTGCCATTCACCTGCTGATGCTCAGCTGTTGAATCTGCTGGAATAGTTAGTTCTTCAGCAACATGGAAATGTGTGTGGGGAAGTGCAGCCCCAGGCTCAAATGCCAGAGTTTTCTGCTGTTCCTACAGAATTTCAATAGATTTTGCTGGATAAAAGCTTCTCAATTAGTTATAAACACCTTGGTCAATCTCCAAAGACTTTGTCCAATTTGAAAGATTTTTCTCTGGAGGGAAGGATTAGCTGAGCTCCTCACACCACCATTCCAGAAGTCCCAACCCTTGAACTATTTTTGCAACTTCTTGTGAATCCTAAATTATTCCAAAATAAAGAGTTTAAAAAATAAACTAAAAATTCAGTGATGCCTAGTGTGATTCAGGGAGTGTCCTAGATGTTGGATTTACAAAGACCAATGAAACCTGATTGCTTTCCTTAAGGGTCATACAGTCTGGTGTGGAAGGCAGACACAAACGTTGAAAAGCACTGAAACGTGCTATAGATGCTGAATTAGAAATCTATGCAAGTAGTCAGAATACTGAGAGACAAAAAACAAGAGTAGTCAGTAAAATAAAGAAATGACCAACAAATTAAAAGAAAAATCAGAGGAACTGTGTCCTTTTGAGTGTGAGAATAGTCACTTGCACTTGACAATTTACGTGATCAGTGGGTTTTGCATCCTTGGCTCTTTCTAGATAATATTGATTAATATCTATCCTCAAAATAAAATAGTATAACTTGCAAGCTTGTCTTAATTTGACCATGCATCCACTCAAATAGTATTTTATGAAACTTCCCTGTACATCAATCATTGTTTATCAGGGAAACTTTCAGTGAATTATCTAATACAGTCCCACTACAAGATCAAATCTGAAGGAAAGGGAGTAATGGGTTGGCCGAAGTACTTTATGAAGTCAAGGAGTCAGGACTAGAAATTTCCATAACGGAAACATGGTGTAAAGAACAAAAAATCTCAAATGAGAAGAATTTTGAGTATAGATGTGCCCTATGTCAACTCATTCTCCATATATTTTTCCAGTAGAGACATAACAGAGACAACGATAGCAATAGTTTATCGAGCAAGTAACAAGTGTTACAGCAATTCATTCAATAAATGTTTACTGATGATAGAGAGATAACTTAAGCCGGGTTTCATCCCCCAAAGATTTCATGGTCTAGTGGGCAGCGTGTAGGTAGATAATTCAATCAAATTGTGAGGAGAGCTTTGACAGAGATAAACAGAGGGGACCCAGGGAAACAGAAGTGGGCCTCTTAACCTAGGTAGCCATAAAAGAATTCTCAGAAGAGGTTATGTCTATGAATTAGGCACTGTTGTGATCCTCAATGACAGATTAGAAAACTGCAGATCAGGGAGGTAAAGAAACTTGTCCAAGATCACATGGATAGTAAATGGTTGAGCCAGTTTTCATTCTTGGTATGACAATTTCCCAAACCTCATTTGTTTTGCTTGACTGCCACCACTTAGATTTTCAGTGGGTCTGCTTGCTTCAAATTTTTTTAAAAATCAGCTAAATTTTATAATCCATGGGAAAGTCAGAAAAAAAGACTTGACATCTGTCAGTGTTAGTACTGCTCCTCTGAGTTCAAACTACTAGGCCCTGGTGCTAGACAGAATTCTGAACACAGTCTAGAACTAAACGCTGTTTTTTTCCTTCTGCAGACTGAAATGCTAAATGATTCATTTCAGCCTTGAGTATTAACTACTTTTTTCCTGCTTACCCCACTCTTAAAAAAATTTTAAGTTACTTAATCCCCTCTCAAAATCCAATCAAATAAAGATATAGTAGGGATCTTTATAAAGATCCTAGAATTTCCTCCTCTGAAATGCCATCCAATTGACTATTCACCTCAATGGAAACTGGATTTAGAGTGTTATAAAAATCCTGCTCAAAAGCATACATTAAACCCTTACCATTTTCCAGTAAGTACAATTTGAAAGAGCCAATTAAGAATATGACTCAAATGAGACTATAGAAAAGTAGCTTTTAATCGCTCCTGAATGATTTCTCCCTCTCCTTTCAGGTATCTGAACCTCATAGACCAGAAGTAGTAGTATCCTAGAATGAAAGAACTCAGACTAAAACTAAAACCTTTCCTCCCTTTTCTTTTCTTTTTTATTTACTTCTACGCTATACACTGACCTTAGTGAGAAACACTGTGATAACCAAATGTGTATGTGTGTATGTAGCTATCTCTGAGCGGTGTATCTTCAGTCATTTATGACCTTTGTCTGTAGAGAAATTGCCTAACCTCTCTGATTCTTGGTTTTGCCTTATGTAAAATGTTGGGTAAAATAACTACTTCTCAGAGATGGTATGAGAATTAGATGCCGTAATATACCTGAAAATACTTTTGTGTGAACTACAAAGGGCTATACATGTGTTACATGCTCCCGGGGAATCTTCTGGTGCACTACACATATGAATCACAGAAAAAACAATTTTTATAAAAACAAACAGTTTCTTTAGCCCACTTCCTAGTATACAACAGTGAGTACTCAATATATTTTATTGTACCAATGAGTTTACACAAACTTAACTCATTCAGATGGATGAATGGTCTATTAGGGGAACAATCCTGGAAACAAATAACTACAAGGACTGTGACAGGGTACATAGTAGAAGTGTATGCTGGGTACAATGTGGTTGTACAGATAGGGCAGGTACTCCCAAACCCTTTCTCTCTCTCAGACTCTTGTTCTATTGATTACCATATCTTTCTATGTCCTCATCTTCTCCCTCTTTACTGGCTCCTCCCCATCAATGAATAAGCCATGCTACCATCTCTGTCACAAAGTTCAGTGACTGAGTCAGACAAGTACTTCAAAGAACTGCAGGATTCGCAGTGGAATTTCATTTTAAAGTTAAATGAGAAGGGATGGCAGTGGAGTAGTGGTAGGGTGAAGTGTCTAGTTTTGGTCACTGAGAACATGGTGGTGTCATTCACCAGAACAGGGACCATAGGAGGAGGGAAATTATTAGAGAAAGGAGGCTTTGTAAGGTGGCAGGCCCAGATGTATATGGATAAATCATAATTAAGTTTAATGCTTCGTACTTGGCAAGAAGTATAACAAGATAATTGAGGAAGAAGTTAGTCTTTGTCAGGCCAAATTCAGCCCAAATCCAGGCTGTGCTGTCCCTGAGCTCTATGACCTTGGGAAATTGACTTTTATGTGTTTAAGGTTCCATTTGCCCAACATTATTGATAAATTTAAAAACATTACAAGACATAATAAGGAATACAGACTCTGGAATTAGATTGCCTCGGTTTAAAACTCAGTGCGACCCTTTACTTTCTATAGGCACGTGATTAAATGTTAACCTCCCAGTTAACCCCTCACCTATAAAATGGCATGTTAAATAACAGTGTTGATCTCACAGAGTTCTTATGGAGATTCAACTACTAAATATGTTAAATAGTATAGACTAGTGTCTGGCATGTAGCAACTGCTATGTTTTCTAAATATGCTAAAAATACATAATTCAAAGTTCATTGCAAATCTTATAGGATATGAAGATAATAGTCATTGTTGTTATGCCACTATACCCTCTTCCGAAATCTTGATTTTAAAAAGAATATCATGGCATGTCTTCATAGCTTAGAGTTATCTTTAACTTTAAACTGGAGTTCTACTGTGAATCCTACAGTTCCTTGAAGTACTCATCGGACTCTCCCACTAAACTGTGACTGTGACAGAGACAGTAGTATGCCTTACTCTGGGACTGTTAATCTGTAGGTATCTGGTCTTTCGCATGTGGTCCTCAACAAGAGTCAGCTTCCTGTAGCCAGGGAAGCTCAGCAGCAGGTTCAGTGCACTGGCACCATGAGTTGCCCTTCTGAGGATGTGGCCCCCACACAGAGGGTCATGATAACACCTGAGATCACCAAATTTGTTCTCCTTTCCTATAGAACTTTCCTCAACATTCACTCTGCCTGACATTTCTCTCCATCTCATGGCCTTGTGGCATCAGGTACATGAATGTTCTATCCTCTGGCAAGGAGCTATTAGGACTAGTCATGAGACAGACTTTGAATATATGGATTTGAGAAGCAGGTAAAGTGCAAATCCAAATAACAGATAAAATATATTCAAACAGAGGTATTGTTTTTGGAGTGGAAGCAGTGGAGGTTTGTTCAGTTTGTCATTTAACTATAAGAAACAGGGCTACATTAGATAGATTTTCCATGGGTCTGTAGGCACTTGTTGCCACATAGGTGTTTTCCAACCTCACCTGGGGCCCTCACTGCTGCCTAGAAATCTTGCTCTGTTTTCTTAGTCAGTTCTTTTTCCAGTTCTTCACAGAGCTACATCAATTCTGCTCCCCTTTCTCCTAAGCTCTTATCATATACATTCTCTCCTCACACTCAGTAGATGATTCTGACTCTTACCTCTCCAAGAGAAATTAATCTCTTAAGTGTAACATATCTCAATTTGATAACACAAACATACAACCTGCCTTATACTCTAATCTAGCCTTTCCTCCTTCCCTCCTGGTATAGTGGAGGAGGTAACCTTCCCCCAACTAAGATAAATTCTTCATTGTGCTTCACATCACAAGTCCTTCCACTCTCTCAGGCACTTGTTCCATTGGTTAACACATCTTCTTATGTCTCTAGGCTTTCCCTTTCTACTGGCTCCTCCCCATCAAGAAATAAAGTTGCCCAAGTCTCTGCCATCTTGAAAACATTAAAACTCTCCTTCAATCTGGCAACACCCTTAAGCCACTATTGCATTTTCCTCTTCTCCTTCATAGTCAAACTACTTGAATGAATTATTTAGACTTACTGAATCTAATTTCTTATCTCCGACTCATTCCTCAACTCACTGTTAATCTGCCTTCCCACTCTGCCACTCTATTGAGAGAGTTCTTATTAATGGTCTTTTCTACTATGTCATTGTCACTGCAACACTCATACACCTTACAACTCTCTCCTTAAAATGTTGTATACTTGCAATTCTGTGACTTTACTTTCTCCCAGTTTCCCTCTTATTTTAATGACCACTCCTGTTTTGATGATCCCTTTGTCGACGAAAATAATCCGTAACCAATCTATAAATGAAAATTTGGGTGAGTTTATTCTGAGTTTAAATCTGAGGATTATAACCTGGGGCCTTTCTTCCCGAAGGAACAAAGGGCACCAAAGAAGTGGGGTGCACAGAGTGGTTATATATCCCCAGAGAGGATGTTTCACATAGGATTGAAATGTCCCTTTTACAACAGTCGCGAGACTGCTCTGTCGGCACAGCGATTGATGGAAACAGCAGGTAGGTCTGCTGTCTCAGTGAACACAGCAGGGGGGCAGTCTGTTGTCTCCAGCTGAGTGGTCACAGGTGAGCTGGGTGGTCAAAGGTGAGTGCAGCAATCAGTTCCCAGCCTAACGAAAAATGCTTATCCCTAAGGAAATGCCAATGTGGGGGGAAGTTGTACCTTTATCTCAAGGGCCTTTGTTCTGGCCATAGGAAATGTCTAAGCAGATATACAATGCATGCTCAACAGCCACAGTCAGGCCCTTTTGAAAAAAAAACAAAGTCAGGCCGAATTAGGTTTATACCAAATGGCTTCCTCATATACTCCAATATATCCTATTGCTTGCCATTTTTATTTGTCACCTTTGTATGCACTTCTTTCTTTACCTACCCTAGAAATTTTTCTTAATAGTTTTATTAAGATATACATTACATACCATAATCTTCACCCATTTAAAGTGTATAATTCGATGATTGTTAGTGCATTTACGGAGTCATACAACTATCATCATAATCTAATTTTAGAATATCTTCATTATGACAAAAAGAAACCTTGTACCAATTCGAGGTCAATTCCCATTCCCCTTTCCTTCAGCCACAGGCAACCATTAATCTACTTTTTGATTCTATAGGTTTGCCCATACTAGACATTACATATAAATGAAATCATACAATACGTGATGTGTTGTGTCTGCCTTCCTGTTCATTCATGAAATAATATAGTACTTCATTCCCTTTTATTGCTGAATAATGTCCCACTGTATTAATATACATTTTGTTTATACATTCATCTGTCAATGGACATTTGGGTTGTTTCCACTTTGGGGTAATAGGAACAATGCTGCTATAAATATTCATGAACAAGTCTTTTTGTGGAATATGTTTTCATTTCTCTTGGGTGTATATCCAGCAGTGGAATTATTTGGTCTTATGATAACTCTGTTTAACATTTTAAAGAGTTGCCAAACTATTTTCTAAAGTAGTAGTGATATTTTACACATATGAAGGCTCCAATTTTTCCACATCCTCAGTAGCACTTGTTATTTTTAGTATCTTTGATTATAGTCATTCTAGTGGGTGAGAAGTGATATCTGATTGTGGTTTTGATTTGCATTTCCCTAATAACTAATAATGTTGAGCATCTTTTCATATGCTTAGTGTCCACTTGTATATTTCTTTGGAGAAAAGTCTATTCAAATTCTTTGCCAATTTTTAATTGAATTATTTGCTTTATTATTGAATTGTAAGTGTTCTTTAATATTCTGGACACAATACAGATTGTTTATCATTTCAAAGAGCCAACTTTTAGTGTTGTAGATTTTCTCTATTATTTTTCTATTGTTTAATTTATTTTCATTCTGATCTTTTGTATTATCTTCTTTCTCCTTGCTTTGTATTTACTTTTTTCTTCATTTTATAGGAATAAATAATTATGAATTATCCTTTAAGTACTGCTTTAGCTGCACCTCAAGTTTTCATGTTTGATTGCATCTATCTTGAAGTATTTTCTAATTTCCGTTGCGACTTCTTCTTTGACACGTTGGTTATTTAGGAACATATTGTTTAATTTCCACATATTAGTGAGTTTTCCGCATTTCTTTCTATTGCTGATTTCTAATTTATCTCCATTTTGATTAAAGAACATAATATGTATGATTTTGAGCTTTTAAAATCTATTGAGGCATGTTTAAGGCCTAGCATATGCCTACTTTTGAGAAGAATCCATGTACTTGAGAGGGATGTATATACAGTCAGCGCTGTGTATCCATGAGTTCTGCATTTGTGGATTCAGTCAACCACAGATTGAAAGGCCTATGATGCTTATGTCTGAACAGAACATGTACAGACTTTTTTTCTCATCATTATTCCATAAACAACACAGAATAACAACTATTTACATAGCATTTACATTGTATTAGGTATTATAAGTAACCTAGAGATGATTTAAAGTATATGGGAGGTTATCCATAGGCTATATGCAAATAGTACACCATTAATTACAAGGGACTTTTGATTCTGTGTATTTTTGTATCTGTGGGGGCAGTTCCTGGCACCAATCCCCTGTGGATACTGAAGGAAGACTGTATTTTGTTGTTGTTTGGTGGAGTGGCCTTTAGATGTACGTTCGTCTAGTTGTTTTATAGTGTTGTTCCCTTGTTGCTACTAGTATCCTGGAGCTACCAGGCCCCTCTTAATTGCTCACCATTCAGATCCCTATTGTTGTGTTAGCATCATGGTAGAGTCAGTTGCTCCCTTTCTCTCTCCTTTCTAAGTTACAACCAGTAGGACATCCATAGACCAAAAAAGGATTCTCTGCACAGAAAACAAGAACACCTGAGAGATCCAGACATCTGTACATCTGAAGGTGGGTGGATTGGACCTCGTGTAGGCAGTGGAACCAGGATGCATCAGTGGCAGCTCCCAAGATCAAATGCTCCAGGAACTGTGGCCACACCTGCAACCAGAGGCTCCAGGAACTGAGGTTAATGCCCTCAAATGGAGGCCCGAGGAATGGAGGTAGCCCATGCTCCTAGACGATCCAGGAACTGCTAGGGTGCCTGGAACCTGAGATTCCAGGAATCATAACAGTGCCTGAGACCAGAGGCTCCAGTATCTACAGCAACACTCACAAATCAACCCCTCCTCCTTCCCCAGCAGTGGTAGTGGCACCAATGACCTGAGACTCCACGTACCACTGTGGCATCTAAGACCAGAGGCTCCAGGAACCATGACAGTGCCCATGACCCGCCCCTCCCCTCACCCAGAAGTGGTGCCCCTGACACCAGACCTCCCAGCAGCAGGGGCCGCACCCAAGACCCAAGTGCCCCCAACAATAGTGGCAGTGCCTGAGACTTGAGGTTCACAGGAACCACATCAGCACCTGAGACCTGAGGCTCCAGGAACCATGGTGGTGCCTGTGACCAAGGTAACCCTCCCCTCATGGTGGTGGTGTCTGTGACCCTGGCCCACCTAACAACAGTGGTAACACCTGCAAACCCAGTGTCCCCAGCAGCAGTGGTTCCAGTACCCTTGAAAACCCAGGAGCAGCAGTACAGGCAGTACATGTGGCCGCAACACCCAAGGCCATAGAGAGCTTCATAACAGCAACAACAGATCCCATAAACCCAGTCCCCCCTAGCTGCAGCAGAGCCCACAACTCCAGCCCTCCCTACCTGTTGCAGTAGCACATGCAGACCCAACAGTCTTGGACATGGCCCTGGCTCCCAACCCACCCTCCCACTCCACCGATCACAGTGGGGAAACTTGTAACCCAGGTGACCCTGGAAGCACCAGTGACACTGGTGGCAATGCCTGTGATTGCAGAGACACTATAAGTAGCACAGCACCAGAAACCTTGGAGCACAAGCAGCACAACCAGGGGACTGATGACACCTCTGGCAGAAGCAGTGGAGGGTGGAAATTGCAGGTTCTAAAATACAATCAGAAGCACTCAGAATCAAAGTAAACAATGCTTTACCTAAATAAGAAAGGTGTTTGCTACTACAAATGTGCCAGCAAAGGAAAAACTCATTAAAGCACCATGAAAAACTACGGTAATACAGTTTCACAAAGTGAAAATGACAATTCTCCAGAAACCAAGCTTGAAGTCATGGAAGACTGCAATCTAGCTGATAGGGAACTCAAAATAGCTGTCAAGAAGAAACTCAATGAGCTACAGGAAAACTAAAAAAAAATATAGAGAGACAGTTCAATGAGCTCAGGAATAAAATTAATAAACAGAAAGAATACTTCACCAAAGAGATTGAAACTCTAAAAAAGAACCAAACAGAAATTCTAGAGATGAAGAACTCAATAAATACGATGAAGAATGCATTAGAAAGCACTGGAAATAGAGCAGACCATATAGAAGAGAGAATTAGTGAGCTTCAAGATAGAAATCTAGAAATCATTCAGGTGGAAGAAGGTAAAGAATTAAGATTTTTTTAAAAATGGAGATATTCTATGGGAAATATCCGACTCAATTATGAAAAGTAACATAAAGATAATGAATATCCCAGAAGGAGAAGAGAGGCAGAAAGGAACAGAGAGTTTATTTAAAGAAATAATAGCAGATAACTTCCCAAACCTGGGGAAGGAACCAGATATTCAAGTGCCTAAAGCTAATATAACACCTAATTATCTCAATGCAAAAGGACCTTCTCCAAGTGACATCATATTAAAACTGTCAAAAGCCTATGACAAAGAAAGAATATTAAAGGCAGCCAGAGAGAAGAAAATACCCTGCAAAGGAAGCCCCATTAGACAATCAATGGATTTCTCAGCAGAAACTCTACAAGCTAGGAAAGGGTGGAACGATATATTCAAAATATTGAAAGATAAAAACTGTCAGCTAAGAATACTCTATCCAGCAAAGTTATCTTTCTAATATGAAGGAGAAATAAAAGCTTTACAGACAAACAAAAGCCGAGAGAGTTCATTGCTGCTAGATCTGCCTTACAAGAAATCTTGAAAAGAGCTCTCCTACCTGAAATGGAAAGGCAAAGCTATACAAAGTTTTAAACAAGGTGATAAATAGGCAGAATCAGAAAATTGCAACTCCATATCTGAATAGGTTAGTAAATACTTAATTATAACAAAAGTTAAAGGGAAAGAAAGTATTAAAAATAACTATAACCACTTCAATTTGGTGATGAACCCACAGTACATGAAAGGGACAATTTCTGACAACAAAAACATAGAAGTGGAAGAGGAAAGGGACAGAACTTGCATAGGCAAATGAAGATAAGATGCTATAAGGAGAAAAAGGACTATCTCATCTATGAGATCTTTTATGCAAACCTCACAGTAACCACAAAATAAAATTTCAGTGCAGAGTCACAAAACACAAAGAAAGAGGAAACTGAGAAACACATCACGGAAAGCAACCAAACTGAAATGGCAGACAGAAATCAAGGAAAAAGAAACAATGGACATATAGAACAACCAGAAAACAAAAGATAAAATGGCATTATTAAGTCCTCATATGTCAATAATCATCCTAAATGTAAGTGGATTGACTCTACCAATCAAAAGACACAGAGTGGCTGGATGGATAAAAAGCAAGACCCAACAATATGCTGCCTCCAGGACATTCATCTCAGCTCTAAAGAAAACACAGTCTCAGAGCAAAGGGATGGAAGATGATAGTCCAAGAAAAATGGCAACCAAAAGAAAGTGATGTAGGCATACTTATATCAGACAAAATAGACTTCAAGCCAAAAAATATAACAAGAGACAAAGATGGATATTATATAATGATAAAGAGGAAACTCCATCAAGATGAGATAACATTTATTAATATATATGCACCTAGTATAGGAACACCAAAGTATATAAAGCAACCATTAACAGACCTGAGAGGAGAAATTGACAGCAACATCATAATAGTGGGGGACTTTAATACCTCATTTACATCATGGATAGATCACCCAGACAGAAAGTCAACAAGGAAATGTTGGTCTTAAATGAAACACTAGATCAAATAGACTTAATAGGTATATGGAGAACATTCCAGCCAAAAGTATCAGAATGCACATTCTTCTGAAGTGCACATGGAACTTTTTCAAAAATAGGTGATACGTTGGGAAACAAAGCAAGTATCAATAAAGTTAAGAAGATTGAAATCATATCAAGCATCATTTCTGACCACAATGGTATTAAATTAGAAATCAACTACAAGCAGAAAGGTGGAAAAGTCCCAAATATGTGGAGACTAAACAACATGCTATTGAAAAACTATTGGATCAACAAAGAAATCAAAGGAGAAATAAAAAAAATACCTGGAGAAAAATGAAAATGAAATACAATGTACTAAACTTATGGAATGCAAGGAATGCAGTACTGAGAGGGAAGTTTATAACAATACAGGCCTACCTCAGAGAACAAGAAAAATCCCAAATAAACAATCTAACGTTACACCTAAAGGAACTAGAAAAAGAAGAACAAATGAAGCCCAAAGTCAGCAGAAGGAATGAAATAATAAAAATCAGACCAAAAATACATGAAATAAGTACTAAAAAGATAATAGAAAAAAATCAATGAAACGAAGAGCTTGATCTTTGAAAAGATAAACAAAATGGACAAATTCTTAGTTAGATTCACCAAGAAAAAAGGGGAGAAGGTTCAAATAAATAAAATCAGAAATAAAAGAGGAGAAATTACATTGTATAGCACAGAAAAACAAAGGATCATTAGAGAATATGTTGAAAAGCTATATTCCAACAAACTGGATAACCTAGAAGACATGGATAAATTCTTAGAATCATACAACCTTCCAAAACTGAATCAAGAAGCAGTAGAGAATCTGAATAGGCTAATCAATAGTAAAGATATTAAAACAATAATCAAAAACCTCTCAAAAAACAAAATTCCAGGACCAGATAGCTTCTCAGATGAATTCTACCAAATATTCAAGGAAGATATAGTATGTATTCTTCTCAAACTCTTAAAAATTGAAGAAGAAGAGACATTTTGAATTCATTTTACAAGGTGAAAAGGATCCTGATACAAAACCAGACAAGGACAATAGAAAAAAGTAAAATTACAGGGCAATATCACTGATGAACATTGATGCAAAAATCCTCAACAAAATATTAATGAATCAAGTAAAATAATATATTAAAAGGATCATACACAAGGATCAAGCAGGATTTATTCCAGCGTTCAAAGGTGGTTCCACATTTGCAAATAAATCAATGTGATACACAACATTAACAAAATAAAGAATAAAAATGATATAATTATCTGAATACATGCAGAGAAAGCATTTGACAAGACTCAGCATCCATTTATGATAAAAACTCTCAGTAAAATGGGTATAGAAGGAAAGTACCTCAGCATAATAAAGGCCATATATGACAAACCCACAGCTAACAGTATACTTAATAGTGAAAAACTGAAAGCTATCCCTGTAAGAACAGCAACAAGACAAGGATGCCCACTCTCACCACTGTTATTCAACATAGTTTTGTAAGTCCTAGCCAGAGTGATTAGGCAAAAAACAAACAAACAAATAAAAGGTATCCAAATTGGAAAAGAAGAAGTAGAACTGTCACTGTTTGCTGATGACACGATTTTATATGTAGAAAACGCTAAACAATCCACAAAAAAACCTATGAGAAACAATTAACAAACACAATAAAGTTGCAGGGAACAAAATCAACACACAAAAATCAGTTGCATTTTTATACACTAACAATGAGCTAGCAGAAAGAAATCAAGAATACAATCCCATTTATGATCACAACAAGAAAAATAAAATACCTAGGAATAAACTTAAGCAAGGAGGTGAAAGACCTATACGTGAAAACTATAAGACATTGTCGAAAGAAGTCAAAGAAGAAACAAAGAAATGGAAAGTTATTGCATACACATGAATTGGAAGAATTAACATAGTTAAGATGTCCATATTACCTAAAGCACTAACCAGATTCAATGCAATCCCTATCAGAATCCCAACAACATTTTTGAAGGAAATGGAGCAAAGAATCATAAAATTTATATGGAACAACAAAATGCAAATAGCCAAAGCAATCCTGAGAAAAAAGAAGAAAGCTGGAGGTGGGACACTCTCTGATTTCAAAATATGCCATAAAGCTACAGTAATCAAAACAGCATGGTACTGGCAGAAAAACAGACACACAGATCAATGGAAGAGAATTGAGAACCTAGAAATAAAACTACACATTTATGGACAGCTAATCTTCGACAAATGAGTGAAGAACATAAAATGGAGACAGGAAAGTCACTTCAATAAATGACATTGAGAAAACTGGACAGCCACTTGGAAAAGAATAAAAGTAGAGGAATATCTTAATTCATACACAAAAATTAACTCAAAATGAATTAAAGACTTGAATGTAAGACCCGAAACCATAAAACTCTTAGAAGAAAGCATAGGTAGTACCCTCTTTGACATTGATCTTAAGAGTATCTTTTTGAATTTGTCTCCTCAGGCAAGGGAAACAAAAGAAAATGCTAAAAATGGGACTACATCCGACTAAAAAGCTTCTGCACAGCAAAGAAAACAAGGGGTCCAGCCAGGTGGTGCAGCAGTTAAGTTTGCACATTTCACTTTGGCAGCTCGGGGTTCGCCAGTTCGGATCCCAGGTGCAGACACGGCACTGCTTGGCAAGCCATACTGTGGTAGGCATCCCACATATAAAGTAGAGGAAGATGGGCATGGATGTTAGCTCAGGGCCAGTCTTCCTCAAAAAAAATAGGAGGATTGGCAGATGTTAGCTCAGAGCTAATCTTCCTCAAAAGAAAAAAACAAAAACTAAAAGACAACCTACAAATTGGGAGAAAATATTTGCGAATCATATATCTGATAAGGGATTAATAAGCAAAATATATAAAGAACTCATACAGCTCAACAACAAAAACAAACAATCTGCTTAAAAAATGGGCAGAGGATGTAAACATTTTTTTCCAAGAATATATACAGATGGCCAACAGGCACATGAAAAGATGTTCAACACCATTAATTATTAGGGAAATGCAAATGAAAACCACAATACGATATGACCTCATGCCTGTCAGAGTGGCTGTTATTAAAAAGACAAGAAATAAATGTTGGAGAGGATGCGGAGGAGAGGGAACCCTCATACATTGCATGTGGGAATTCAAATTGGTGCACCCTGTATGGAAGTATGGAGTTTCCTCAAAAAATTAGCAATAGAACTATCATATGATCCAGTTATTCCATTTCTGGGTATTTATCCAAAGAACATGAAAACACTATTTTGAAGATATATGCACCCCTATGCACCCCATTGCCCTATTACTAAAATAGGCATGACCTGCAAACAATCTAAGTGTCCATTGATGGATGAATGGATAAAGAAGATATATATATATTTATATTTATATATACATACACACACATACATACACACACAAGAGAATACTAGTCAGCCACAAAAAAGGTGAAATCTTGCCGTTTGAGACATTGTGGATGGACCTAGAGGATATTATGCTAAGTGAAGTAAGTCAGATGGAGAAAGACAAATACCATATGATTTCACTTATATTTGGAAGATAAACAAAGAAACAAACACATAGATACATGTAACCAAGTGGCAGTTACCAGTGGGAAAAGAAGATTAGAGGAGGGAAAAAGGGGTAACGTGGGACATTTGTAGGGTGACAGATGGAAACTAGACTTTTGGTGATGAACACAATATAGTTTATACAGAAGTCAAAATATAATGATCTACACCTGAAATTTATAGAATGTTATAAATCAATGTTACCTCAGTTAAAAACAAAGGAAATTAACTTAAATCCATCATGATTTGAGTAAATAGTTCAGTTCAAACTTAGTGGCTGGTAATAGCACTAGCTGTGTTCCCTTCAAAGGCTACTGTTTACAAAATGAAAATAAATTAGATGGATTTCAAAAAAAAAAAAGATCTCCATTGGTTTCAACAATGCCCTTAGGCACGAAATTTTCCAGGTTCTTTTCCAAATAAATTTAATGCCTTCAGGCAAAGCTGCTGTGCTTAGTTCCTATGGACTGCCCCTCCACCCAAGGCAGAAACTCCGGACAACTGTGCCTGAACTGGGGATGGGTAAAGTAAGCCATTTCTTCTGTAGTAATGTCATCGACTAGTTACCCCAAGAAACTCAAGGGTGAGTTGGATATTTGAATGGTTTTTCCAAATTGTTCTTTTTCCTTTTGTTATGTCAATGAGATCCAGTCACCAACCACCCTGAACAAGACCAAGCCTCACCAGAGAGCTATGACTATGACCTTTGCCTTATTTTTAATGCTAAGATCTCTCCAGGAGGTGCTTAGGCCTTAATACCATAACCTGCAGTGTAGGTGGAAGCATGTTTTCCATCTGAGGCTGTGCAAGCAAATACCCACCTCTCCCTTTTGAATATTCATTCTCCATCCAAAATAAATGTCCCTGTTTCCCTTTGTTTGGGGACACCATGACTTTGGAAATGATTCCTCATGGTCTCCTATTTGCCGCAAATATCCTTTACTTTGTGAGACAACTACTTCTGGTGGAGAGTCTGATTTAACTTGCCATCAGGGAACCCACTTTGGTTCAGTAACAGTAACACCCCATTCTGTTTGTGGGCACTGAGGAGAGATGGTAACCCCTGGTTATTTCAGCTTCCTTGTCTCCATCTTACAAATGAACTGAGGCAGAGGAGATTGGGATCCCACTATTCTTGGCCTATCATGCCTGAGGCCAAGCCCCCATACTACAATTGGTAAATAGTCCTCTAGCCCAGGTTTGCCTGGAATAGCACTTCTGCAACATGGGGCTGTGGGGGAATAAGAGACACTGCTAGCCTTCTTCTCCTGGGGTGAAAACATAGCTCTTGACTAGGAACTGGGAGGATAGAGCATTCCCATCATCTTGGGTGCATCCATATTTGGAGTAGAGTTTATCACATGGAGCTGGGGGAGATGGAACAGATTATAGCTCAAATGCCACAGATTCTCACTATTTTTACAGAGATTTAGTAGATTTCCTTGAACAAATGTTTATTCGTTTGCTGTACGCCCTTATGACAATTTCTAGGGACTTTAAATGTGTGTGTGTGCACATACATATAATTGTTACCAAGTAAATGGTGTTTCATTATGAAGCGCATCCACTAAGATCCTCACAAAACCATTCTGGAAGTCCTGCACCCACCCTTAAAAGTTGATCTCCTCAGGGAGATCTTCACTGTCCTCTGTCAACACCCTCTCCTGGATGACTTTGTTTATACCCGCTTCTTTACTTACTGCCAATCTACTGATGAATCCAAAATCTACACCTCCAGCTCATTTTTCTTTCTTAACCTGTGTGTCTTTGTATCTCTGGCCTTTTAGACATCTCCAAGTTAATGTCCCTTTGGTACCAGAAACTAACAGTTGTAAAACTAATCTCATCTTCTTGGCCCTGCATAACTAATGGTTTCCCTCTATATGATTCCACCTAAGGGAATGATACCGCCAACTCAGTTGCTCCAGCCAGATATTTTTAAATATATCCATGATATCTACATCTCTCTCATCTCCCACATCCAATTAATCAACCCACACCCCTTTAAATTCTATGTATTTCTAAGACGTGTCCACTTCTATCAACATGGTCAACACCCTAGTTCAGGTCACCATCATTTCTCACCTGGACTATTACCAGACAATTTCCCACTCTTTAGAAAAGTTGATGTCATGTCTCCTCTCCTCAAATCCCTGAACAAGTCACATCAGACCCTCTATAATCTGGCTTTTTCTAACCCCATTGGCTTCATCTCTAGAAGATGCTTTCTTCTTCTCTATAACCTCAGACTATGTTCTAGACATAATGAGTAAGTTCTTGTTCCTAAAAGCACCATTGTTATTCTGGCTTCCAGAACATCACACCTGTTCTTACCTCTTTCTGGAACACCCCCCCACTACTTCTGGCTAAGTTCTATTCAGCCTTCAGATGCCAAGTTACATGGCCCTACCTCTGAGACTCTCCAACTCTCCCCACTGACTAAACTAGCTTAGTTCCCCCTATTATGTGCTGGCAGAGCCCACTGAATCCCCACTCTCACAAAAAACACTTAGTACATTTTCTTGGAATTTTTTGTTTTACTTTTTTTTTTTAAAAGATTTTATTTTTTCCCTTTTTCTCCCCAAAGCCCCCTGGTACATAGTTGTATATTCTTTGTTGTGGGTCCTTCTAATTGTGGCATGTGGGACGCTGCCTCAGCGTGGTCTGATGAGCAGTGCCATGTCCGCGCCCAGGATTCAAACCAACGAAACACTGGGCCGCCTGCCCCAGAGCGCGTGAACTTAACCACTCGGCCACGGGGCCAGCCCCTGTTTTACTTTTTTAAATAGTATTGTAACAATGTTATATTTTTATTGAGGTCATATTGACTTACAACATTGTGTAAATTTCAGGTGTACATTGTTATATATCAGTTTCTGTATAGATTGCATTGCATTCACCACCAACTGTCCAGTTTTTATCCGTCACCATACATATGTGCCCCTTTACCCTTTTTGTCCTCCTCCAACCCCTTTCCCTTCTGGTAACCACTAATCTATTCTCCTTATCTATTTGTTTATCTTCCACATATGAGTGAAATCGTATGGGATTTGTCTTTGACTTACTTCGCTTAGCATAATACCCCCAAAGTCCATCCATGTTGTTGCAAATGGCATGATTTTGTCTTTTTTATGAGTAATACTCCATTGTATATATATACCACAACTTCTTTATCCATTCTTCTGTTGATGGGCACTTGGGTTTCTTCCACATCTTAGCTATTGTGGATAATGCTGCAATGAACATAGGGGTGCATACATCTTTTTGAATTGTTGATTTCATGTTCTTTGTATAAATACCCAGTAGTGGAATAGCTGGATCATATGGTATTTCTATTTTTAATTTTTTGATAAATCTCCATACTGTTTTCCATAGTAGCTGCACCAGTTTGCATTTCCACCAGCAGTGTATGAGGGTTCCCTTTTCTCCACATCCTCTCCAACACTTGTTATTTCTTGTTGTGTTAATTATAGCCATTCTGACAGGTGTGAGTTTTGAATGTCGTTTTCATTTGCATTTCCCTAATAGTGATGTTGAACATCTTTTCATGTTCCTGTTGGCCATTTGTATATATTCTTTGGAAAAATGTTCAGATCCTCTGCCCATTTTTTGATTGGGTTGTTCATTTTGTTGTTGTTGAGTTGTCTGAGTTCTTTATATGTTTTGGATATTAACCCCTTATTGGATACATGATATGCATATATTTTCTCCAAGTTGATGAGTTGTCTTTTCATTTTGTTGATGGTTTCCTTTGCCATGCAGAAGCTTTTTAGTCTGATGTAGTCCCATTTGTTTATTTTTTCTTTTGTTTCTCTTGCCTGAGTAGACATGGTATTTGAAAAGATACTGCTAAGACCAGTGCCAAAGAGTGTACTGCTTATATTTTCTTCTAACAGTTACATGGTTTCAGGTCTTACATTCAAGTCTCTAAGCAATTTCGAGTTAATTTTTGTGTATGGTGTAAGATAATGGTCTACTGTCATTCTTTTGCATGTGGCTGTCCAGTTTTCCCAACACCATTTGTTGAAGAGACTTTCCTTTCTCCATTGTATGTTCTTGGCTCCTTTGTCAAAGATTAGCTGGCCATAGAGG
Source organism: Equus przewalskii (assembly GCF_037783145.1). NCBI lineage: Eukaryota > Metazoa > Chordata > Mammalia > Perissodactyla > Equidae > Equus > Equus przewalskii. Next base: position 41,642,832 of record NC_091863.1, on the reverse strand, counting down.
TGTGGTTTTATTTCTGGGTTCTCAATCCTGTTCCACTGATCTGTGTGTCTGTTTTTCTGCCAGTACCATGCTGTTTTGGTTACTATAGCTTTGCAGCATATTTTGAAATTAGTGAGTGTGCTACCTCCAGCTTTCTTCTTTTTTCTCAGGATTGTTTTGGCTATTCGGGGTCTTCTGTTGTTCCATGTAAATTTTAGGATTCTTTGTCCTATTTCTGTGAAGAATGTCACTGAGATTCTGATTGGGATGGTATTGAATCTGTAGATTGCTTTAGTAAATAGTGACCTTTTATTTATGTTTATTCTTCCAAATCATGAGCATGGAATCTCTTTCCATTTCTTTATGTCTTCTTCGATATCTTTCAATACTGTCTTATAGTTTTCAGGGTATAGGTCTTTCACTTCCTTGCTTAAATTTATTCCTAGGTATTTGATTCTTTTTGTTGCAATTGTAAATGGGATTGTATTCTTGATTTCTCTTTCTGCTTGTTTGTTGTTAGTGTATAGAAATGCAACTGATTTTTGCATGTTGATTTTGTACCCTGCAACTTTACTATATTTGTTGATTATTTCTTGGTGGATTCTTTAGGGTTTTGGAATTTTTTGTTTTAGTATCTGTCTCCCCAATACACATAGAGCTCCATGAAGACAGGGGTCATGTCTCATTTGTTCAACCATGTATCCCTAGAGGGAACAGAATTCTTGGCCTAAAGTTCTGAATAGCTTTATCACAGCAAAAGCTCAGTTGTAAGGCTGGAGGTACTAGACAAATGCAAACACTTTTCTATTTATCTACCAGGTTAAAGCTAGATGAAAAAACACAGCTTAAAGAACTCAAAATTTTACTGATTGGAATATGATAGAGGATCTTTCTTCATATATAGAACATATTAAGATTTAATTCAGTATTAGAAAAAGATAATTATAAATAGACTTGGATAGCAGAGTTCTTGGGCAGCAGAGTGGTCCTGGGAAAGGTTTCCTTGCTCTCAGTAGAATACGTTCAAAACTGGGCTAATTCCTAAAATGTCCACTAGAGAGCAAAATGTCACTGCTGGTACCATCTACTAATAATGCTTTTGCAGTCTGTTTATGTCTTTTTAACACCCAAGAAATGAGGTGTAAGTTTGAGTGGGTAGACAAAAGGAAAAGAGAGAATTGATACTAACCCTGTTCTGAGTCCTCTATACCCTCAACACTGGCCCCAAAGAAGTCTAAACTTGCAGGGATCCTGGCTTGCTTCTTCACACTGCTGTGTAGGTTTACACAGGGCATGGTGTTAAGTCTTCTTGGACCATCCCAGAAAGAAGTGGAGCACCAAGTTCACTATAAGATATTGTCTGCCTGTTCTTCTTTGTCTTAATATAGAGCATGAGTTTTATAATTTAGAGCATGGAGTAATATAAAACTGAATTTCTATCCCTAACCTATCAATTCTAGTCCTTTGATCCATTCCATTGATTTCAGGTTCACGTCTTTGCTTCTGGGAATATAAATCTGAGACACTTTGAGTACTGTTTGGATATTGAGTCGCGGAAGAAGCTTTCCCCTTCTCCATGGGTATAGAAATCACTTTGGCCATGATTTGAAACTGCCGGCTCTCAGGTTTTTGGTGGTGATGGGGAATGAGAGGGTGGGACTTCCGGGCTATTTGGAGTCAACTTGTGTTAGGGAACTAGTCTAGCAATGGAACCTAGAAAAGATCTGACCTTTTCAGTGGTTGTAAATTGTGTTCTTTTTGTTACATTTGCCTCACATAATCTGGTAATCTTCAATAAAATCTCATTAAAAGTTATGGCCTAGTCTCTGGTGTGCTGCAGGAAATTAGGGAAGGATGAGGGCACATTCTGGGGTAAAAAGGTAGAAAGAGAACAGGATTCCATTCCCCCAGTCCAGAGTGGTGGTGTCCTTGTTTACCAGTTGAAAACCACTGTGCCCAGAAGAGCAACAAATTCATGAGGGTCAGAGGCTGCAGAGAGGTAGTGGTATGGTAGCTTGCTGAAAATCCAGAGAAGACAGAGGGAAATTTCTGGAAAACAAGGTAGTAGCAGGCCTACTTTTAACCAATATATAGAAATTGTGTGATCTATTAAACGGGTACCCCCTCTGAATTGATGCCCCCACCCCCCCCCCGCCCCGCCCCCGCCAGCCTCAGTGCTTGGTGAGTAGAAAGTTTGTGTGGAAATTAGCAAACAAAAACCAAAACAAAACACAAACAGGCCTATTCCACACTGTATCGGGACTTGATGAGTAAAGCTTGGTCTGGATCTCAGACCTAAGTTGTGTGCTATGACTGCTGTGCTTGTACAGGACACAAGTAGCACAGATTCCATAATGGCCCTGAGCGTTAGCCTAAAAAATTCTAAGAAACAGCAAGGTGCCCGTGTGGTGTGTGCTTAACAGTAAAATGGGTCATGGATCTTTGGAAATATTCTGGTGGAAGGGGCTCCCTGTGCCATCTTTGTTTGGGTTACATATATTTATATTTGAAAAGAAAAAAGGCTGGAATATAAATATATATATATATACACACACACACATACACACACACGTATTTTTTTTCAAACTTGGTTATTCTGGGTAAGGGGATCATGTGTGATTTTTTAATTCATTTTTTAGAAATTTCCTGAAATTAAGATTAATTAATTTTGTAATCAGAAAAAAATTCAATTTTTTTTAAGATAAATTGCAGAACGGGGAGTGTTGTCTCATCTGGAACCTAAGCTTATGTTCAGCACTGGGGTTCAAAGTTTTCTGGTCATGGGGCTGGCCCAGTGGCACAACAGTTAACTGCGCATGTTCCGCTTCGGCAGCCTGGGGTCCGCCGGTTCGGATCCCGGGTGTGGACATGGCACTGCCTGGCACGGCATGCTGTGGTAGGCGTCCCACATATAAAGTAGAGGAAGATGGGCATGGATGTTAGCTCAGGGCCAGTCTTCCTCAGCGAAAAGAGGAGGATTGGCAGCAGTTAGCTCAGGGCTAATCTTCCTCAAAGAAAAATAAAATAAAAAAATAAAAAATAAAGTTTTCTGGTCATGTTTGGCATATTGATTGGGCTCAAAGTCTTTTTGCATGTGGAACTGGGGGATGTCTAAGGAAAGAATTTACACTAAGGGAAGAGCAAGTCTGCCAACATGTTTAGCTCAGGAACAAAACCTAGGTCTTTAGAGGTGAGGAGTGAATTTGTCTGACTAGGCTGTAGACTTATCTTCTGATCAGCCTTCCTGACTTAAGTCTTAGGGATGGGGGTGGGGCACAAGTAAACTCAAGAATTTTTGTTTCAATTTTTATTATGTAAAATTTCAAACATATACAAAAGTATAGAGAATAGTATAATGAACTCTCAGATATCCATCACACAGCTTCAACAATTATCAATTTTTCATCTTTGTTTCATCTATACACTCACCTACCCCACCCTCAGATTATTTTGAAGCAAATACCGGTAGCATATCATTTCATCCGTAAAATTTACAGTACATTTCTCTAAAAGATAAGGATTTTTAAGAAAACATAACTACAGTACCATATCACACCTAAAAAAAGATCAATAAATTGGGGAGACGTGTTTTTATTTCAAATTCTGTAAGGATTGGGGGAAGAATCAATACATTTCCCCTATACCATGAGGAAGGGTGTTAACACTAAAATGGAGCCCAAGTTTTTTCCAATGTACTTGCTTTATAAAACAAAAGAAATAAAGCTACCATATTAAAGCCACTTTGGGACCTTTGTAGGGAGCTGGGGAAGAGTGCTGACATCACAAACCCCATGGAAAAACTCCATAAAGTTTTCTCTAAACATCTTTGTCATTTTTTTAAAGTAGCTCTCCTGGAGGCAGCTGACCTAAGTCCTCTCTTTATAAATCCTTCATTTTCTGTCACCGCCTCCCCCTCTCGATTTTCTGTTTTGAATGCCTTTTTCAAGTGACAATAATTTAGCTGTCTCTCAGTCCTCTGCATGCTTACATGCACCAGGTGGGATGAGGAGCTAGCTGAGTGTATTGGAAAAGAAGATGAAAACTGGCCAACGAATCAGTAAGAGCTGCAAAAGGGAACCTAGGCAAAGTAAGTAGCATAATTCACTTTGGAAACTGTCTATACTGCAGTCTTTGCTGGCTCTGGCATCAACTAATAAGAGCATACTGAATCTGTAAAATAAGAAACACAATCTTTTCTTCAAAGAGATATTAAGATTACATGTAAGAAGTGGTTATGGCATTGCAAAAACATCAAAATTTATTTTTATAAAAACTCACAATATTATCTTGTGTTCATTGTATTTATTTTTATAGTTTTATATCAAGTGATATTTTTTAATAGAATTTTAAGCAAATTAGCAATAGTACAAAAACACTGAAGTTGTGGCACAAAGGACTGGTTCTACAAAATGGTGACCTAAGTGATGGGGTAATCTTAAAACTGTGCTAACCACTGTGTGATTATGACATAAAATTATGAGTAATAATTCTAGTCCTTGAACATCTTACGACTGCCTTGAAAAGTTTCTGCAACACCTGATAAAGAAAAGCCACACCAAAGGGTGCCTAGACAGCACAGATACTCTACTAGCACCAGATTGGAAGGGGAATGTTTGCCATGTAGTGATTACAAATACGAATTTAATCAAAGAAGCTTCAGTGATGCCAACCATATTTCAAGTAGTGTCTCAGATGCAGAATATGCAAAGAATAAGGAAATGTGGTCCTTGCTCTCAGGGACATCATAGTCTAATGGAGAAGGCAGAGACATCAAAAAGCATAACAAAAGGCAATAGGTGCTGAATTAAGAGTCTGTTCACGTACAATAGTACAACCACCAGGGCAAGAGGAGTCAGTGGAGTAGACAGGGAAGGAGGATGCAGGAGGAAAACCAGATGAGCTGTCTCCTTGGAAACACGAAAGCGCCCAGCTGTACTTGACAATTCTATTGGTTCACAAAATTTATTCTTTCAAAGCAATCCTGAACATCTTTGCTGTTCATCTGGAAAAATAAACCAACATACAATTAGCAGACTTATACTAATTTAACACTTCCTCAAATCAACAAATTTACAAAGGGCCTATTATCTGCATTACTCACTTCGCATTTGGAAAGCCTTCACAGAATTATCTAATGCAGATGCAATTCTTACATGCAGAACCAGGTGGGATGAGGAACTAGTTGAATGTATTGGAAAAGGGGATGAAAACTGTGGCCAACTGGATCAGCAGCTGAGGGAGTTACAGGTCAATATATATTATGAAACAAAAAAGTCAGGAAAGCACTAATACTAGAAGTTTTGCAAAAGAAAGGGGGTTCATCAGAGACATAAAAAATGCTGAAGTCAACGTTCTGCACTCTAGGCTTATGGAAATAATTCAGGCTGGTTCCCATCCATCAAAGAGTTTGTGGTCTGGTGGCCACACAGCCATGCAAATAGGTAAGTATAAGAACTTGTGAGAACATGACACACAGAAGAGGGTATCTTAACCCCGGTGGTCAGGAAAGGTTTCTCATAGGAGAAGTTTATGAAGTATCTATTTTTATTATCTCCAATTTTATATTAACAAGAAAATTAAGCATCAGATAGTTAGCTAACTTGGCTGAAGTTACAGAGTAAGAAATGAAACGAGTTTTTAACCCTAGGTCTGTCTGACTTCAAAGCCTCAATGTACTTTCTATCACATTAAACTCTCTCATAAAAACGTCGTGCTTTACTTCAGTCACCATAGTTACTTTTCCACTTCTCAGAGTGCTGTTTGCTCATAAATATTTAAAATCTTCTAAATACAGTATAACAGTTTATCAGGAGACAGCAACCAGGAAAACACTGATAAAGCTCTGCTAGTGTCTGGTGGCTCCCCCACATGGGACACCTGAAAGAAAAAGCTCTGCCCAACTAAATATACATTATTTGTGTGTGTGTAGGTACACAGACACAACTTCTTGAAAGAATTCTATACATTATGGACACAGCACTAATTATTTCCAGTGTATCTAGATATCTATATCAACCTCTGTTTTCTCTCTATACATTAACAAGAATAAAATATTTGACCAGCTGAAAATGTAAGCCGCTTATAAACATGCGGAAAATAAATTTCTGATTCATGTCTACAAACCTCAATTATCTGTGAAGAATACTCTTTGTCCTTTTTTATTGAGGGGAGGGCTAAAAAAAACAAATAATGAATAAGTGACTTTTTAACACTCTATAAAGGAAAAAACATCCCAACTGTATATCAATCATTGGAGCGCTGAAGTGGTAGAAGTTTTCTACCTACTACCTCTGGTCACCTGTTTTAGCCTGAAACTCTTGGTCTTGATGAGAAAAAATGAATCTCCTTGGAGCTTTTAACTATTCTGACCAGGCTATGTTCCAGTGAATATTTCACAAAAACCACTTAAATGAACCTGACAGTCAATCCTGAAAAATAGCATGACTTATTCTAAATGTTTCTGGCAAAAAAAGAAAAAACAACCCACAACATATTTATAGGCTAATAATTCTTAATAATGGGTCAATATGAATACTGTACAGTTTTGCCTTTGTCAGATACTTGATTCAAGAACTAAATAAGATGATGCATTATTACCTCTAAGAATAGCAGGTACAAGTTAAGCCTCCAAAGTATTTGTGACAGCATTTCAAGTGGAAGGGGTTTTTATCTACAAAAATATCTATAAAATAAGAATCCAGTATATCTGTTATGTGAACGTAGAATTTAAGAATCTTCTTGAATAAGTTATTGGGGGAAAACATTTTGGTGTCAATTTGTTTGAAATTAAAAAACTATGTGCACAAATATATTCCATATGTATCGGTTTCCTAGAGAAAAACAGAAAAATACTCAATAACCATACTTGATCAAACTATATAATTCCGATAATGAAACTGTCATTTGTTTTAAAAACCCACTTATTCTTTTAGTTTACTTTGATAGCAATACTACAGAAAATATATTGTGAATTGAAACTTGTACTTTGCTTATCTGTACTTAAATGTGTAATAAGATGTTTTCAAAACAGTGGCACCAAATTTCTTTAGAAAGTGCAACAGAGCCCACTTTTTAGCAGCAATCATATGAAAATATTAGTAATTTTTAGAATTACAATGCAAAACAAATGGAGAAAAACATTTGAGTATTCTGAAGAGTAGTAAAACGTGCAAAGCACGCAAGGAGCAGCACAAAAGAGTATATATTCTAAAATTCACCATATAAAGTTCAAAACCAACTATTCTATGGTCTTAAAAGATAGGAAGGTGGAGTACTAATTAGGGGGAGGAATGCAGTGGGCTTTTGAGTTACAGGCAAAGTTAATTTTTTGATCTGGATTCTGGCTACATGTATGTGTTCACTATGTAAAAATTCATTAAGCTGTACACTTAAGATTTGTGCATTGTTCTGTATGCATGTTGCAACAGTAAAATACTAATTTTTTAAACAAATGGTAACTCTATTAAAATTTTAGCAGTACTTGTGTTTAAAAACAGGTTACTTTGAGGAGTAGCAAAATGTTTTTAATAACCATTATTTTCTACTTTATACTCATTATTTACTAGTAGAATGTTTTAAAAATGCTTAAGTGTTATATATGGAATGACCTTTCCACCCCTAATACTCTCTTCACAAACTTGGTTTTCCCTCTACTTAACTACTGACATGGCTAGGGAAATAAAAATAGTTAGAGAAGAGAGACCTATGCATTTCAGACGGGACTCTTGGTCGCAAGCAAGTATCAAGGCAAATGTAAGATCTTTTAATTCGGTACCGCAAAGTTTGTCCTGTGAGAACAAACGTTTATCCTAAATGTTTAAGAGAAACTGCCCTAACACTGAGAAGTCTGTAACAGCTGAATATCAAGAAAGCTAACTCGCTTAATTGGGATGTAATTACCATATAAGATTCCATTCTTCTGGCTACTGGCACTCAGACAAGTTTAACTGGAATATCCCAAATTCAAACGTGGGAAATAACTTTCTTCCAAAAACTAACTTACATTTAGAGAACTATGCTTCTTCTAGGGTATTAAGAAAAAGGCAATGGAGTTGGAGGCTGAGCATGCTACATCATACTCCACGAACACAGTTTTCATGCTAATATGTACACCTCGGGATGTGCTTGGCCAACAATACCTTCCTAAGAAGTAACACTTTGTTAAACTTCGTTGGTGCTTGTAGGGGGAAAATGGGGAAACGGCCATTTCAAGTAAGCAGTGAAAAATTACCAGGTGAGAAATTTTTTTTCTGAAAGTCAAATTATCTACATAAGAATAAAGAAATTTCCGAAAAGGGCAAACTAGATTAAATTTCTAGAGATCAAATTATGGTCCAGTGCGGAAAGAGCACAAGATGTAAAATTTCTTAAATGTTTTTTAAATTCAAAACTGATCGCTTAAACCAATTCCCATCACAGAAGGGCTTACTGACAAGGGCGAATGCTATGAACGAGAAAACAAGAAAAAAAATTAATGAAAGATGCCACACAACCAAGCGATCAGATCCCTACGAAACAAACCACAAGAATGGTACCAAAAAAGCACACGTGCGCGCGCGCGCGCACACACACACACACACACACACAAAGTATGTGTGAAACGTAAAAGAACAAACCACAGCGCGTACACACGTGTACACACACACACGCACAGCTCCCCCCCAAGGGCTGGGTGAGCAGTTAAGGCACCTTTAAAAAAAAACCCACGTGGCTTTGGCTTTCCGAAATATGTTACAGCGCTACCAGAAGCGATTTTCAAAGCATCTGAAAAACGCGCAAATTGAAAACAGTGCCTGGCAACTGAGGCGGTCTGCAAGCGTGATTCAGAGGTCTGCCAAGGAAACAAAAGAAGCCTCCCTCCGCCCCGAAGACCGCACACGGCACAGGGGTGCTCCGGCCACTATTTATTCTAAGGGAGGCGGAAAGCAGAAGTCTGTGCAGGAGCCGTACATACTAGGGATCGCTCTCTGGCGGGGACGGGGCCACGGAGTTTCCATTGGTTGGGGAACCGCCCAGCTTTAGTTTTTCCAGATATTCGGCATGCACGGGCTTGTGGCACTGGAGAACCTTGATCGCATCTTCGATTTTGAACCACTCTCGCTTCCTCCCAATGCTAACCGAATCTTCCCAATCCTCCAGAATCTCAGTGACAGTCAGTACATACACGTACGTTCGGTGCTTGCGATCTTGGTTCTGTTCGAAAATGCCCAGGAGCCGGCCTAACTTCCCCTTGACTCCCGCCTCTTCGTACACCTCTCGGACTGCCGCGCCGCCCGGCTCCTCCTCGGGCTCCATGCCCCCGCCCGGCACGATCCAGCGGTCCGGGTACCGACTGCTGCTCACTAACAGCACCTCGTCCTCGCGCTCGCTCCGGAAGCACAGGCACGCCGCCCGCTTCTTGAACCCCTCCGGGTCGTAGGTCCGCGTCTGGTTCGGCTTGCACTTCATCCTCGAGGCCGCCTGCTCCCGCCGCTCGCTGCTGCTCTGGCCGCCGCCGCCCGAGGTGCCGGGAGAGGAAGGGCCGAGGGCGAGGGGCGGGGAGAGAGAGGCGCCTCAGCCGGGGAGCCCCGGAGCCTAGGGGAAGATGAGGCGGGGGCGGGGGCGGGCGAGGTACGTCAGTCAGTCCGTCCCTCGCGCGGCGGAGGGTCCCGAGCGCAGACGCCCGAAGGGAGGAGGTGGCGCTGCCGCAGCCGCCGCCGCAGCCGCCGCCGCAGCCGCCGCCGCCGCCGGGGAGCCCGCCACTCTGCACACAGCCCACCCGCGGCCCCCTCAGCAGGTAGGGCGCGCGCCTCCCTCCCTGCTCAGCCGCCCGGGCAGGGGTTGAGCGAGGTGAGGCGCATTCGCGTGCGCGTTCGCGTCTCCATTCGCGTGCGCGTTCACGTTGGCGGGCGAGGGGCGGGGGCGGGGGCGGGGGCGGGGGCGGGGGCGGGGGTCTCGCGGCTCCCGCAGCGCGCAGCGCCTGGGGCCCACTGCGCAGGCGCCCCGCGCGCCTCAGGCTGGGAATCTCCTTCCCCCAGGGTTCAATTCACCGCATTGTGCCTTGGGCCCAGGTTCTTTCCACGTGTGCCTTAGAGCTGAACGTGGCTGTGGCGTGGCCGGACGTTTCTCCTCACCCCACCAGGTTGCAGGAAACACACACACACGCGCAGTCCTTTTACACGCAGTAAGATCAAGGGCATCGTCATCACCATCGCCCACGATGAATAGGACCGGCTTATTTAGAGCAAGGCCCCAGTTTTGTCAAAACGATCCTCGGTATTCTTGGCAAAACAGGACCTAATCTCTGCTGAGTCATGTCATACAGTTTTCTTTCTTCAACAGGTTCTTCACCTTGCCAGGCATCTTGGCACAGCCCGTTGCTTAACACTTGTCTTGAGCCCCTCTTGACATCTTACCTAACTTCTGTTCCTCAGTTTCCTCATCAGTAAACTCCTTGCCTTACTTGGTTCAGCCCTTTGCACTTTGAGCCATATTCGCCCAACAACTGGAGAACCCCCCGAGTAGTGTTTGATTAAGTCCCGAGAACCTCGATCCTCCGCACACTCCGCCCTTCTCTCTTTCTCGTTGATAAGTACCGGTTGGGGTTTTGGAAGACACGCCTGTGGAAATCTCTTCATGCTTTACATTTTGGTTTTTGGAAGGCCCCTGGCGTGGGACGGGGACTCCAGCAAGGCCACTTGGTGCTCTCTCACCTCTCTGGTCATCCTGTCCTCTTGGCCAAGAAGTGGCCCCCCACAGCCAAAAATCTAACAACCTCAAGCCTTCCCTCTCCTTCTATATTTTTCCTTGTATATTGTTTCCCTGCTCTAACAGTAGCCTTATGGAGAAGACCTCTGATGTCTCCTAACTTTTGCCCTATTGCAGCTTAGGCATCTTTGTCTCTGTCTTCCCCACAGACCCTCTGGCTGGCATCAGCCAAGCAGGATTATGAAAACTCACTTTTCTGGTGAAATAACCCCTTCATCGAGGGGAAATTGAACCTGAAAGGTAAGTGGAAAGGAGTCATGAAACTTACAGTCCAGTTTTTAAATAACAAGGTAGTTCAGCTTCCCAAGGGTCTGCTACCCTCCATTTATGCCCAAAATAGCTCGTAAAAATGATCCTGTTCCCGGTGGCAACACAGCTGCAATATCTAGAGCATAACATGACATAAATACAGGTACGGGTGGTATACGAAGAAAATGGCAAGACGGAGGCGTAATGAGAAGGACTGCAACCAGTAGAGACACTACCGCAACTGATCGTCTGTTAACGATATGTGGACGATCAAGGAACATTTGAAGGAGGACGACAGCTCATGATTCAAAACGAACTAGGAAAATAGATGTCAGCTAGCTGTATTCCTCGGTGGGTCCGTACGCACACATACACAGATAGTGTTCGACAACTAGGAAAAAATCCATTACAGTCAGGATCTAGGCAAATATACCTATTATCACCAATATTCTTAAATATCGTTTTAGACATTCTTTCCAGTGTGTGAGATTGTAAAGAGAAAAGATCTGTCATTTTGGTAAAGAAGACGAAATTGTCATTATTGGCAGATGATATGAATATGTTCTTGGGAAACACCTAAGAAACGATATAAAAATGAATTCCTTTAAGTGGCAGAATGAAATGTTGATATTTGAAATACCAAGAGCTTCCATGTATGCCAGCAGTAATCGTGTAAAAAATAGGATGGGGAAATGATGACATTCACAGTAGCACTATCAGCCACCACAAAATAAATAAAGTAGCAAGGGATCCTAAAAACATATGGTTAGGACACTGTAGTAGAAAATGATAAAACTTGTACTCAGCTTTGAAAGATGATTCGAATAAACCAAGAGGAACTCTCGCAAAGCTGGGGATTTGGCTGGTGTCTGGGGGGAAGGGTTGCCCAACTAGGCCCCCGCCACGTCACAAGTCTGCTTTACGGTTACCAGGTACTATCTCCTTGTCTCGGTAGAGCTGCCGTTTTCTGGTCTATGCCATCACTTCTCCATCACATTATGCCTCTGCAATATGCGTCTGCTTGGGGCGCATTTGTTGGAAGGGAGAGCAATAGCAGCACTATAATCAGGAAAGATGTACAGGCTGGATTCCCACTGGCAAAGTCATAGCGTGTTTCGGGATAAGACATCCACAACTTACAAGTTTAGTACAATGACGAGAAAAATTTCAAATTAGTTTTTTTCCCCCAGAATTTCATAAAATAATTTTATTATTCACCTGTTAGACCCATAGAGCAAGATGGTTATGACTTCTTCTAAAGAAGAGTCAAAATCATTTTTGAGAGACTGGCATTCCACTGTCTGGTTTATCCATAGGTAAATATTTCTGTGGTGATGAACAAGGTTATTTCGTAAACCAGCGTAGTGGTAGAGTCTTACAGTAACAACTGCCATTTGTGCAGGCCTGTATCTCCTCCCCCATTGTCCTTGGCCTTGGCGATGGAACTTGCTTTGTCCCATGGGACTAGTAGCAAGTGTGAAGCAAGCAGAGAATTAAAAAGTACTTGCACTCTCTCGCCGCTCTTGAAACAAGGTGACGACAATGTGCTGAGGCCCTGGCTAGGTGGATGATGAGAGACCCTGGCCCATGCATCCCTTTCATCCCAGCTGACAGTGAACCCATTGCCAGAAAGGTGGGTAAGACCATCCTAGACCACCCGGCTCCCAGCAGAGCCACCTAGCTGACAAGGCTCTGACCACAGTTGCACAAGCAAGCCTTCTTATGCATAAGGACCACTCAGCTGAGCCTGGCTGAAACTGCTGACCTGCAGAATTGTGAGCAACAGAATTGGTTGTTGTTTAAAGTCACTCAATTTGAGGGTTGTCTGTTATGCATCAAAAGCTAGCTGACACAACCGTTAACTGCCATGCACCAAAATCCAACCAAAAATAAGGGAGAGAAGAAACATTCTCCGTAGTAGAAATTGAACCTCTGCTTGAAGAGGTTGACAGTGACCTTTCCCTTGATCGGAAGGAAAGGGATGAGGTCAAGGCATGGAATACTTGTGGAGCACAGTCTCTGTGCCAGGCCCTGTGTTGAGCCCTGTAGCCTGTGTTCTCGACAGCCCATTATATCTTGAGCGGGCGGTTATTATTCCCATCTCCATGGGCGTGGCACCTAGAGCTGCCACTTTGGGGACTAACTTTTAAGGGGAGTACGATTCTAAGAGAGAGGAGCTCTCCAGAACAGCTGTTCCCTCGGATAGAGACTGTCACAGACCTTCTCAGAGCCTGATAGAATTCACAGCTGAACCCAGCTTTCAGGAGAGTGACCACAACGTAGCTGAGAAGATTTCAAGGTACGTTAAAGGGAAACAGAGTCAGGGGAAGTGATCTTAGTAGTAGTCAACGAGACCAAAAAAAGGTGTTTTATAAACCAAATGCCCTGGAGTATAAATCTGGCTCCCTCAGTAGCTATGCAGCCTTAAGTAAGTAAGTTTCTTTGACTTTAATATTTCTTATCTGTAAAATGGGGGTAATAAAATCACCTACCTCATTAACCTCGCCTCTCGCGAAAAAGGCTTTCCTGACCGTGTGTACTCACTCACCCCTTACACTGGGATTAAATTACCCTCCTTTCTTGTCGCAGGCTCCCTTGACTTTGATTCTGTCATTGCTCTAATCAAGGAGCTCTGTCATGATCTGTCTGCGTGTTTGTAAGGAATTTAAAGGCTGGGAGCCAGCCCGAAACATACCTGTTCCCCCTGAGTCAGCACAGTGCCTGGAACTTGGTGTCCAGCAGGGATTCAAAATACAGCGACTGAATGCAAGACCGTGACAGAAGCTACATGGATCAAAAAGGACAGTTATTATTATACCTAATTGTTTATTAGAGGTTCAAAATGAAAGAGGAGCGAACATAGGCAGCTCCATACATGTCTTTGCACTTGGGGAGGTTGAGTGGGTTGTGTCTTTCGAACCACTCTCCATAGGTTCCCAAATTCCTTGTTTCTTCCTGTACCGTGGACACTGATTTTCTCGCAGCCACAGAATTGGCTTCACGGAGGGGCTGTGCTAAGTGAGTCAGGGAAAACTTCTCAAAAGCAAAGCGACTGGAACAAAAAATGCCTCCCCAGTTTTTCATTCGATTAATTGATAGATCACGGGATGAATACAGGACTTCTAATTGCGTGATTTTTGTGAGTAATGGCACGGGTGTGCACAGAGTTGAGGGTGTGAACACAAAGATTGATGGATGTCAAGTCCAGGTGAGTGCTTCCACTCTCTCAAAGAGGCAGCACTCCTTGATTTCTCCTGCTTCATTGGTCACGACCTCTAGCTCCCTGACTGCTGTGTACCTCCCTTTCACTGATCCTGTCCCCATACAGACTTCTCATTCAGCACCGAAACCCGTCCTAGTGCTCCTCTGTTCGTGCGACAGAGTCAAATGCTAAATCCTCACACAGGTCTACGAGGCCCTGGGAGGTCAGGGCCCTGTTTGCTCTTTGACTTACCCTTAGGCTCTCCCCTCAGTCACTCCTCTCTGGCTCTGCTGGACTCTGGGCGCTTTCTGCATTATGTCAGCCAGGCTCCCTCCTCAGGGCCTTTGCTGTAGCTATTCCCTCCACCTGGGATGCTCCCTACCCCGGCTGACTTCCTCACTTCCATCAAGCCTTGGCTCAGTTCTGAGCTTCTCAGTGAGGTCTACCCAGGCCACCGTATTTTCTATTGCTGAGTGCACTCATCTTTTCCACCACCCCATATTCCTGATCCCCCCTTACCTCGGCCTAAATTGTCTCTTTGTTAGAGCACTTATCACCTAACAGATTATGTTATCTACTGTGTCGTTGTGTTTATTGCTTATCTCTCTCCTCCCCCATAGCTCCTGCTTGGACATAAACTCCTTGATGTTAGGGATCTTTGTCTCTTGCTCAATGGTTTCTCACAAGCAGCCCTGAACTTTGCTGAGCACACAGTATAGTCATCCAGACCATATCTGTTGATGTAATGAACATGCCTGTCTCCTTTGCTACATTGAGACACCCTTGAGGGCAAGGGCCGTGTTTCACTGGTCTTTGTCAATCCACCAGCCAGCACACTTTCTGATACAACTGGAAAGACACCACTGAATATTTGTCGAATTAATGAATTAGTTAATTGATTAATTAATCTTTTGAAAGTGACCCTAATAGGGAAAACATTCTGTTTCCAAACCACAGTTCTTCCAGTAGGTGCCATCTGGGTCAGCACCATGCATGTATCAGCTTCCATGCAAACTCTGTTAGTCGGCTGCGAGACAGCTGAGGGCCAGAGGTCTGACTCACTTTTGGCGAATCCCTCATAGGGCTGGCACAGTTTTTACTACACAGCCTGACTTAGGGTGGTGTTTCCAGATCCCGGTCATTCATCACCTCGGTGGTTTTTGCTTTTATCTTGGCAGAACAGGTACTATAATTTACATAGTATATTTTGTTTAGATACAACTGTGTCTTTGAGAATAAAACACAATTCTATAATTAAACAATGAAAGCAAAGCAATGGAATGAAATAGTTGACAGAATGGTTGAGATTAATGTTAAGTAATAGTACACATAATGATGGGCACTCCACCAGGCTCTTCATCGATCTTATTTCATCTAATTCTACCAAAAACCCTTTGAGGGAAATATTTGCATTCCCATTTCATAAAGGGGAATATTAAGATCAAGGGCATTATGTAAACGGCCCAGGATCTGACACTTAGTAGGTAGCCAAATGAGGTAGAAACTCAGGGCTCATTGACCATAACACCCCACAAAGAGTGCAGGGCAGGCAGAGCCCAGCTGAACTTGCCCCCAGCAGTCCTCTCTGATTCCCCTCCCTTTTCCCACTGATTGAGCTCTCCAAGGTTATCATCGCGTCTCCTAACGCTCTCAGAAGCTGTTCACCCCAGAGATCTCTCCCAGCTCCTTTGGCCAAATGTTGGTATATTCAACACTGATTCCTGCTGTGGCAGATGAAAGATAGCTATTTCAAGTCTTTGTAAAGGAATAGGATAATTGTTATTTACAACTCCTTCTTGACTTTGATGAGATGGATCCGAGGAGGGTTTTTGTTGCAGAGCTAATTTCCTTGTCTGAGAATCCTCTTCTTGGCAGGACGCCTTCCCTTCCACAAAGACATCAATCCCGCCCAGGATGGAAGATAGTTGACTTATCAATGATGCTGTGCACCCACAGGCCCAGGCACCATGAGACCCATTCCCTCAGAAGAAACAAAGGTTTCTCGGGGTCACCACGCTGTTCCACAAATTTCCTAGCTTCCTTAGATGAAGACAACAAGGCACACACAAGTGAGGTTTGAGATCAAAATCGGGATCAGGAAAATGGCCGCATTCCGTCTTTCACAGTAAAAGCTTCAAGTACCCCCAATAAAGTCAGCTCGTTCTGCAAAGATGCATCATCAGTGAGCACCATGGTGGGGTGTCTGTGACCATAGGCTCTGAACCGGGCACCGTTCTCTGGAATTCGAGATTGGTAGGAAAACAGCTTTTCCTTTTCTTTTTTCCCATCTTCTCATAGGTTATGTATTTCAAGGCAAGTTTGAAAATCAGTGGTCTTGTTGGCAGTTTTCCCAAAATACAATATTACACCTCCTAAGAGAGGGCACGAATTAGATTTTTGGTTTCTACACTTCACTTTAGCTTTGATCCAACAGCTTCGACTACCAGCCTATACCTCAAAGGAAGTATCCTTGATTTGTTGCTTTCAATGAACTTTCTGATGTGCATAATTCCCAAAATTCTTATAAAGGAACCCTATTTGGGTTTTTTGTTGTTGTTTCAAAACTGCAGTATTAGAAGAGGTAATAAAAGCTCTTTGAGGGCCTACCATGTGTCAGATCCTTTACATATCTCACTGATAATTTTCATAAAATCCCTGTGACGTAAGTACCATGATTCCAGTTTCACAAATGAGAAAAGTAAGCGTCAGGAGGATGGATAACTTGCCCCTAACCACACAGCCAGGAAGTGGCAAAGCTGGGCTTTAGAAGAACTGCTGTTACAATCCAAAGCCTGCATTGGTGAGCATATCTGCACATTAAAAAAAGAATTCGAAAAATTCCTGTTTTCTCGAAAGTCACCAGTGTAAATTTTAAAATTCCATGCCATTGCTATGTCATCACTTTATTGATTTTACAGTCTTTTTTTCCTTAAAGATTGGCACCTGGGCTAACAACTGTTGCCAATCTTTTTTTTTTTTTCTGCTTTATCTTCCCAAACCCCGCCCCTTACACACTTGTATATCTTAGTTGCTTCCAGTTGTGGGATGTGGGACGCCACCTCAGCGTGGCCTGACGAGCAGCGCCATGTCTGCGTCCAGGATCTGAACCCTGGGCCGCCACAGCGGAGCGCGCGAACTTAACCACTCGGCCACGGAGCTGGCCCCTTGATTTTTACAGTTTTACTCCTGATAAATAATACTTTTCTTTGCAGTAAAACACGAAGTTTATAACATTTCAGTTGAGGGTGGCAGATATGGAAAGGCGTCGACATGGCTAAGGTCTGGGAATTGTTGCTTTAAGCCATATTGTGTGCTGAAACCTATGCCACATGCTGTGTAGAGGCATATGGACAAATGGACCAGATTTCTCATCCTCCAACACCTTTTAGCTTCTCTAGGAGAGTTTTCATGGCACGTGCTACTCAAAAGCCACACATATGCCACCTACAGAGGAAGCATTTAGTGGACTACCATCCAGATTGAAAGTAGGTGTTGTTGCTGTCAAAGTTTCGGTATGAAATAAATGAATTCAGCAAACCTTCAGCAATGCCTATCATATTTCAGGTAGTGTACTTCCTACAAGGTAAGCAAAGTGCAAGTAAACCATCCTCCCAGCAGGAAAACAACAAAAAAAGAAGTGTAATTTCTGAATTAGAAGTCTCCACAGGGTACATTTGCAGTGCCGGGGGGGTGGGGGAGAGGAAGAGGATACAAAAATTGGACTGAGGAAGAATAGAAGCAATGGGAGCAGGAGTCGGATCAGGGAAACTGAGTCCTTGTGACTATGATCATGCGTGCCTGAACCTGATATTCCATTATTTGGGGGCTCACAGACTTGGTTCCATATTCCTGAATATTTATGATTTTCACCAGAAAATTAAATAATCAAATCACCAGTCTTATATTTATTCGTTTCTCCAGTTAAATTTTTCATGACTTTTGTGCGTCAGTCACTTTGTATTTCCAGAGCCTAGGGGAGTTTCAAATGTTCTCCCACTCTAAGCCCATTTCAGACACTGAGAGATTATTAGAAAGGCTGACTCTGATTATGAAGCCAGGAAGTCAGCAATACAGTGGTACTAGAAGCTAGTGAATACAGGGAGCTGGGATGAAAGTCAGAAAATCCATATGTGCCATGCACCGTGGTAGTCTCTGGGGCTAGAGGGATCGTTCAAGCTGATCCAGCTGTCTTAGTACAGATAATCACGCAGGCAGATGTAAACCCCAGGGGCCTCTAAAGATGTCAGAGTTGTTTATCAAGGGGGTGTTTTACATATGCATGCGCACACAGACACACACGTAATTAATAAATTAAAATTCTGGAACTCAGCTAGGATCACAGAATAATAGAGCCAGTCTGTCTGACTCTAAAGCCTCAAAGCATGTCTATGACTTCAGACCTTTTTTCGTAGTAATTTATTTCAATTTAATTCAGAGCCACCACCTGCAACTCCCCTGACTGTGCTTGTCTGTTGTTGTCTCATAAAAGAACCTTGGAACGGAATGTTCTGCCTTATCTAAAGGGCAGGGACTGAATAGGCAGCTCCAACATCCAAGCCCTTCGCACTGAGTGTGGCACCCATCTTACCAGAGTGTCCTCATTGTTGCTGTCACACTTCAAGCTGTCTGTTCTTGCCTCTGTGTTACACTCGAGTTAGACTTCACTGCCCTGTGACTTTGTCCATACTTATTTTAATTCGCACCTTGGAGCTACATGTGGTGGTGGCTGGGCCAGAAATTATTTCTCAACCTCTTCGGTAGGTTGGATAATACTGAGAAATACCTTAACCACACACATTCAATACACTAATAACTTAAATACCTGTGTATCAGTTTTCCATGGCTGCATAACAGATTGCCACAAATTGGGCAGATTCAATCGACCCATACTTATGATTTCACAGTTTCCATAGGTCCGATGTGTGGCATAGATGAAGTGAGTTCTCTCTTAGGGTCTCACAAGGCTGAAGTCAAGGTGTCAGCTGGGAGGAGGTCTTACCTGGAGGCTCTGGGGAAGAAGGTGCTTCCTGGCTCATTCAGGTGGTCGGCAGATTCTCCTCCTGTGGTGGTCGGACCCATGACACCACATCCTCATGAGATGTCCTCAGGGTCTGCTCTCAGATTCTAGAGTCTGCTTATATCTCTCGTCATGTGGCTCCCTCCATCTTCAAGTGAGCAATAGTGTGTCAAATCCTTCTCGAGCTTCCAATCTCTCTTGCTTCCCCTTCTGCTGCTAACCAGAGAAGACTGTCTGCTTCTAAAGGGCCCCTGTGATTAGATTAGGCTCTTTAGGATAATCTCCCTATTTGAAGGTCAACAGTTTAGTAACCTTAATTACAACTGCAAAGTCCCTTTAGCCGTGTAACATAACGCAAAAATGCATGTGATGCCTCTTCTTATTCACTGTTCCTGGGCTAATGGCAGGAAATCTTGGGAGACCATTTTTAGAATTCTGCCTCCCACAACCTTTAATAACCGTCAGTTAATTTTTTTATGAAAACCCTGTTTTGTGACCCTGATTGTCTGTACTCCTGTGAACATACTGCCCACTCTTTCCAGAGTTACATCATGTCATCATGTCCTTTTACTTCAACAAGAGGCTTGTGCCTTCCCGAGTGTATTAGTCAGCCTTCTCCAGAGGAACAGAACCAATACCATATACAGAGAGAGACGGAACAGAACCAATAGCATATACAGAGAGAGACGGAACAGAACCAATAGCATATACAGAGAGAGATGGAAAGAGATTTTTTTTATTAGGAATTGGGGCTCCCATGAAGATGGAGGCTGAGAAGGCCCAAGATCTACAGTTGGCAAGGTGGAGACCCAGGAGAGCCAATGGTGCAAGTTCCAGTCCAAAAGCTGCTGGGACCGAGTCTCAAAAAGAAGCCGTTATTCAGTTCAGATCCAAAGGCAGGAAAAGACCAGTGTCCCACCTCAAGTGGTCAGGCAGGAGCGGTTCCCTCCTGCTTGAGGGGAGGTCAGCTTTTTCGTTCTATTCAGGCCTCTGACTGATTGGATGTGAGACACCCACATTAGAGAGGGCAACCTGCTTTACTCAGTCTACCTATTCAAGTGTTAGTCTCATCCAAAAACACCCTCACAGACACACTCAGAATAACGTTTGACCTAATATCTGGGCACCCTGAGGCCCAGTCAAGTGGACATGTAAAATTAAACATCGCCCCAAGCATCTTGACACGGTTGGTCACAAATTAACATTTATTTTTCAATTCCTATTGAATCTTAATTAAATACTCTATTTCCCTGTTTCCTTACCTGTAAAAAGGAGCTGTGAATAATTTCACTCTGTTAGTTGCATGTTGTCTAATTACCTTTAAGGCTCCATGTCTCAAAAGGGCAAAACAAAGCAGCGAGCAGTTTACATTCTTTACTGTATGGGGAAGTTTGCATCACGTGGTCTGCAGATTTAATGATACCTCATATTTATGAAATAGTTAGCATTTTAGCAAGTCCTTTTGTAAGCTCTTTAAGCGCTTTACCTCAGTCGGTCAGCAAAACTTCATGAGATTATGTGCCAATTATTAGCCCCATTGTCATATAAAGAAACTTAGGCACAGAAGTTAAGAAATTGTCTAAGATGGCATCTTGTAAGTGGCAGGCCCAGGATTGGCATCTATGGCTTCAGAACCAGTGTTCCTAACTAATTAGTGTGACCATATAATTTATCATCAAAACCAGTTCATATAATTTATCACCAAAACCAGAAGGAAAGAGAGTACTGTGAAAAGTTATACCTCAGTAGGCCTAAAACAGAAAAGCCTTAGACATACCAAGACATTGCTCACTCTGTTAGTGAAAGTTCTTCTGGTTGCAAGTAGCAGAGAATTCTCACCTAAATTGGCTAAATCGAAAAGGAAATTCATATTTTCACAGCATTTGTAACATCATCATCACTTTTCCTGCCTCTGCTAGATTAGTCCTGTCAGCATACAAACTGGTGCTATTTTTTTCCATCTTAAAAACAACACAAAACCAACCAAACAGAAAACTTTCTTTCACCTCACTCCCTGTGCCAGCCATAGGGCCATTTCTTCTCCCCTTGATAGCAAACCTCCCATAGAGAGTTGTCTGCGTTCACGGTCTCCAATTCCTCTCCTCCCATTCTGCCTTAATCACACTCTGATCAAGCTTATATACCTTCAGCTACACTGAACTGTTCTGGTCAAGGTAACAATGACATGGATATTTCTAAATTAAATGGCTATCTCAGTCCTCTCCTTAACCGACCTATCCATAATTTTGGACAGAGCTGGTCACTCCCTGCGCCTGGGAGTACTTTCTTCCCTGGTGTATTAGTCACCATTCTCTAGAGAAACGGAACCAATCGGATACATAGATGGGAAGAGATTTATTATAAGGGATTGGCTTATGTAGCTGTGGAAGCTGAGAAGTTCCCTGGTCTGGCAGCTGCCAGCTGGAGTCCCAGGAAAGCCGGTGGTGTAATTCAGTTCAGCTCCAAAGGCCTGAGAACCAAGGGAGCCGCCGATGTAGCTTTCAGTCAGAGTCTGAAGACCTGAGAATCAGTAGCACCGAGGACAGGAGAAGATCGATGTCCTAGGTCAATCAAGCAGGCAGGAAGGGCCAAATTCTTCCTTCCTCCACCTTTTTGTTCTATTCAGGCCCTTAAAGGATTGGATGATGCCCACTCCCATTGGGGAGGGCAAACGGTGTTACTGAGTCCACACATGTAAATGTTACTTTCATCTGGAAACACCCTCACAGACACACCCAGAAATAACGTTTAGCCAAATATTTGGACACCCCGTGATCCAGTCCAGTCGACACACACACACACCTGGGTTCCAGGACAATACTTTCCTGGTTGTTCTCTGACCTCATGAGTATAACTCCTCAGTCTGCTTGGTTGTTCTCCTTTCCTTGTGACCTCTTGACATTGACATGGCTCAGAATTCGATCCTTGGCCGTCTGCTCTTCCCTACGTACACTCATTCCCTTGGTGATCTCATCCAATATTGTGGCTTTATTTGCCACGTATACCCTCTTCTCTCTCCAATTTAGATATCCAACTTAAACTCTAGAGTCTGTTTCTTCCACCTCTCCACTTGGCAAGTCCAGATGGATGTCTAATAGACATTTTGATTTTAACCATGAAAAAAAAAGAGATTCTTATTCCATCCCCCTCACTGCATCTACTTTAGTTCTTCCTCATCTCAGTTAACATTAACATTATGATTCTAGATGCTCACTTAAAAATAGTGGGTCTGTCTTGGCATTAAATCTGTTCAGAAATCCTGTTGATAACATGTTCTAAATATATGGAGAATGGGAACAGTTTTGCCACCTCCACAGCTACCACTTGATTCTAAGCCACTACCATTTCTTGCCTGGATTATTTCAATAACATTCTTACTGGTTTATCTTCCTATAACTTTACCTTGATGTTTGGTCCCATCACAGCAACCAGAGGTATCCTTTTAAAACCTAAGTCAGATCACGCCACTCTTCTGCCGTTGCTCTCCATCTCACTGAGAGGAAAAAATCAAAGTATTCACAAGTTTCTACATGATTTGATGTTGTGGTACTTCTCTAAAATCCAACTGCACTCCCACTACATGCCTCCACGTCTCCCTTAACTATAATAGTTACACTTTTACTTGAAGGCATCTGCACTGGCTGTTCTTTGTGCTTGAAATGTTCCTGCACATATTTAATGGCTCATTCCAGCTCCTTCCAGTCTTTGCTCAAATACCACCTTCTGAGGTTGGCCTATCCTGACCGCTGTTTTACAAGAATTCCAATTCCTTAGCATTCCATATTTTTCTTAACTTGCTCTAATTTTTCCCCAGAGCATCATAATCTTCTTACACACAGTATAATTTAATTATTTTATTTATTATTTGTACAATTACTGAAAAATATGAGTTCTATGAGGGAAGAGACAGTTGTCTGTTTTGTTTACTACGGTATCTTCGGAGACAACAGTAATGCCTGGCTGTTAGCTGTTACTCATTAAATATTTGGTCCATTTCCAAGATAGACTGGAAGTCAGCAGTAGGATGGGTTCTAGACATGGAGAACTGTAGCTCAGGGATGTCATCAAGGGTTCAGATCCTTTCCTTCTCTTTTCCCTGCCATCCTCAGTGTCCTCATCATCCTGGTCCCAAGATGTCTGTAGCAGTTCCAAGCCTCATACCTAGGCACGGTAACTTTAAGAGAGAAAGGGAAAATATCTTCCACTGTCCCTTTTCAAAGGGATGGGAAACCATGACACAATGCTTTCCAGAAGATATCCACCCCCATCAAGCCCAGCATATGAGACTGAATTTGGTCTCATGTCCAATCGAAAAACAGTGATTATCAAAGATATTGGACTTGTCATGACTGGCTTAGATGAATAGGTGATGAAATGGATGTTGAGGAGTCAACTACAATGTTCCCTGAGACACATCGGTGCACTAGTATGATGTGTGTGTGTGTGTGTGTGTGTGTGTGACCTGATAGGGGGCTGAATTCTGGTACTCAATTGTTGCACAGTGAGAAAGAACAGACTATGATAATTTGTGAACCAGAAATTAGAGAAGAGTTCATGTCTTGCATAGAAACTCTTTGTCTGTTAATGGCATAAGGCTAACATCATCCAATATGTCCATCTCGCTCCAGGTAATATTTTGACAAAGGGACCAGAAATCCTCAAAGTCCCTTGTTAGAGATATTTCTTTATCCACACAGATTTTATCATTGGGCGTTAAAAGTATTTTCTTTCATAGATGACCAACTAACCCCTTCTGACTGATACATTCTTCATGTAGCCATGTTAAGACCTTTATTCAAATCTTGGTGTCTCTCTGAGCTGAGACATTCCTATTCTATTTTTGTGGGTCTCAGTTGTGAAATAATATATACATACCTACAAAAAAGTGCATAAACATGTATACAGAAGTTAATAATGAGCAATTATAAAGTGAAAACCTATGTAACCACCACCCAAAGCAATGAAATCAAAGATTATTAAAACCCCAGAGCCCATGATGCTCCCCTCCCTGACCACAACTGTGTATCTCCTTACAGAGATATCTGGCATCCTGATCATTGTTTAGTATCTCTTCCTTGCTGCTCAGTAAGCTCTATCACCTGTGTAAACAACACTAAACTACCTAGTTCATTTTTTTTAACTTTATGGCATCACATCTCTGCTTTGAGTTTTTAGTGCACACTTAGAAAACAACCTTATTTTGACTTGTTTCTAGAGGCTCCTTGAAGTGTTTAAAGGCAGTCCCTCTTCCCAGGTTAAAGAGACAAACCCTCTTCCCAGGTAGGTACTTGGGTGCCTACCGTGTGCTTAGGAGTGAATCAGATGCCAGGATATACATGAGAACTAAACAGTCTTCTCTACCTTCAATGAGAGTATAGTGTAGTTGGGAAGGTGGTGCTTAATGATAGTGTACACTGGTAGAACTGAAGACAGCTCAGGTTAGCAGCGAGGCTATGGCTAGTGCAGTGAGATACTCCATGTGCCACCTCTTACTGGCTTTTTGATTTTGGGCAAGTCTCTCCACCTCTCTGAGCCTGAATATATTTACTTCTTAAAGAGAGGGAGATTTAAAACCTACTCCCCAGGGCTGTCGTGTATGGTACTTCGTAGGCTCTCAATAATTGGTAGATACTGCTATTGTAATACATTGTGCTAGACAAAAATAAGGATGAAAAATAATTCAGTTCTCCCTGGACAATGTAGACGGCATATATACAAGTCTAATGAGTTTAGTACATACTAGATGTTAACGCGAGGATTCGTTCAGCCCCAGGAACACACTTAGGCAGCTAAGTGGAGTGGTAAGAGGCTAGACATTAAGATTAAAAATATTGGGACTGAGGGTAAAATCGTCCCATTCACAACAACATGGATGGACCTTGAGGGTATTATGTTAAGCGAAATAAGCCAGACAGAGAAACAAAGTCTCTGTTTGACTCCACTCATATGTGGAAGATAAAGAAACGCGTGGACAAAGATTAGTGGTTACCAGGGGAAAGAGGGGGTGGGGGTGGACATAAAGGGTGAGGTGGTGCACCTATAATATGACTGACAATAATGTACAAGTGAAATTTCACAAGGTTGTAAACTATCATAACCTCAATAAAAAAAATTGGGATTGACAATTACTATCATGATGAAAGCTATCTTTGAGCACTATACGTTCCTGTAAGCACATAGAGTTGGACTCCCGGCGGGCACCTCAGTGACATGGTTAGATATGAGTACTTGGAACCAGAAATATCTAGGTTAATGATGTACTTTAAAGACTTTTGAAAGAATCAAAAACATTAAAGAGGTTTAACTTTTATTGAATATTCTCTGTGTCCAAGATATTGCTCAAAACATATTATATGTATTATCTCGTTTGATCATCTTACCATGGCCCTAGGATGTAGGTAGGCTCAATGATTATCCCTATTTACAGGTCAAAAACCTTGACTTCAAGGGTTAAGTAACTTTTCTGTGATCACACAGTTAATAAATTTCAAATTTACAGAAAAATTGCAAGAATAGTACAAGGAACTCCGATTTATACTTCACCCAAATACCTCAATTGTTAATATTTTACATATTTGTTCTCTCTCCCTCTCCCTCCCTCTTTCTTTTTCCTCTGCATATATACACCACACACAGATGCATATACATGTAAGTTTTTTCTAAACCATTTGAGAGTAAGCGGCAGGCAAGTCCTTTTACTTCTATTGCTGCTGTGCTACTTCCTTTGAACAAGCACCTCCTTTTGCGTAAACACAGTACAATTATCAAAATCAAAGCAATAACATTGATAGAATACTATTGTGTATCTCATTTACAGCCCTTATTCAAATGTGGCCAATTATCTCAACAATGTCATTATAGAAAATTTTATAATTTTCTATTCTACTCTGTAGTCTAGTATTATGCATCGTATTTAGTTGTTATTTCGCTCTAGTCTTCTTCAGTCTGGAACACGTCCTCAGACTTAATGTCTTGCACAACCCTATCAGTTTTGAAGAGTATGGACCATTTACTAGAGTGTCCCTCAATTTGGGTTTGCCTGATTCTCTGTTCTCATGATTAGGTTCAGCTTATGCATTTTTCCCAAGAATACCACAGTAGTGATAGTATCTTCTTCTCAGTGCATTATATCAGTTGGCACATGACATCCATTTATTCCATAATTGGTGATGTTAAATTTGATCACACAGTTAAGGTTGGACTCACCAGGCTACTCCAGTGTAAATTTAATATTTTCCCTTTGTCCACTTAAATATTTTGTGGGGACATACTTGGAGACTATGGAAATATCCTGTTCTATCATCCATTGATCATTGTTGCCTGAATCCATTAATATATGATGGTTGACAAATTATGCATTTCCGATCCCTTCACTTTTCCCCTTTTACTCTTGGGAGTCTTCTGCAATCAAGAGCTTTTCTCTCACCCTCATGTATTCATTAGTCATGTCTTCATTTATATCAGTGTGGGTTCATGGTTATATAATTTATTCACTATATAATAACCCATTACCATCATGATTCGTTTTGATGCTCAAATTTGTCCAGGTTTGGTCAGTGGAAGCCCTTGAATCTTGTTCCTGTGTTCTTTTCACATGTCCCCACTTGTCTTGGAACACATCTTTTGGTGCAGCAAGACGTTCCTGGTTCTTTTTGTACTTTCCCTGTTCCAGTCCTGGAATCAGCCATTTTCCAAGGAGCCCTGGTTTCTTTTAGTGTAGAATGGTACTGAGAATTGAGTCTGCTCTTTTTACCACCATTCTGTACTGATAGTATGACTTTACAATCCTCTATATTTCCCTTAACTTTGGTTACCCGATATGTGGAATTGGCATAGAAATAGGATTTTTGTCATAGGTGTGTTGTCAGGTTTAAATACAGTAACGAAAGCATTTAGTAAAGTGCTTGGCACAGAAGTAATTTTTTTTAAATGGGACAATTTGAGCATCAGAATGAGTAATAATAGTAACGGATTAATACAATGAATAAAATAAGAATCTATAAGTCCATTTGAAAACAAGTGGTAGCTATTTTTATCCTCATTTTTGTTACTGTTAAATACTTCTGATTGTCACTAAGATCCACCACTGGGAAAAACCTCAGGATTACAATATTATCCTTATCAAGTCAAGGCCAGCTCAACAGCATCACAGAGCCTGCAAAAGTAGTGAGAAATAGAAATGGCAAGCAATAGGATATGTTGGAGTATATGAGGAATCCATTTGGTGTAAACCTCATTTGGTCTGATCTTGTTTTTCCAAAAGGGCCTGACCTTAGCCCTTGAGCATGCATTGTATATCTGCTTTAGACATTCCCTATGGCAAGAACAAAGGCCCCTGAGATAAAGGTGCAACTTCCATCCCCCTCCCAAAGTTGGCATTTCCTTGAGGATTAATCATCTTTCCTTGGGCTAGGAACTGATTGCTGCGCTCACCTGTGACCACCCAGCTTGAGACAATAGACTTGCTTCCTGCTGCGCCAGCCAAGATAGCAGACCCACTACCTGCTGTGTCCATCAAGCGCTGTGCTGACAGGGCAATCTTGTGACTATTGTGGGAGGGACATTTCAATCATATGTAAAGCATTCTCTTTGGGGGTATATAACCACTCTGTATACCTCATTTCTTTGGTGCCCTTTCTTCCTTCGGAAGAAAGGCCCCAGGCCATGGTCCTCAGATTTTAGCTCAGAATAAACTCTCCCAAATTTTCATTTATAGATTGGTTATGGATTATTTTCGTCCACAGTAGAAACATGAGGAATGACTCTAGAAGCAGGTCTCAGGCCTTGGGGACTGACAGGGCTTCAATATAGAAACAAACAACATGAAGTGAAGAGCAGCGGCTGCTCCTACAACCCCTGCTACTAGAAGCCAATGCTTTCCTTATCTTGGCTCTAACACCACTGGGCTGTACACAGACAGTTATTTGTCTTTTCCTTCATTAGACAGTGAGCTGATAGATGTAACTTGTTTACTGACTTATTCTCAACACCTAAAACAGTACCTATCAGATGGGAGACATTCAATAAGTGTTTGCTGAATTAATGAATGAAAGTGGTGATCAATTTCAAATATCTCCTTAGGATAACTAACGAGAGGAGGAAACTAAGGCTCAAAAAGAAGAGAAGCATCCCCAAAGTCGTACAACCAGTGAGAGACAGAGGTATAATTCCATCCTGGTTCTACTCTAGAAGCTTGAAGTCTCAGTTGTATTGGCCTCTTTGGATGATGGGCCTTCCCAGAAAGATTAACTCCTCCAGTTTCCATGTTTCCTAGAGTTTGAGTGAGAGCCTTCTATGCACCAGGCTGCATATCCAAGAATTGTTCAAGGGTCAGGTAATTAATTCAACCAACATGGATTAATTACTATAGGCCTTTATTATGGGTTACTTACTCTAAGCCTTTCAGGCTCTGGGGACACAGCTGTGAGCATGACAGTCAGATCCCCTACTCTAATCAATGTTTGGTTCTAGTGTGGAGAGACAGACAATGAACAAAGGAATACAGAAAATTTAAGATGGTGGAGAAAGGACAGTGTGATTAACAAATAGAGAATCATCCAGCATGTGTGTGTACAGAAGAGAGAGTGGATGTGGAGGTGAGACAGGGCTTGCTGGGTTCAGGGAACTTGGAGTAGTTCATAATGGCTGGAGGTAGAGTGGGATATAGGCTGGGGGTTGAGGTGGGAAATTAGAAAGTAGAATCCACAAGAAAATGAGTCACTTAATTTCCCTGAGACTAAATGTTCTTTTCAAGAAAACAGGTATTCAAACGTCTGAGAAAATGCATGGAAAATGTCTAAAGCTCAAATTCAAAAACATTAATGTCATTAAGTTCAGTTATTGAACAATAAAGACAGTGATAATAGCTGATATTTTTTGAGTGTTGCTGTTTGATAGGCACTGTTCTAGTTGTTTACATGTTTATTTAATCCTCTGTAATGAAGAGTAGTGGGGATATTTATAGTTTACTAGGTTCGATAGCAGTAGGTGGCAGATATTGGGATTAAAGCCCATGTCTGTCTAGTTTCAAAGAGCTTGTTCTTTTATCTATGTTTGTGTTTTCCAGAATGACACTCAGGAAAGTGGTGGTGACCAAGATGAATTGAGTGGTACAGAAAGTTTAAAAGGGCAGTTATGAAGATTAAATGGCCATGTTTACAGAATACTTCATAAAAGGAGAATCAATTGTTGAATTGATATTTCATTCTTCGTTTTTAAACTTTTATAATTTTTATATTTCCTTGTATTAATTTTTTAAAATACCATAGCACATAATGCATGTTTTGTGTTTTAAGTAGTTACATAAAATTTTATTTTAAGTGAGCTTATTTGTGAAAAAGATGATACAATATGACTTACATTGTTAAGAAATACTAGCATGGATTTTGTGTGTATCTTGTAAACCCTAAAGTTATAGTACATGAATGACTTAGGTGCTGTTGAAAATTTTGTGCCAAGTCAGGCTCTATAATGAGAACTTTGCTAGATACCAACTGGAGCTGCTAAAAATTCTTTTGTTAATGAGATTCTCCCAGAAAGCCTCAAAGTTGCCTATGAGTTCGCTTGGAATCTGATCTTTAAAGCCATACAAATGATGACTACAAAATAGCATCCAATATATCAAGTTCCTATTGGAAGTGGGTATTTTTCCTATCTGTAGTCTTTATAAAATATTAATTTGTTATGATAGAAAATGCTCAGTTATTCCCATCATATTTCCAGAAGTATTTCCCTGGACATGCAAAGGCCAATGAAATGAGGTCTATCACAATCATGGATTCACAATCTTGTTTTGGGGGCAGATACATAAATTAAAAAATAAAAAGAGGAACTGTGGACTCTGAAATATAAATCTTTACAGACTACCATAAGAGCTCAAAGGGCGGACACAGGGAACGTGGACCAGAGAAATGTAGAGAGGAGTATCCCAAAATGTAGGATAAGTGATACCATATAGTATTTGTCTTTCTCTGTCTGGCTTATTTCACTTAGCATAACGCCCTCCAGGTTCACCCATGGCAGAATTGTCTTATGTTTTTTATGGCTGAATAATATTTCATTTTTTTGTATATTCATCCTTCAATGGACACTTAAGTTGTTTCCATATCTTGGTTATTGTGAATAATTCTGCAATGAACATGGGAATGCAGATATCTCTTTCGAGATAATGATTTTATTTCCTTTGAATATATGCCAAGAAGTGGGATTGCTGGATCGTATAGTAGTTCTATTTTTCACTTTGAGGAAACTCCATACTGTTTTTCATAATGGCTGTACCAATTTACATTCCCACTAACAGTGTACAAGGATTATCTTTTCTCCGCCTCCTTACCAACATTTGTTATCTCTTGTATTTTTGATAAAGCTACTCTTACAGGTATGAAGTGATATCTCATTGTGGTTTTGATTTGCATTGCCCTGATGATTAGTGATTTTGAGCACTTTTTCATGTACTTGTTGGTCACTTGTATGTTTTCTTTGGGAAACTGTCTATTCAGGTCCTTTGCCCTTTTTAAAATCAGATTATTTTCTTTTCTGCTATTGAGTTGCATGAGATTCTCATATATTTTGGATATTAACCCCTTATCAGACAGGTAGTTTGGAAATATTTCCTCCCATTCCATAGGTTGCCTTTTCATTTTGTTGATGGTTTTCTTGGCTGTGTGGAAGGTTTGTAGTTTGATGTAGTCTCACTTGTTTATTTTTGCTTTTTTTGCTTGTGGTTTTGGTGTCATATCCAAAAAATTGTTGTTAAGACCAACATCAAGGAGATTGTCCCGTATATTTCTTCTAGGAGTTAAATGGTTTCGTGTTATACTTTTAAGTCTTTAATCCATTTTGAGTTAATTTTTGTGAGTGGTGTTAGATAGAGGTCCAGTTTCATTCTTTAGCATGTGACTGTCCAGTTTTACCATCAGCATTTATTGAAGAGACTACCCTTTATGTGTTCTTAGTACCTTTGTCAAAGATTAGTTGAGCATATATGCATGGGTTTATTTCTGGGCTCTCTATTCTGCTCCATTGATCTATATGTCTGTTTTTATTACAGTACCATACTGTTTTGATCACTACAGCTTTGTGATACAGTTTGAAATCAGCAAGTGTGATGCCTCCAGCTTTGTTCTTTCTCAAGACTGATTTGTGGATTCAGAGTTCTTTGTGGTTCCATACAAATTATAGGATTGTTTTTCCTATTTCTGTGAAAAATGCTGTTGGGATTTTGATAGAGATTGCATTATATCTACAGATTTCTCCCAAAAAACTTCAGAACTATTAAACAGATTCAGTAAAGTTGCAGGATATAAAATCAAAATACAAAAATCAGTTGCGTTTCTATATGCTAAGAACAAAATAACTGAAAAAGAGAACAATTTCATTTACAATGGCATCAAAAACAATAGAATACTCTGGAATAAATTTAACCAAGGAGGAGAAAGACCTGTACGTTGAAAACTATAACGCATTGATGAAAAAAATGGAAGAAATCCAAAATAAATGGAAAGATATCCTGTGTTTTGGATTGGAAGAATTAATATTATTAAAATGTCCAGGAGTTGGAAGATTAGCTCCCTGCTTGGCTCTGCCAACACAACTGAGTGGGAAATTGGAACACTGCCGCCTGCTTCTATGGGACTGAAGGTGGGATGGAATAGATCAGCTCCTTGCTCGGCCCCTCTGAAACCACAGGTGAGGTGGTGAGGTGGTGGGGTATAGTTTTTCCTTTGGTGTTTGTCTGTAGGTAGGGTGAGAATTGACAGAAAGATTTTATGTTATTAGGACACTCTTTTTTGGGCCCTTTGCCTGAGGGAAACAGGCTTTCCTTGGAGCTTTGTCTGTGGCTGAGGATCACTTCACTTTATTTGTGAGAGTCTATTTCTAGGCTCTCTATCTGTTCCGTTGATCTGTCTATCCTTTCCTCAATACCACACTGTCTTGACTACAGTAGCTTTATAGAAAGTCTTGAAGTAGGATAGCGTCAGTCCTCTAATTTTGTTCTTCTCCTTCAATATTGAGTTGGCTATTCTGGATCTTTTCCCTTTCCAAATAAACTAGAATCAGTTAGTCAATAACCACAAAATAACTTGCTGGGATTTTGATTGAGATTGCATTGAATCTATAAGTTAAGTTGAGAAGAACTGACATGTTGACAATATTGTCTTCTTATTCGTGAACATGGACAATCTTTCTGTTTATTTAGTTTTTCTTTGATGTCTCTCATCAGAGATTTGTAGTTTTCCTTGTATAGATCTTGTACATATTTTGTTAGATTTATATGTAAATATTTCATTTTTTGGCACTAATGTAAATAGGATTATGTTTTTAATTTCAATTACAGTTGTTCATTGCTGGTATATAGGAAAGTTATTGACTTTGGTATATTAACCTTGTATCATGCAAACTTGCTATAATCACTTATTCTAGGAGGTTCTAGGAGGTTTTTTGTTGGTTCTTTTAGATTTTCCACATAGAGGATCATGTCATCTTACAACAAAGATAGTTTGATTTCTTCCTTCCCAAGCTGTATGCCTTTTGTTTCCTTTTCTTATCTTATTTCATTAGCTAGGACTTCCAGTACAATATTGAAAAGTTGTGGTGAGAGACAACGTCCTTGCTTTGTTCCTAATCTTAGCAGGAAAGCTTGTATTTTCTCACCATTAAATATGATGTTAGCTGTAGGTTTTTTGTAGATATTCTTTATCAACTTGAGGAAGTCCCCTCTATTCCTAGTTTCTGAGACTTTTTATCATGAACGAGTGTTGGATTTTGCCAAATGCTCTTTCTGCATCTGTTGATATAATTGTAATTTTTCGTCATTAGCATATGAATGTGAAGGATTACATTAATGGATTTTTTAATGTTGTACCAGCCTTGCATACCTAGGATGAATTCCACATGGTCGTGGTGTATAATTCTTTTTATACATTATTGGATTTGATTTACTAATATTTTGTTAAGGATTTTCTATTTATATTCACGAGGGATATAGGTCTGTAGTTTTATTTTCCTGTAATGTCTTTGTCTAGCTTTGGTATTTGGGTAATGCTGGCCTTGTATAATGGATTAGGAAGCATTCTCTCAGTTTCTATCTTCTGGAAGAGATTATAGAGAATTGATTATAGAGAATTGATATAATTACTTCCTTAAATGTTTGGTAGAATTCACCAACGAACCCATCTTGACATGGCACTTCCTATTTTAGAAGGTTATTAATTATTGATTCAATTTCTTTATACATGTAGGCCTATTCAGATTGTCTATTTCTTCTTGTGTGAATTTTGGCAGATTATATCTTTCAAGGAATTGAACCATTTCACCCAGGTTATCAAAATTGTGGGCATAGAGTTGTTCATAATATTACTTTATTATCCTTTTAATGTCCATCTGTAGTGATGTTCCCTCTTTCATGTCTAATATTAGTAATTTGTGTCTCTTTTTTTCTTAGTTAGCCTGGCTAGAGGTTTATCAATTTCATTGATATTTTCAAAGAACCAGCTTTTGGTTTTTAAATTTTTTTTGTATTGATTTTCTGTTTTCAATTTCTGCTCTAATTTTTATTAGTTCTTTTTTTCTGCTTACTTTGATAAAATTTGCTCTTCTTTTTCTAGTTTCCTAAAGTGAAAGCTGAGATTATTGATTTTAGATCTTTCTTCTTTCCTAATATTTGCATTCAATGCTATAAATTTCCTTCTAAGCACTGCTTTTGCTGCATCCCACACATTTTGATGAGTTGGATTTTAATTTTCATTTAGTTCAAATTTTTTAAAAATTTTCTTTGAGATTTCTTCTTTGACCTATATGTGATTTAAAAGTGCATTGTTTAATCACCAAGATTATGGGATTTCCCAGCTATCTGTTATTTATTTCTAGTTTAATTCTATTGTGTTCTGAGAGCAGACATTTGTATGATTTCTGTTCTTTTAAATTTGTTAAGGTGTGTTTTATGGCACAGATTGTGGTCTATCTTGGTATTTGTTTCATGTCAGCTTGGGAAGAATGTGTAATCTTTTGTCGTTGGATGAAGTAGTCTTAGATATCCATTATATCTATTTGATGGTGCTGTTGAGTTCAACTCTGTTGTTACTGATTTTCTACCTGCTGGATCTGTCCATTTCTGATAGAGAAGTGTTAAAGTCTCTAACTATAATAGTGTATTTATCTATTTTTCCTTGCAGTTCTATCAGTTTTTACCTCATATTTTGTTAGGTGCGTACACATTAAGGATTGTTATGTCTTCTTGGAGTATTGACCCTTTTGTCATTATGTAATGCCCCTTTTTATGTCTGATAACTTTCTTTGCTCAGAAATCTGCTCTATCTGTAATTATTATAGCCATTCCTACTCTCTCTCTCTCTCTCTTTTTGTTTTTTGGCTGAGGAAGATTTTTCCCTGAGCTAACATCCATGCCATTCTTCATCTATTTTGTAGTATGTGGGCCACCAGCACAGCATGGCCACTAACAGAGTGGTATAGGTCTGCACCTGGGAACTAAAACCAGACTGCTGAAGCAGAGTGGGGTGAACTTAACCACTAGGCCACTGGGGCTGGCCCCCTGACTCTTTTTTGATTAGTGTTAGCATGGTATATTTTTATCCATCCTTTACTTTTAATCTATATGTTTTCCTATATTTAAAATGGGTTTCTCTTAGGCAATATATAGTCGTGTGTTTTTTTTTATGCACTCTGAGAATCTGTCTTATAGTTGGTATATTTAGACCATTGACATTTAAAGTGATTATTGATATTTGTGGATTAATATCTGCTATATTTTCACTGTTTTCTAATTGGTGCTCTTGTTCTTTTTTCCAATTTTGTCTTCCACACTTTTTCTGACTTTTATGGTTTTAATTGATCATTTTATATGATCCATTTTCTCTCCTTTCTTAGCATATCAATTCTTTTTCTTTTTAAAACTTTTTTAGTGGTTGCTCTAGTGTTTGCAATGTACATTTACAACTACTCCAAATCCAAAACTTTCAAATAACACTATACTACTTCACGTGTAGTGCAAGTTCCTTATAATAACAAAATATTCCTAATTCCTCCCTCCCATACCTTGCATCATTGCTGCCATTCATTTCACTTATACATGAACATATATAAGCATATATATAAATATACATAAGCATACATAATTGAATACATTGTTGATATTATTTTGAATAAATTGTTATCTACTAGATGAGTAAAGAATAAACAAAATAGAAGTTTAACTTAACCATTTTCTGATGCTCTTCCTTTTTTTATGTAGATCCAAGTTTCTGACCTATATAATTTTCCTTCTCTCTCAATAATTTCTTTTAACCTGTCTTGCAAGGCAAGTATAGGGCAACACATTTCCTCAATTTTTGTCTGAGAAAGGCTTTCTCCTTCACTTTTGAAGGATAATTTTGCAAGGTACAGAATTCTATGTCGATGGTTTTCTTCTCTGAACAATTTAAATATGTCACTCCACTCTTCTTGCTTGCATGGTTTCTGAGAAGTCAGATTTTGTTCTTATCTTTGCTTCTCTATAGATGAGGTGTTTTTTTCCCCTCTGGCTTCTGTCAAAATTTTTTTCTTTATCTTTTATTTTCTGAAGTTTCAGTATGATATCCTAGGTGTAGTTTGTTTATTTATGACATTTATTTTGCTTAGTATTCTCTGAAATTCCTGGATCTGTGGTTTGGTGTCCTACATTAATTTGAGGATATTCTCAGTCATTATTACTTCACATATTGCTTCTCTTCCTTTCTTTCTTCTCCGTGTGGTATTCCCATTACATGTATGTTACACCTTTTATCAGGTTTATGGATATTCTGTTCTGTTTATCTCAATCTTTTTTTTCTCTTGATTTTCAGTTTTGGAGGTTTATTTTGTCATATCCTCAAGCTCAGAGATTCTTTCCTCAGTCATATCCAGGCTGCCAGACTTTGGGATGGGACCAAACCATCAATTCTCCTGCATCTCCAGTCTGTCAGCCCACAATTCAGATTTTGGACTCACCAGCTTCCATAATGGTGTGTGCCAATTCTTTATAATAAATCTCATTCTGTATATACACACACATACTATTGGTTCTGATTCTCTGAAGAACCCTGACTAAGACACATGGTAACCTCTTTAATCTTAGAGTAGTTACTGAATATAAAATAGACGACAGGCAAGTATGCCTTACCTTAGTCATCATAATTGTTGCCTTGACTAAATTCCCCATAGTCATAGTATCCATTGCCCTAAAATATCCAATTGTGGGCCTGGATGGTCTGACCCATTAAGTAATAAATTAAAATTAAGTCTTTGGCAAGTACAAGCTGGTGAAGAAATGGGACCCCATGGACATCCTTTCCACCTTTATCTAGTTAATACAGCTGAATGTAAATTCAAACAGAGCCTTCAATGATTGAAATCCATTATACAAGACCTGTTTAGAGAAGGGGTGATTATCCCCACTGCTTATTCTTTTAACAGCTCAATTTGGTCTGTTCTTAAACTTGGAAAAAGTGAATAGCACTTCCCAGTGGATTACCGCAGCCTTAATGCCATGATCCCACTCATTAAGGCCCCCATAACTAATATTATTGAAATTATTGACTTTGTCTAATCAGAAACTGGTAAAATTTTGCTTTTATAGATCTTTGGCTAATATGTTCTATTCTGCCTATTTCATCCATGTCTTAGACTCAGTTTGCCTTTACCTCTGAAGAGAAGTGATACACATTTACCTAGCTACTCATGGAATACCTAAACAGACTTGTCATCTCAATTTGTGTGTATGTGTGTATATATATGTGTATATATGTATATGTGTACACATATATTTATGTGTACATATATACACATACACATATACTTATATACAAAATTCCATATATAGTTATATATATACAGATATAATATATATACACATGCATCTTTCTCTCCATATATATAGAGAGAGATACATTTACATATATGTCTTTGCCATCTTGAGCATTGTGTGTGTGTGTGTGTGTGTGTGTGTAGGAATTGGCTCACAAAATTGTGGGGACTGACAAGTCCAAAACCTGTAGGGTAAGCCAGCAGGCTGGAAGGAAACTCAGGCAGAATTGCTATGTTGCAGTCTTGAAGCAGTACTGCTTCTTGTTTGCGAAACCACAACTTTGCTCTTAAGGTCTTCAACTGATTGGATGAGGACCATTTACATTTTGGAAGGTAATCTGCTTCACTTAAAGTCAACTGATTGTAAATGTTAATCACATCCACAAATACCTTCACAGATACATCTAGATTAGTATTTGACCAAACAACTGGGTACCAACATCTGGCCAATTTAACACGTAAAATTAACCATCATAGTCCCCAAGAACAAAAGGTTCTAGAATCTATAAAAACTGCAATGATATAGGCACTCTCATTAGTGACCCCCAGAGACTTCATCAATGTAGAGGTTTTAGAAACCTCCTCTCATGCCTCTGGGAGTTGCTGGACCACCTATGATGGCTTTAATTTGCCCATGTGCATCTGATACAAGAAACTGCCCTGCTAGGCCCCATGTTATATGGCATTAGAATGGCAATTGCTGTCAGCATACTAGTGTCCCTTGAAAATAGAGGCTCTTAGCCAGAGCAGTTAGGCAAGAAAAAGAAAAAAAAGGCATCCAAATTGGAAAGGAAGAAGTAAAGTTGTCTCAATTTACAGATTATATAATATGACATATAGAAAACCCTAAATACTTCATGAAAAAACTGTTAGAAACAATAAACAAATTAATTAAAGTTGCAGCATACAAAATCAATATACAAAAATTTGTTTCATTTCTGTACACTAATAAGGAAGTATCAGAAAGAGAAATTAAGAAACAGTCCCACTTACAACTGCATCAAAAGGTATAAAATGCTTAGGAATATAGTTAACCAAGGAGGTGAAATATCTGTACACTGAAAAGTATTGATAAAAGGAAGAAGGAACAAATAAATGGAAAGATATTCCATGCTCATGGATTGGAAGAGTTAGTACTGTTAATATGTCCATATTACCCAAAGCGATCTACAGATTCAGTGCAATCCGTATCAAAATTCCAGTGGCATTTTTTACTGAAATAGAAAAAATAATCCTAAAATTTGTATGGAACCACAAAAGACCCTGAATAACCAAAGCAATCTTGAGAGGGAAGAACAAATCTGGAGGTATCATGCATCCTGATTTCAAACTATGTTACAAAGGTATGGTGTTCAAAACAGTATGGTATTGACATAAAGACAGACACATAGATCAATAGAACAGAGTAGAGAGATCAGAAATAAACCCATGAATATATGGTAAAATAATTTACAACAAAAGAGCCAAGATTATACAATGAGGGACGGATTGTCTCTTCAAAAAATGGTGTTGAGAAAACTTGACAGCCACATGCAAAAGAATGAAAATGAACCACTCTCTTATACCGTACACAAAAATCAACTCAAAATGGAGTAAAGACTTGAACAGAAGACTTGAAACCATAAAACTCCTAGAAGAAAACATAGGAGGTAAATTCCTTGACATTGGTCTTGGCAATGATTTTTTGGATTTGACACCAAAAGCAAAGGCAACAAAAGCAGAAATAAACAAATAGGACTACATCAAACTGAAATCATAGATACAGAGAACAGATTGGTGGTTACCAGGGGAGAAGGGGATTGAGGGTTGCATGGAATGAGTGAATAGGGTCAATGGTATGGTGATGGATGGTAACTAGACTTTTTTGTGGTGATCACTTTGTAATGTATACAGATGTCAAATTATGTTGTACACCTGAAACTTGTATAATGTTATATACCAATTTCACTTAAATAAAAAGAAATAATATAAAACTGGAAGCTCTGAAGAGGAGAAAAGAGCTCAAATGTGGAATTCTGATCGAAATGAAGCCTTAAAGAATTTTAGATTCCTTCAGTACATTAGTCTAGATTAAGGTGATTAACTTTCTGAGATATTTAATATAAATGAAAATATTGCATATTCTCCAAATCCTATATAATTATTTATGAATCCATCAGCCATAAAATAAATTATTCAACACTAGGTAAATTATTAAATACATTAATTACCAAGCTAGAGAATAGTTGTTGGCTGACTTGGTTAGGTCTCTCCTTAAAATGAGCAGTTAAAAGACACTTCTTTCAATTAACTAGACATTAGTGATTTCAGAAGCTGCAACACATATGAGCATAGTTTAATGAGATGCTTTTATTCTGTTTTCTTTTTTTTATCAATTGACAAAGAAATATTCACTGACATTTTGGCTTAGTCATTGCATAAGCTATCTTTTATGTAAGAGTAACTTGAAAATTAAAGTTCTTTCTTTAAAAGAAAGCTTCTATACCACAAAGTAAATCATCAACAAAATGAAAAGACAACCTAAATAATGGGAGAAAATATTTGAAAATCATATATCTGATAAGAGGTTAATATCTGAAATATATGAAGAACTCTTATGACTCAATAGAAAAAAATCCAATTAAAAAATGGGCAGAGAATCTGAATAGACATTTTTCCAAAGAAGACATACAAATGGCAAACAGGTACATGAAAAGGTGCTCAACATCATTAATCTTTAGGAAAATACAAATCAAAACCACAGTGAAATTTCACCTCATGTCTATTAGAATGGCCAATATAAAAATGACAAAGAAATAACAAGTGTTGGTGAGGATGTGGAGAAAAAGGAACCCTTGTCCTCTGTTGGTGGGAATTTAAATTGGTGCAGCCACTATGGAAAACAGAATGGAGGTTCCTCAAAAAAGTAAAGAGAATTACCATATGATCCAGCAATTCCAATTCTGGGTATTTATACAAAGGAAATGAAATCACTTTCTCAAAAAGATATCTGCACTCCCACATTCATTACAGCATTATTTACGATAGCCAAGACATGGAAACAAGCCAAGTGTCCACTGACGGATTAATGGGTAAAGAAAATGTGGTATATGTACACAATGGAATATTATTCAGGCATAAAAAAGAAGGAAATCCTGCCATTTTTTACAACATAGATGGACCTTGAGGGTATTATGCTAAGTGAAATAAATCGGGTAGAGAAAGGCAAATACTGTACGATCTCACTTATATGTAGAATTAAAAAGGAAACCCAAACTCAGAAAAAACGATCAGATTTGTGGTTACCAGAGATGGAGGGTTGGGAGTGGGCAGAATGGATGAAGGTGGTCAAAAGGTACAAACTTCCAGTTTTAAGATAAATAAGTCCTTAGGATGTACTGTACAGCATGGTGACTGTAGTTAACAATACTATATTGCATATTTGAAAGTTCCTAAGACAGTAGATCTTAAAAGTTCTCATGATAAGAAAAAAAATTGTAACTATGTGTGGTGATGGATGTTAACGAAACTTACTATGGTAATCATTTTGCAATATATACATATATCAAATCATTATGTTGTACAACTAAAACTAATACAATGTTATATCTCAGATATATCTCAATTAAAAAAAAAACTTGGGATAGAAAGAAAATTCCTGGATCTAATGGAGGATATATGTGAAAACCTTATAGCTAACATTGTGCTTAATTTTGAGAGACAACATTTTGCTACAGTCAGGAGCAAGGCAAGAATGTTCTCTCTCACCAATCCTATTCAGCATCATACTGGTAGTCCTGGCTAGTGCAATAAGGCAAAAATAAATAAATAAAAGGTTTGCACATTACAAAGAAAAGTGTCATTATTTGTGGATGATATAATTCTCAATATAGAACCCCCCAAGAAATCTATTAGAAAAAAACTTCTAGAACTAACATGTGAGTTTAGTAAGTTTGCTGGATATAGAATCATTGTAAAAATTTCAATTGTGAGCCAGCCTTGATGGCCTAGTGGTTAAAGTTGAGCATACTTTGCTTCAGCAGCCTGGTTTTGGTTCCTGGGCTCAGAACCACAGCACTCATCTGTCAGCAGCCATGCTGTGGTGGTGGCTCACATAGAAGAACGAGAAGAACTTACAACTATACACAACTATGTACTGGGGCTTTGGTGGGGGAAAAGGAAGAAAAAAGGAGGAAGATTGGCAACAGATTTTAGCTTAAAGAATCTTTTAAAAAAAAGTCAATTGCCTTCCCAAATACCAGACACAAACAATTAGAATTTGAAATGTAAAAAAGTATCATTTACAATAGCACCAAAAAATTAAGTACTTAGGTATAAAACTAACAAAATATGTACAATAGCTGTATGTGGTAAACTATAAAACATTGATGAAAAATCAAAGATCTGAATAAATGGAGAGATATTCTGCTTTTATGGAATCAATATTGTTAAGATGTTAATTCTTCCCAATTTTATCAGTAGATAAAATGCAATCCCAATCAAAATCTGTGCAATTTTTTTGTGGATGTCAACAAGCTGGTTCTGAAATATATATACAAAGGCACAGATACTAAAATAGCCAACACAATTCTGAAAAAGAACAAATTCAGATGACTCTTATTAGTTGACTTCAAGAAGTACTGTAAAGCTACAGTAATCGAGCATGGTTTTGACGAAATAATACACACATACATCAATGCATTCAAATTGAGGGACCCATTCAACTATAGTGAACTGATTTTTGACAAAGGTAGAATGTCCCCTCAATATAGAAAGGATAGTCTTTTCAGTAAACAGTGCTGGAAAAATTGGATGTTCACATGAAAAATGTTCAACTTGACCCAAACTGCATAACTTACACAAACATTAACTCAAAATGGATCACAGACTTGCATGTAAAATGCAAAACTATAAATCTTTTAGAAGAAAACATGCAAAAACCTTCGGTTTGGTGAGGAGTTTTTAAATACAACACTAAAAGTATGATCCATGAAAGAAAAAGTGATAAGCTGGGCTTTATTAAAAGTAAAAACTCGTCATCTACAAAAGAGAATTTTAAGAGAGTGAAAAGACAAACCAGATACTGGAGACTATATTTGTAAGTCACATATCTGATAAAGTGCTTGTATCCAGAATATGTGAAGAATTCATAAAACTCAATTAAAAAACCATTTTAAAAATGGGAGAAAGATCTGAACAGATACTTAACCAAAGAAGATAAACAGATGGCAAATAAATGTATGAAAATATGCTTGAAATCATTTTTCATTAGAGGGATGCAAATTAAACAGTGAGATTACACTACACACCTGCTAGAATGGCTAAAACTTGTAAAAAGTGGTAATAACGAATACTGGTGAGCTTGCAGAGCAACAGGAACTCTCATTCATTGCTGGCGGGAATACAAAATGGTACAGCCAATTTGGAAGACAGTTTGGCAGTTTCTTATAAGACTAAACATAGACTTATCATAACATCTGGGAATCATAGTCCTAGACATTTATCCAACTGATTTGAAAATTTATGTCCATGCAAAAGCATCCATGCAACAAAAATATAAAGGAAACATGCACATGAATGTTTTGGCAGCTTAATTCATAATCACCAATAACTGGGAGCAGCCAAGTATTCCTTCAATTGGTGAATGGACAGACAGTCAGTGGTACATTGGTACTAAGCAAAAGTAGCAGTCTAACAAACTTCACAACATAGATAAATGTTAAATGCATATAAGTTAAAGAAGCCTATCTGAGAAAGCTATGTATCATATGATTTAATGTATATGACATTATAAACAAGGGAAAACTGGAGAGTTGAAAAACAAATTAATGGTTGCCAGTGGTTTAGGGAGAAAGAGAGGTGACTAGGTGAAGCACAAAGGATATTTTAGAGCCATGAAACTATTTTGTGGTGGGGACATGACATTTGTGAAACAGTTAGAACATTACAGCACAAAGAGTGAATTTTAACATATGCAGATTTATTTTAAAAGTAACTAGGAGGGGGCCAGCCCCAGTGGCCTAGTGATTAAGTTCACACGCTCTGCTTCAGTGGTCCAGGTTCGGTTCCCAGGTGCATACCTGCACCCCTTGTCTGTCAGTGGCCGTGCTGTGATAGCAGCTCACATACAAAAAGAGGAAGATTGGCAGCAGATCTTAGCTCAGGGTGAATCTTCCTCAGCAACAAAAGAGAAAAGAACAGAAAAAAAAGAAAAGAACTATGAGGGTGGAGAATACCATAACGTATGAAAACTGACAAAAGTCTGGCAAATATATTGCTATATGCATTACAAATGTTTGACGTTATATCACTGAAGGAGATGAATAAAAAGAAGTGCTGGCTGAAGTAACTTTGGAAATGATTGTATATCATAAGACTAAAGACAGAAGGAACTGTATATAAGCTCTGTACTCTAGTTAGTAAAATTGTTTCTCATAGGGTATAGGTTAAAAACTCTCAAATTGTTTTATGTGTATCCTGGGAATGAACAAATAAATAAATGGATGGCAGGTGGTGAGAGTCAGTTTCCTCACTGCTGGAGTAGATAAGCAGGGAGAGAAACTTAGGATGAAACATAAGGTATTGGATTAGAGTTTGAGATATCAGTATGAATTCATATTTAGTTTAATATAGATACTGACAAGTATGCATGGATAAACATAGTATATGTTACATAGTATACATATATATTCCCTAGCTCTGTGTTCTGAGAGGGGCTAGAAGCAGTGATATTCCAATAGCAACAAGCACACCAAGTGCCCAGGCTTTGCTTTCTAATATCATTCTCTAGTAAAAGTAACCAGGGCTCCTTGGAGAATTGGCTGATATTAGGGCTGCGGTGGGAAATATAACAGATGGGGCTGGGGCAGAAAATACATGAGATGAGGCTGAAGCATGTTGTAGGGAGAAAGCAAGGAAGTGCTTAAAAACAAAAGAATAGGGATATGTCAAAGGAATATAGGAGCCAACTGAAAGAGTTCCAAATGGCCAAAAATGGAACAATCTGAGCAACAACATATATAACATAGTATTGGATTATAAACCAAAGCATAAAATAAATGTTCATTAGTTCATACTGATATAAATACATTATTAAATACATAAATAAGTGGAGAAGAGACAAATCTCTCATATAAAAGAATTCCATATAATTTATGTGAATACTCCCCTTTCAAGGTGGTAGAACATAACTCTCTACCCCTAAGTGTGGGATATGCTTCATAATTTGCTTTACAAAGAATGCATTAAGGAAAAAGAGGACATAAAAATTGTAACTATACCATGGAGAAACCTGGCAAACCCTACCTTAGACACGAGATGAAAGTTAACATTATCAGTTTAAGTCAAATTGATAGCATATACTCTTGATATGTTGTGTTGAGAATGTCACTTCATCTCTGTGGTCTTCCTCCCCAAAATCCATAACCTCAGTCTAACCATGAGAAAAACATCAAACAAACACAGTTCAGGTGCATTGTACATAATACCTACCAGTAGTACTCTACACTGTCAAGGTCATCAAAAACAAGGAACGTCTAAGAAACTAACAGCAATAGGATATTATTCACCTTATTTTTAAGTTGATTTTGTTTAATATATTTTCTTCTCTGTTGGAGAAGAACACTATTTAAGTAAACTTTTCTTTAGTTACTGTTTCTTTTGTTCTTGTAA
Source organism: Equus przewalskii (assembly GCF_037783145.1). Lineage (NCBI taxonomy): Eukaryota > Metazoa > Chordata > Mammalia > Perissodactyla > Equidae > Equus > Equus przewalskii. The sequence goes on along the minus strand of NC_091863.1, from coordinate 41,598,151 downwards.
ATGACACCGACAAAATTATTCACTTTTCTCTGATAATTTGATCAGGTGAAAACTTAGAAATTTTACAAGTCATAGGTTGGATTTGACAATTTTTTAGTTTTATTGAGGTCATAATAGTTTATAACATTGTGAAATTTCAGTTGTACATTATCATTTGAGTGTCAACATAGGCATGTGCCCATACTGGTTTCTGTAGTGGTTGCACCAGTTTGCATTTCCACCAGGAGTGTATGAGGGTTCCCTTTTCTCCAGATCCTCTCCAACATTTGTTATTTTTTGTCTTGGTGATTATAGTCATTCTAAGTGTAAGGTGATATCGTAGTGTAGTTTTGATTTGCATTTCCCTGATGATTAGTGACGTTGAACATCTTTACATGTGTCTATTAGCCATCTGTATATCTTCTTTGGAAACCACTATGGAAAACAGTATGGAGATTTCTCAAAAAATTAAAAATAGAAATAACATACAATCCAGTTATCCCACTACTGAGGATTTATCCAAAGAACTTGAAATCAATGACCCAAAGAGATTTATGCACCCCTATGTTCATTGCAGCATTATTCACAATAGCCAAGATGTGGAAGCAACCCAAGTGCCCATGTATAGATGAAGGGATAAAGAAGATGTAGTATATATATACAGTGGAATACTACTCAGCCATAAAAAAGCCAAAATCGTCCCGTTTACAACAACATGGATGTACCTTGAGGGTATGATGTTAAGTGAAATAAGCCAGACAGAGAAAGACAAATACTGCATGATTTGACTCATATGTGGAAGATAACAAATAGGGGGATAAAGAGAACAGATTAGTGGTTACCAGAGGGGAAAAGGGTTAGGGGGGTGGGCAAAAGGGATAAAGGGGCACATATGTATGGTGATGGATAAAAATTGGACTACCGGGGGTGAGCATGATGAAGTGTATTCAGGAATTGACAAACAATAATGTACACCCGAAATTATACAATGTTATAAACCATTATAATCCCAATAAAATTACTTGGGAAAAAAAGAATCCCATTTGCAGTCACAACAAAAAGAATAGAATGTCTAGAATTAAATTATTCATCTTTTAAAAAGAAGGGAATCCTGCCATTTGTGACAACATGGGTGAACCTGGAGGACCTTATGCTAAGTGAAATCTCCATTTCTTGGCAAGCACTAATGTGTCCTCTATCTCTATAGCTTTGTCATTTTGAGAATGTTGTATAAATTGAATCATATAGTGTGTAATCTTTTGAGATTTTCTTTTCCATCAATTGTAATGCCCATGAGATCCATATAGGATGTTGCATTTATCAATAGTTCAATTTTTTGTTGTTGTTGCTGAGTAGTATTCCCTTGTAAGGATGCACCAGAATTTGTTTACCCACTGAATGATATTTAGGTTGTTTCCAGTATTTTTGCTGTTATGAATAGAGCTGCTATGAACATTGACGTGAAGATTTTCGTGTAAAGATAAGTTTTCTTTTATTTGGGATAAATACCCCAAGAGTGTGATTTCTAGGTTATGTGGTTAAGTACAGGTTTAGTTCTATAAGAAAATTCCAAATTATTTTCCAGAGTGGTTGTACCATTTTACATTACCACTTGCAATGTATGAGAGATCTCGTTTCCTCACATCCTCACTAGCATTTGGAGTTGCCACTATATTCTATTTTAGCCATTCTGATATCTATGTAGTGATATCACATTGTGGTTTTAGTTGGCAATTCCCTTATGGCTAAAGATGTTGAACATTTTTTCATATGCTTATTTGCCATCCATATTTCCACTTTGGTAAAATGTCGGTTCATGTCTTTTACCAATCTTCCAATTTAATATTATTTTACTGTTTAGTTTTGCGACTTCTTTATGTATTATAAATATAAGAGCATGTTTGATATGTAATTTGCAAATACTTTCTCCCAATCTGTAGCTTATCTTTTCATCATCTTAACAGGGTGTTTGGTAGCACAAATGTTTTTAATTTTAATTTTGATGAAATTCAATTTGATTTTTTTTAATGGATCATGCTATTTTGTCATGTCTAAGAACTTTTCATCTATCCCTAGGTCATAAAGATTTTCTCCTTGGGGCCGGCCCGGTGGTGCAGCAGTTAAGTTTGCACGTTCTGCTTCTCGGTGGCTTGGGGTTCGCTGGTTCAGATCCCGGGTACACACATGGCACCGCTTGGCACGCCATGCTGTGGTAGGTGTCCCACATATAAAGTAGAGGAAGATAGGCATGGATGTTAGCTCAGGGCCAGGCTTCCTCAGCAAAAGAAAGAGGAGGACTGGCAGTAGTTAGCTCAGGGCTAATCTTCCTCAAAAAAAAAAAAAAGAGGTTTTCTTCCTTTTTGTTCTAAAATTTTAAAAATTTTACTCTTGACATTTAAATATACTATCCATTTTGCATTGACTTTTGTATATGATGTGAGTTTTAGGTTGAAGTTCTTTTTTTCCCTATAGATGTCTAATTGTTCCAGTACAATTTTTTTTGAAGAGCTATTATTTCTCCATTGAATTGCTTTTGCCCTTTGTCCAGAATCATTTGGGCATATTTGTGTCAATCTATTTCTGTGGTCTCTATTCTACTCAGTTTACATATGTGTCTATTTCTCTGAAATTTCACATTGTCTTGATTACTGTAGCTATATATAGTAAGTTTTAATATTAGATTGATTTCTCCCACTTTATTCTTCTTTCTCGGAATTATTTTAGTTATTCTAGTTCATTTGCCTTTCCATGTAAATTTTAGTACTAACTTGTCTATATTTATAAGTGATCTTGCTGGAATTTTGATAAGAATTGTGTTAAACCTGTAGATCAATGTGAGGAAAATTGACATATTTTCTATATTCATTCTTCTAGTCCTTGGAAATGGTATATATCTTCATTTATTTAGCTCTTATTTTGTTTATTTCATCACCATTTTTAATTGGCTTCAGCCATAGATGGAGAAATTCGCCCTGACAATGTTCCTACCTGTTGATTTTCACAGACATCTTGACAGCTATGTGGTTTAGAATAGATCAAGGGAGACATGGAGAGAATGACATGGAAAGGATCTCCACTGACGTCAGAAGCTGTGATATCAGGGCTTCATGCCTATCTTTATGCGAGAGATCAACCTACAGGTGCTTTACTAGTCTTACTATTAAAATTATACCTTGTATTTCTTTTTTTGGAGTGCTAGTATTTTTGAGGGGTTTTGCACTTATATTTATGAGAGATATTGGTTTTTAGTTTTCTTTTGTTATACTGTGTTTGTCTGGTTTTGGTATAACACTGGTCTCATAAAGTGAGTTGTGAACTGTTCTCTCCTGTTCTACATTCTGAAAGAGATTGTGCAGACTTGGTGTTAATTCTTTAAATTTTTGGTGGAATTCTCCAGTGGAAACTTCATGAGCCTGGATGATTTCTTTTCTTAAGTTTTTAAATTACAGATTTATCTAATAGATATAGGACTCAATATTATCTATTTCATATTGGGTGAGTTTTAGTAATATATAGTTTTAAGGAATTGTTCCATTTCATTTACTTCGCCAAATTTGTGTTTGTACAGTGTTTGTAATCATCCTGATTATCCTTTTAAAGAATCTGTAATTATATCTCCCATTTCAAACTTGATATTGGTAATTTATGTTTTCATTCATGTTATTTTTGTCAGCCTCATAAAAGGTTTGTCAATTTTACTGATGTTTTCAAAGGAATAGCTTTTGGTTTTTTTGATATTAGATTTTCAATTTTATAAGCCTGGTCTTATCTTACTTATTTCCTTTCTTCTGATGTTTGGTATTCGTTTTACACTGCTATATTTCATCTCATTACACTAGTTGGTGGAGGGGTAGTTAAGTTTTCATCTTGGCCTTTCTAACATCAGTGGGGGTAGTTTTACCACTGGTGCTGGTTTGGAGTAGGGCAGGTATTGTCAAAACGTTTCTGTTTTTCTAGGCTGACCTTTTCCAAGTCCTTTGGCTAAAGAGTTCAGCCTCTTTTTTGGTTGTGTCTTTTTATTTTTGTCTGCAACTGTTGGCATTTCCAGGTGGTAAACTTCTCCATCACCCTGTCTGGGATATATGACATGTAAAAGGAAAACCCAGGGACCTCACCACTGTTTTGTACCTGAAGTCCTGTGGTTCTGAGCCAGTCTGCTTTCTTATTTCCATCTTTGAGTCTTCCTATGTTTGTTGTGTTATATCCTTGGATTTTTAGTCATAAGAGGTAGAAGTAGGAAGTAATGGGGCTATTGCCTTTTGGCCAGAACTGGAAGTCCAAATATCTGGTAAAAATTAAATAATTCAGCATTACAAGCAAAAAAAGAGCTGAAATTGTTGAGAATGCTTTAACTTAATCAGCACACAAATGATTTATACATTATCTCAAAATAGTCTCGGGATCATATTTCTTTACATAGAAAGGAAAATTCTCATTTTGAATGAAAAAAGTTACATACACATTTTTATATAGAAATAGTGCCATTTTTCATCAATAAATCTCAATTAGCATGCTCTTGGAACATTCTTTCATTATCTCTTGATCAACTTCATATCACTTAAAATTATGTAATTCTACCTGCAAAAGCACTTTTATTTTAAAGCCACACACACACATTAGAATCCCTGTCCTTACAGAGAGGGGTTTTAAGCATGGTATTGCTGGCCTTGGAGAATGAATAGAAAAGTATTCCCTTCTTTTCAAATTTCTAGAAGAGTTTGTGAAAAACTGGTATTATTTCTTCTTTAAATATTTGGTGGAATTCCCCAGTAAAGTGATCTGGACTGAGAGATTTCTTTGTTGGAAGGTTATTTTTAGCTAAAAATATGGCTTTCCATAATAGATATAGGGATATTCAGGTTATCTTTCTCTTCTTGAGTTAGCCTTGGTAGTTTGTGACTTTCAAGAAATTCGTCTATGTTGTCCAACTTATTGAATTTATTGGCACAAAGTTGTGCAAAATATATTTCTATTATCCTTTTGATATCCCTATAATCTGTTGTTACATCTTGTCTCTCATTGTATATATTGGTAATATTTGTATTCTCACTTTTACTTTTCCTCATCAGAATGGATAGAGGCTTATCTTATTTTTCTTCTCAAAGAACCAGCTTTAGGGTTTGTTGACTTTATTGTTTGACTGCTTTTAGTTCATTAATTTCCACTCTAATCTTTATTATTTCTATCTTCTCCTTCCTTAGGGTTAGTTAACTCATATTTTCCCCTAGTTTCTGAGATCTTTCTTCTTTTCTATTATATGCATTTCACGCTATAAATTTCCTTTTAAATAATGTTATATCTGTGTCCCCCAAATTTTTATGTGTTTTGCTTTAATTTACATTCAGTTCAAAGTGCATTCTAATTTCCTTTTTGATCTTTTTAAAACTGAAGGGGTATTTAGATGTGTGTTACTTAGTTTCCAAATACACCAGAATTTTTGAGAATTCTTTCTACTATTGATTTGTAATTTAGTTCCAGTCTGGTCAGAGAGCACAGTTTGTATTACTTAAAATCTTTTTAAATTTATTGAGACTTGACTTATGATGCAGAATATTATCTATCTTAGTAAAGGTTCTGTGTGCACATCTAAAGAACATTTATTCTGTTGTTGAGTGGAATGTTCCATAAATATCAATTAGGACAAGTTGCTTGATCGTATTGTTCAACATTCTTGTATTGTACATTCTTGCTAATTTATGTCTACTTTTTCTATCAACTATTGAGAAAGGGTGTTGAAATCCCTGACTATAATTGAAAATTTGTCTATTTCTCCTTTCAGTTCTGTCTGTTTCTGCTTCATTTACTTTGAAGCTATATTACTTGATACATAAATGCTTAGAATTTTTATGTCCTCTTGGTGGATTAGCCACTTAATATTATGAAGCTACTTTCTTTATCAGTGCTATTATTATTTATGCTAACATATAATTTGTCTTATATTAATATACATAATCCTTATACCTTTTTAGTGATGTCAGTATGGTATGTCATTTTTTGAAACTTGATCTTTTTGTGTCTTTATATTGAAAAGGTGTTTCTTATAGGCAGCATATACTTGGGTCTTTATATTTAATCCAATCTGACAATGTATGCCTATTAATTGGGGTGTTTAAACCACTTAAATTTGATTGATTGTTGACATGGTTGTATTTCAATCTACCCTTCAGCTGTTTTATTTTGATTTGTCACATATGTTTTTTGTTCCTTTTCTTTCACTCTTTCTCTACCTTCTTTTGGATTAATTGACTATTTTTTGTGATTTTATTTTATCTCTAGTTGACTAATTTGCTATACCTCTGTTACAGTATTTTGGTGGTTGCTTTAAGGTTTATATATACATATGTTACTTATCATAATCTACCTTTAAGTAATATCATACCACTTCATGTATAAAATAAAAGCCATACAGTATTGTACTTTTATTTCTCTTGTCCCTAACTTTATACTACTATTGCTATGTTTTACTCCTCCATGTGACATAAAGGCTAAAATATGTTGTTATTATCTTTGTTTTACATGGTCAATTACCACTTTTTCTAGGTAAGGAGAGACTTTATTTGAAAGAATTGTTCCAACAGGGGGGAAAGGGACTATTACATAGGGAAAATTCTCTGACCATGAGATCTGCAAGCATCTCAAAAGTTAGGAAGAAAAGAGCTTTTCTTTATTTTTTTGAATATTTGGACACCATGGCTTATTACTTATGTGTTTTTTGAATTTTGGTAGCATAACATAAAATTAACCATTCTAACTATTGGTAAGTGTACAGTTCAGTGGCATAAAGTACATTCACATTGTTGTACGGCCATTACTACTATCCATTTTCAGAACTTTTTCATCTTTCCAGACTGAAACTCTGTACTCATTAAATAATAACTATGCATTCCCTTCTCCCTGCAGCCTTTGAAAACCACCATTCTCCTCTCTGTCTTTATGAATTTGACTACACTGGTAAATCATGTAATCGTAAACATACAAAATTTGTTGTTTTGTGACTTTTTTTTTCACTTAGCATAATGTCTTCAAGGTTCATCCTTGTTGTAGCATGTTCAGAATTTCCTTCATTTTTAAGGGTTAATAATAGTCCATTGTCTGGATATATCACGTTTTATTGATCCATTCATGTGTTGATAGACAACACTGGAGTTACATCAACCTTTTGGCTATTGTGAATAATGCAGCTATGAACATGAGTGTACAAATATCTATTTGAATGCTTCTTTTCAATTCTTTTGGGACTATACCCAGAAATGGAATTGATGGATCATACAGTAATTTTGTTTTTGTTCTTTTGAGGAACAGCCAAACTGTTTTCCACAGCAGCTGCACCATTTTAATGTTCCCACCATCAATGCACGAGAGTTGCAATTTCTCTAGATCCTTGCCAACACTTGTTATTTTCTCCATTTTTTTTTGTAATAGCCATCCTAATCAGTGTTAAATGCTATCTCATTGTGGTATTCATTTGCATTTCCTTAATGACTAGTGATACTGAGCATCTTCTCATGTGCTCATTGACCATTTGTCTATCTTCTCAGGATAAATGTCTATTCAAGTCCTTTGCCCATTTTTTTAGTTGTTGTTGTTGTTGCTGAGTTGTAGGAGATCCTTCAATATTCAGGATATTAATCCCTTATCAGAGACATGATTTGTAAGTATTTTCTTCCATTCTTTGGGTTGCCTTTTCACTCTGTTGATAGTGTCCCCTGATGCACAAAAAGTTTAATTTTCGTGAAGTCCAATTTATCTGTTCTTTTCTTTTGTTGCCTGTGATTTTGATGCCATATCCAAAAAACTGTTACCAAATCCAATGCTTTCCAGATTATGTTTGCTTCTAAGAGTTTTACAGTTTTAACTGTTATGTTTAAGCCTGTGATCTATTTTGAGTTAGTTATACTATGTAGTGTGAGATCAGGGTCCAACTTCATACTTTTGCTTGTGGATATCCAGTTTTCCCAACATCAGTTGTAGAAAAGACTGTCCCCTCTGCATTGGCACTCTTGTTGAAAATAACTTGACAATAAAGAAGATTTATTTCTGGGCTGTCTATTCTATTCTGTTGGTCTATATGTCTGTCTTTATGCCAGTAATATACTGTTTGCATTACTGTAGCTTTGTAGTAAGGTTTAAAATGGGGAAATGTGAGACGTCCAACTTTATCTTTGTTTTTCAAGACTATTTTGGCTATTTGAAGTCCCTTGAGATTCCATATGAATTTTAGGATTGATTTTTCTATTTCTACAAAAAATGTCATTGGGATTTCACAAGGATTGCATTGAATCTGTAGGTCACTCAGGGTAGTATTGACATCTCAACAGTATTAAGTCTTCTAATCAATGAATACAGAATGCCTCCATTTATTTGTGTTTTCTTTAATTTCTTTCAGTGATTTTTCTAGTTTTCAGTGTACAAGTCTTTTACCTCCTTGGTTAAGTTGATTCCTAATTATTTTATTCTTTTTGATTCTATTGTAAATGGAATTGTCTTCTTAATTTATTTTTAGGATTGTTCATTCTTAGTGTATGAAAATGCAACTGATTTTTGTGTGTTGAGTTTGTCTTCTGCAACTTTGCTGAATTTGTTGATTAGTACTAACAGACTTTTTGTGGACTCTTTTGGTTTAATAACATCATGTTGTCTGGGAACACAGATAATTTTACTTATTCCATTCCAATTTGGATGACTTTTGTTTCTTTTTCCTGCCAAATTGCCTGGGCTACAACTTTCAATACTATGTCGAATAGAAATGGCTAAAGAGGGCGTCCTTGTCTTGTTTCTGATTTCAGAGGAAAAGATATCAGTCTTTCACCATTGAGTATGATTTTTGCTGTTTTTCATATATGGATTTTATTATGTTGAGATAGTTTCCTTCTATTCATAGTTTGTTTTTAATCATGAAAATTACTGAATTTTGTCAAATGCTTTTTCTGCATCAATTGAGATGATCATGTAGTTTTTCTTTCCTTCATTCTATTAATGTTATGTATTATATTAATTGATTTTTGTGTGTTGAAGCATCTGTGCATTCCAGGAAACAATCCCACTTAGTCATGGTGTATAAATCCTTTAATATTCTGTTGAATTCTGTTTTCTAGTATTTGGTGGAGGATTTTTGCATCAATGTTCATCAGGGATATTGATCTGTAGTTTTCTTTCCTTGTAGAATCTTTTTCTTACTTTGGTATCAGGGTTATGCTGGCATGATAGAATGGTTTAGGAAGTATTCCCCCTGCAATATTTTTGGAAGAGTTTGAGAAGGAATGGTGTTAATTATATTTCTTAATTTTTTTGTAAAATTCACCAGTGAAGCCATCTGGTCCTGAACTTTTCTATATTGGCAGATTTTTTGATTACTACTTCAATCTCCTCACTAGTTATAGGTCTACACCTAGTAAGTAATTTTCTGTTTCTTCATGATTCAGTCTTGATAGATTATGTGTTTCTAGAAATTTGTCCATTTCATTTAGGTTATTCAGTCTATTGGCAATCAATTGTTAATGGTACTCCTTATAATTTTTTTATTTGAGATGCAATTGACATATAACATTGCATTAGTTTAAGGTGTACAACATAATGATTCGATATATGTATATATTGTAAAATGATTACCACAATAAGTTTAGTTAACATCCATCAGTTCACACAGTTACAAATTTTTTTCTTGTGATGAGAACTTTTAAGATGTAATCTCTTAGCAACTTTCAAATATACAATACAGTACTGTTAGCTATAGTCACCATGCCATAAATTTCATCCTGCAAACTTATTTATCTTATAACTGGAAGTTTGTGCCTTCTGACCACCTTCACCCATTTCGCACACTCCTCACCCCCCACCTCTGGCAACCACCAATCTGTTTCTATGAGTTCGGTATTTTTAGATTCCACATGTAAATGAAATCATAGTGTTTGTCTTTCTCTGACTTATTTCACTTAGCAAAATGAACTCAAAGTCCATCCATGTTGTTGTACATGGCAGGATTGCCATCTTTTTATGGCTGCATAATATTTCATTGTAAGTAGATACCACATTTTCTTTATTCATTCATCAGTGGACACTTAGATTGTTTCCACGTTTTGGCTATGGTAAATAATGCTGTAATGAACATGGAGTGCAGATGTCTTTTCAAGATAGTGTTTTTGTTTCCTTAGGTATATACCCAGAAGTGGGATTTCTGGACCATATGGTAATTCTATTTTTAATTTTTGAGGGAAACTCGAGTGGCTGTCCGGGTTTCCCAACATCATTTTTTGAAGAGACTATCCTTTCCTTATTATACATGCCTGGCTCTTTTGTCATAAATTAACTGATCATATTTGCATGGGTTTATTTCTGGGCTCTCTATTCTGTTCCATTGACCTATGTTTCTGTTTTTATGACAATACCATACTGTTTTGAATACTATACCTTTGTAATACAGTTTGAAATCAGGAAGTGTGATGCCTCTAGCTTTATTCTTCTTTCTCAAGATTGCTTTGGCTATTCGGGGTCTTTTGTGAATCTATACAAATTTTAGGATTTTCTTTCTATTATTGTGAAAAATGTCATTGGAGTTTTGATAGGGATTGCATTGAATCTGTAAATTGCTTTGGGTAATATGAACATTTTAAGAATATCAATTCTTCCAATACATGACTATGGAATATCTTTCCATTTACTTGTGTCTTCTTCAAATTCTTTCATCAGAGTCTTGTAGTTTTCAGTGTACAGATATTTTACCTGTTTAAATTTATTCCCAAGTATTTTATTCCTTTTGATGCAATTATAAATGGGATTGTTTTCTTAATTTGTGTTTCTGATAGTTTGATATGAACATGTAGAAATGCAACTTGATTTTGTATCATGTAATTTTGCTGAAATTATTTATTAGTTCTAACAGCTTTTTGATGAAATCTTTAAGGTTTTCTATGTATAGTATCATGTCATCTACAAATAGTGACAGTTTTACTTCTGTCTTTCTTTCGATGCCTTTTATTTCTTTTTCTGGCCTAACTGCTCTGGCTAGGACTTACACTACTATGTTGAATAAAAGTGGTGAGAGTGGGCATCCTTGTCTTGTTCCTGAAGTTAGAGGAAAGCTTTTAGCTTTTCACCATGAAGTAGAATGTTAGGTGGCGGCTTGTTATATATAGCCTTTATTATGTTATAATTATATTATATTTCTTTTTATTTCTGTAAAATTGGTAGTAATATCTTCACTTTCATTTCAGGTTTCTTTATTTTAGTCTTTTCTTTTTTTTCTTAGTCAATATAGCTAAAAGTTTGTGAATTTTGTTGATCTTATAAAGACTCAATGTTTTATTTCATTATTTTTCTCTATTGTTCTTCTATTCCCTCTTATTTGTCTCTGCTCTAATAGTTCTTATTTCCATTCTGTGCTACTTTACGTTTAGTGTGTTCTTCTTTTTTAATTCCTTAAAGTGTAAAGTTAGACTGTTGATTAGAGATCTTTCTTCTTTTTAATGTAAGCATGTACACCTATAAATTTCCCTGTTAGTACTGCTGTCATTATATGTCATAAGTTTTGGGGTTATATGTTCATTTTCATTTGTCTCAAAACATTTTCTAATTTCACTTGTGACTTATTCTTTGACCCATGGTTTTTTAAGAGTGTGTTGTTTAATTTCCACATATTATGAATTTTCCAGTTTTCCTTCTTCTGCTGCTTTCTACTTTCCATTGTGATCAGAAAAGATACTTTGTATGATTCAAATCTTTAAAAATTTGTTGACTTGTTTTGTGTCCTGATATGTGGTCTATCATGGAGAATATTCCATGTACACTGGAGAAAAATGTATATTTGATGCTGTCAGGTGGAGTATTCTATATATGTCTGTTAGGTCCAGTTGGTCTATAGTGTTGGCTCAAGCCTTTCTATTTCCTTGTTCATCTTCTGTCTGATGTTCTATCTATTATTGAAAGTAAGGTATTGAAATCTCCTACTACTTTTGTAGAGCTTTCTATTTCTGTCTTTAATTCTGTCAGTGTTTACTTTCCCTATTTTGGAACTGTGATGTTTGGTGCATATATGTTTATAATTGTTACATATTCTGGCTGAATTGACCCTTTTATCAATACATAATGTCCTTCTTTGCCTCTTGTAACAGTTTAAAATTGCGGTTTAAAGTAACAGTTTAAAGTTGTAACAGTTTAACTTGAAGTCTATGTTGGCTCATATCAGTATAACCACCTCTGCTCTCTTTTGGTTACTGTTTGCATGGAATATCTTTTTCCATCTTTTCATTTTCAACCTATAAGTATCCTTAGATCCAAAGTGTCCTTTGTCTGTAATGATCTAGATATAGTAATGAGAGCTCTTTTTGTTCCTTATTTCCTCTGTTACTGCCCACTTTTGTGTTTACTTCCCTTTTTTTGGTGACATTTGATCCCTTCCCATTTCCTTTTGTGTATATTCTATAGATATTTTCTTTGTGGTTACCATGGGGATTTCATATAACATCCTAAAATTATAGCAATCTTTTAAAAATTATTGTCAACCCCTCTTCAACCACATACAAAAACACTACTCCTTTACAGCTCCACGTGTCCCACTTTATGTTTTTTTTTTTTTTGAGGAAGATTAGCCCTGAGCTAACTACTGCAAGTCCTCCTCTTTTTTGCTGAGGAAGCCTGGCCCTGAGCTAACATCGTGCCCATCTTCCTCTACTTTATACGTGGGACGCCTACCACAGCATGGCGTGCCAAGTGGTGCCGTGTCTGCACCCAGGATCTGAACTGGTGAACCCCGGGCCGCTGAGAAGCGGAACATGCGGACTTAACCGCTGCACCACTGGGCCGAGCCCCCCACTTTATGTTATTGATGTCACAGATTACATCATTATATACTGTGTACCCATTAACATTGATTTATAATTATTTTATACATTTGTCTTCTAAATCCTATAGAATATAAAAACTATATTTAACAACCAAATACAATAATACTACTTTTTATGTTTACCCATGAATTTACTTTTACTGAAGAACTTTATTTCTTCATATGGCTTTGAGTTACTAGCTAGTGACCTTTCATTTCAATCTAATCTTTCATATCAATCTAATGGACTCCCTTCAACATTTTTTTGTAGAGCAGGTCTACACATAATGAACTCCTTTAGCTCTTGTGTTTCTGGGAGTGTCATAATTTCTCCTTCATTTTTGAAGGATAGTTTTGATGAATGTAGAACTTTTGGTTGTCAGTTTTTTCTTTCAGCATTTTATATGTCATCTCACTGCCTTCTATTCTCCATGGTTTCTGATGAGAAATCACCTATTTGTTGAGTATTCCCTGTATGTGAGGGGTCACATCTCTTTTGCTGCTCCTACAATCTTCTGTTCATATTTGTCTTTTGACAGTTTGGCTAAATTGTGTCTCAGTATGGAGTTTTTTCTGAGCTTCTTTTATATGTAAATTCATGTCTTCCATTGAATTTGCTAAGATTTTGGCCAGTATTTCTTCAAATATTCTTTCTGGCCCTTTCTCTCTCTTTCTTTTTGGACTCTCATAATGCATATGTTGATCTGCTTGATAATATCCCACAGGTTCCTTAGGACCTCCTCACTTTTCTTCATTATTTTTCATTCTGCTTCTCTATGTGGATAATTTGAATTGTCCCTTCTTCAAGTGTGCTGATTGTTTTCTGCCTGCTCAGATCTACTTTTGAATCTCTCTAGTGAATTTTTTCATACCCACTACTATACCTTTCAGCTCTTGAATTTCTATTCATTTCCATTTAACAATTTCTATCTCTTCATAGTTGTTCTCATTTTGTTCATATATTGTTTTCCTGGTTTCCTTTGGCTTATTGTCTATGGTTTTCTTTAGCTCTCTGGTAATATTTGATACAGTGATATGAAGTATTTTTTTAGTAATTCTAATGTCTGGACTTTCTCAGAGATTGTTTCTTTCAATATATTTTTTTCCTGTGAATGGGCCATACTTTCCTGTTTCTTTATATACCTTGTGATTTTTTCTGATGGAAGCTTAATCTTTGAATACTATAATGTAGTAAGTGTGGAAATCAGATTCTCCTCTTTCCCCAAGGTTGCTGTTTTTGATTGTTGAAGTCTGAAGTCATTCATTTGTTTAGTGAATCTTCCAAATCTTTTTTAATACCAAGACTGCATTCCCTGTCATCTGTGATCTCCAAAGTCTCTGTTCCCTTAGCTTGTGTTCAGCTAGTGTTTTGAAAGAGATTTCCTTGAATGGCTGGAGCTAATTTTTTTAAAAGATGAAAGAATTAAAACAACCCCCTCTTCTCCCAGTTTTTGCAGATTGGCTCTGTGCTGTGGCACTTCTTCAACACGCATGCTAGTCTATTTACAAATTTGCTTTAGCCTTCACTTCAGGCTTGTATAGAGCCTAGATATCAACCAGAGGTAAAAATCTTAGGATCTTCTCAGTTTTTTCTGAGCATGAGTCCTACCCTTGTCTTGAACACAGCTTTCTAAATTCATCATTAATAGATGTTTTTGAATACCAAATTTCCTGAAGAAATTCTCTCCCCAGCTTTTCTCTGAGGCCTTATGTGATCTATTGTATAGCTCAATGGTAATCTTTTGCCCCAGGGATTGCAGGTTTTTCTTTCACCTTATAATTCTTTTGAGCCATGCCCATGACTTTTTGTTAGGCAAAACAGAAACAAGCACCTGTGTCAATACTTCAAGTAGCCCACAGACAGGTTAGAAGAGACAAACACAATAATTTGGAAATAAGCTCTGCTCTGCATTCTCCAGAAGCAAGGACCAGGGTTCCACACTGGAAACACAGGCTGCCATCTTGAAGACTTCCAGTGATCTGGGGGAAGGGTTGGCAAAGGGCAAGTAAAACCACCATACAGATTTTCTATTCCTTTTAAGTTGCCTTTTTCTTGATATAACATTAACTTGTTTACTGTAAACTTGGACTCTTTTCTGAAGTTCTGATAAAGTTGATTCTAATTGTTTCTTCTTTAAAAAAGATGTTTCTGTGTAGGATCGGGAGTTTGGAGCTGCCTGCTCCACTATTTTACTGATATCACTCTCTCATATTCATTTTTATGTTATTGTTGGATTCTGTTTTAAAAAACTCTGTTGAGCAATTTTGTGTCTATGTTCGTGAGAGATATTGATCTTCAGTATTTTTTTCTGTTGTCTTTGTCTGGTTTTGATATCAAGGTCATTTTGGCCTTATAAAATAAGTGAGGATGTGTTTCCCCTGGCTCTATCATCTGCATGATACTGTGTAGAATTGGTAGTATTTAAACATTTGGTAGAATTCACCAGTGAAATGATCTGGGTCTGGAAATTAATTTTTGAGTAGTTGTAAACTATGAATTTAATGTCTTTTATAGATATAGAACTATTCATTTTATCTTTTTTATCTTGGTGAGTTTCTGTAGTTTGTGTTTTTTGTCAAACTTGTCCATTTTATATACATTGTTTAATTTATGTATTTAGAGTTGTTCATAGTATTCTCTTATTATCCTTTTAATGTCTAAAGGATCTGTATTGAGATCCTCTCTTTCGTTCCTAATATTGGTAAATTGTGTCTTATTTTCCCTTTGTCACTTCTGCTAGAAGTTTATCAATTCTACTCATCTTTCCAAGAGATGCTTTTGGTTTTATTGATTCTATTTCTTTCCTATAATCACTTTCTTTATTTTTTAATTTATTTTTTAAAGATTGACACCTGAGCTAACATCTATTGCCAATCTTCTTTTTTTCTTTCTTTCTTCTTCTTCTCCCCATAGCCCGCCAGCAAATAGTTGTATATTCTAGTTGTGGGTCCTTCTGGTTGTGCTATGTGGGACACCGCCTCAACATGCCTTGATGAGTGGTCTCATGTCCGTGCCCAGAATCTGAACCAGCAAAACACTGGGCCGCTGAAGTGGAGCATGAGAACCCATCTACTTGGCCACAGGGCCGGCCCCTCACTTCTTTATTTTCCTCTCTTATATTTATTATTTCCTTCCTTCTGCTTGACTTGGTTTTATTTTACTCTTCATTCTCTCATTTCCTAAAGTGGAAACTTGGAATATTGATTTCTCACTTTTCTTCTTTTAAAGTAGTTATGTACTGCTATAAATTCCCCTCTAAATACTGCCTTAACTGCATCCCACAAATTTTGGTGTTTTGTATTTTTTATTCAGTTCAAAAATTTACTAATTTCTCTTGAGATTTCCTTTTTGACTAATGAATTAATTAGAAGTGTGTTTAATTTCTAAGTACATGGAATTTTTACTGTTGTCTTTCTATTATTGATTTATAGCTTAATTCTGTTATGGTTAAAGAAAAATATTTGTATGGTTTTGACTATTTTTAACTGGTTAAGATTTACTCTATGACACAGGAAATGGTCTATCTTTTTTAATGTTCTATATGCACTTGAATGAATGCGTATTCTGTTATTATTAGGTGCAGTGATCTAAAATTATTAATGAAATCTAGGTGAGTAATGGTAATGTTGTTTTATTCTTACCCTTGTTAATCTTCTCTTTTTTAGTTCTATCACTGAGAGATAAGTGTTGAAATCTCCAACTATATTTGTGAATTTGTCTACTTCTCTTCTTAGTTCTGCCAATTTTTTTTCCTTCAGATATTGTAAAGCTCTGTTGTTCAGTGAATATGTATTTAACATTTTTTTTGTGAGTCCATCATTTTATCATTGTCATGATGTTAATGTACCTCTTTTTTGCTGGCAACTTTCTTTGCTTGGAAGCCTAGTTTGTCTGATAGTTGTAAAGTTGCTCCAGGTTTCTTTTGATAATTTTTTGCATGGAATATCTTTTTCTATCATATTGCTTCTATCCTACATATATCATTATGTGTGAAATGAGATTTTTGTAGACAACATATATTTGGGTCATATTTTTAGTCTTTCTGGCAATCTTTCCCTTTTAATTGTTATGTTTAGACCATTTGCATTTAAAGAGATTATTGATATGCTTAGATTTAGGTCTAAACTTAATTGTTTTCTCTTTCTTCTCCCTCATCTATATTCCTCCATTTCCCCTTTCTGCCTTCTTTTGCATTATTTCAACATTTATTAGTATTTCATTTTAATTTAAATTCTGTATTTTTTACTTTATCTTTTTGTATAACTATTTTGGTGATTGTTTTAGAGATTTCCATATAGATACTTAACTTTTCACAATCTACTTAGAATCAATATTTTATTATTTCAAATGGAGTATAGAATCCTTAACACCTTATAAATTCATTTACTGCCTCCTTTCTATTTCTCTTATATATTACATATGCATACACTGAAAATCCCTTCAAAGTTACATTTTTTTCTTTCAACCGTCAAACATTTTAAAGAACAGTAAATGAGAAGATTAGTTTATTTACCAGATGTTTACCATTTTTCTTATTATTTCTTCATTCTTGATGTTCCAAGTTTCCTTCTGGTTTTATTTCTCTTCAGTCTAAGTGAAAAACTTCCTTCAACATTTCTTTTAGAGAATGTCTCTTGGCAATGAATCCTCTTCATTTTCCTTCTTCATAGAATGTCTTTGTTTATCCTTCATTCATTAAAGATATGTTTCTGGATATAGAATTTTTGGTTGGCAATTATTTTCATTAACACTTGAAAAAAGTTTTGCTTCCTTTCAGCCACTATGGTTTCTGATGAGAAACCCACAGTTATTCAAGTTGTTGTTTTCCTATAGGTAATGTGTAATTTTTGTTCTGTCTGCTTCAATACGTTTTATTTGTGGTGTTTTTCAGCAGTTTGATTACAGTGGGTATGGGTATGTATTCCTCTGAGGTTATCATGTTTGAAGTTTCATGATCTTCTTAAATTAGTTGGTTTATGATTGTTACCAATTTGGAGAAACTTTCAGCCATTAATTTATCTAATATCTTTCAACACTGTACTCATTTCCTCTATTTCTGGGACTCAGATGACATGAATGTTGGGCCCTTGATATTGTCTCTGAGTCTTTAATTTTTAAATGACATTCCTCCCTGAAAATTAATTGATCACCTATTAAACAATACTTGGGTAAGAGAAAAACTAGAAATGATAATTATGAAATTTAAAAAAAAGAGATCATGAAATCAGTACGTATTAAGACCTTTGTCATATGAAAAGCATAGTTAGAGGAAAATTCAAAGCTTTACACTTTTTTCATCAATAACGACTAAAGAATGATAAAAAATAAATTAAATTTATAGTTCAAAAAGTTAAAAAACAACAAAGTAAATCAAAACAAAATATAATGAAGGACATAATATATACGGAAGTAGAATGTAGTAATAATGTAGAAAAAAGCAAAACATTGTTTTTCCTGGTTTCTTGAAAAATATTAATAGAAATACCACTAGCTAACATAATCAAGAAGAAAAGGAGAAATCAGACATAGAAAATAAGAAATTACAAGGATAAATAACTATTGAATCAGAAGAAATGTTAAAAAATTATTCAACCTACTTTGCAGACCTCTATGAAAGTGAATTTTAAAACTTTATGAGATGACTAATTTCGCTAGAGAAATACTGGTTACCAAAATTGACGCTATTAAAGATAGAAGGCCTAAATAGACCAATTGTCCTAGAAGAAAGAGAAAAAGTTATCAACTAGTCCACCAAAAAAGCTCATGTCCTAGAAGATTTCACAGGGGAATTCTGCCAAACTTTTAAAGACCAGATTGTTCCTTTGATTTATAAATTGTTTTAGATTATTGGAAACCAAGGAAAACTGCTTATAATTTTTTAGATAAACCAAATATAACTTTGATGTTTAAGTCTGATAAAGACAGTATGAAAAATTAAAAGTATTTTAATTTAATTTTAATAAAAAATAATTTAATTTACAAGAAAGAAACATGTAATCCAGTATAAGAATCCTCTCCTGCTCTTCACGTCCAGCCCTAGCTGCTATTCTATACCTCCTTCAGGATTAAGATAGCAGGTTACCCTAACTGCCTCCACCAACATTTCTGGTAGTCATTCCATACCTCCTTCCCAATCAGATGATTTCTGACCTACCATGTTACCAACACATCTTTGGTCACTACCAGTGACCTCCAACATGAACATCCCAATGGATATTTATCAGTTTTCATCTAGTTTTAGTTAAAATCTCTGCAATCATTGGCACTCAGTGACATTCTTCTCTCCCTTATTTTTTTTAATGCCCTCTCAGGCTACTATTCAGTATGCCTTGATGAAGACTGGACAGCCAAATGCTTCTCACCAACTCCAACCCCACATATGCAATCGAATGCTAGACTTTTCCACTGGAATACCTTTGATGCACCTAAAATTTGGTGAGAGTATAAATGAACTCATCTTTCATATACGAAGTTTCCCTTAGTAGTCATTGTCCTATTTGTGTTAACTAGTTTCCAAAGATGGCCTCTGATGAATGATGACTCGGTTTTCATATCTTTTTGTAGTTATTTTCCACAATGAATGTGGGCTGGCTCTGTAACCAAAGAATAAAGAGGTGATGATGTGTCATTTCTGGGCCTCAGCTTTAAGAAAGCCTGACAGCTTCCCCTTTTACACTATTGGGAGCCGTGAGATGCCCTGTAAGAGGATCAGCTACCCTACTGTAAGAACAACTGGAGAGCCAGCATGGTGAGGGAGAGGCTCTGAGACTACATGAAGAGAGGGAGGCCCAGCAGTCCCAAATGAGTCTGGCTTTCCAGCTATCCCCTTCCAAGGACCCAGGTATGTACATAAACTGTCATAGACTTTCCAGACTGGTCAAGCCCTTAAACGACCACTGACCCACCAATATTGAGTGGGACAGAAGAATCAACCAGCACATAATCTAAGAGGTTATAAAATGGTGGTTGTTTAAAGCCACTCTCTATGCACTGCCTTACCCAACAGCCACCACCACCACTCACCCACACAACCATACAACAAAATCCTCTCCATTAAAGACAGACATCTGCTCAGCTCTGCCCATACTAGGGTCTTCCCATCACATTAAGCAGGATACTCTACACATTCTTGCTCCTGCCATGGTGGTTCTCTTTCTTGTACGTAGGCTTCTAGCCATTCTTACCCATGCCTAACTCTCCAGTGCCACCACATGCAGTGTCATGGTTCAATTCCATCATTAATCTCTGTCACAGGTATGTTTGGTTTTTATTTAAGTTCTATTATATCACTCCTCTGTCATACACAGGGATTCCACAGATACACATATAACAAAATTTTCCATATGTGTGGCTCTGGAACCTATACTTGGATTTGGAATATACTTTCTCTTTATAGGGACAATTATTACATTATGGCTTTTTCCATGCTTTTTATATGCTTTGTGTGTCTCTGTGTGTGCTCTCATTTTCCCCATTCAAGTGATTCTGGATGGACTGGGTCAACTGTCCAAGTTGTAGTCTATGCCCAGTTGTTCCTGAATTACTTTCCTACTGCTACTAGAACAACTTTCCACAAATTTAGAGGCTTAGAAATCCCATGAATTTATTCTATTACATTTCTGGGAAGTCAAGAGTCAGAAATGGTCTTAGTGGGCTAAAAATCAAAGCGTCAGCAGAGATGTGTTCCTTTTGGAGGCTCTAAGAGGGAATCCATTCTTTTGCCTTTTTCATCTTCTAGAGGCCTTCTACATTCCTTGGCTCATGGCCCCTTCCTCCATATTCAAAGCCAATAGTGTAGCCTCTTGAGTTTGATCTCTTCTCTGACCTCTGTTTCTGTGATCTTATTCTCTGAATCTGACTCTGACCCTCTTGTCTCCCTCTTATAAGGACTCATGTGATTATATTGGACCTACCTAAATAATTCAGGATAATCTCCTCATTTCAAGATCCTTAATCACATGTGCAGTCTCTTTTTCCATGTAAAGTAACATATTCACAGATTACAGAGATTAGGATGTGGACACTTTGGGGAGGGCATTATTTAGTCTACCACAAAGATTCACATCTGTCTCAGATTAGGTGCCAAAATACATTCGTCCCACACTAAAGTCCCCAAAAGGCTGAACCCATTACAGCATCAAGCCAAGTCCAAAATCTCATGGCAATCTAGGTTTTTTCTATTATGGTCCTCAAAATTCTACCATCCCCTACCCATTGCCATTCCAAATCTACTTCCACATTTTTAGGTATTTGTTATAGCAGCACTCTATTTCTATTACCAAAATTTGTATTAGTTTCCTTTTACTGATATAACAAATTATCACAAATTTAGGGCTTTAAACAACATACACTTATTCTGTCATATTTCTGGAGGTCAGAAGTCATAAATGGTCTTACTAGGCAAAAATAAATACGTAGGTAAGGCTGCATTCCTTCTGTAAGCTGTAGGGGAAAATTCATTCTCTTGCCTTTTCCAGCTTCCAGAGGCTGCCTGTATTCCTTGGCTCATGGCCCCTTTGTCCATTTTCAAAGCCAGCAAAGTAGCATCTTCAAGTCTATCTCTTCTTTGACCTCTGATTCTGTGGTCTCCTTCTCTGACCCTGAATTTGACCCTTCTGCCTCCCTCCTGTGATTATATTGGGCCTGCCGGGATAATCTCCTCATCTCAAAATCATTAATTTAACCAAACTTGCAAAGTCTTTGTTGTAATGTAAGGAAATATATTCACAGATTCTAGGAATTAGGATGTGGATATCTTTGAGAGTCCATCATGCAGCCTACCATAGCCCTCAATCCCAATTCTCCTAGCTCTATGTCCTGACCTTTCAAACTGACCATTGACAGAACCATTTGGCAGCAACACAGCATTGATGTTGAGCAAAACACTGCAGGTTCTCCCAGTATTCATGCTGCAGCTTCCAATATCCTAGCCTTCTCTAACTCTAGTTGCCTTTCTAAACTCCTGCCTCTGGCCAATTTCCTTCATATTACTTCATAAAGATGACAATCTGGTTTCTTTCTCAGCTCCTATTTACATTCTCTCACTAAGTTGCCAGCATTGCACCAAAAACTCTCCTCACAAACCAAAATTCTTGGTAAATGGCAGGAGATTATAAATAACAATTATCTATTCATTTCAAAAATACTTAAAAGCAAAGTTGTTTTTACAAAAGGTTAGTTTCAGGGAAAATACTTAACTCTATAAAAGATGGCATGGAGTAATAAACTTCCAAAGAAGATAACTGAGCAAGCAATCAGATTGGCTTGCCAAAAGTTGATGGGTGCCAAAAGTAGATAATGAGACTTAATGAATCAAAGCACAACAGTTTATTACTCACAGCATAGGAAACAGCATGAACATCAGTATGGTAGCACAGGTGTCCCTGTCTCCAAGTCCCACAGGGCCCAGATGGTGGCTTCACACACAGTGAGTTGTACCACAGCTGAGAAAGCAAAGAGCAAGGGCTCTGAACCTTTTGTAGCAAGCAGCAAACAGGTTAGTTCTCTTTTCCAGGGAGTAAGCAGTCACACAGTAGTTAAGCTAAGATTGCCTTGACCTATGTAATTGCCTATGTGACTAACTACAGAAATTGCTTAGTATCAAGGGACAGTTAGGCACTGCAGTTTGGATGTGCAGAGACGCTCGGGACCCATGGTGAACTGCTTTCCCCAACAGTTATAAAATCCATGTATAGTATTGTAATATATCACAGGGGGCAAAACAAGAAGTCAGTGTTGTGTATGCACAGCATTTAGCCACTGGATCTAGAGGTAAGTCTCAGGAATGAAGAGCACCTGGAATTGTTAGGAGATGGAATGAAAATTGTGAAGAGCTGTAACAGAGAGGAAGGGAAAAGGAAAGAGTGGGAATTGCTAGAGCATGAGTAAGTTGGGGACTTCTTATATTACAGGACTCTGGTACTTTAGAATAAGATAGCTATAAGTTGAATTCTGGCTTGTCACATCTATATAAGGGAATAATAATGCATACATTGAGGAAACAATGTGAGAATCAACTGAACAGCTTATATAAGGCATAATTGGATTTAAAAATCCTCTGCATTCCTTGTTAATATAAATTTTCAAAATTTTGCTGATTTTTTTATTGTAATTATTTTTATCTTTATGGCAATTAATCCTCTTATATACATAAAAGTATTAGGCATAAAATGAAATGAGCTGTGTAGCTCTGACAAAAACCCTAGAGGTAATATAAGAATGAGGTATAAACAATGTTGCTCATGGTGTGTATGGGTAATTTTGCTAGTGTGTTTGTAGGTTGATGTAGAAAAATATGTGAGAATTCCACATTACCTGATACACAAAGATCTCACATATAGTTATCTATGCGGATAAGATTTACCGTACTACCTCCAATTGGAAAAAGGGCTATTTCTCTAACCAGTGTTATTACCATAAATTAATTATTCAGTTAAACAACCATTGATGACTACTTGATTTCAGGAAGTGTCCTGAAAGTTGGATATGCAAAGACCAATCATTCAAGGCCCTACCTTTCAAAGATCAAACATCTCAGTGAAAGAAGCAATCATATAAGCATATAGGTCTTAGAGGATAAGTTACTTATTCAAGGTCACAGAACGAGTAGTGGTAGTAATAAATTGTCCACTCTAGTTCTGCCAGTCTATAGTCTCAAGCAATTGTTTTCAACAAAGTTTCCTCTTATAGTCTTCTCCATTTTAACTTATCTCACTTCCCCTGGCTCTGCTTGCCCATAAATTATTAAAATATGCACAGTAAGTTAATAGACTTGTATCAGGAGGCAGCTTCCAGGGAAAGATTGCTGGAAGCCTCTCTGTATTTTTCTACTGCTTCCCCAGGGAAAAATTCTGGAAGTAAAGCTTTGTTTATCTGTGAGTGGTACAGGGATCTAAGGCAGGACTTTCACCTTCTCTTTCCTAGCTAATAACTGTTCCAGAAAAACTGCTTTCTTAGTCGTGGACCCCATTTAAGGAGTAATAACAGAAGGGACAGCTCCAGCTTCCAAGCTTTTCAAATTAAGTAATGCCTGCATGATCCTCAGAGACGGCCTCTAATGTTTCTGTCATTGTCCAAATTGCCTAATCCTTTCTGATGTATAAAAATGTCAGATAGTTGGCCCCAAGCTGGTTGGTTTCAGCATAGATCCTCTGAACTCTGACTTAGTCTTTTGAGGGATGCTACAACCTTGTGAGTTCCTGGATTTTTCAAGTGTCCTCCTGTGTTGCCAGGAAGATGACTCTGTTGTCAAGAATGAAATCTGTATCTCAACAACTGTAACAGAAGCAGTGTTTCCATGGTGAATGGAAAAAGACCCACCTTTGGAGTTCAGCAGGTCTGGATGCGAATCTAAGCACCACCACTTGACAACCTAATTTGCCTAACTCATCTCAGCATATTTCTTCAACTGCAGAAGGGGAACAATAATATCTTTCTCTCAGGTCTTTGGTAAATAACAAATGTAAAGAATTGAGCACACAGTTGGTATTCGATATAGGTTATTACACGAATGATATGTTTATGTTATTCCTCAATATTGTTGAGCTCCTTGAGACAAGGACACTGCGTGAATCATCTCTGTGTCCTTCAAACTCTTAGCAGTGTTTAAAGTGTCAGTGAATATTTGTGGAGCACAGCTAACCAGGACTCAGTCTTTATATCTGAAAAACAGATGAGTATTTCAACTCTGAATTTTTACAGCTCTGTATAAACTACTCATATGCCAATGTTGATATTGATCTCTATTATACACAAAGTAAAATGTTGCTGCATATAACACTCTTGCCATGATGATTTTCGTTTTTGCTGTTGAGCTATATGGGACTAGGCTTGACTGCAGCATTTCCAGTCCTCAAATCCAGACAGGGCAATATACAAAGGCTGAAAGATTTGGTTTCTTACAGCATCTCTTTTTTAAGAGCAGAGAAATATATCCAAGAAGCACTTCAGCAGACTTCCCCTCAGGGCGCATTGCCCAGATCTGGGCCACACACAATCCTAAATCAGTCAAAGACAAGGAAAGTCATGTGAGAGAGGAGGTGTGTGTGTAATGGGTATGTGGAGGCAGAGGGAATGTGGTTGTGTGCATGTATCTATGTGCCCATGCCTAATGAATGGTTGATTCCTGGGTCCATCAAAATGGCGCAGAGTAGGGGCCGACTGTGTGGTGGAGTGGTTAAGTTTGCTTGCTCCACTTCGGCAGCCCAGACTTTCGCCAGTTCGAATCCTGGGCGTGGACATGGCACCGCTCATCAAGCCATGCTGAGGTGGCATGCTGCATGCCACAACTAGAAGGACCCACAACTAAAAATATACAACTATGTACCAGGGGGCTTTGGGGAGAAAAAGCAAAAATAAAATCTTTAAAAAAAAAAAAAAAGATTGTGCAGCGTTAAAATGGTCTGATAGTTCAGATTTTAAGGAATGGGAGACAGCCAACGTGAAATGTGCATAAATTTACCTATTTAATGGCTTCATGATAATCCCATTGTATCTATCTAGTAATTGTTAAAGCCTTGCAAATGGGATCTGACATATGCATAATCCCCTGGATAAGACTTTTCTACCCTTGCCAGTGCTGGAATGGGCACTGACTTTGATTGTTTCCATGGCTGACCAAATGTTTACCTTTTGATTGATAATTTTTTTCTGTAACTATTCTTTTAATAGTTTTATTCTTAAGTTTTAAAGACGCCTTGAAATATCTTCCCTGATTTTGTAGTTCAAACTTAGCAAACAAATATATTTACCTGGGGTATCAATTGTGGCCACCGCCATGAACACCTATTGGAAAGCTTTTACATTCTGGAGTTTTCTCTCAGGCTTTCACATCTGTTCATGTTCATGTAAGAAGCTCTTTCCCATGGGGTAATTCTGGCTTCAGATTACAAGTGTAAGGACTGAATAAACTAGTGGTCACTTGTCACATAAATTTCAAGAGGCATGGAAATGCTGCTGCAATGTTGAGTTCTCTGAAATACACCAGATTTGAGACATGATCACCAGTGGCGCAGTGATAGCTAATGTTTATTGCACAGTTACCATAAGACAACTACTTTTTTAAGTGTTTTAATCATGGTAATTAATTTAATGATCAAAGCAAAGTCCCTATAAGTTTAGGTATAGGCATTTCCCAATTTTATCAATAAAGATATCGATAGAAAGGTTCAGTGACATGCTGACAGTCATTCAGCAGGCAGATAGTGGAAGCAGGATTTTTACCCAATCCATCTCCCTTCAAAGCCCAACCTCTTAGCCACTGTGGCACATGGCTTCTACTCCAATGGCGGGACAGGAGAGGTGCTCGGATTCTTTTATTTTGGGGAAGTCAGTGAGACCCAGTGCAAAGGGCATGAATAATGTTAATAATAATGTGCCTTCTAATTTTCTCTAAAGATGAATGAGAGAAAATATCATGCTTAGCACCTGGAATTTATGTAGAAACCCAGTGAATGATATATGGGATATATAGAAAAAAGACAAAAGAAGAAAACAACTTTTTTGTGTTGTTTAAGAGTGGTTGGGGCCAGCCCAGTGGCGCAGCAGTTAAGTTTGCACGTTCTACTTCTGGGCGACCCAGGGTTCGCCGGTTTGGATCCCAGGTGTGGACATGGCACTGCTTGGCAAAAGCCATGCTGTGGTAGGCGTCCCACATATAAACTAGAGGAAGATGGGCACGGATGTTAGCTCAGGACCAGTCTTCCTCAGCAAAAAGAGGAGGATTGGCAGTAGTTAGCTTAGGGCTAATCTTCCTCAAAAAAAAAAAAAAAAAGAAAGAAAGAAAGAAAGAAAGAGTGGTAATAACCTAACTCTGGGAAAAAAGACTATCAATTATTTTATAAATGTCTTCTCAGACCACCCACAGGGTCTGAATGGGGTTTCCTCTGAAAAATAAGAATGGTCTGCTGTTACACATTCTAGATGAAGGTGGGTCTTGGGGCCTAAAATGAGGGTACTATAGAATTCCCCCTTCTTAGACTGAGATAAGGGAAGAATTTTCCAACACTCTGTTCTGTGCTAGTAGTAAGTTTGGCCATGATTCTGAGGTGGAAAGGCTCATAGAAAATCCTGGTGGTGGAGGTGATGAACTGCCCCTGGCCATTTGGAGGCAGGCTGGGGGTCAGGCAGAAAACTGGCATAGTGAGAAATCTCAGAATGGATCTGAGGTCTATGAATAGTTATAAGTCCTAGTATTTGTGTTACACTTCTCTCCCACAGTCCAAGAAGTGTCAATAAAATCTTATTAAACATTACAGCCTGGTTTCTGCTGTGCGGTGAGAAATCTGGGAACGTCCTAAGTCCATGCCTGGAGTTAAGAGGCAGAGGTGAAAGAGCAGGATCCCCTCCGTTGAGGCCTGAGTGCTGATGGCTGAGACAGTCACTGGTCTGGAACCAAAACGCCCTGGGGAGGAACATCATAGGGTCAGAAGTGGCAGAGGTAGACTGGTGTGGCAGCAGGGCAATAAGTCCAGAGTAAACAGAAGGACTCCAGGGAACTTTTTCACATCACAGAGAAAGCAGCAGTAGGGCCACCTCTAGCAAATCTGATTCATCAAACCAAATTATACAAAGGACTCCTCCTCTCTTTGATCAGGAAGATGGCCTTGGCTTTTTTGCTTTTGTCATTTTAACAAGGGGAGAATTACCATTAGTACAGAAAACTCTGTACAAAGGCTAAAAACTGCTTAACCTTTTAGTTTAGTTTAGTTTTTGCTCTGTTAATCCTAAACCTAGGTGACAGATCATGAAAAAAGAGATGAGGTATTGAAATAAAGAGCAAGTCTCAGTCTTCAGGGTAGCAAGGATTGATCATACCCAGGATTTCAATGAAGGTCACAGGCCCTGGAGACAAACAATTCTATGGTGAAAAGTATGGCTCTACCACTAATCAGCCGAATGATCTGTTGATTGTTACCAAACCTCTGGGAGCCTTTCTTTCTTCACCTGTGGAAAGGAGCTGATGAGGGTACCTGTGTGAAAATTTTAAACTGGTGTGTATTTGGTGAAACAGTCACTCATAAACTGCTGGTAGTACTGTGAAGTCATTCAATCTTTATGGAAGCCTGCATCAAAGGTTAAATACGCAGAAGCACTAAATCTATAATGTCCCTTCAACAATTTATTCTAAAGGAAATAAATGGACATGTATACAAACATGCAAGTAAAAGATTGTTCACTAGTGTATTGTTATTAACATGAAAAAATGCCCTAAATGTGCATTAAGTCTCAGCTTAACTTCCTCTGGGATGCATTACTTGACTACACTTAAACAAGGTTATTTTCCTCCCTTCCTAGGAAGGTATGCAGCCCTTCCTGGGGTCAGTTCTGAGTTGGTCTCCCAGGGTCCTGGAGGAGGCTTCTGGATGGTCTGCAGAGGGCACTGTACCTAGGGAGCGAGAGAGTTGTGGGTGGGGACCTTTGGCTGGGTTGTGCAGTTCTCCTTGAAATCCAGCACTCACACCCTTCAGTCTGCACCTCCCTTGATTTCCACTGCCTCGGTGGCTCCACTTCATTAGCTATGCACCACCTGTGCCCCCTGCAGGAATGCCCTTTCTAGACAGAGTGTTCAGAAAGGCTTTCATGGCCTCTGCTCCTGTGTAGTAGCCCCGTGCTTGCCTGCTTGCCCCTTCACAGGGATCCATTCACTTAGGGGCACAAAGCTCTACCCTTTCCATTTCCCTGTTTCTGTCTTTGCCTCCAACCTCCCTCCCTGGCCTCCATACCTCTTCTTTGCTGGTCCCTACTTCTGAGGTGGTATGAGTTTCTGAGAGGAACTACATATCCAGCTTTTCCATCTTTGCTATCATCCTGGATACAAGGTGAGATTGAGGAGGAGGGAGAAGGAGGTGAAGGTTAGACAAAGAAGAGAAGAAAAAAAGAGGGAAAGAAGAGAGGAGAAGGGGTGAGGAGAAGAGAGAAAAAGAGGAGAAGAGAAAGGGGGAAAGAAGGAGGGGAGGAGAGAGAAGAGGAGGGAGGGAAAAGAATAAGGAGAGGGGAAAGTGGAGGGAGGAGTTGAAGGACAAATAGGGAGAGGAGGGAAAGAGAGTGAGGGGAAAAGGAGCATGGAGAAGGATTAGGAGTGAAGGGAGAACATTAGGAGGTAAAGGAGAAAGAGAAGGAACAGGTGATGGAAGGGAGGAAGAGGAGAGGGAGAATTTTGTGTAGGGGGTGGGGGAAAAGGAGAGGGAAGGAGAAAAAAGAGCTTAGACGGAGATGAAGAGAAGGATAAGAAAGGAGAAAAGGAAGAGGAACAAAAGAGGAGGGAGGGAAGAGGGTTGAATGGAGATGTGAGAGTGGGGGAATTTGTATGTCTTAAGATCTCAGTTGATGCTCCCCAGGGACAGCTTTCCCAGGTGGGCTCTGAGTCCCACTCTTCTCTGCTTTCCCCACAGGTAGCCCCTTATGAGGGTGCTCTCTGCTCACCTCTGGTGCTTATGCTGTGATTGCTGATGTTGCTTGGAATCTGCCTCCAGGAACTCCTTTGCCTTCCTGTTCTCCTCCTCAAACAGCTGCCTGGAGGGCTGGCCACAAGGGTTGAAGGGTCATCAGTCCATCCCCCAACTCCTCTCTTCAGCTTCCCTCCGTTCTGCTGTGAAAAAAGAGCCTTACACTGAGGGCAGGGTGACCTTTTCCATAGAACAGCTGGTTCAGCTGATGCTGCAAGTACTCCTTCTTTATGTATCAGCTTCTCTGTGGAAGTAAGTAAGGCAGGGCGGGTACCTCTTACCTCTGAGCCTCACTTTGCATTCCCTTGCATTGCATCAGGAAGATTCTCAGTGTCTATCTATGGGGAGAGGAATTAAGGAGGCCTTTTGAGAGGTCACAGGATGAATCAGGGTTGGGCAGATTATTGGGTGGAAGATGCCAAGCTAATTTAAAGGAATACTGGTTCTCTGCCTCCATGTCCCACCTCCAGAGTCCCTATTGCACAGATTGAACCCCTAGAGGACACACTTGCATTTTATTCATCCATTATGTTGTCCTTGGCGCATAGTAAGGGCCCTGACACAATTGCCACATATTTGCACGAGCTAAACAGAATCCTCAGGTGCCAGAGCAGTCTATGTGTACTATGTGTAGGTGTTGCTCTTTCACCAACTGGCACAGAACAGGAAATCCAGAAGTGTTGATCAGAAATGGGAAGTTTGTTCTGCCAATGTTTACTCTGGCCACTGAAGCACCAGGTTTTACATACCACACACACAAACACATATACATATATAGCAACGAGGCTTCTGAGAAACCTGTTCTGGGGTTCCTATGACCATTACCTTTACCCTTCTATGCTTCTTCTTTCCTCCTGGAAATGGTGGATGCAAGTTGAGTGGATTTATGAATGTACAGGTGGATGAGTAAATGGTTGGATGGATACATGAAGAGATGATAAACACATGGTTGAATGAGTGGATGGAATATAAGACAGTTGGATAGATGAAAAATGGATTGGAGGAAGGATTATGGATGAATAAATAAATCGATGGATGGATGGTTGAAAGGAAGGGGAGATGGCTAGTTGGGTGATGGTATGATTTTTTGTATGAATGGGTAGATGAATAGATGGATGGATAATTGGATGATGGTTATACAGATGTATATTTGAATGGATGGATAAAAACAGCTGTGTGGATGACTGAATTTATAGATGGTGGGTAGGTAGATAGATGAATGGATGACGAAATGGATGAATGGATGGGTAAATGGATAGATGACTGGGTCTATTGTTGGCTAGATGAATAGATGGAAGGGTAGATAGTTGGATGATGGATGGTTAGTTGCAAGGGGTGGAGGAATGGAAGAGTGGATGCATTGGATAATTTGGATGGATAGATAGATGGATAGATGGCATATTGGGTGAACAGATGGATGGTAGGCTGACTAGATGGTTAAATGGATGGAGAGATGGTTAGTTGAATTGGATACTGCTGCTTTTAAGTCCCTGCATGGTTTTGGCCTGTGTGGCTCCTTATGTAACTTTTTTCTTTCTTACCCTGGTTTCCTCTTGCTGTTTCCTTCAGAAAGGCTGGGTTAAAAAAAATAATAATTCTTCATCCTACTAGGAATTGATTCAGTTCATTTGTTCCATAAGCATTTATCCAATGCCTATTACTATGTGTCAGACTTTGGGCTTGAGTTGGTAAAAATTCAATGAACAAAAAAAAGGGTGATTAATTACCAGTAGGGAATCTACAGATTAGTGGGGGGGGGGAGGTATTAAGTTCATTACCATGCAAATAACTCCGTCATTATTTATGAAATTTATGATTATCAGTAACTGGAGTGTTTCAGGCAACAGGAATGGCAAATTAAAAGGCTCTGAGGTTTTAGAATGTGCCCAGTGAATGTCTGGGAATAGTGAGAAGGCTAGTATGACTGGAGTGAACTCAGCCAAGGGAAGTGGTAAAAGGTGAAATGGAGACATAAAGGGGCTAGATAATATCTAGGTTGCAGCTCATTGACAGGACATCCATATTTACTATGAGTGAGGTGGGAGGTAGGAAGGGGTTTTACTATAGGAGGGATGTGACTTGATTTACATTTCAACAGGATTCATCTGTCTACTATGGAAAAAGTTTTTATGGCATAGCTAGGGCAGAAGCACTGAGAGAGAGAGAGAGAGAGCAACTATTCAATACCTTGCTTTTTCCTTAGACCTCCTTCAAGCTCAGCTGCTCTAGATTCTGGAAAAAAACAGTGACACATTCAGACCTCAGGGACCACACACTGCCCTGCCCCCCAAAATTCCAACTTCAGGGAAGCGACTTGCCTGATGTCACATGAAAGGTCTTGTATAGACCCAGGAGAGACCTGAGTGTCTAGTCCATCTCCTTTGCTTAGTGAAGATCACTCTGAGATCAGCCCCTTCTTCTATGTGTGCCCACATTCTCTGTAAGTGCTAAAAGGCCATGGCCTTCACAAATGGAAGTGTGAGTATGGTACAGACTGAACATGGTTTTACACAAACCTTACATTTCGTTGGAGAGATATGATAACACAGTTGTAAATATATCAAGTCAGGTAGGAATAAGGGCTATAAAGAAAAAAATCAAGCAAAGTATGGGGAATGGGGAATGATCAGGTTGGGGCAGGTGCTATTTTTCAGATGGTAAGATAAGTTAAAACCTCTATAAAAATGATGTGAAGTTTGAGCTGAGAGCTGAATTACTAGAGGCAGTAGGAGGACATCTAGATTATGAAGGGTGAAAAGTACTAAAGCAGAGGGAACGGATAGTGAAAAGTCCTTAAGATGAGAGCGTGCTCTTGCACTTATAACTCTTTGGACTCTTGGTAGGTTCTGCTTTGTTGTCATCACAGTGGAAGAGGGGTGAGAGGTAGAAGTTGAAGCCAAAGAGGTGGCAGGACACCCAAGTGGGCCTTGGGACCACATTGAAAAATCTGCATGTTTGAAACCCAGGATTTAGGTAGGACAAGGGGATTTACTATTTAGAGATGTCATAGGACTTCACTGTGTTCTTCTTGCACCACTTGCATGAATCTAATTCCTTCTGTTTGGTCACCCAGAGGGAATGGGCCTCTCTCACATCCTCACTGGCTTTCTGTTTAACTGGGCAAGAGAAAAGAAAGTCAGACATTGAGTAAGCAAAGCACTTAGCTCTGCTGCCTCTCAAAATGTTGCATTTCAAATTACTCAACAAGCATCCCCAGATTACACAGATGAAGAAACAGAAGCTTCAAAGCCCAGGCCCTTCTCTCTGAGCTAAGCACGCCAGCCAAGTTCACTGAACTCACATTTTTTAAACTCCTTAACCCATCTAATCAGGTCTTCAAGCCGTAGATCCAGGCTTCCTGCTGCAGACGGAGAGAGATGGAACTGGAGATAGCCGGCAATCCGAAGCAGGTGGAGGTGGGGTGGGTGCTTGTTCAGTGTCTATCCTGCTTTCATTTGACATGCATTTATTGAGTTTCTGCTGCATCACAAGAGATGTGGAGGAGCCTTGTGGACTTCTGTTATGAGTGGTAGACAAAGACAGTGAACAGAAAAACATCACAATATTTGACATCATGTTGGTAACTGTTTTGTAAAAAATAATAACACAAGGCATAGGGAGATATTGAAGGGCTGGCAGACGTTTCTTTTTACAGGAAGGACTTCTTGGGCCCCAAATAAGGAAGATGAGCAAGCTCTACAGTTCTCAAAGAGGGGAAGTTGTGGGACATTTCTAGGCAGAGAGAACATCAAGTGCAAACACCTTGAGCTGGGGAGGCAGGAGGTAAATGTTCCAGAGTACAGGGAGAATACCCAGTGACCAAGTGGAGAGTAGCAGGATGTGAAGTGGAGTGAAGAGAGAAGGGAGATCGTACAAGGCCTTGTGAACCAAAATAAGGACTTCTGGATTTTACTGAGTGTTGTGAGAAGCCGATGGAGATCTCCCTGCAGTCCCATCCTATTAAGATTCCTGACAAGGGTTAGGGAAGAATATGGCAAATCTGTGACTAAGGCCCTATTAGACAAAAGAAAAAAACACTGCTCCTTTGCATGCCAAGTGGCAGCTTGCAAGCCCCAAAGTAAAGGGAACACACTGCCTCTTGGAGAACTTTTACTACTGTCTTCTTATCTTAGTCTCACAAGTTTCCTGGTTTCAATGATCTGAATTGAGAAGCACTCCTCCTCCTGCCTCTCTGGCTCCCAGACCATCAGTGCAAGAGCTGGAGGACTAAATTTGAAGAAAAACATCTCAATTGTCCCTGGGCCCTCCACCAACTCCCCCAAGAACTTCTGGGCCTCAGTTTTACCCAGTTCTTTCTGTAAGCCAGGGTTCTACTTGCAGGACACATACCTTACAATTGTACTTCTGAGTGGGATTTAAAAAAAACAACACAGGGAAATACAAGGAAAACGCATCCTGTCGATCTATTAACAAAATACCCAAGGCGTGGCCAGCCCGGTATCATAGTAGTTAAGTTTGTGCACTCCACTTCCGTGGCCTGGGGTTCGTAGGTTTGGATCCCAGGCGCAGACCTACACATCGCTCATCAAGCCACGCTATGGTGGCATCCCGCATACAAAATAGAGGGAAATTGCCACGAATAATTAGCTCAGGGCCAATCTTTCTCACCAAAAGAAGAAAAAAAATACCCAACGCCTTAAAATGCTCATCTCAACTCATTTCCCAGGCTGGATCCTCAACTCCTCCCAGAGTAGGAACTAAGTGTCTTCATCTCTGCATCTGCCCAGGGCCAAACCCATAGAACCTACCAAGAGTCCACAGAGTTATAAGTGCAAGCAATGGGTTTCTGAAGTCACTAACTGGGTTACATGACCTTTGGACCAGGTAGCACTTTCTGAGGTGCTAACAATAACTTTGAACACCACCCCCCCGAGGGCCTTTTGTTTTCCTGAGGTTAGGGTGGTTCCTGTCCTATGGTCTACCTAATTGTTGCCCAGACAGCAGGCCTGATGTTCCATCTTAGGAAAGAGGGCCAAAGTTCTTACTTATGTGGTTTTGACTGAATGACCATAGTGTTTTTAAACTGAGAATGGTAGAATCCCTTTGTCCGAATTCTGCTGTGGGCTCTGGGCTCATATTATCTCTATGATACAGCTCAACAACAAAAGGAAGGCGCAAAGCCATTTACATTGTTTACTGCCACTTGTGTATCAAAAACTGGGGAAAAGTATATATATTCGTACTTGTGTATATATAAAATATCTCTGGGAGGATATATAAATTATCTAATAACAGTTGTGAATTACCTACCTGAGGGGAAGACAAATGGGAGACAAGAATTTAGGGAAATAATTTGCCATTTATCTTATTTAACTTCTTGAATTCTGAACCCTGATGTGATATTATTGGTTCAAATAATTAAATTTTAAAACAAAAAGTGAAATGGGATAATTTCCTGAGGTTTGAATTGTGAGGGCTCTGAATCCTGTCTGTAAACTCCAGACCTGGACTCAGGCACAAGGAGACACATGACCTTGCTGCAGCTTTTCTACCATCTCAAGAAATTCTCCTATCTTCTTTGAGTTGGATTGCCCTGTGGAGGCAAAAACCAGAATTACAGGATCTTCTGAGAGTGAGAGGGAAGTGAGGAAAGGATCCAATCCATCTGGAAGTAGATGGAAGGGACCCCTAGTGGACTTTAAAATCAAGCCCAGACTTCCTGGCATTTCATATCCAAATACTTCAGAATGCATCTCTAAAAGTTAAAGGTATTTTCTTAGAAATCCACAACTCTATTATAATGACCAACGAAATTCCTTAATATCATCCCAAACCTAAACCTATACGAATGTTCATGATTGTCCCTAAAATGTCTCTTAGAGTTGGTAGGCGCAATCATTTCTCAGTGTGGTTTGGTAACAGATATGACCTCTACCTCTCGTTTTACTCTCCACTGTATTTTTAGTCACAGTCACAGGGTATGGCTTGGTATATTTTCATGTGTTCCCCTAGGATGGTGTCATCATTATTAACTAACATCTGCCTAGGACAGTAGAAAAGATGTAATCTAATATTTTAAATTATAGAGGTTTAAAGGGAGTGTAGAGGAATTGATGAAAACAAGAAGGGCAGTAAGTCAATGGTTGAAGATAAGTGATAGGTACAAGGGGTTTCGTTATATATTATTCTCTTTACTTCGTTTGAAATGTTTTAATAAAAAAGTATAGTGGCACATCCTCTGAGGAATGGAGTACAGTTACAGGAGACAGTTACGGGATAATTTTTCAATGTTTTTATATTTTCTGGATAGCAATTTTCAGAAATTATCTGAAAAAAAATGCACTAGCTTTTAATTCCATAGGGAAAATATCATAATCTAAAAATAAAGAGAAAGAATGTGTTTGTGATGGAGGATGGTCTTAAGAGATTCCTAAAAGACTATGCAACATGTGGACACTGTTTTGAAAACAAAAATCCCACTTTTAAAAGTGATTGTGAGGACAAAGAAGGAATCTACATAGGAGCTGGGTATGAGATGATAATATTGGGGACTTGTTAATTTTTTCAGTTGTGATAGTAGTATGATGATTTTTGTTGAGGAAAATGTTCTTTTACTAAAGAGAAACATACTAAAATATTTCAGAGGCAATTGAAAGGATATCTATAATTACTTACTTTTAAATACTTAAAAAATAATTGTAGCAAATATGGTAAAATTAACAAGACTGAAATCTTGGTGATAGAGAGTCAGAAAATAGTGGTGGCAGTAACACAGTTTACGTCTTTTTTAATTTGCACTTAAAAACAGACAGAACTAGATAGCGAAACCAAATATTATCATCAACATTTACAATAAAATGTGGTAAGAAACTATTCTCATAGACCTTAAAATACACGTGGGTGGAAACAAACCACCAACAGCCACAGGATCTGTTGGCATCTGTGTGACAGTAAAAGGAAGAAATAATGGCACAGCATCTGATGGACCTAAGACAGGAGAACAACAAAATAGCCAGAAGATATTCAGTGGAAAACACAGCAGGCCAATTTGAGAACAGCAACTAAAAATGGTAGTTGTTTTGCCCTCTCCAATACTGAGTGAGTGTGAGGGCCAAGGTAAAGACTACTGGAGCAGTTTAAACCCTAAGCCTTTGGTGTGCTTAGCTATCCAAAGAAAAAAATGGCTTGACTGTATTATTTGCCAATTTCTCCCACCATGGCTAATTTTAAGTTGCCAATGTGATGTCACTGAAATCAGACTTGAGAAAAAATGCTAAATAGAACACTGTAATATAATATTTCAACCATACAAGCACAATAGGTATGAATAATCTCAAGAGCATAATGGTAAGATGTAATAAAATACAAACCTAAACTTTTACATGCCTTAGTAATGCAGCTTCAAAATGCATGAAACAAGAACTGATAAAACTAAAAAGAGTAATAGAAAAATCAAATTTATAGTTATGGATTTTAATAACCATCTCTTAATACAACAACCAGAGGGAAAAACAAGTAGACAGGAAATTGATGAGCATACAGAGAACTTGGAAAACATAAGCTAACTGAAATTTGTGACTATTAACCAAGATGTGCTAACTGAAATTATGGAACATTCTACCCACAACAGCAGAATACACATTCTTTTCAATGGCTCACAAAACATTAACCAATATAGACCATATCTGGGGCCCCAAAAAACTCCAAATAAATTTAAATGTATTCAAATAATACAAAGTATGTTCTAAAGCCACAATGGAAATAAAGTGGAAATAAATAAGAGAAAGATATCAGGAAAGCATTCAAATATTTGATAACTAAATAACATAGTTCTATATAACCCATAGATCAAAGAAAAAAAAGAGAGACTGAAAAGTGTTTTGCACTCAATTTAAACGAAACTACAAAAGGGAATTATGGCTCTAAATACTTATATTAGAAAATAAGAAAGATCTCAGAACTAGAACATAAGCTTCCACCTTAAAAAATAAAAGAGGAAGAGCAAATTAAACCCAAATCAGAAGGTAAGCAGAAGTACAGAAGAAAGGAAAACAAAAAACTAATAAAGAAAATTAATGAAACCAAAAACTGGTTGTTTGAGAAATCAAAGTTCAAATTCATAAAATTGTGCACATTAAACATGTGCAGCTCTTTGCATATCAATTATACCTCAGTAAAGCTGTTAAAGAAAGGAAAGATAAACCACTAACCAAAGTGATCAAGAGAAAACACAATTACCATTATTAGGAATGGAAAGGGAACATCACTATAAATTCTAGACATTAAAGTTACAAGAAGGGAATGTTATAACAACTTCGTTGCAATAAATCTGACAACCTGAAAGAAATGAACAAATAACTTGAAAGAAACAAACTACCAAAGCTCACTCAAGAAGAAATAGGTAACTTTTATGGCCTTGTATTTACTGAAGAGATTGTATTTGTAGTAGTAAACCTTCCCACATAGAAAACACCAAGCCCAGCTGGCTTCACTTCTGAACCCCACTATACGTTTAAGGATGAGATAATATCAATTCTCTGCAAAATTTCCAGAAAATTGAAAAGATATGAAAACTTTCCAATTCATTCAATAAGGAAAGCCTTATTCTGAAACCAAAGACAGACAAAGATGATACAAGAAAAAAACACTACAGAGTAATATCCCTCATGAACATAAATGCAAAAATATTTAGCAAGTCAAATCCAAAAGAAAAATATATCATGGCCAAGTGTAGTTTATCCCAATAATACCAGGTTGGTTTAACATTTAAAAATGAATTAATATAATTCATCATATTAAACAAGTTACAAAAACAAAATTTTAAAAAGAAAAGAAAAATAAATTATCATCACAACAGATGCAGAAAAAGCATTTGATAAGGTTCACGTTCCATCCCTGAAAAAAGCTTTCTCCTAATATCAGGAATAAGAGAAGGATATCTCTTGTCAACAGTTCTATTCAATATTGTGCTGGAGGTTCTAACTAGTGCAATAAAGTGAAAAAAGGGAAAGAAAGTCGTTCAGATTGGAAAGTAACAATTAAAACTGCTTTATTCACAGATGGCATGATCGCCCAGGTAGAAAATCCAAAGAAAACTACAAAAAAGCTAGAAATGATGAGTATAGCAATGTTGCAGGATACAAGGCCAGTAATAAAAACTGATTGCATTTCAATTTATTATCAACAAATCTGGAGTGGAAATTTTAAAAAATACAATTTGCAATAGCAGTAAAAATATGAAATACTTAGTGGGAAAACAGAAAAAATCATGCGTAAGAACTGTACTCCAAAAAAATACACAATGTTGATGAGAGAAATTAAAGGAAACAAATATATAGAGGCATATACCATATTCATGGATTAGAAGATGCAATATTGCTGAGATAGGAAAACTCTACAAATTGATCTATAGACTCAGTGCTATCACAATCAAAATTTGGCAGGTGGCATTCTAGACATTAACAAATTGGTTTTAAAATGCATATAGGAATGAAGAGGACCTAGAATAGCCAATAAATTTGAAAAAGAATAAAGTTGGAGTACTTATAGTACCTTATTTCAAGACTTATTATAGAGCTACAATACCAAGACAGTGAAGTATTAGCATGAAGATGGACAAATAGACCAATGAACAGAATAGATCCAGAAACAGACCTAGGCATATATATGGAAAACTTATTTTCAGCAAATGTGTAAAGATAATTCAGTGGAGAAAACACAATCTTTTCAACAAACGGTGCCGAAACACTTGGAGACCTATATGCAAAAAGCAAAACAAAAACAAAACACTTGGAATCACAACTCACAACATATAGAAAAAGTAACTCAAAGTGAATCATAGACTTAAAATTAAAATATAAAGCTATAAAATTTCTAGTAAAGATTTGTTAAATACAAAAGCAAAGCATAATCCATAAAAGAACAATATGATTAGCAGTACTTCACATTTTTAAAACTTCTGCTCTTAAAAAGATGCTGTTTAGAGAACGAGAAGATAAACTATAGATTGGGAGAAAAGCTTTGCAAAACGTTTATCTGATAAAGGACTTGTATTCACAACACAAAACAAATTCTTAAAACAATAACAAGCAAACAACCCATCCAATGTAAAATAGGCAAAAAGTTTAGCAGACACTTCACCATAGAAAATATACTGATGGCAAATAAGCACATGAAAAGATGTTCAATATTATTAATCACTAGGCAAATGCAAATTAAAAACACAAGATGCCACTATACACCTATTAAAATGGCTAAAATGAATAATGCCTGCCATACCGTCAGTGAGGTTCTGGAAAAACTGGAACATACACACTACTGGTGGAAATGTAAAATGTAAAAATTTAAAATGTTATAACTACTCTGAAAAACTGTTTGGCAGGTTCTTGAGAAGTTAATTATACACTCAGTCTATTACCCAGTCATTCCCACGCTAGGCA
Organism: Equus przewalskii; assembly: GCF_037783145.1. NCBI lineage: Eukaryota > Metazoa > Chordata > Mammalia > Perissodactyla > Equidae > Equus > Equus przewalskii. The sequence goes on along the minus strand of NC_091863.1, from coordinate 41,558,509 downwards.
ATTACCCACAAGCAAAACTACATGTCTATAAAAAAGACTTTTAGCTGAATATTCTCAGCAGCACTATTTGAATAGGCAGAATCTGAACATAATCCAAATAAGAACACCTGAACAAATTGTGGTCTATTATACAATGGCTTACTACTCAGGAGTAAAAAGGAATGAGTTATTCATACAAGACTGTGGATGAATCTCAAAGTGATTACACTGGTGAAAGAAGCCAAGCCAAAGAATGCATATCATATTGCTCCACTTACAAAAAATTTTAAAAGCTACAAACTAATCTTTAGTGAAAGAAAACTGATCCATAGTTTCAAATGGGGGAGGAGCAGGAGGGCAGATTGCAAAAACAATGTGAGTGAATTCCTTGTTTTGACAGTGCTGATGGTTTTTCGGGTGTATACATATGTCAAAACTTATCAGATCTAAGGCTTTAAACTAAATACAGCTTATTGTATGTCAATTATACTTAAATAAAGCTGTTGAAAATAACCTACATAGTGGTTATTTTGGTTTTGATAATAAAAAGCTTAATATATCATTATTTTTAAATTCATTATTCGTTAATATTACAGTTAGAATTTTATCTGGAGGAAGCTTCCTGCTCTAATTACATCCCTTTTTCCCAAGCCTGTCTCTGCTGGGTATGAGGCCCAGGCCATTTTTCCTTGCCCACTCCCTCCCAAACTTAGTACCAGAGGGAGGCCCTCCATAGCCACCAACCTCCTTACTTCCAACCTGTTCAGTCCAGTCCATTGCCCCTGCAGGTCCCAATCAGGACATTTCTGACATTATCCAAGGGTCTTTCTGAAGGTCCTCTGGCACCTTTCCTTCACCTCAGCTTGGACCAAAACCATGAAAGGGGCAGGGTGCTCTGCAGCCCAAGCCTGTGCAGTGTACTTCTGGGCCATTGTTAATACCAGAAACCTGGGAGCAAGAGCAATGAGTCAGTGGTCTAAGCAAGTCCAGGATATCTGGTGTGAAAAGAGAGTACCAGGTATAGATGCTTCTGGTTTGGGGCAACTTAAGCACAAGGTTCTCTTTTAAAACAACCTCAACAGGCTGTAAGCAATGGTTTCTTTAGGCACCAGAGTCCTCCAAGTGGGCACTCTGTCCCAAACAGAGTGTCCCTTTCATCCAGAACTGCCAACTGTCTGTGGAACCTTAGCTGGCCATGGATAGTTCAAGGTAGTAATCTGCTCAGGAGGCAGATCTCTGAGGCATGGCCTGAGGATAAGATGCCCAAGAGAAAAGGTGCAGCCCCTGCTAGAGGCTGGAACATCACTTGGTGTGGGGAGGTGGAGTTGGAGGAAAGTGGAAGAAAGGGTTTCCCAAAGGCAGAGGGGATTCCCTTTGGGGGCATCCAGCACCTGAAGGGGTGTACAGTCATGCTGAATTCCTTCCCCATATTGTGTGGGGACTCTCAGAAGCTGCCCTCCTGAGCACAGAGGCTCCAGCCATAGGCCTCTCCAGCAGTCTTCCTCTTTTCCCTCCTAACAGGGTCCAGAGATAAAGGGTCAAAGCTGGACGTCAGCATCATGGTGGAGTGAGTTTTCCCAGTAATCTTTCCCCTCCAATATACAATGAAAAGGACATTCATACTCCAACAGAGGACAGCCAAACACAACACAAAAAACATCGGGGAGACCCATGCAGCCATGCTATGGAGGGCGGAAAGGCTAGAGACCCCCTAGGAAGAGGTGGAATAAGGGAAGAGAAAACTTAGCTCCCTCCCATAAAGACTGCGATCTGGGACCATGGGCGGCCTCTGAGAGGGAAGGAGCAGGGGAGGGGACATTCGTTTGTAAAACATCAAGGACTCCCAAGGGCTCTTGCAGCCTAGAGGGAAGCCCTCTACTAGGGCAAAAGCTTTCGCAGGGGGTGACATTATCAAGCCAACACCCAAGGAGAGCAGATAGCAAGAGCAGAATGAGAAAACCCTGAGATCACACAGGAGAAAGCATCCCTCCCCCCACCCACCCAACCAGGCTCCACTGCCTGGGATTTCGACTGAAGGCAGAAGGCTCACAATACGTGGATCCTGACCACCTCCCAGTGGTGATAGGTGGTAACTGTGACCAAATAACACCAAGATGCGAAAAAACAGAGCCACTCCCTCTAGCAATATCAAACATTATATTAGATCTCCAGACTGGAGAGCAAATGACAAGTACCCAGAGATCAGTCCTGAGGACACATAAATATGTAATCTAAATGACAAAGAATTCAAAACAGCTATCATCAAAAAACTCAACGTGGTAAAAGAGAATGCAGAGAAACAATTCAACGAGTTCAGGAGCTACTTCACAAAAGAGATTGAAACTATAAAGAAGAATCAGTCAGAACTATTACAGATGAAAGACACAATGGAAGAAATAAAACAAAATATGGATTCCATGAATGCTTGAGCGGACACCATAGAGGAGCATATCAGCATAATCAAAGATAGACATGTCGAAATGCTCCAGATAGAGGAGGAGAGAAAACTAAGGCTAAAAAGAAATGAAGAAATTCGCCGAGAAATATCCTATTCAATTAGGAAATGCAACATGAAAATTATAGGTATTCCAGAAGAAGAAGAGAAGGAGAATGTAGTAGAAAGCTTGTTCAAAGAAATAATAGCAGAGAACTCCCCAAACTTAGGGAAGGAAATCCATGTGGAAGAGGCTGCCAGATCACCTAAATATGTCAATATAAAAAGACCTACTGCAAGGCATATAGTAGTGAAACTGGCAAAACTGAATGACAAAGAAAGGGTCAAAGCTGAGGTTGGACCCTCTTCAGTTTTCTCTACACGGTTTCAGTTTTCAGAGATACATATATAAGTCATTATGGTGGATCCCTTCTGCAAGAGCCAGGTGGGGAGGCATAGAACCACTCCTCCTGTGTCTTCACTCAGTTGGTATTTGTTCAGCAATTACTGCATATCAGGCTGATTCTAAGAGATTTATCTACCTCAGTTTTCCTCATCTATAATATATGTATAATACCAAATTGTGTAAAATTGCTGTTAATTATTTTCTGAATGTTTGGTAAATTCTTCAGTGAAACCATCCAGGCCTGGAGATTTCTTTTTTGTGAGCCTTTTAGTTACAAATTCAATTTCTTTAATGGTTATAGGCATATTCAGTTTATTTATTTCACTTTGGCTAAATTTTAGTAGTTTGTGGTTTTTGAAGAATTGAAAGATTTCTTCTAAGTTGTTGAATTTATGAACATAAAATTGTCATGGTACTCCCTTATTATAATTTTAATGGTTGCAGGATCTGTTGTGATGCCCCCTGTTTCTTTCAGATATTGGTGGTTTTTGTCTTCTTCTTTATTTTTATCTTTGTCAGTCTTGCTATCAATTTTGTGGGGTTTTTGGAAGAAATAACTTTTGTCTATGTTTTTCCTATTTTCAGTTTTGTTGGTTTCTGTTCATATCTTTATTATTCCCACTTTCTGCTTCCTTTCGGTTTATTTTGCACTTCTTTTTCTATGTTTTGAGACAGAAACTTAGACTATTGAATTGACATTTTTCCTTTTTTTCTAATGGAAGCATGTAGTGCTTTAAATTTTCTTCTCAGCATTGCTTTAACTGCATCCCATAAATTTAGATATTCCATGTTTTCATATTCATTGGTTCTATGTATTGTTTTTATTTCCTTTGAGATTTCCTCCTTGACTTATGGAGTATTTGGAGATGTGTTGCTCAATTTTCAAGTATTTGGAGATTTTTCTGTTCTATTTTAGAACTGTATTTCAGTTACTGACTTATAGTTGGATTCCATTATGGTCACAAAATACACTCAGTATTATTCAATTTTTTAAAAGCATATACTGAGGTTTGTCTGATGACTTAAGATATTGTCTATCTTTGTGGAAGCTCTGTTGAGAAATCTACTTTTTTCTGATATTAATAACATCTGCTTTTTTGATTAGTGCTTTTATGATATATTATTTTAACTTTCAATCTACCTAATTTGCTATATTTGATGTCAGTGTCTTATAGAGAACATATAGTTGGGTTGTGTCTTTTTATCTCCTCTGCCAACCTCTGTCTGATATTTGTTGTACTTGAGCATTTACATTTAATGTAGTTATTAAATGTTAGAGCTTAAGTGTTCCATGTTATTATTTGTTTTCTGTTTATTCCCTTTGTTTCTAGTGTTTCAGTTCTTCTGTCTTATCCTCTTATGGGTTACATGAACATTTTATAAAGCTCTATCTTCATTTATAATATTTTTAAGTATATTTCTTTTTATCATTTTCTTACTATTTATGCTAGGTATTGCCATATGCACACATAACTTATCATGGCCTACTAATGTCGATGTTTTACCACTTCAAGTGAAGTGTATGTTCATTATGTTGCTTTAACCCTCCCCAATTTTTAAATATAATTGTACTAAGTATTTGCTGTGCATACATTGAGTATCACATTAGATGCTGTATAACTTTTGCTTCAACCATAAAATATGATTAAAGAAATTCATGAGATGAAAGATAGTCTATTATGCTTCTATTTTTACCCATTTTATTGTTCTTTCTTTTGTTATTACAGTCATGTCTTGCTTAATGACAAGGATACATTCTGAGAAATTCATCATTAGGCAATTTCATCATTGTGCAAATATCATAGCATATACTTACACAGACCTACATGGTAAAGCCTACTACACACCTAGGCTACATGGTACTAATCTTATGGGACTACTGTCATATATGCAGCCCAATGTTGAAATGTCATTATGTGGTGCATGATTGTATTTTCTTTCTATTTGGAGAGGTTCCTTTAGCTATTATTCGAGGGTAGATCTGGTAAGCAAAATGTTTCTTAGTTTTCCTTAGTCTGAGAATTTCTTTGTGTCCTCATCATTCCTGAAGGATAGTTTCGCCAGATCAACTATTCTTTTCTCTCAATATTTGAAAATTTTGTGCCCCTTCCTTCTGGCGTCCATGGTTTCATGTGAGAAATCCACTGTCATTTGAATTGTTGTTACTTTATAGGTAATGTGTCATTTATCTATTCCTATTTTTAATAGTTTTGTCTCTAGTTTTCAGAAGATTAATTATGATGTCTCTTCTTGTGAATTTCTTTGAATTTAACCTATTTGGGATTCACTTGAATTCTTGGATCTGTAGGTCTTTCACCAAATTTAAAATATTTTCAGCCATTATTTCTTCAAATACTTCTTCAGGCCTACTGTTTTTCCTCTCCTATAATTCCAGTGATAAGAATGTTAGATCTTTTGTTATTGTCCCACAGATCATTGAGACTCTGTTCATTTTCAGTCTATATCTTCAACAAAAAGAATTGTGATGGCCCAAGAATCCTACAGATTATCTCATTTGTAGATAATTTTGTTATTTTGAAAATTTGAAAGTTTTATTACATAAAATTCAAGCAATATAGAAGAGTGAAAAAGAAAAGAATGTAGCAATTTCTCCAAAGCTCCCTATTTAGAAGTAACCAGTAATAACATTTTGTAATTTGTATTTCCTCTCCCATATTTACCTCTTCTTATATACCTACAGAAGAATGAAGAGAGAGGGAAAGGAAAATTTTTTAAAGATTAGGGTCAAAGTATAAATGCTATTTTTTTTTATTTTACTTTTTTTTACTTTTTCTCACCAAAGCCCCCCGGTACATAGTTGTATGTTCTTCGTTGTGGGTCCTTCTAGTTGTGGCATGTGGGACGCTGCCTCAGCATGGTTTGATGAGCAGTGCCATGTCTGCGCCCAGGATTCGAACCAACGAAACACTGGGCTGCCTGCAGTGGAGTGCGCGAACTTAACCATTCAGCCACGGGGCCAGCCACCGCTATTTTAAAAATAATTATTCACTTTAAATGTGTGCAACATACACATGACAAAAAAAATCAAAAGATAAAAAGAATAATGAGTGAATAGAAGACTTCTTTTTCTACCCTGTCCCTTATCAACACCTATCCCTTCTTGCAGGCATCTATGTTTAATCCATTTTTGCACTTCTTTCACCTGACATTTCAAGCATTTTCAAAGATTTTCAAATTCCTTTTTTAAAATTTTATTTGACGAAAATGATAGCATACTTAAACACAATGCTGTGTATTGCTTTTTTTTCTTAATAATATATCTTTCAGATCCTCTCCTATTCATAAAACCCTGTGAGCTCTAGAGTGGTTTCTGTGCCTTCTCTTCCCTTCCCATTCTTCTTGGAACAATAGACTCTCATTCAAAAATGTGCTCTTTCTATATATCATAGTTTTGAGGTTTAACTATGGAGATACTTGTAGATATGGTCTATTCCATTTAATTGCTGTATAATTTTTCATTTTTTAAAATATACATAGAACAACTTATCCATATTTCTTCTGAAGGCTTATCTTAACCTAGGTTACCACTAAAAGCAGAGCCTGAAACAAAGGGGTGTGTGTGTGTGTGTGTGTGTGTGTGTGTAGTAGTAGTAGTAGTAGTAGTAGTAGTAGTAGTTTATTTCAGAAGTAATTATGAGGAAAAGATTGGGGGACTTGGGAGCACAAAAGAGGACATATATCCAGAGGTGGAATTCCAGCATCAATGAGTATTTGCATGTTTTAATTTCACTTGCACTTTTCACTTCACTCGATGCTGCTGATCCTCAATGTATCTGTTCCATTGTTCATTCCCATCAACTGAAAGTATTCTCATTGCTCATCATACTCATCATCACATGGATTAATATTCTTCCAGTCATATGCTTATAAAATATGGAATCCTGGAGTAATTTTATGTAGCAATTCCATGATTTTTAACTAGGGAGGTTGAACATTTCATCATATGTTCTTTGGCCATTCAGTTATTCTTTCCTCTGAGTTGCCTATTCCTATCCTTTGCCTATTACAAACTTAGAATATTATCTTTTGCCTAATTTATATGTGGTAGTTCATTATGTATGCACAGTACCTAGTGTCATATGGTTATACACAAATTTGTTCTCCTGGTCTTTGGCCTAAATTACACCTGGTTTTATAGAGAAAGTGACATTAAGTAGTTAGGAAACACATCCTCTGGCATCAAGTTATTGGAGATCATATCTCTGCTCTTATTAGCTGTGTGTTCTCAGGCAAGGTATGTATCCTCTCTATAGCTAACTTTATACAAATGAAAACTGATAATAATGACAATACCCACAGTCTGGCCTTTCTTGGAGAATTCAAAGGCACTATCCATGTAAGGCTCATAGAACTTTGCCCTATTCAGAAGAAATTTTCAATAGGTATTAGCTATCATATTTGAGTTAACTTTTGTAAAACGTGAGTTAATAATTTTAACACTGCCAAATTTATGTCTTTTCCTGCATTGATTGCCCCTTGTCAATCTTGTTTAATTCCTCTGCACTCAAAAGTACAAAATTATTCTCTTTCCAATATTTGGTGTTTGCTCTCTCTGAGAATTTAATTTTGTGAATGGTATTAAAATTAGAGGCTGTCCTTTTGCAATTGTTCCTGCTCATTTACATTTTTGAAATGGTATCAACTTAGTATTTCAATGTTAATCACCAACTCTTGAGAATTAACTTTTCTGTTGCTCTGGTTACTTTGATAATGCTACACTTAGTATTACTAGCTGTAACTCAGTACCAAGAATGTGTGTACCTAGTGTATGTGTGCGTATGGGTAACTAGTTAATGACAAAGTAAGTATTGAATTGAAACTAATTGAGATCAGTCTCATGTGACCAAATGCTAGTCAGTGATGCAGCCTTACAAGGGTTCACGTTGCATTAATCCCCTTGCAGTGCTCTTATGTTGTATGATTCTTGTTTGTTTATAGCTATTAATTGCTTAAGTGTACTTTTGTCAAGGCCTAGTTGATAAGATAGTACATATGAAATGACTCCAAGCAATATCTACCTTAAAAGTACATGCTCATTTGTATTAAATTCATAGGTGAATTTTTTTCTACCAATAATAATTTACAGTACCTTATGAGGAAAATAGTACCAGGAATTGAGGTTCTTTTGTTTTCTGATCACAAAGTCAGATCTCTAGCCCTAGCAATCCATCATCTACTTGAATTTAGTGTTAAATACTGATTGTGTGTATAATCCTGGAGGAAGAATCTAGGAATGAACACTTTTCTGCATAAAAATTGTAAGAGATTAAAATTTCCAAGGAAAGCTCTCAGAGGGAGAAAGAGAAGCCAGTGGGATTCAGAGACTGTTCAGCTGAAAAGTGGAGAAAGAGAGGAAACCTAAGAAACTAGAGGAGGAAAAGGGAAATTTGAGAGTTTATATATGCCTAATTGTAACAAAGCTATTAAAATATCTATGCATAAACCCCAAAACTCATCTCCCCTATGAAATCTTCAGGACACTCAATATAGGTTCCTAATGATTTGGTGTGATTAAAGAGGCACAGATCAATCCCCTGGGTTCCCTTATAATGAACCTATGTTTAGTTGGAGCCCACAAGCTCCCAGGGGCTTCTCCTACAGAAGTGGTCCCAAATGAAGGCCTGGGCTGCCTGTGTTGCACCAATGTTACCTAGGTGGATGGTGTTCTACTTGTCATCACATATAGACCTCTATTTGGATCAGTCTTGCCAAAGCCTCTAAAGACTCTTGAGTACCTCCCCATATAGGAAAAACCTTAAATTTTAGTTGAAAACTGATCAATAAATCATTTCAAGTCACTACTTCCTTCTTTGATGGGAAGTTTTTCTCAATGGTGTTATTATTGAAGCATTATTTTCTATTTAAGAACATCTTTATTTCAAATTTTTATCCATATTTTAGCCTTTGGACAATTTTCAAAATTTTTTCACATTTAAAATTATATTTTAGGACCTGTTGCTGGGAGTATATATGTTCCTGTTGTCCAGAGGAGAATGTCTTCCCCTAAAACCCCATAAAACTCTTCCATTTGGACTTTGGAGAAGAGAAAGAATAGGAAAGGGGAAAGGTAGCCATTTTGAAATATACCCAGAGCATTCACAAGTGTCCCTGTAAGGGCTATCTAGAAACCATAAAAAGAATGAATGTATATTATTGTGAAAGGCAATCATCATGAGGTGAGTTCTGATTCCCTAGTTAGGAAGAGAGGTATCCTGCAAGAAGAACTAAGGCATCATGCTCAGCTTGTCTACCATAAGTTCCTCGTCCCTGAACTTGACATCAGCAAACAGGCTCTACCTAAATCAGGGGACTATCACATGAGTGCTAAGGGAAATAGGTCACAACTTTAGGATCATGCACTGATAAATAATGCTGAGTATAAACACCATAAAGTACAAAAGATCTGTTCAGTTAAAATGGAAATGAACTCTACCAACATATAATTTCAAAAAATTGTACTGATTAAAAATAGTCCTAATGATGACTTCTGGTTTTTGGTCCAGCATGTAAGGAACCTTGAAATTGTCACTCCCTTCCTCACAATAAAAAAAAGATGAACAAGTTAAAAATCAACAACTCTTCTTAGATTCATCAGAGAATTGAGGTCACAGGGCAAACTACTGCCCCCAAAATTGGAAATATTGACAGAGAGATACAGAGAATCACAATTTACTGGAGTAGAAACCCAAAGAAGAAACCTTTATGGGAACTAGCATCAGGGTAGGGAAACCTAAACTGTGATTGATGAATTGCTCAAGACTCAATGTGGACAAGTTTGTGGGCTCAGTCTAAGGGAGACCTACACTTCTATGACTTTTACATCCAGGAGCTCTACTAGATTCTCACAGTGAAGATCAGAGAAAACTTTCCTTGTGTTTTTGGCAGGAAGAAGGGAAAAAGAGCCATTTTGAAATACACCCAGGGCATTCTTCTTATTAATAAGGCTTACCCTCTTGAGAAACTGTTTCGCTATGGCCTAACTGACTAGGGTTTTACCAGAGCCTAAACGATATACAGGAAAGGAAATACACAACTCCAGACCTCTCTAACTTTCATGTCTAACATAAGGTAGGGAGAAACAAAACTGAAAAGCACTTAAGAAGGTCACAGCCCAGGGAAACAGGATCACTAAAAGAGAGAAAATTATAGAACTTCCACCACCACACACACACCTCACTATTACATCAATAAGGCTCCTGTATAATAACAAGGAGAATACAACCTAAAGACTGCACATCTCAGACCTTATTTAAGCGGTCTCTAGGGAAACCCAAAAGCAATAGGAGAGAGAAAAACAGTGGAAATTTTAGCTTCTGACATCTACACTTACATAAAACAACAAATATGGCCTGAGCCCTAGCCAGAAAAACATAAAATCTCACACTAAAGGAAAATTTACTTCAGTTCCTTTTGCCCAGTTTGTCATATCCAGCTTTCAATAAAAAATTACAAGCCATACTAAATGACCAAAAGCACAGCTTGAAGAGAAAGCATGAGCATCAGAAACAGATTCAGGTAAGGCAGAGACATTGGAATTATCAGACTAGGAATTTAAAACAATTATAATTAGTATGCTATGGGCTGTAACGGAAAAATTGGACAACATGCAAAAGCAAACGGATAATGCAACAGAGAAATAAAAACTAAGAAAGAATGGAAAAGAAAAGCTATAAATCAAAGAATATAGTAAATGAAGAATAACTTCAATGGGCTTATCAATAGACTTGGAAATAATTAATGAAAGAGCTAGTGAGCTTGTCGAAATGTCAATAAAAACTTCCAAAACTGAAGTGGAAAGTAAGAAAGAGTGAAAAAGACAGAACAGAATATCCAAGAACTATGGGACAACTAGAAATGTTTAACATATGTATTACAGGAATGTCAGAAGGAGAAGAAAAAGAGAAAGTAACAGAAGAAATATTTTCAGCAATAGTAACTGAGAATTTCCCAAAACTAATGATAGAACACCAAACCACAGATCTGAGAAGCTGAGAGACACCAAGCAGGATAAAACAACAAAATCTGCACCTAGGCATATCATGTTTAAACTGCAGAGAATCAAAGACAAAGAGAAAATCTTGAAAGTAGCTAGAGGGAGGGAAAAAAACCCTATAGAGTAGCAAGGATAAGAATTACATCAGATTTTTCTTCAGAAATCATGAAAGCAGGAAGAGAGTGGAATAAAATATTTAAAGTGTTGAAAAGACAAAAACACCAACCTAGAATTCTATATACAGTGAAAGTACCCTTCAAAAGTGAAGGATAAGTAAAGACTTTCTCAGACAAACAAAAATTAAGGGAATTTTTCACCACTAGACCTGCCTTGCAAGAAATGATAAATTCTTCAGACAAAAAGGAAAATAATACAGGTCAGAAACTCAGATCTACATAAAGAAAGCAAAAGTGTTAGAGAAGGAGTAAATGAAAGTAAAATGAAATTTTATTTTTCTTAAATTGATCAAACAATTGTTTGTTGAAAATAATAATAGCACCAATCTATTCAGTGATTGTGGCTTATGCATAAGTGAAAAGAATGAAAGCGATGTTATAAGGGATGGGAGGGAGGAATTGGGAATATTCTGGTATAAGGCAATTATACTACTCATGAAGTGGTATACTGTTCTTTGAAAGAGGACTTGGATAAGTTGAAAATGCCTTGAAAACTCAAGGGCAACCACCAAAAAAATGGAAAAATAAGTATAATTGATATTCTAAAAGACAAAGAAGAAAAAATGAAATTATGTAAAATGCTCAGTTCAAACCAGAGATGTGCAGGCCAGCCCTGTGGGATAGTGATTAAGTCTGTCATGCTCTGCTTCAATGGCCTGGGTTCACAGGTTCGGATTCTGGGAGCAGACCTACACTACTTGTCAAGCCATGCTGTGGTGGTGACCCACATACGAAATAGAGGAAGATTGGCACAGATGTTACTTCAGGGCTAATCTTCCTCAAGCGAAAGAAGAGGTAGATTGGCAGTAGATATTAGCTCAGAGTGAATCTTCCTCACAAAAAACCCCAAAACACCCCAAAAAAACCAGAGAAGGTAGAAAAAGAATGAAATACAGTAAAAGAAATGAAGAATGAGAGCAAGGAGGAGCAGTGCGAAGAAGAGGCAAGAACACCCCCAGACTGACCAAAGCCCATGCACCACTGCACCACTGTGTCCAGCACCTATGTCCCACTACTGTTGCCACCATGCCCAAAAGAAAAGCTGAGAAGAATGCTAAAGGAGATACAGCCAACATGAAGAATGAACCACAGAGAAGATTCACAATGTTATCTGCTGAACCTTCTTCTCCAAAGCCAGAACCCAGACTTCACTGGGTTTTATAGTGGCTTTCTAATTTTGGTAGTCCGTTAAAGAAGGGAGTTTGAAAGTCGTTGTATACTACTAATGATTGTCTGCTCATGACCTGTCTGAAATACCATGATTGTTTATGAAAAGTATCTTTAATAAAGCTAGAAAAGCCCCTTCAAAGAAAGGAAAGAAGGTACCCAAAGGGAAAAAAGGAAAAGCTAATGCTAGCAAGGATGGGAACAACCCTGCAGAAAATGGAGATGCAAAAACAGACCAGGCACAGAAAGCTGAAGGTGCTGGAGATGCCAAATAAAATGTGTGCATTTTTGATAACTATATATTTCTGGTGACTTTAGAGTTTGAAATACTATTTTTATCAGGTTTTATAAAAATGTAGGATTTTGTTTTACCTTTTTTTGAGCTATGTTATTAGCATACAGAACACTTTGTTGTTTTTTGAGGAAGGGCATATGTCACTAATAAAATGTCTCTGAAGCTGGACTGACATCAGGGAAAAACATCTTTCCTTTCTAGTTTTGAGAGACTTCCTTTTAGTTCCCAGAAGGAAGGATTCTTTGATGTTGACACAAATTGGCCACCTTGGCACAAATGCCTTGTGGTGTGGAAAAATGAAGATTTGTTTTTAAGTCCTCTTCTTCCTCTCCATCTTCATCATAGACTTGACTCCCTTAAACTCAGAGACCTGTTGGCACCTGACCCAAAAAAATTGTTTACAAATATGTCAGGTAATCTGGACTTTCCAGTGTCACCATTGAGATGGCATCCCTCAAATGAGCAGCCTATCCTTTTTTAGATTGCACAGCTGAGGAAATCAGGCACTCACTCACTACTCTTCCTTTCCCCCAAGGAAGAGGTTGCCTCTGATTATTTCAGCCCCATGCTATTCTGTCTTAAGGGAGGGGAAGTGCTGGCAAATTTCCTCTTACTTCAGATTGATAATTCTCCCATTTTCATTTCGTTTCCTGAAAGTCAAAGTTGGCTTGTGAAAAGTTGTTAAACAACATGCTAAATATGAAATGTTAACCATCACTCTAAACTTTCCCTGTTCGGAGTGTCAAATGAGGACTTCATTGGGTTTTATAGTGGCTTTCTAATTTTGGTAGTCCATTGAAGAAGGGAGTTTGAAAGTTGTTGTATACTACTAATGATTGTCTGCCCATGACCTGCCTGAAATACCATGATTGTTTATAAAAAGTGTCTTTAATAAAGCTGGAAAAAAGAGAATGAGGGCAAGGAATAGAAAGTAGTAACGAATACAGTAGACATCAATAATTACATCAGAGGCCAGCCTGGTGGTGCAGTGGTTAAGTTCGCACATTCCTTTTCAGCAGCCCGGGGTTCGCTGGTTCTGATCCTGGGTGTGAACATGGCACCACTTGGCAAAAGCCATGCTGTGGTAGGCGTCCCACATATAAAGTAGAGGAAGATGGACATGGATGTTAGCTCAGGGCCAGTCTTCCTCAGCAAAAAGAGAAGGATTGGCAGCAGTTAGCTCAGGGCTAATCTTCCTCAAAAAAAAAAAAAAAAAAGAATTACATCGATCATCATTCTAAATGCCAACAGTCTAAATACACCAATTAAAAGACAGAAACTATCCAATTAGATAAGAAAAAACAAGATCCAACTGTGTGATGTCTACAAGAAACTTACTTTTAATGCCAAGACAAAGATAGATTAAAAGTAAAGGGATTGGAGGTCGGCATCACGGTAGCATAAGACATCCCTCCTTTTTGTCCCCCTTTTAATAACTAAAACTTAACATCCATTCACAAGCAAAAGTGCTTCTGTGGAAGTTGTGAGACCCAGCACCATAGGCCAAGGGACCCAGAAAGAGTCTTGCCCACCTGTGCATCCAGTAATAGGCAGAGAGACCCTAGTATTGTCTGTGGAATCATCAGGGCCAGGAACTTGGCCCCAGCCCTTTTAAACTGTGGCTGGAGAATTCCTGGTGAGTGCTGATTTAGAGAGACACCCAGAGATGAGAGAACTTTTATAGAAGGCCGGGATTCCTGAGGAGAGATTCCAGCATTCCATTGGAGCAAAAAGAAAATACAAGTTTGGATGCATTGGAGAAGTAAGAGGAAATTTGCCAGTACTGCCCCTCCCTCAAGACAGAGTAACATGGGGCTGAAATAGCCAGAGGCAACCTCTTCCATGGGGGAAAGACTGAGTAGTGAGTGAGTGCCTGGCTTCTCCAGCTATGCAGGACACTGCTGCAGAAACCTGTTTCTCTCCTGCAGTACCCAGAGTATTTAAGCAGGACTTCCATGACTGGGAGAAGGGAGGTGTGTGAAAAAGAGGCAGATAAGAAAATCAGAAGCCACCAGTGTTGCTGGTGGGAATGTAAATTGGTGCAGCCACTATAGAAAACAGTATGGAGATTCCTCAAAAAATTAAAAATAGTGGGGCTGATCCCATGACAGAGTGGTTAAGTTCAGTGTGCTCCACTTTGGCAGCCCGAGTTTGTGGATTTGGATCCTGGGTGCAGACCTACATCTCTTGTCAGCCATGCTTTGGTGGTGACCCACATATAAAGTGGGGGCGGGGGGGAAGATTGGTGCAGATGTTAGCTATGGCTAATCTTCCTTAGGAAAAAGAAATTCAAAACAGAAATACCATATGATTCAGCTATTCCACTTCTGGGTATTTATCCAAAGAACACAAAAACACTATTTTGAAAAGATATATGCACCACTGTGTTCATTTCAACATTATTCACAATAGCCAAGGCTTGGAAACAACCTAAGTGCCCATTAACAATAAACAAATAAACAAGATGTGATATATATATACAATGGATTACTACTCAGCCATAAAAAAGATGAAATCTTGCCATTTGTGACAACATGGATGGAACTTGAGGGCATTATACTAAATAAAATAAGTCATATAGAGAAAAACAATTACTGTATGACTTCATTCATGTGTACAAGATAAGCAAACACATAGATATGGAGACCAGAGTGGGGGTTACCACAGAGGAAGGGGGTCGGGGGAAGGCAAAAAGAGTAAAGAGGCACAAGTGTATGGTTATGGATGGCAGCTAGACTTTTGGTGGTGAACATGATGCAGACTATGCAGAAGTCAACATATAATGATGTACACCTGAAATTTATATAATGTCGTAAACCAAAGAGACCTCAATAAAAAGAAAAAGAAAAAGAATCAGGGGGCATTAAAGGGATGCAGTTCTTACTGACTGCATTTGGAACTCCAGCAGGAAGCCCAAAAAAGATCCCTTGGGGAAACCTCACCCAAGGATCCTCACATCTGGCCCATGGGCACCCCCAAAACTTGGAGTATTAAACCCACACCTCCCCTACTCTGCAGCCAGCTCCTTGTGTGTGCTCCTGAGTTTGGCAGCAAGAGCAAGCTCTATTAGACATAGAATGTGCTCAGAAAACAGGCTGAGGTCTGTGGGGCAAGAGAGATACCATAAATTTGAACGGTAGCACCACCTTCTGGAAAACAAAAGAGAGGTTTCCAGCAGCCAGCATGGTGAGTTGTAAGATCAAGAGAAGATATCCAAGCTTAAGAATTCTGCCATAAGAGAGGTCAAGAAGCGTGGAGCAGGTGTATTCATACAAGCTTGGAGAAAGTCACAGATAGGCAGAACAAACAAAAATATCTTCCCACTAAAGGCAAATAGTAAAGATTGGAGGAGGTGATTGCTATGTCAAATGGAAAACAGCAACACAAAACACCAAGGAACATAAAGAATCAAGGAAACATGACATCACCAGAAGAAAATAATCCTCCAGTAACAGAACTCGAAGACATGGAATTTTATGATCTACCCAATGAAAAATTCAAAATAGCTTTTTGAGGAAACTCAATGTGCTATAAGAAAACACAGAAAGGCAATTCAATGGAATCAGGAAAATAATACATGAACAAAATAAGTAATTTAATAAAGAGGGAGAAATCATTAAAAAGACCCAAATAAAAAATCTGGAGCAGATGAATTCAATGGGGGCCAGCCCAGTGGTGTAGTGGTTAAGTTCTTGTGCTCCACTTCAGTGGTCCAGGGTTGGCAGGTTCAGATCCTAGGCACAGACCTACACATCATTCATCAAGCCATGCTGTGGCAGCTGCCACATATAAAGTGGAGGAAGAGTGGCACAGATGTTACCTCAGGGCCAATCTTCCTCACCAAAAACAAAAAAAAAGGTTGGTGTCAAGATGGCGGCATAGACGGACACTGAACTCACCTCCTCCCATGGACACAACTAATTTACAACTATTCTTGGAACAATTACCTCTGAGAGAGAACTGAAAACTGAATAAAAAGGAACGTCACAACAAGGGACACTCCTCACTGAGGTGGAAGAGGTAGAAATTCCTTTCTGGAGAGAAAACAGCCACCTTTGTGAGCCATGGAGCTTCATGGTCAGCTGGGAGCAACCCTAAGGTGCACAGCCTTCCTGGGAGGAATGGGGGACCTGAGCAGGGGAGTGTTACCACTATAAGCATCCTTTGGACTCAGCACAACTGATATGAGCCTCATAATATCTGGCTTTGCTGGCTATTAACTACAATGGGGACTACCCTAGAAAAGCTATAGGACATAAGCAGAAAAAAGCCAGCTATTAAAGGGCACATACAGAAATTCACCTGATTTGGAAAAAAAACTAAAATCAACAGAAAGAAAAGTACACAGTACTTTCTTGAAAAGAGACTCACCTGATAGGCTCTGAGTGCATCTGGGTGAGAAGTGAGACCTCTCCAGGGGCTGAAACATTGGCAGCAGCCAGTATTGTGACTTGGTACAGGCATGCTGACAGAGATGCTGGCAGATGCCATTGTAGTTCTTCCCCTGGCCTGTTAGCCTAGGGTCTGCCCCACCCACTAGAGTGCTAATTTAATCCAGCTCAGGCAGGACAGGCAGCCTGACATAAGGACTGGCCCCACCCAACAGCAGGCCCCTGGGCAACTTGTGGGCTGGCATAGGTGAGATGCCAGAATCCTCTCCAGGCAGGCAAATGGATCCACATCTGCGAGGCTGGGTGTGTGAGGGGAGTGGATGGAGTGTGTGTGGGCATCTGCAGTGGGGCAAGTGCATCTGCTTCAGGATGTCAGGATGTGTGCATGGACCAGGACTGTGTTGACAGAATCTGTGGCCCTGTGAGCAGTGGAACTTGTCAGCTGCAGTAGACTTGTGCTTCTCAAACAGCCAAAGAGGGCAGTGGCCCCACATTCCAAAGCCATAAACTATTGGGTGCTCTTGTGCCTGGGGCCAGCCCTACTCAGCTGCAATCCTGAGAGAGCTGACAACAGCCTCACAGGCTGGAGGCCTACAGCACTTGTAAGCCCCTGAGCCTAGCAACAAGCCATGCTTGGTGCCTACTCACTTAACACAAACATTGCAACAGGACTGTGCTATTAGACCTTGAAGCCAACTGTGCTGTGACTCCCCAAACCCAATAAAGTGACCAAATGGTCCATAGCAGCCACACACAGCTGAGAATGACAACCAGCTGGCCAGGGGGCAGCCTAGCCTCCTTGAGCACCTGCAGCAAGAGCAACCTGTCACAATAGAAGGACACATGTAGCCCACACAGGGGTCACTCCTGGAAAATTTGGAACTGGTGTTGAGAGGGAAGCACATTGCTGGGCCCAAAAAGGCATCTCCTACATAAGGCCAACTCTCCAAGATCAGGAGACATACCTGACCCACCTAATACATAATATAAGCACAGAGAAAGAGGCAAAATGATGAGGCAAAGGAATACATTCCAAGCAAGGGAACAGGACAAAACCCCAGAAAAAGAAATAAAGGAAACAGAAATAAACAATCTACCTGACAAAAAGTTTTAAAAAAAGAGCTGTAAAGATGCTCACTGATCTTGGGGAAGAATGGATGAACTCAGTGAGAATGTCAACAAAGAATTGGAAAATATAAAAAGAACCAATCAGAAATGAAGACTACAATACTGGAAATGAAAAATTCACTAGAGGGATTCAACAGCAGAGTAGATCATACAGAAGAACAGATTAGCGAGCTGGATGAAAGACTAGAGGAAATCATCCAAGCTGAACAGATAAAAGAAAAAAGAATGAAAAAGAATGAGAAGAGTCTAAAGGAACTCTGGGACAACATCAAGTGCACTAACATTTGTGTTATAGGTGTCCCAGAAGGAGAAGAGAGAGACAAAGGGGCAGAGAATCTAAATGAATAAATAAAAGCTGAAAACTTTCCTAACTTAAGGAAGGCAACAGACATCCAGGTACAGGAAGCACAGAGAGCACCAAACAAGAAAAACTCAAAGAGGCTCACATCAAGACACATTATAATTAAAATGTCCATAATTAAAGATAAAGAGAGAATCCTAAAAGCCACAAGAGAAAGGCAACAAGTGACACACAAAGGAAATCCCATAAAGCTATCAGCTGACTTTTCAGCAGAAACCTTACACGTAGGTGAGACTGGAATGATATATTCAAAATACTGAAAGATAAAAACTTTGAGCCAAGAATACTCTATCCAGTGAAACTATCCTTCAGATACAACAAAGAAACAAAAGCTTTCTTGGATAAACAAAAGCTGAAGGAGTTCATTGCCACTAGACCTCCCTTATAAGAAATGATGAAGGAAGCCCTCCTACCTGAAACAAAAAGACAAAGGTTTACAAAGCTATGAGCAAAGAGATAAATAGACAGACAAAATCAGAAAATTGCAGCTCTGCAGCAAAACAGGTTAGCAAACACTTCATTATAACGTAAAAGATAAAGGGAAGGAAAGCATCAAATAATTATAAACACCTCAATTTAGTAACAAACTCACAACACAAAAAAAGAATAATTTGTGACAACAATAACTCAGAAGGGGAAGAGAGGAAAGAGATGCAACCCACTTAGGCTAATGGAGATAAGAGACTATCAGAAAATGGACTATCTCATCAATGAGATCTTTTGTACAAACCTCATGGTAAGCGCTAAACAAAGAATTAGAATAGAACCACAGCATAAATAAAGAGGACACTAGAAAACGACCAAACTGAAATGACAGTCAGAAATACAAGGGAAGGGAAACAAGGCAAATATAGAACAACCATAAAACAAGAGATAAAATGTAAGTTTTAAGCCCTCATATATCAATAATCACTCTAAAGGTAAATGGATTGAATTCTTCAATCAAAAGACACAGAGTAGCCGGATGAATTAAAAAACAAGATCCAACAATATGCTGCCTCCAGGAAGCACATCTCAGCTATAAAGACAAACATAGGCTCAGAGTGAAGGACTAGAAGGTGACATTCCAAGAAAATGGCAAGCAAAAGAAAGCAGGTGTTCCCACACTTAGACAAAGTAGATGTCAAGATAGAAAAAAACAATGAGAGACAAAGAAGGGCATTATATAATGATAAATGGGACATTCCACTCAGAGTAAATAACACTTATGAACATATGTGCATCTAACACAGGAGCACCAAAGTACATAAAGCAACTATTAACAGACCTAAAAGGAGAAATTAACAGCAACACAATACTAGTAGGAGACCTCAACACTCCACCTACATCAATAGATAGATCATCCAGACAGAAAGTCAACAAGGAAATAGAGGAATTAAATGAAAAACTAGACGAAACAGACTATATATATATATATATATAGAGAGAGAGAGAGAGAGAGAGAGAGAGAGGGAACACTCCATCCAAAAACAGCAGAATAAACATTCTTCTCAAATGCACATGGGATATTCTTAAAGATAGACTGTATGTTGAGAAACATGGCAAGCATCAATAAGTTTAAGAAGAGTGAAATCATATCAAGCATCTTTTCTGACCACAATGCTACAAAACTAGAAATCAACCACAAAAAAAAAGATAAACTGGGAAAGTCACAAATATCCAGAGACTAAACAATGTGCTGCTGAAAAACATTTGAATCAATGAAGAAATCAAACGAGAAGTCAGAAAACATCTGGAAACAAATGAAAATGAAAATACACCATACCAACTCATATGGGATGCTGCAAAAGTGGTCCTAAGAGAGAAATTCATAGCAATAAAGGCCCACGTTAACAAGCAAGAAAAATCTCAAATAAGCAATCTTAAACTACACCTAAAAGAACTAGAAAAAGAAGAACAAACAAAGCCCAAAGTCAGGAGAAGGAGGAAATAATAAAAATTACAGCAGAAATAGGGGAAATTGATACCAAAAACACAGTAGAAACGATTAATGAAACTAAGAGCTGGTTCTTTGAGAACGTAAACCAAATTGACTCATTAAGATAAAAAAAGTAAAGCCTCAAATAAATAAAAGTAGAAATGAAAGAGAAGAAATTACAATGGATAACAGAAATACAAAGGATTATAAGAGAATGCTATGAAAAACTATATGCCAACTAATTGGAAATCTAGAAGAAATGGATAAAATCTTAGACTCTTATAACCTCCCAAAACAAAATCAAGAAGAAATAGAGAATCTGAATAGACCTATCACAAGTAAAGTGATTAAAACAGTAATCAAAAACCTCCCCAAAAATAAAAGTGCAGGACCTGATGGCTTCTCCGGAGAATTCTACCAAACATTCAAAGAAGATTTA
This sequence comes from Equus przewalskii, assembly GCF_037783145.1. Taxonomy (NCBI): domain Eukaryota; kingdom Metazoa; phylum Chordata; class Mammalia; order Perissodactyla; family Equidae; genus Equus; species Equus przewalskii. The sequence goes on along the minus strand of NC_091863.1, from coordinate 41,537,801 downwards.
TTACCTATCCTTCTCAAACTATTCCAAAATTGAAGAAGACAGAATGCTTCCTAATACATTTTATGAGGCCGACGTCACCCTGATCCCAAACCAAAAGTGGACAATGCAAAGAAAGAAAATTACAGGCCAATATCACTGATTAACATATCTGCAAAAATCCTCAACAAAATATTGGCAAACCAAATACAGCAATACATTAAAAGGATCATACGCCATGATCAAGTGAGATTTATACCAGGGATGCAGGGATGGTTCAACATCCACAAATCAATCAATGTGATACACCACAGTAACAGAATGAGGAACAAAAATCACATGATCATCTCAATAGATGCAGATAAAGCATTTGACAACATCTAACATCCATTTATGATAACAAGTCTCAATAAAACAGGTATAGAAGGAAAGTACCTCAACATAACAAAGGCCATATATGACAAACCCACAGCCAACATCATACTTGACAGTGAAAAAATGATAGTGATCCCTCTGAGAAAGAAAAAAGACAAGGGTGCCTGCTCTCATCACTCCTATTCAACATAGTCTGGAGGTTTTGACCAGAGCAACTAGACGAGCAAAATAGATAGCAGGTATCCAAATTGGAAAGGAAGAAGTGAAACTCTCACTGTTTGCAGATGAAAACCTAAAAAATCCATAAGAAAACTATTAGAAAAAATCAATAACTACAGCAAAGATGCAGGGTACCAAATCAACTTACAAAAATGAGTTGCATTTCTATACACTAATAACTAACTTGCAGAAAGAGAACTCAAGAATACAATCTCATTTACAATCGCAAGAAAAAGAATAAAATATCTATGTATAAATTTAACCAAGGAGATGAAAGTTCTATACACTGAAAACTATAAGACATTATTGAAAGAAATTGAAGAAGAGATAAGGAAACAGAAAGATATTCAATGCTCACAGATTGGAAACGTTAACAGAGTTAAAATGTTCATATTATATAAAGCAATCCACAGATTCATTGCAATCCCAATCAGAATCCCCATGACATTCTTCACAGAAATAGAACAAAGAATCCTAAAATTTATATGGAACAACAAAAGACCCCAAATAGCAAAAGCAATCCTGAGAAAAAAGAACAAAGCTGGAGACATCACAATCCCTGACTTCAAAATATACTACAAAGCTATAGTGACAAAATAGCATGATACTGTCACAAAAACAGACACACAGATCAATGGACCAGAATTGAAAGCCCAGAAATAAAAGCACCATCTATGTACAGCTAATCTTTGACAAAGGAGCCAAGAACATACAATGGAGAAAGTCTCTTCAATAAACTGTGTTGGGAAAACTGGACAGCCACATGCAAAAGAATAAAAGTAGAGGGCCAGCCTCATGGGCTAGTGATTAAGTTCATGTGTTCTTCTTCGGCAGCCCAGGGTTTGCAGGTTCAGATCCCTGTGTGGACCTATCACCACTTGTCAAGCCACACTGTGGCAGCATCCCACATAAAATAGAGGAAGGTTGGCACAAATATTATCTCAGCAGCAATCTTCCTTAAGCAAAAAGAGGAAGATTGGTGATATATGTTAGCTCAGGCCCAATCTTCCTCACGCACAAAAAAAGGAATGAAAGTAGACTATTATCTTACACTCACTATAAAAATGTACTCAAAATGGATTAAAGACTTGGATGTAAGACCTAGAACAATAAAACATCTAGAAGAAAATATAGATAGTATACTCTTTGACATCAGTAGTAGCAGCATCATTTCAAATACTATGTCTCCTCAGGCAAGGGGAACAAAGGAAAAAATAAATGAATGGGACTACATCAGGCTAAAAATCTTCTTCAAGGCAAAGGAAACCATGAACAAAACGAAAAGACAATCCACCAACTGGGAGAAAATATTTGCAAATCATATATCTGACAAGTGCTAAAATATATAAAGCACTTGGGGCTGGCCCAGTGATGCAATGGTTAAGTGCACACGTTCCGCTTTGGCGGCCCGGGGTTCACCAGTTCGGATCCCGGGTGCGGACGTGGCACCACTTGGCACACCATGCTGTGGTAGGCATCCCACATATAAAGTAGAGGAAGATGGGCATGGATGTTAGCTCAGGGCCAGTCTTCCTCAGCAAAAAGAGGAGGATTGGCAGCAGTTAGCTCAGGGCTAATCTTCCTCAAATAAATAAATAAAATAAAATATATAAAGAACTCATACAACTCAATAACAAAAAAACAAACAACCTAATTAAAAAATGGGCAGAAGATACAAACAGACATTCTTCCAAAGAAGAAATACAGATGGCCAACAGGCATATGAAAAGATGTTCAATGTCACTAATTATTAGGGAAATGCAAATCAAAACTACAATGAGATATCACCTTATACCTGTCAGAATGGGTACAATTAACAAGACAAAAAAATAACAAATGTTGGAAAGGATGTGGAGAAAAGGGAACCCTCATACACTGCTGGTGGGAATGCAAACTGGTGCTATCACTGTGGAAAACAGTATGGAGATTTCTCAAAGAATTAAAAATAGAAATACCATATGATCCAGCTATCCTACTGTGGGGTATTTATCCAAAGAACAGGAAATCAACCATTCAAAGACATTTGTGCATCCCTATGTTCATTGCAGCATTATTCACAATAGCCAAGACATGGAAGCAAACCAAGTGCTCATCAACTGATGAATAGATAAAGATGTGGTGTATATATATATATATATATATATATATATATATATATACACACAATGGAATACTACTCAGCTATAAAAAAAGACAAAATCGTCTCATTTGCAACAATGTGGATGGACCATGAGGGTATTATGTTAAGCAAAATAAGCCAGACAAAGACAAACACCATGTGATTTCACTCATATGTGGAAGAGAAGTAAACACATGGATAAAGGCACAGATTAGTGGTTACCATAGGGGAAGGGGGTGGTGGGTGGGAAAAAGGGGAAAAGCAGCACATATGTATGGTGATGGATAAAAATTAGACTATTGGTGGTGAGCATAATGCAGTCTATACAGAAACTGATATATAATGATATACACGTGAAATTTCACAATGTTATAAACCAGTATTATCTCAATAAAATAGTACTGAAAAAAAAGAAATAATAGCTGAGAACCTCCCAAACCTGGGGAGAGACTTCTACATCCATATAAAGCTAATAGATCACCCCATTATCTCAATTCAAATGACCTTTTCCAAGGCACATTATAACAAATCTATCAAAAACTAAAAACAAAGAAAGAATTCTATAAGCAGCAAGGGAAAGAAAGATTGTACCCTGCAAAGAAATCCCCTTTGGGCTATCAGTGTATTTATCAGCAAAAACCATACAGGCCAGGAAAGAATGGAATGATATATTCAATATGTTGAAAGATAAAAATTGCCAGTCAAGAATATTCTATCCAGCAAAGTTATCCTTCATACATGAAAGAAAAATAAAGACATTCCCAGAAAAACAAAAGCTGAGGGAGTTCATCACCACTACGACTGCCTTACAAGAAACGCTTAAAGGAGTTCTTCAAACTGAAATGAAAGACACTAATTAGGAACATAAAAACATACAAAAATATAGAACAAACTGGTAAAAGTAAATATACAGTCAGATTTAGAAAACTCTAATTCTGTAATATGATGCTGTGTTAGTCACTTATTTATAGTATTCAAGTAAAACAACATTAAAAATAACTATAGCTACATAATTTGCTAATGAATACACAATATGAACACAGGTAAAGTGTGACCTCAAAAATGTAAAAGAGGAGGGAACAAAAGGGTTGAGCTTTTCTATGCAATCAAAGTTAAGTTGCTATCAGCTTAAAATGGGCTGTTGTATCTATAAGATGTTTTATGTAAGCCTCATGGTAACCACAAAACAAAACTTATAGTAGATGTAAAAAAATAAAGAGAGGGGAATCAGAGCATACCAACAAGTAAAATAACCAATTTACAAAGGTAGGCAGAAGGAGAGAAAAAAAAGGAGCAATGGAACTACAAGACAGCTAGAAAGCAATTAATAAGATGGCAATTAGGAAGTTCTTATCTATCAATAATTACTCTAAATGTAAATGGATTGAGTTCTCCAATCAAAAGGCACAGAGTGGCTGGATGGATAAAAAAACAAGACCCAACTTTATGCTGCCTAAAAGAGACTCACTTCATACTTAAGGACATACATTGGTTCAAAGTGAAGGGATGGAAAAAGATATTCAGTCAAAGTGGACACCAAAAGAAGGCAGGGGTAGCTATACTTATATTAGACAAATAGACTTTAAGCCAAAAAAGTAATGAGACACAGATAGTCATTATATAATGTTAAAGGGGTCATTTCATCAATAAAATATAACAATTATAAATATATAAGCACCCCAAATTGGAACCCCTCAATATATTGAGCAAATACTAACAGATCTGATGGGAAAAGTAGACAACAATAGAGTCATAGTAGGGGTCTTCAGTACCTCACTTTCAGCAATAGATAGATCATACAGGCAGAAAATCAACGAGGAGACATTGGACTTGAACCATATTTTAGACCAAATGGACCTAAGAGACATGTATAAAACATTCCATCCAACAGGAGCAGAATACACACTCTTTTCAAGAGCACATAGAATATTCTCCAGGATATATTATATGATAGGCTACAAAAAAAGTCTTAGCAAATTTCAAAAGATTGAAATCAGACCTAGTATCTTTTCTGACCACAATGATATGAAGCCAGAAATCAACAACAAAATTAAAGTTGGGAAATCTACAAATATGTGGAAACTAAAGAACCACACTTAAACAACCAATGGGTCAAAAAATAAATTAAAAGGGAAGTAAAAAATAACTTGAAACAATGAAAATGGAAACACAACATATTAAAATATATGGGATACTGTAAAAGCAGTTCTTAGAGGGAAGTTTATAGCAATAAATACATATATTAGGGGAAAAGAAAGATCTCGAATAAGCTACCTAACTTTGCACTTCAAGGAACTAGAAAAAGAACAACAAACTAAGCCCAAAGTTATCAGAAGGAGGGAAATAATAGTAATCAGAGTGGAAATAAATAAGATAAAGACCATAAAAAAACAGAAAAAGTAAACAAAACTAAGAGCTGGTTTATTGAAAACTTAACTAAAATTGACAAACAATTAGCTAGGCAAACAAAGAAAAAAGAGAGAAGGCTCAAATAAATAAAATCAGAAAGAAAACAGGAGACATTATAACTGATACCACAGAAATATGTAAGATCATAAGAGACTACATAGAACAATTATATGCTAACACATTGGATAACCTAGAAGAAATGGATAAATTCCTAGAAATGTACAGACTATCAAAATTGAATCAGGGAGAAATAAAAAATTGGAACACACTAATAATGAGTAAGGAAATTGAATCAGTAATAAAAAATCTTCCAACACAGAAATGCCCAGAACCACATAGTTTTACTGGTGAATTCTATCAAACATTTAAAGAAGAATTAACACCAATACTTCTCACTTTAAAAAAATTGAAGAGGTAAGAAGACACCTAAATTCATTTTACAAGACCAGCATTACCCAGATATCAAAGCCAGTTAAGGACACTGCAAGAAAAGAAAACTATGGAATAATATACCTGATAATTATAGATGCAAAAATTCTTAGCAAAATATTAGCAAACCAAAGTCACCAACATATTAAAAGGATCATAAAAGTGTAACTTATCCCTGAGATGCAAGGATAGTTCAATGTATGCAATTCAATAAATGTGATATGCCACATAATACAATGAAAGATAAAAATCACATGGTCATCTCAATAGATGCAGAAAAAGCAACTGATAAAATAGAGCATTCTTGCATGATAAAAACCCTAAAAAATGAATTTAGAAGGAACATACCTCAACACAAGAAAGACCATATATGACAAACCCACAGCTAACATGATACTCAGTATTGAAAAGTTGAAAGCTTTTCCTGTAAGGTCAGGAATAAAACAAGGGTCCCTATGCTCACTGCTCTTAATTCAGCTTAGTACTGGAAGTCCTAACCAGAGCAATTAGGTAAGACAAATAGCTAAAAGGCCTCCAAATCAAAAAGGAAAAAGTAAATTTGTCTTTGTTTGCAGATGATATAATCTCATAGGTAGAAAATTCTAAAGTCTCAGCCAAAACACTGTTGGAACTAATCAATGAATTCAGTAAAGTTGCAGGATATAAAATCAACATATAGAATCAGTTGCATTTCTATACTCTAACAACTAAATATCTGAAAAAGTAATAAATAAAACTATCCCATTTATAATAGTATCAAAAAGAATAAAATGCTTAGGAATAAATTTAACCAAGGAAATGAAAGATCTGTACAGTGAAAACTACAAGACTTTGATGAAAGAAACTAAAGAAGATACAAATGAATGGAAAGCCATCCTATGTTTATGGACCAAAATATTTAATATTTTAAAATGTCCATATTACCCAAATCCATCTGTAAATTCAATGCAATCCCTATCAAAATTGCAATGGCATCTTTCCCAGAAATAGGAAAAACAATTCTAAAATTTGTGTTGGAACTACAAAAGACCCCAAATAGCCAAAGCAATCCTGAGAAAGAAGAACAAAACTGGAGCCATCACACTTCCTGATTTCAAACTATATTACAAAGCTATAGTAATCAAAACAGTATGGTACTCACATAAAAATAGGCATATAAACCAATGAAACAGAATCAACAGCCCAGAAATAAACTAATATTTGACAAGGGAGCCAAGAATACTCAATGGAGAAAGGATAGTCTCAACAATTGGTGTTTGGAAAACTGCATAACTACATGCAGAAAAATGAAATTGGACCCCTATCTGACACCACTCACAGAAATTAACTCAACATGGATTAAGGACTTACATATTAGACCTAAAAATGTAAAACTCCTAGAAGAAAACATAAGGAAGAAGCTCCTTGACATCAGTGTTGGAAGGATCTTTTTGGCTATGATACCAGAAGTACAAACAACAAAAGCAAAAATCAACAAGTGGATGGGCCGGCCCTGTGGCTGAGTGGTTAAAGTTCCATGTGCTCCACTTTGGTGGCCCGAAGTTGGCAGGTTCAGATCCCAGGTGCAGACAAACTCCACTCATCAGCCATGCTGTGGAGGCATCCCACATACAAATTAGAGGAAGATTGGCATGGATGTTAGCTCAGGAATAATCTTCCTTAAGCAAAAAAAGAGGAGGATTGGAAACCAATGCTAGCTCAGGGCAAATCTTCCTCAAAAAAACCCAAAATCAACAAGTGGAACTACATCAAACTTAAATGCTTCTGCAGAGCAAACCAATCAAAAAAATAAAAATGTAACCTACAGAATGGGTGGAACTATTTGCAAAGAATATATTGGATTAGGAGTTAATATCTTAAATATATAAAGAACTCATACAACTGAATAACAGAAAACGAAAAATCAAATGTAAAAATGAGCAGAGAAAACAAATAGACATTTTTCTAGAGAAGACATCCAAATGGCCAACAGGTACCTGAAAAGATGCTCAACCTCACTAATCATCAGAGAAATGCAAATCAAATCCACAATGAGAAATAACTTAAGCCTGTTAGACTGGCTATCATCAAAAAGACAAAAGATAAGTTTTAGCAAGGATGTAGAGAAAAGGAAACTCTAGTGCACTGTTGCTGGGAGTGTAAATTGGTATAGCCATTATGGAAAACAGTATGGAATTTCCTCAAAAAATTAAAAATACAGCTACCATACAATCCAGAAGTGCCACTTCTGGATATATATCCAAAGGAAATAAAAACAGAATATCAAAAAGATATCTGCACTCCCATGTTTATTGCAGCATTATTCACAATAGCCAGGACGTGGAAACAACCTAAGTTTCTGTCAGTGGTGAATAAGTAAAGAAATTGTGGTGTATATATATATATACAAAGGAATATTATTTAGCCATGAAGAAGAAGGAAATCCTACCATTTGTGTCAACAAGGATGGACCTTCAAGGCATTATGCTAAGTGAGATAAATCAGGCAGAGAAAAACAAATACTGTATGATATCACTTATATGTGGAGTCTAAAAAAGCCAAATTTGTAGCAACATAGTGTAGAATGGTGGTTACCAGGAGCTGGGGGCTGGAGGAATTGGAGAGATGTTGTTAATGTATACCAACTTGCAACTAGAAGATGAATAGGTTCTGGAGATCTAATGCACAGCATAGTGGTTATAACCAAAAATACTCAACGTTGCTAAGAGACTAGATCTTAAATGTTCTCACAGCAAAAAATAAATGATAGTTATGTGACATGATAGAAGTGTTAGCTAACACTACAGTGTTAATCATATTTTAATATATAAATATATCAAATAAACACATCATACACCTTAAACTTATAGAATGTTATGTATCAATTATTTATCAATAAAAAAGTAAAGGAATGAAGACAGATACACCATGCTAATACTAATTAAGACGTGCCTGTATTAACTATATTCATTTCAGACAAATCAGACTTCAGAGCAAGGAAATTTTCAAGGAAAAAGAAGGGCATTACATAATGATAAACAGATTAATTTTCCAAGAAGACATAACAATCCTTAATTTATATGTGCCTGACAACAAAACATCAAAGTAAGTGATGCCAAAACTGATAGACCTATGTAAAGAAATAGATGACTCCACTATTACAGTTGGAGACTTCAATACTACTCTATCAGTAATTGACAGATCCAGCAGGCAGCAAATCAGTAAGTACATTGATGATCTCAACAGGATCACCAACCAGTTGGATCTAATTGACAATTATAGAACATTTCATCTTACAACCACAAAATACACATTCTCCTCAAGCTCACATGGAACATTACCAAGATAGATCACATTCTGGGCCATAAAACACACTTTAAAAAATATAAAATAACAGGAAATAGACAAAGTATGTTCTCATATCACAGTGGAATTAATGACAGAAGGATAGCTGGAAAATCCCAATGTACTTGAAGGTTAAAAAACACATGTCTAAATAACACATGGACCAAATAGGAAGTCTAAAGAGAACTTTAAAATATTTTAAACTAAATGAAAATGAAAAACCAACTCATAAAATTTATGGGATGCAGTAAAAGCAGTGTTTAGAGGGAAATTCATAGCACTGACTGCAGCTATTAGAAGAGAAAAAAGATGCAAAATCAATAATCTGAGCTTTCACCTTAGCAATATACGCCTAAAGCAAGCAGACAAAAATAAATGATAAACGTTAAAGCAGAAATCAATGAAATTAAGGAAAGCGATGTCAGTAAGAGTGAAGTATGAAGCCCTGGGTCCTCCTTCCCCTGACAAACACACCAATTTAGCAACAATTTACAGACAAATTCCCTTTGTGAGAAATGCAGAAACTAATTAAGAGCTCCTGTACCCTGGACAAATGCAAAACCAGTTTCGCAGAAGCTGGAAAAGATTTGGAATGCCCTCTTGCTGGAATAACTGCACTGGGCATAGCAGCATACAATCAGAAAGAGACCCTCTGACTTTCAGCTTCTCCTCAGGGATGGAGGGATTGGTTCATGCATCCAATGCTGCAACTTTTCTGAGGGGGATCCCCAGAGAACTGGCTTCTGTCTTGGCAGTCTTGGAGCTCTGGCAGTTCTGGCACAGTCTAGCCATCTGAGAGAGAACAAAGATGATGGTTTAGACTGGTACCCACCATAGATTCTCATCCATTCACAGAGTGAACAGATAAAAGTCCCAGCATTCAGCTTCCCACTGAGGAGGCAAAGAGATGATGTCTGTCCAATTCCTCAACTTCTCTGGGCCTTCCCAAAGAACTGGTATCTGATTTGCCAGTCTTAGAGCTCTAATGAGTCTGACACAGTCTGGCCATCTGAGGGAGAACAGAGATGGCAGCTTGGGCTGGCAAATGCCATATATACTCCCCACAACTCAACACAGAGCAAATGGATGAAAAATCTTAGCTCTCAGCTTCCACCTAGGGAGGGAAAGAGTTTGTAGAGACACCCAAAATCTCTGACTGGCTTGATTTGGTGGAGTCTTCTCCCACTGAGGCCAATTTGTGTAGACTGGAAGAGAACCTGCTTTGTCTAATGCACAGACACCAATACATAGAGTCAAAAAAAATGAGGCAAAATTGTTCCAAACAAAGCAACAAAATAAATCTCCATAAAGCAACCCTAATGAAATGGAGTTGTATGGTTTATCTCAAAGAGAATTCAAAATGACTGTCATAAAGATGCTCACTAGAGTCAAGAGAATTGTGCAGGGACAAAGTGAGAATTTCGACAGAGATAAAAATATAAAAATATATAAAGCAGAAATTATGAATCCAAGAACACAATAAGTGAAAAGAAAAATTCACTGGAGGGGTTCAATAGCAGCCTTAGATCAAGCAGAAGAAAGGATCAATGGTCTTGAAGACAAGCCATTGGAAATAACTCAGAAAGACGTATGTGACACCATAAAGCAAACCAATCTATGTGCTATGAATTTCCCAGAAGAAGAGAGAGAGAAAGGACCATAAACCATACTTAAAGAAATAATGACTGAAAACTTCAAGAATCATGGAAAGAAGATGAACTTCTGGATCCAAGAAGTCCCAGTAATACCAAAATATATGAATCTAAAGAAATTCACACTGACATACATCATAATTAAATTGTCAAAAGACAAAGACAGAATTTTGAAAGCAGCAAGAGAAATACGACTTGTCACAAGCAAGGCAAAAATCTATAAGACTATCAGTGGAATTTTCAGCAGAAACTTTACAGAATAGGAGTGGGATGATATATTCAAAGCGCTGAGAGAAAAACAAACCTACCAACCAAGAATACTATACCCATAAAACTGTCCTTCAAAAATGAAGGAGAAATACTTTCCCAGACAAACAACAGTTCAGAGAGTTCATCACCACCAGACCTGCCTTACAAGAATTGTTAAAGGGAGTTATTCAAGTTGAAACAAAAGGACACTAAACAGCATGTTAACATAAGAAAGTGTGAAACTTGTTGGTAAAAGTAAACATATAGACAAATACAGAAAACTGTACTACTGTAATGGTGGTGGGTAAATCACTTTTAATTCTACATAAAAGTTAAAAGATAAAAGTATTAAAATTAACTATAACTAAAAAAATGTTAAAAGATATATAATATGAATAGATATAAATCGTACCAACAATAACATAAAGTGTGTGGGTGGAGTTTGAGCATAGGGTTTTTTAGTGTGATTGAAATTAAGTTGTGATCTATATTAAAATGGACTGTTACATGGGGCCAGCCCCATGGCTGAGCGGTTAAGTTCACATGCTCTTCTTCGGTGGCCCAGGGTTTCACCAGTTCGGCTCCTAGGGGCGGACATAGCACTGCTCATCAGGTCATGCTGAGATGGCGTCCCACAACCAGATGACCTGCAAGTAGAATACACAACTATGTACTGGGGGGGCTTTGGGGAGAAGAAGAAGAAGGAAAAAAAAAAGAAGATTGGCAACAGATATTAGCTGAGGTGCCAATCTTTAAAAAAAAATAGACTGTTATAACTGTAAGTATTTTACGTAGGCCCCATGGTAACCACAAAAAAACACCTGTAAAGGTAACACAAAATAAAAAGAGAAAGTAATCAAAACATATCGATACAAAAAAAGATCAAGAAAACACAAAGGAAGGCAGCAAGAGAGGAATAGACAGACAAAAGAACTATAAGACAAAGAAAATAATTAACAAAACAGTGTAATAAATTCTTCCTATTCAATAATTATTATTATAGATTGATTGTAGCCCCCCCTAAAAATCATATGTTGAAATCTCTTCTCCAGTGTGATGGTGTTTGGAGATGAGGCCTTGGGAGGGGTAATTACATCATGAGGGTGGAGCCCTCCTGAATGGGATTTAGTGCCCTTATAAGAAGAGGCCAGAGAACTAGCTTGCTCTCTTTTCTCCACGTGAGGATACAACAAGAAGTTGGTAGTCTGCAACATGGAAGATGACTCTCACCAGAAGTGACCATGCTGACATCCTGATCTTGAACTTCTAGCCTCCAGACAGCAAGAAAGAAATTTCTATTGTTTATAACCCATTTTATTTATAGTACTTTGTTAGAGCAACCCAAAATGACAAAGACAATTACTTTTAATGTAAATGGATTAAGCCGTACAATCAAAAGACATGGAGTGGCTGAACAGATTTTAAAAACATGACCTTAATAAGATAAAACAGGACTAAAAAAAAGATTATAAAAAAGACTACCCAACTATATGCTGTCTGCAGGAAACTCAGTTTAGATTTAAGGACACACATAGGCTTAAAGTGAAGAGATAGAAAAAGTTATTCCATGCCAATAGTAATTGAAAAAGTACAGAAGTGGCTATACTTATATCATGCAAAATAGACTTTAAGTCAAAAATTGTCACAGGAAACAAAGAAGAACATGATATACAATCCACCAGGAAGATATAATAATTATAAATATATTTGCACCCAACATCAGAGCACCTAAATATACAAAGCAAACAAAGACACAACTGAAAGCAGAAATAGACAGTAACATAATAATAGTAGGAAGAATTCAATACTCCACTTTAAATAATGGAAAGAAGATCCAGACAGAAGATATGGAAACAGCAGTTTTAAACAACACTATAGACCAAATGGACCTAACAAATATTTACAGAACGTATCACCCAATAGCAACAGAATACACATTCTTCTCAAGCACACAGAGAACATTCTCTAGGATAGATCACATGCTAGGTCACAACACAAGTCTTAATGCCTTTAAGAAGATTGAAATTATACCAAGTATCTTTCCTGATCATGATGAAATGAAACTAGAAATCAATAGCAGAAGGAAAACTGTAAAATTCACAGATATGTGGAAATTAAACAATACACTTCTGAACAACCATTGGGTCAAGGAAGAAATGCAAAATGGAATCAGAAAATGCCTCAAGACAAAGGAAAATGAAACCACAACATACCAAAATTTATGGGATGCAACAAAAGTTTTACTAAGAGGGAAATTTACAGTGATAAATGCCTACATTAAAAAAGAAGAACATTTTTAAATAACCCAACTTTACACCTCAATGAGGTAAATAAAGAAGGACAAGTTAAGTTCAAAGTTAGCAGAAGGAAGGAAATAATAAAGATTAAAGCATAAATAAACAAAATAGGAAAACAACAGAAAAAATTAAAACCAATAGTTGGGTTTTTTAAAAGATAAGCAAAATTTACAAACCCTTAGCTAGAATACCTAAGAAAGATGATAAATAAAATCAGATATGAAAGGAGAGACATTATAACTAATGCTACAGAAATGAAAAGGATCATAAGCAACTACTTTGAAAAATTATATGATAACAAACTGGCTAATCTAGAAGAAATGGATAAATTTCTAGAAACATACAATTTACCAAAACTAAATCATAAAGAAAAAAAGTCTGAATTAGTATAGAGATTGAATGAGTAATCAAAAACCTCCCAACAAAAAAAGCCCAGGACCAGATGGCTTCACTCGCAAATTCTACCAAACATTTAAAGAATTAACACCAATAATTCTCAAACTCTCCCAAAAGTTGGAAGAGAAGGGAAGACTTCTAAACTCAGTTTGTGAGGCCAGCTTTACCCTGATACCAAAGCCAGACAAAGACACTATAAGAAAAGAAAACTACAGGCCAATATCACTTTTGAATATAGATGAAGAAATCCTCAACAAAATACTAGGAAATGGAATCAACAGCACATATAAAGAGTCAGACACAATGACCAAGTAGGATTTATCCCCAAGATGCGAGGATGGTTCAACATAATAAAATCAATTAAGGTGATACACTACCTTGAGGATGACTCAATGGATGTTTGGATAGATGGATACTTGATAGCTGCAATAGATCACACTATGTTCAAGTTCCTGCCTAGTTCTGGCTCTCTGTGTCTTTTCTTTCTTTCTCTACCTGGTTAACTTTTGCTGTTGCCTTCCAAGTGTATGGGCTCAAAACAAACAAACAAAACTCCATTATCCTGTTGCATTCAATCTGATTTGTTCATTCAGGACATAGGTATTCATTGAAAGTCTACTATATGCCAGCCATGGAGCTCAGGACTAAAAAATTTCAATGAACCAAAAAGGATAGTTTCTTTCCCTTAGAGAATCAACAGTTTAGTGTGTGTGGGAAGATATTAAGTACTGAATAATGGAATTAGTTATGTCATTAAATATGATAACCATGACTCCCTGTGAGAAAAGTATTTCAAGCAAAAATAATGGCATAATCAAATTCCCTGAAGTTTTAATGTGCCTGGAAAGTGAGGTAATGATAAGGAGGCCTGCATGTCTGGAAGGTGCAGAGCCGGGAAAAGTGTGGTAGTGATAAAAATGACAGATGATGGTGTCTGATCACTTTGAGTCTTGTAGACCATTGACAGGAATTTGTTGTTTACTCCCAGTGAGTTGAGAATCATGAGAAGAATTTTATTATAGGAAAGATGTGATATGACTTTTGTCTCTATGAGTTGCATATGACGTATCTGGGGAGAGTGGGCTTTTGTAGGGTGGGGAGAAAAGAAATTGAAAGATGGAGCAGCAGGAAAACAGCTTGCTTATTCCTCAAGACCTCCTCCAGGGGCACTCTTTCTCCACTCACTAAAAAACACAGAGAATCTTTCAGACCTCAAGGACCATACTTTCTTTTTCCCCAAACTCCAACTTCAGGGAAGGGGCTTGCTGGCACAGACTTAGGAGACACAGAGGTGTCTTCTTGGTACTTCTGCTCCCATTACCTGCTGAGGATCATTCTGAGGTTAGAAGCATTCCCCCCATCTGTGGCCATATTCCCTGTAGATCCTAAAGAGTGGTACAAATATCATGTGGAAAGCACATGGTTTTACACAGAACTTACATCATACATTTATCACATCAGGTGGAGACAAAAGCTGTAAAGTAAAAAAGCAAAGTAAGAGAAATGGAGAGTGACCAGGTTGGGGGTTGGCTGATACTATTTTAGATGGGATGATCTTTTAGGGCCTCTCTGAGAAGGTTGGGTTTCAGTTGAGAACAGAGTGACCTGAGGCAGCAGGGAATCCATCTGCATTACAAGTATGAAGAATGTTCCAGGCAGAGGCAATAGACAGTGAAAAATCCCTGAGGTAGGATTGTGCACAGGAATTGTTCCTTTGTCATTGGAGTAGGACTGCAGAGTGGAAATGTGGGAGAGAGGTAGGAGTTGAGACCGAAGACTTGGCAGAACATCTTACTGCGCCTTGGAGACCATATTTTGGGATGAGCAAGGTGGTGGGTGATCATGGGACCTCACTGTGTCTTTCTATTTTACCAATTGCATGTGTCCACTTCCTTCTGCAGGGAATCCCAAAAAGCATGGACCTCTCTCTCTTCCTCACTGGGTTTTTACTTAACTGGGCAAGAGAAGAGAAAGGCAGATACTGTGTGAGCAGAGCCCCTGAATCTCAGTTCCCTCTCAGAATGTGTTATTTCAAATTTTTCCACCAATCAATCCTGGATTATAGAGATGAATAAATAGAGGCTTTCATAGCCAAGGCCCTTTTTGCTGGGCTAAATTGGCCAGCTGACGTCCCTGAGCTATCTTCGAAACTCTTTTAGTTGGTTAACCAGGACCTTGATCTGCTTATCCAAGCTTCCCACCACAGAAAGAAATAGAGATTGAGGTGAAAATGACCTGCCATCTGAGGCAGATGGAGGTGGGGTGGCCATCAGCCTTGTGTCTTTTCTCTTGTCATTTGACATGCATGTATTAAATGCCTTCTGTGTCCCAGGAGCTATGTAGTGCCCTTGTGGATCTTCTGTTCCAGGTGCAGGAGATGGGCAGTGAACATCAAAACAGACTTAAACATGAAATCTTGTCTGATGATGGTTAAAGTGCTGTGAAGAGAAATAAGGCAGGGCAAAAAGAGAAAAGAGTAAATGAGTAGGAAGTCTGTTCAGATAATTGAAGTGCTTGGCATCCTAAATCAATGAGGGGAGCAAGACCTACAGCTATTGGGGTAGGGGACGAGATTGCCAAGCAGTCTAAGCAAAAGGAGAAGCAGAGAAAGTCTCTGAAACAGTGGCAAGTGAGGCAGTAGCTCCACAGAACAGCAAGTGAGGTAAGTGAGCAAGTGGAGAGGGGCAGGAGTTGAAGAAGATGGAGAAGAGATTGTATAAGCCAATGGAGATCTCCTTCTCTCCTCACCCAGCTCAGAGTCCGACAGGGGAATGCGAGTATCCATCTGCAACAATGTCATCAGCTGGATTTGACAAATGTGTGACAAGTAATACCTTCCATTCCCCCTGAAGAGGAGCTTGTGGCCTCTTGTGGAAACTTTTGCTACAGTCCTCTCTATCTTAGTCTTTTTGCACTTTTCCTGGTTTCTCTGTTCTGAACCTAGAAGGGTTTCTCCTGGCCAATCTGTAGCTTTGGGATCCTCATTACAGATTTGGAGGAACTACCTTGAAGAGAAGACAGTCACCCTTCACTGGGACTTGCCACCAACACCTCATGTGCCAAGTTCTTTCTTTAGGCTGGGGTTTGCCTGCGGGACACTCCTGTGGGAGCTTATACTTCCGCAGTGAATGCTTTTTAAAAGCAAGCAAATATAGGAAAAATCCCTCTTCCTCATTTTAAAGCTACCAGAGACCTAAAAATGCTGACCCCATCAATGCCACGAACTCTGGCTTCTGTGACACAGAACACCCTCCAAAGACCTAATGATACTGAGGAAGACCCCAAGGCCTCTGTTTATCAGAGAAAGTTAGGACTACTCTATTGTTCCTATCCTAGGTTATCTCCAACTAGTTTTCCCAATCAGTGGGTTTGATGTGCTCCCTCTGTGGATGTTCTTGAAATGAGGGGTCTGAGTTTCTATTCATCTTAAAGTGACTGACTGACTATACCAGTTTAAACTGAGCAGGGGGTGAGGGTGCCTCCCTCCACCTGGCCAGTTCTATTCCCCAGCTGTGCTTTGGTCTCTGGATGCATGCCATCTCCCTGATCCCCCACAACAACTAAAAGACATTGAAAAACTATCCACATTGTCTTCTTCCACTTGTGTATAAAAAGAAGGGGGTATAGCGGCTGGCCTCGTGGGAGAGTGGTTAAGTTCGCGCACTCTGCTGCAGGCGGCCCAGTGTTTCGTTGGTTCGAATCCTGGGCGTGGACATGGCACTGCTCATCAAACCATGCTGAGGCAGCGTCCCACATGCCTCAACTAGAAGGACCCACAACGAAGAATATACAACTATGTACCTGGGGGCTTTGGGGAGAAAAAGGAAAAAAAATAAAAATCTTTAAAAAAAAAAAAAGAAGGGGGTATATAGTCATACTTGTGTGTGTGTAAAACATCTCCTGGAAGATATATAATAAATCTAACTGTTAAAGCCTCCTGTGTGAAAGGGAGTGGGTAGCTAATGGAAGGTTAGGGAGAAGGTATTTAAATTCTGAATTCTGAATGAATTCTTAACCATGAGGTGGTATTGTTGGCTTGAAGCATTAATTTTCCAAAGAGAGAGAATGCACAGTGGGAAATTTCCCAAGTTGTGAATTGTGGGGGTCGTATTTGAACCCGCATCTCCCCCAATCCCAAATCCCTGGCCAAGGCTAAAACATAGAGGGAACAAATGACCTTTCTGCAGCTTTTCTACCATTGCCGGCACATTTTTCTCTCTTCTTTGAGACGTTGGCCTGCCCTGTGGAGACAAAGAACAGAAATAAAGAATCTGGTGGAAGTGAGAATGGAATAGGGAAGGGCCAAACACATTTGGAAGGGGAGAGTCACCTATAGTCTCTCCCTGTAAAACAAGCTCCAATAAGCTTCATGACATTTTACCTTCAATAGCTTCAGTATTTATCTCTAGAAATTAAGAATATTTTCTTAGCAATCCACAACCCCATAATCACACTCATGAAGAAAAAAGAGTTCCTTCATATCATGTTATATTCAAATTTTCCTGACTGCCTCCAAAAGTCTTTTTACAGTTGCCATGTGCAACCATTCATCAGTCTGTTATTGGCAATGGACTAGAAAGTAAATCTCACTTCTGCTTTTACTCCCCACTGTATCACTAGTTCTCTTCAGAATGGGCAATCGGTAGTTATCTCTTTAATGATCAAATTATTATCTTGTTGAGAGAAAAAAAAAGATTAAAAGCAATCTTATAATATGACCCTCCATTTATATTCATTTGTGTGTGTGTGTGTGTGTGAGGAAGATTGGCCCTGAGCTAACAACTGTGCCAATCTTCCTATATTGTATGTGAGATGCCACTGCAGCATAGCTTGAGGAGCGGTGCTATGTCTGCGCCCGGGATCCGAATCTGCAAACCCCGGGCCGCAGAAGTGGAGCACGCAAAGTTAACCACTATGCAACCAAGCCAGCCTGTATTAACTTTTTATTTTGAAATAATTTCAAAATTACATAAAAGTTGAATAAGTAAGAAACAGAGCTCCCATTTGCCCTTCACCTGGATATCCACTTTTTAATATTTCTGGTCCATTTTAGAATAAATTGCAGATGGTGCCCCATAATACTATAATACTTCAGTATGTGTCTTTTAAGTACAGACGTCTACATAACTGCAGTAAAATCATCAAAACTAGTATGTTCTCATTGATCCAATATTACTATATATTTCTTAGAATCCATTCAACCTTTGCCAATGGTCCCTAAAAAGCCATTATAGATCCAAGGTCCACTCTATGATAAATGTATTGCATTTAATCATTTTGTATCTTAAGTCTTCTTTAGTCTGGAACAGTTTCTCAGTCCCTCTTTGCCTTTTATGATTGACATTATTATAGAGGACAGGATAGTAATTTTGTAGAATGCCCCTTATTCAATTTTGTTTTACCTAATGTTTCCTCATGATTAGATTCAGGTTATGCACCTTTAGTGGGAATACTACAGAAGAGAAATTGTGTTCTTCCCAGTGCATCATATTAAGAGACACATGATGTCTTTGTCCCACCGCTAGTAACATTAAGCTTGACCACTAGGTTAAGGTGGTAACTCTAAGACTTCTATACTATAAAGTCAATTCTGTAAACTTATATAATTAATAACAACATTTGTAAAGTAAGAGTAGAAATTAAAATCACAAACTCTGGAGTCAGAGAAAACCTAATATGCAAGCTGTGTGACCCTGGGTAAGATGCATAAAACACATATAACAAGCCTGAGGTTCTACTTCATTTGGAATGCAGGGATAAAACCTAATCTATGTTATTATTGTAAAGGAGGAATAAAGTAATATATACACAAGGCTTCACATTTAGGACAAAGTCAATAAATGGGAGTTGTTATCTGTGGTTTACACTAAGATTAAAAGTCTAGAAGAAAGTACAAAGTACAATGGCTTGTCTGGAGGTGGATTGGGGAAAAGATGGGAAGATCTTGGGTGATTTAAATTTTCTTCTAATTTCCAGTTGTAATTCTTCATTCACCAACACTGAATATTAAATTTCTCGTTGGAGTTTGACTTACACTTGAAGGGATTATATTTTCTTATTTTTTTCTAAACGAAAACGCCTTATATTTTACTAACATAATTATAGAAAACCAAAACCAAAGACTCTAGAGTAGATTTTTAGGAACTTCCTTAACCTAAAAATATGACATCTAAAGAAGAAACTCCAGCGACCAGTAAACAGTAAACAGTAAAATATTAGATGCCCACCCTTTAAAACCAGTAAAAAGACATGGATGACAATTTTTGTTATGGGTCTTCATTGTTATGTTGATGTAGGTGGTGAGCACATGGGTGTATGTTAACATTTGTGAGTATGCACTAGTCATCAGACTTAATAAGTGTTCACTTAAAGAGTTAACAAAACATGTTGTAATAATGAAAAAAAGATACACTTATGAGAGTCACAAAAATAAGATACCCAGGGATACAGCTCACAAAAAATGTACAAGACCTTTATATATTTTTTCAACTAAAAGACGCTAAGGAATATCTAAAACTAAGCAAAGAGGCCATGATAATGAATGGGAAGACACCATGTGACAAAAAAGTTATATCTCCTCCAAATTGATTTATCTATTGAATACCATCTCAGTCAAAATCTCAGTGAAGGTTTATTTTTCTTTTCTTTCTTTCCTTTTTTTAAACTTAATTTTAAAATTTTATACAGATAAACAAGCAGTCAAGGATTATTAAAATAAATCTGAAGAAGAATAAAGTGGATAAAAATTTTTCCTCCCTAGTCCTTTAGTTTTCTCTTATATCTGGAGAAAAATAAAGTTGGGTACTTTTGCTAAAGATAATCATAAATGATTAATTAAACTAGGTGCAGTAGTTAGAATTTGAGTCTTTTTTATGTAAAATTACTAAATTACTTTATGCCTTGAGTAGTGAAGATTTCTTTTTTTTCTACCAAGTTATTCTGTTAATCCTTGGTGTTTATGACATACTCTTAAATCATATTTGAAGAATCCTTACTTGAAAAAAAGCTAAATTTGTAATAATCATTGTTATTTATTGCTGTGTTTCTACAATGTTGTCTGTAAATATATATTGCCTTTAGATATTTATGGCTTATACTTTTGTCCTCTGAAGCTATTCTTGGTTTTGTGTTCCCTAAACTCTCACTCAAAATTCAGAATAATAAAACTATTAAGGTAACTTTTATTCTTAAGCTATCTTTGAGTTTCCTAAAATAGCCATTGGGTAACACAAAGATTTGCTGCTTCACTCTATGAAAGAAAAAACAACAATAATAATTGAGTTCATTTAAATTCTCTAAATTTTAATTAAAACTTATGAAAGATTTTATCTAACAAACAGTATTACAAACTAAACTTAGCAAATTAAATAGAGTTAACTTTCTAGGTTTGTTATGCATTAGTAAATATACTAATATAAATATCATCCAATATTTGAATATTTTTCAGGTAAAAGAAAAATATCACGTATAAGCACAATAATAATCTACCAGAATAATTTTCCATGATTCCAGATTTGCAAATTCCTCTTTCTTTGTGATCACAACTGAAATTTCACAAGGTTATAAACTATCATAATCTTAACAACAAAAAAATTTAGAGAGGGGGCTGGCCCTGTGGCTGGGTGGTTAAATTTGCACACTCCACTTTGGCTGCCCAGGGTTTCACCAATTTGGATCTTGGGCAGGGACATGGCACCCCTCATCAGGCCATGCTGAGGCAGTGTCCCACATAGCACACCCAGAGTCACTCACAACTAGAATATACAAGTATGTACTGGGGGGCTTTGGGGAGAAAAAGCAAAAATTAAAATTTGGAGAGACACTAGGGGTACTGGTCCAGTCACATGGGGATCATCAGAGGCTTTTTGCTACTTCAGTCTTTTATTTGATACAGTAGCCGTAATATCTCTACCTTATCTAAAAGCTATGATGGCAACAGCAAGACATATAAAATTTCAATTAATTATGTTGAGGTTGTTCCTTGCTGGAGGGCTATGATTGCAATGATATAACATTTTATTTGATTTTGTGTTCCTGACTTGTAAAACCCAACTTATCTCTCCAGAAGGAGTAACACAAATTTCACCAGCATTGTTGTTAAAAATTAAGTAAAGTTTTACTTTTAAGTATCTTTTACTCATAAAATATGCAGTCTACCATCTACACATTTTTAAAAGTAAAGAAAACTAACAAAGACATACAGATGGCCAAAAAGTGCATGATAAGTTGCTCTACATCATTAATAATCAGGGAAATGCAAATCAAAACCACAATGAGATATCACCTCACACCTGTTAGAATGGCTATTATCAAAAAGACTAGAAATAACAAGTGTTTCCCTAATAATTAATGATGTTGAACTTTTCATGTGCCTGTTGGCCATCTGTATATCTTTGGAAAAATATCTGTTCAGATTCTGGAAGATCAGAATTGGCCACCCCAAAATGTTTCTCTTTGGCATAAGGATTATTTTGAGCTGGTTACTTTTAAAAAATGCAGACAGGGGAGAAATTCTGAAAACCAAGTAGAAGTTACACTTTTTAAGAGACGTGTACATTTGTAAGGGAAATCTCCATCTGTAAAGGTGTCTCCCTCTCTGTATCAGGAAGAGGGGGATGACCTTATCTATAGAAACTCATATCAATGCAGAAGACAAGGACTTAAATCTTCATAATAACCTTAGTCTTGTTTACTGTGCTTTTCTGGTAATCTCCCATGACTTACCCACCCTATCCCTAACGTCCTCCTTTGTCTTTAGCTGAAGATGATATTTAAGGTGGCAGCTTTGGCCATTCTGGAGAGTTACCCAGACTTGCTGGGTTTCTTCAATGTATACATGTTATAAAGCTTTGATTTGGAGTGAGGTCAGCATCATGGTGGAGTGAACTTGCCCAGGACTTTCTCCCCTCCAACATACAACAAAATGGGGCAACCCTACTCAAACAGAAGATATCCTAAAAACACAAAAACCTCAGAGAGACATGCAGCAACATGACTGAGGGCAAAGAGGCTGGAGCCCCCCTCAGAGGAGCTGGAATGGGGTAAGAGAGAATTTCGCTCCCTCCGCTAGACTGCTATCACTGCCATGGGAGGCTCCATTAGGGAAGGAGTGAGGGAGGGGTCGCTCATTCATGGGATCACCCAGGATTCCCTAGGGCCCTTGCAGCCTAAAGGAAAGTCCTCTAATGGGGCAAAGGCTTTTGTGATGGGTGACCTCATCAAGCCAAGACCCCAGGAGACTGATCAGCGAGAGCTGATTGGGAAACCTGGGACTCCTTGCAGGAGAAAGTGCCCCTCCCCTGACCCATGCCATGCCATCTCAGCTGAAGACAGAGGGTTCAGAAAACGTGGCTCTGACCCCCTATCCAGTGGCAACAGGCTGTAACTGCAACCAAGTAATATCGGAATGAGAAAGAGCCGACCTTCCAACATCAGACACTATCTCAAATCTCCAGCCTAGAGAGAAAACGACAAGCACCCTGAACTCAGTCCTGAGGACGCAGAAATATGTAACCTAAATGACAATGAATTCAAAATAGCTTTTGTCAAAAAAACTCACTGAGGTAAAAGAGAATATAGAGAAATAATTCAACGAGTTCAGGAGCTACTTCACAAGAGAGGTTGAAACTATAAGGAAGAATCAATCAGAAATATTAGAGATGAAAGACACAATGGAAGAGATAAAAAATGCAAATTCCCTGAATGCTTGAGTGGAGATCATGGAGGAGCGAATCAGCATAATTGAAGATAGACATGTTGAAATGCTCCAGACAGAGGACGAGAGAGAACTAAGACTAAAAATAAGAAAGTCTCTGAGAAATATCCGAATCAATGAGGAAATGCCACATAAGAATTATAGGTATTCAAGGTGAAGAGAAGGAGAATGGAGCAGAAAGCGTGTTCAAAGAAATAATAGCAGAGGACATCCCAAATCTAGGGAATGAGAGGGAAATATATGTGGAAGAAGCTTCCAGATCTCCTAGATTTGTCAATGTAAAAAGACCTACTACAAGGCATTTAGTAGTAAAACTGGCAAAAATGAATGACAAAGAAACAACACTCAGAGCAGCAAGGCAGAAGAAACTAACCTACAAAGGAACCCCTATCAGGCTTTCAGCAGATTTCTATGCAGAAACCTTACAAGCGAGGAGAGTATGGAATGACGTATTCAAAACTTTAAAGGAGTAGAATCTTCAGCCAAGAATACTCTATCCAGCAAAAATATCCTTCAGATATGAGGGAGAAATAAAAACTTTCCCAGACAAACAAAAGCTAAGAGACTTCATAGCCATGAGACTCCCACTACAAGAAATCCTCAAGAAGGCCCTCATGCATGAAAAAATTAAAAAATGGAGAAAGGAGTCACAAAACACAGAGTAAGGTGAGAAATAGCTAGACAGAAGCAGAATAGGTTAGCAAATGTTCAACTACTGCACTACACTAAAGGGAAGGAAAAGACCAAAAACAAAGACAATCTTGTCACTTTAACCACAAACTCACAACACAAGATGGAATAAGATATGAGAAAAACAACCATCAGAAAGCCATCAGAAAATGTACTCTCTTATACATGAGACTCTGAATACAATCTTTAGGGTAGCCACTAAACTAAAAAGCAGAACAGAGACATAAAAAATAAATAAGGAAAAAACAAAGAAACGCATCACATAAAACTACATAATTCAATGGGTTGACCAAAACACACAGGATGAGAAACAAAGGAAATGCAGGAAAACCGGAAAACAAGTGATATAATGACAGCATTAAGCCCTCATACATCAATAATCACCCTAAACATAAATGGATTGAATTCTCCAATAAAAAGACACAGAGTGGTGAGATGGATTAAAGAACAAGATCCAACAATTTGCTGCCTCAAGGAAACACACCTCAGCTCCAATGACAAACACAGGATCAGAGTGAAGGGGTGGAAGACGATACTCCAAGCTAATGGCAAACAAAAGGAAGCAGATGTTGCAATACTCATATCAGACAAAGTAGACTTCAAGATAAGGCAGGTAAAGATAGACAAAGAGGGGCAGTATATAATGATCAAAGGGACACTCCATCAAGAAGAATTAATGCTTATACATATCTATGCACCCAACACAGGAGCACCAACGTTCATAAAGAAACTCTTAACAAACAAACCTAAAAGAAGACATTAAAAATAACACAATACTAGTAGGGGACCTCAACACCACACTCACATCAAAGGATAGATCATCCAGAAAGAAAATCAACAAGGAAACAGTGGAATTAAATGAAAAACTAAACCACTTGGATTTAATAGACATATATAGAACCCTCCATCCAAAAACAGCAGAATACACATTCTTCTCAAGTGCACATGGAACATTCTTAAGGATAGACCATATGTTGTGAAACAAGGCAAGCCTCTATAAATTTTAAAAAATTGAAATAATAAGAAGCATCTTTTCCAATCATAATGCTATAAAGCTAGAAATTAATTACAAGAAAAAAGCTGAGAAAGGGAAAAAGATGTGGAGACTAAACAACAGGCTATTGAAGAAGCAATGGATCATTGAAGAAATTAAAGCAGAAATAAAAAAATATCTGGAGACAAATGAAAATGACAACATACTATACCAACTTATATAAGATGCTGCAAAAGCTGTATTAAGAGAGAAATTCATCACCATACAGGCACACTTTAACAAAAAAGAAAAATCCCCAATAAGCAATCTCAAATGACACATAACTGAATTAGAAAAAGAAGAACAAACAAAGCCTAAAGTCAGCATAAGGAGAGACATAATAAAAATCAGAGCAGAAATAAATGCTATTGAAACAAAAAAGGCGGTAGAAAGGATCAATGAAACAAAGAGCTGGTTCTTTGAGAAGATAAAGAAAATTGACAAACACCTAACCAGACTTACAAAGAAAAAAAGAGAAAAAGCTCAAATAAACAAAATTAGAAATGAAAGAGGAGAAATAACAACAGACTCTACAGAAATACAATGGATTATAAGAGAATACTGTGAAAAACTATATGCCAACAAAATGGATAACCGAGGAAATGGATAAATTCTTAGACTCTTACAACATCCCAAAGCTGAGTCAAGAAGAAACAGACAATCTGAATAGATCAATCACAAAGAAAGAGATTGAAACAGCAATCAAAACCCTCCCAAAGAATAAAACCCCAGGACCAGATGGATTTCCTGGGGAATTTTACCAAAATTTCAGAGAGTATTTAATTCATATCCTTCCTCAAGCTATTCCAAAAACTTAGGGAAGATGGAACACTTCCTAACACATTCTACAAGGCCAACATCACTCTGATACCAAAGCCTGACAAGGACAGCAAAAAAAAAAGGAAAACTATAGGCCAATATCACTGATGAACATACATGCAAAAATCCTCAACAAAATTCTGGCAACCTGAATTCAGCAATACATCAAACGGATCATACATCATGATCAAGTGTTATTCATACCAGAGATACAGACATGGTTGAACATCCGCAAATCAATCAATGTGATATACCACATCAACAAATTGAGGAATAAAAACCCTATGATCATCTCAATAGATGCAGAGAAAGCATTTGACAAGATCCAACAGCCATTTATGATAAAAACTCAACAAAATAGGTATAGAAGGAAATTACCTGAACATAATAAAGGCCATATATGACAAACCCACAGCCAAGATCATACTCAATGGGCAAAAACTGAGCACCATCCCCCTGAGAACAGGAATGAGACAAGGATGCCCACTATCACCACTCTTCTTCAACATAATACTGCAGGTTTTGGCCAGAGCAATTAGGCAAGAGAAAGGAATAAAGGGAATCCAAATAGGGAGTGAAGAAGTGAAACTCTCGCTGTTTGCAGATGACATGATCTTATATATAGAAAACCCAAAAAAAAATCCATTGGAAAACTAATAGAAATAATTAACAACTACAGGAAAGTTGCAGGGTACAGAATAAATTTACAAAAATCAGTTGCTTTTCTATACTCCAATAACGAACACACAGAAAGACAACTCAAGAATACATTTCCATTTGCAATCGCAACTATAAGAATAAAGTTCCCAGGAATAAATTTAACCAAGGAGGTGAAGGACTTATACAATGAAAAGTATAAGACATTACTGAGAGAAATTGATAATGACATAAAGAGATTGAAAAGAGATCCCTTGCTCATGGATTGGAAGAACAAACATAGATAAAATGTCCATACTACTGAAAGCAATCTACAGATTCAATGCAATCCCTATCAGAATCCCAATGATACTCTTCATGGAAATAGAGCAAAGAATACGAAAATTCATATGGGACAATCAAAGACCCCAAATTGCTAAGGCGATTCTGAGAAAAAAGAACAAAGCTGGAGATATCACAATCTCTGACTTCAAAAGGTACTACAAAGCCATAGTGATCAAAATGGCATGGTACTGGTACAAAAACAGGCACACAGATCAATGGAACAGAACTGAAAGCCCAGAAATAAAACCACACATCTACAGGCAGTTAATCTTCGACAAAGGTGTGAAGAACATACAAAAAATAGATAATCTCTTCAATAAATGGTGTTGGGAAAACTGGACAACCACATGCAAAAGAATGTAGGTAGACCACTATCTCACGCCATACAGAAAACTAAACTCAAAATGGATCAAAGACTTGAAGATACGTCCTGAAACTATAAAACTCCTGCAAGATCATATTGGTAGTATACTCTTTGACGTCGAAATACAAAGGATCTTTTCAAATACCATTTCCTCTCAGACAAGAGAAACAAAAGAAAAAATAAACAAGTGGAAGTTCATTAGACTAAAGAGCTTCTGCGAGGCAAAAGAAACTAGGATCAAAACAGAGACAACCCACCAACTGGGAGAAAATATTTGCAAATCATGTATCTGACAAGGGGTTAATCTCCATAATATATAAGGAACTCACACAACTGAACAATAAAAAAACAAACAACCCATTCAAAAAATGGGCAGAGATTAACAGACATTTCTCCAAAGAAGATATACAGATGGCCAATAAACACATGAAAAGATGTTCAACATCACTAATCATCAGGGTAATGCAAATCAAAACTACGCTAAGATACCACCTTACAGCTGTTAAAATGGCTACAATCACTAAGACTAAAAATAACAAATGTTGGAGAGGGTGTGGAGAGAAGGGAACCCTCACACACTGCTGGTGGGAATGCAAACTGGTGCAGCCACTATGGAAAACATTATGGAGATTCCTCAAAAAACTAAAAATAGAACTACCATATGACCCCGCTATCCCACTACTGGGTATCTACCCAAACAATTTGAAATTAGCAATCCGAAGTAGCACATGCACCCCTATGTTCATTGCAGCACTATTTGCAATAGCCAAGACATGGAAGCAACCCAAGTGCCCATCAACCAATGACTGGATAAAGAAGATGTGGTATACGTATACAATGGAGTACCACTCAGGCAGAAAAAAAGACGAATTCATCCCATTTGCAATAACATGGAAGGACCTAGAGGGAATTATGCTAAGCAAAATAAGTCAGTCTGGGAGAGACAAACACCAGATGATTTCACTCATATGTGGAATATGAAGAAGTACTGGGAGAAAGAAAACAGTTCAGTGGTTACCAGGGGAAGGAGCTGGGGGCTGGGGACATGGGGTGAAGGGGAGCACTTATGTGGTGACAGTCAAGAAATAATGTACAACTGAAATCTCACATTGATGTAAACTGTTATGAACTCAATAAAAAAATAATTGAAGTGGCTGGGCCCATTGCTGAGTGGTTAAGTTCACACACTCTGCATCGGCGGCCCAGGGTTTTGCCAGTTCCAATCCTTGGCGCAGACATGGCATCGCTCATTGGGCCACGTTGAGGCGGCATCCTACATACCACAACTAGAAGGACCCTCAACTAAAATATCCAACTATGTACTAGGGGGATTTAGGGAGAAAAAGCAGAAAAAAGAAAAGAAGATTGGCAACAGCTGTCAGCTCAGGTGCCAATCTTTAAAAATAATAATAATAATAATTGAAAAAAGAAAGCTTTGATTTTTCTTGTTATTCTATCTCATGGTAATTTAATTCGTAGCCCAGCCAGAAGGACCTAGAGGGTAGAGGATTTGTCTTCCTCCCCTACAAGATCCTCTGCCTGGTTTTCAATTGGATTTTTTGATTTTTTGTTGTTGAGTTGTATGAGTTCTTTATATAGTTTGCATATTAACCCTTTATTGGATGTATGATTGGCAAATATCTTCTCCCATTTGGTAGGTTGTATTTTAGTTTTGTTGATGATTTCCTTTGCTGTGCAGAAGCTTTTTAGTTTGATGTAGTCCCATTTATTTATTTTTGCTTTTGTTTCCCTTGCCTGAGGAAACATATCCAAAAATATATTGCTAAGACCAATGTCAAAGAGTTTACTGCGTATGTTTTCTTCTACGAGTTTTATGATTTCAGGTCTTACATTTAGGTCTGCACTCCATTTTGAGTTAATTTTTGTGTATGATGTAAGAAAGTGGTCTACTTTCATTCTTTTGCATGTGACTCTCCAGTTTTCCCAACAACATTGATTGAAAAGACTTCCTTTTCTCCATTGCAGCTTCTTGGCTCTTTTGTCATAAATTAGTTGTTCATACGTGTGTAGGTCTATTTCTGGGCTCTTAATTCTGTTCCATTGATCTGTGTGTTTGTTTTTATGCCAGTACCATGCTGTTTTTATTATTAGAGCTTTGTAGTGTAATTTGAAATCAGAGAATATGATTCCTTCTGCTTTATTTTTTTTCCTCAGGATTGCTTTGGCCATCTAAGGTCTTTTGTGGTTCCATACAAATTTTAAGATTTTTTTGTTCTATTTCTGTGAAAATGTCACTGAGGTTTTCATAGGGATTGCATTGAATCTGTAGATTGCTTTAGGTAATATGGATATTTTAATAATGTTAATTCTTCTCATCTATGAGCACAAAATATTTTTCCATTTCTTTGTGTCTTCTTCAGTTTCTTTCAACAATGTCTCATAGTTTTCAGTGTAATGTCTGTCACCTCCTTGGCTAAGTTTATTCTTAGCTATTGTATTTTTTTGTTGCAATTGTAAGCAGGATTGTTTTCTTAATATCTCTTCTTCTAGTTTGCTGTCAGTGTGTAGAAATGCAACAGATCTTTGTATATTGTTTTTGTACCCTGCAACTTTACTGTATTCACTTATTAATTCCAATAGTTTTTTGGCAGGGTTTTTAGTTTTTTCTTTATATAAAGTCATGCCATCCACAAATAGTGACAGTTTTACTTCTTCCTTTCCAATTTGGATGCCTTTTATTTCTTTTCCTTGACTAATGCTCTGGCTAGAATTTCCAATACTTTGTTGAATAAGAACGTCAAGAGTGGCATCCTTGTCTTGTTCTTGTTCTTAGAGGGATAACTTTCAGTTTTTCAGGGTTGATTTTATGTTAACTGTGGGTTTGTCATGTATGGCTTTTATTATTTTGAGGTGCTTTTATTCTATACCCATTTTATTGAGAGTTTTTATCATAAATGGATGTTGGATCTTGTCAAATGCTTTCCCTGCATCTATTGAGATGATCATATAATTTTTATCCTTTATTTTGTTAATGTAGTGTACCACATTGATTGATTTGCAGATGTTGAGCCATCTTTGCATTTTTGGAATAAATCTCACTTGATCATGGTGTATGATCCTTTTAATGTAATGATGTATTCAGTTTGCTGATATTTTGTTGAGGATTTTTGCATCTATGTTCATGAACAATATTGGCCTCTAATGTTTTGTGCGTGTATGTTGTCCTTGTCTGGTTTTGGTGTCAGGCTAATGTTGGCCTCATAAAATGAGTTAGAAAACATTCCCTCCTCTTCAATTTTTGGGACAGTTTGAGAAGGATAGGTATTAAATCTTCTTTGAATGTTTGGTAGAATTCACCAGTGAAGCTGTCTGTTCCTGGACTTCTGTTTTTTGGGGAGGTTTCTGATTACTGTTCCAATCTCTTTAATTGTGATCAGTCTATTCTGATATTCTATTCCATCATGATACAGTCTTGGAAGATTGTATGATTCTAGGAATTTATACATTTCTTCTAAGTTGCCCAATTTGTTGGAGTATTCATAGTATTCTCTTATAATTCTTTATATTTATGTGGTATCCATTGTAATTTCTCCTCATTCATTTCTGATTTTATTTATTTGAGGCTTCTCTCTTTTTTTCTTAGTGAATCTGGCTAAATGTTTGTCAATTTTGTTTATCTTTTCAAAGAATCAGCTCAGTCTCATTGAGCTTTTCTATTGTCCTTTTAGTCTCTATTTCATTTATTTTTGCTCTGATTTTTATTATTTCCTTACTTCTACTGACTTTGGGCTTCATTTGTTATTCTTTTCCTAGTTATTTTAAGTGTAAGGTTAGATTTCTTTATTTTAGGTTTTTCTTGTTTTTTGATGTAAGCCTGTATTACTATAAACTTCCCTCTTAATACCACTTCTGCTGCATCCCATAGATTTTGGTAAGTTGTATTTTCATTTTTATTTGTCTTCAGAGTTTTTAAAAAAATTTCTCCTTTGGTTTCTTTGTTCACTCATCAGTTGTTCAGTAGCATGTTATTTAGTTTCCAGATATTTGTGGTATTTCCAGCTTTATTCTTGTCATTGATTTTTAGTTTCATTCCATTGTGGTTGGAAAAGATGCTTGATATGACTTCAGTCTTCTTAAATTTATTGAGACTTGCTTTGTGTCCCAACATATGGTCTATCCTTTAGAATGTTCCATGTGCAGTTGAGAAGAGTGTGTATTCTGCTGGTTTTGGATGGAATGTTCTGTATATATCTATTAGGTCCATCTGGTCTGATGTTTCATTTAAGGCTGATGTTTCCTTGTTTGACATTCTGTCTGGATGATCTATCCACTGATGTAAGTGGGATGTTACATTCCCTTACTATTATTGCATTACTGTTGATTTCTCCCTTTAGATCTGTTAATAGTTGCTTTATATACTTTGGTGCTCCTATTTGTGGTGTATATATGTTAATAAATGTTAGATTTTCTTGATGGATTGTCCCCTTTATCATTATATAATGCCCTTCTTTGTGTCTTGTTATCTTTTTTGGCTTGGAATCTATTTTATCTGATATAAGTGTTGCTACACCTGATTTCTTTTGCTTGCTATTTGCTTGTAGTATCATCTTCCATCCTTTTACTTTGAGCCTATGTTTGTCTTTAGAGCTGAGATGAGTCTCCTGGAGGCAGCATGTTGTTGGGTCTTGTTTTGTAATCCATCCAACCACTCTGTGTCTTTTGATTGATGAGTTCAATATATTTACATTTAGGGTGATTATTGATATGTGTGCATTTAGTACTACCATTTAATCTTTTGTTTTCTGGTTGCTCTATATTTCCATTGTTTCTTTTTCCTTGTGTTTCTGTCTGCCATTTCAGTTTGGTGGTTTTCTGTCATGTATTTCTTGGTTTCCTCTTTTTTATGTTTCATGATTCTGCTTTGAATTTTTTGTTTTGTGATTAACATGAGATTTGTGTAAAACATTTCATAGATGAGATTGCCCTTTTTCTGCTGATAGCATCTTATCTTCATTTGCCTATACAAATTCTGTCCTTTTCCTCTTCTCCTTCTATGTTTTTGTTGTCAGAAATTATCCCTTTTTATGGTATGAGCTCATTACCAAATTGAAGTAGCTATGGTTATTTTTATTGCTTTTCCCCCTTTTAACCATTATGCTATAATTAAAGGTTTAACAACCTATTTTGATATAGAGTTGTAATTTTCTAATTTTGTTTATTTATCACCTTACTCAAATTTTTGTGCATTTTTGCCTTTTTTTTCAGGTAGAAGAGCTCCTTTCAACATTTCTTATAAGGTAGGTCTAGTGGTGATGAATTCCCTTAGCTTTTGTTCATCTGGGAAACACTTTATTTCTCTTTCATATCTGAAGGATAACTTGGCTGGATAGAGTATCCTTGGCTGACAGTTTTTATCTTTCAATATTTTGAGTATGTCATCCCACTCTCTCCTGGCCTGTAGAGTGTCTGCTGAGAAATCTACTGATAGCCTACTGGTGGTTCCTTTGAAGATTACTCTTTTTCTTTCTCTGGCTGCCTTTAAAATTCTTTCTTGATCATTGAATTGTTACAATTTTAATACAATGTGTCTTGGAGAAAGTCTTTTTATATTGATTTAATCAGGTGTTTTATTAGCTTTGTGGACTCGTATATCTAGTTTCTTCCCCAGGTTTGGGAAGTTCTCAGGTATTATTTGTTTAAATAAGCTCTCCACTCCCTTGTCTCTATCTTCTTCTGGGATTCTGAATATCCTTGTGTTGCCTTTACTAATGGGGTCAGATAGTTCTCCTAGAGTTTTTTCATTTTTTTAAAATCTTAGTTCTCTCTCCTCTTCTACCTGAATTATTTCTAGATTTCTTTCTTCAAGCTCACTAATTCTCTCTTCCATATGGTCTTCTCTATTTCCAATGTTTTCCTTTGCATTCTTCATCTCATTTATTGAGTTCGTCAGTTGCAGAATTTCTGTTTGGTTATTTTCTACAATTTCCATCTCTTTGGTAAAGTATTCCTCCTCTTAAGTAATTTTATTCCTGAGATCATTGAACTACCTTTCTGGGTTTTCTTTTGTCTTTTTTTTTAAAGATTGGCACCTGAGCTAACAACTGTGGCCAATCTTTTTTTTTTTTTCTTAAGGATTGACACCTGAGCTAACAACTGTGGCCAATACTTTTTTTTTCTGCTCTATCTCCCCAAATCCCCCCCTGGTACATAGTTGTATATGTTAGTTGCAGGTCCTTCTAGTTGTGGCATATGGGACACCACTTCAACGTGGCCTGACAAGCAGTGCCATGTCTGCACCCAGGATCCGAACCAGTGAAACCCTGGGCCGCCGAAGCAGAGCTCGTGAATTTAACCACTGGGCCACGGGGCTGGCCCCTGGGTTCTCTTGTAGGTAGCTGAGTTTCTTCATGACAGCTATTTTGAATGTTCTATCAGTTAGATCACAATCTTCCATGACTTTAAGTTTGGTTTCTGGAGAATTGTCATTTTCTTTTTGTGATACTGTGTTACCATGGTTTTTCGTGATACTTGCTGAGTTGTTCCTCTGCCTGCACATTTGAAGTAATGAACACTTTTTTCATTTAGGTAAAGCTTTGTTTACAATTCAACAGGTTGCTATTTAGAGGCCCTTTTGTTTTTCAGTAGGTGGTGCTATGGGACAAGTTTTTGGTTTCTCTTACTTGAGCTTCCTCTGGCTGTATTTGAGAATCAGCAATTTCCACCCTCCACTGCCTCTGCCAGAGGTGTCACCAGTGCCCTCCTTATTGCTGCTTGTGCCTCCGGGGTCGCTGGTGCCTTGCTGTTGCTGGTATCACTTCTTTTGCTGGTGTTGCTCCTGGGAGAACCAGGATAGTGGGTGCTTACACCATGTCCAAAGCCACCTGGGTTGGGGACATCACCACTGAGGTGGGGAGAGGGGAAGGGGGAGCTGAGGTTGCAGGCAACTCCACTGAGTCTTGGGTTGTTGGCTTCACAGACAGGGTGGCCAGAGTGGTGGGCATGGCCCTGGCTAGAGGGACTGGGGTTGTTGGCCTTGCCCCTGCATCTGCCTGGTTCCTTGTGGTTGTGAGTGCCACTACAGCTGGGAGTCTGGAGCCATGTGTGCCACCTCCACACCTGTTACCAGATTCCCTGTGGCTACTGACTCAGCCATCACAGCTAGAGGGCCAAGATCATAGTCTTCTCCAGGTTTCACCTCCTCTGTGTGTTCCAATCCACCAAGCTTCAGATGTACAGATATACAGATTTCTCTAGTGTCCTGGTGTGTTGGGCAGAGGAACCTTTGTTGAGTTATGAATGTTTTAATAGTTGTAGATTGAAGGGGAGAGACAAAGGGAGCATCTCACACTGCTGTGATGCTGACATCTAGACAACTTTTTAGAACATCAATAGCAGAGAAGACCACCGTGTGAGCATGATTGATCAAAACAAAAAAAAGACCACTTGGTAATCAAGTATGAATATTGAAAAAAACATGAATATTGTCCAAATTACAAAAATGATCAAACATCAGTCCATACTGGCTAATATGAGTGATGATCTTTTACTAATTACTATTTTAGCCTCACTCTAGTCTTCTTTCCTTCTATATAAGACTCATTGAGACACCGAATCATAGAATTATCCCTGTTTCCTGACAGCATCCAATCCAGAGCAAAAGCTGCTCCCTTGCGTGCCTCTAAAATCACCAAAACAAACTCTAAAACATTGATTCCTTTTTATCATCATTTTACTGAAATGCTTCATGGTTTCATTGTCTTATTCTTCCTCACTACAGTGAACAATAATCCCAACATTTTAACCACAGGTGTATTCTTGTTGGATTTTAACTTGAGGGAATTAACACTATATGCATTTTTCTAATAGAAAAGTCAAACAATACAACCTAAGAATGTTCCTTCACCTTGCACCACTCTCAAAACCTAAGTACTTCCCCCAGAATTAAAAATTAGGCATGTATGCTAAAGAAATTTTCATGTTCAATGCACATGGGACAGTAACTAATGTCTTTGTAATCTATTTTGATTTTTCCTTACAAAATTTTCTCTCTTGGAGATCATTCTGTGACATTAAATACATACAGGTCTGCATCATTGTTAAAATTAATTTGCTTAATTGTATGCCCGGTTTGAAAAAAATCTGCTCCACAGATATTCCACAGTATGTTTAGATACACCTGGATTTAGCCATTCCCTTGTTGCCCATGTTTCGCTATCACCAGCAATACTCTAGTGACCATTCCTGCTTCCTGCCTTGGTGTATCCTCATTCATCATTTTAAGATGAATACTGAAGAAGTAGAATGGTATTTTAAATGCTAAAAAATCCTTTACAAATTGCTCTGTGCAAAGCCTTTCCCAGAGTGTAATCAACACTGGATACCATCCCAACCTCTGATTAAATAAAACAATCTGAGGGACTAAAAATGGCATCTCATAGTTCTCCAAATTTTCTTCCATTTCAGACGACAATGCTCATATCATCATCTGAATATATTAAGTAATTTGATAGTTTTAAAAGAATAATGCCACAAGGGTTCTTTAGGACAGTGGTGGTCACAGCAAGTACTTAGATAATGAGATCTATTTACAGCTATCTTGTTTATTTTCTATCGTTGCTTAAGGGCTGGCACTCAATGCCAGGCCCTGTTTTAAGTGAGCTCACTGTGTTAAAGATATTTTATTATTCTTCCAGTTATTTAAAAAATTTGCTGAACAATTACTATGTGAAAAACAGGCACTATTTTAGGTGATAGGGAAGCAGCAGCAAGCAAGATTCCTGTTTTTGCAGTGATAAAACTCCAGGACAGAAAATAAACAGGTGAGTAAATAATCATCATCATGATCACCATCATTAGTATTGTTATGTCTATCTAGGTTAGTCTGGAAGGAGGCAACCTGACATATTCTTCTAAATTATAGCAGTTTAAAAGCTGTGCAGTAGATAAATGAAACAATAATGGCAGAAAGTCAAGGACTGCTGAAGTTTAGTGATAAATACATCAGCTGTATTATAGTTCTGTCTACCTTTTTGTTTGAAAATTTCCATAATAAAAACTTTAAAAGAAAAGTATAACAGCATGTCCTCCAAAAGGTGGAGTGTAGCTATAGGAGAGCTTTTCAATTTTTTTCTCTTTTCTGGATTGTAATATTTAAATTTTTCTATAATAAAAATGTACTACCAAACTGTCTATGGGAGATGATATGCTTCATTGAGAGATTTAAAAGACCCCCATACAACATGTAAACACTGGTTTGAAAAAACCCACTTGTAAAACTAATTTTTGGGACAATCCAACAACTCTGGATATGGGCTAGAAGAGATATGATGTTATTAGGGTATTTATTTTTAATTTTATCCATGTGGTAATAGGTGATTTTTTTGAGGAGAATTTTCTTTTATTAAAGAGATGAATACAAAATTCTTAAGGACAAAGTAGAAAAATGTCTATAATTTACTTTAAAATACTTAAGCAATAAATAATAGACAAAACAAATATAAAATGAAAAAGTCTGAAATCTAGGTGTTGGAGATTCTGGGAATATGATGGTGGTAGCTGCATAGCTTTTTGATATCTCTGAATCCCTACAAAAACCTGTTCACAATATTTACAGCAAAACTAGATGACATACTGTTCCCATAGACCCTAAAATACAAGCAAATGGACACTAAGAATCACAAGATCTACAGACAAGTCTTGTCTATGCAGGAGAATAAAGCTTTGAGCTACTTTCCACCCTAAGTCAGTCTAACTCAATGCTTCATGCTCTTTTTATTACACTGAGATCTCTCTCTTTTAATAATGTAAGCTATTTTAGTTCACTACTATCGCCATCATTTACAATGGCCCTGCTTGCCTCTGTTCTCTTAAGATCTACTAAATGCTGTGTGATCAGGAGACAATATCTGAGGAAATACCATTAGAAGTCTCTTAGTAATGTACTGGTGTTTCCCCTCAGGGGAACACTGAATGTAAAACCTTTGCCCAGATGTTAGTTGTGTGGGTCTTTCATACAGGCCTTTTACTTCCCACTATACGAGGTAACAGCTGGTGATGGATAGCTGCTCTTTTTCAGAAATGGACCTCAGTTAGAAGGAAAGAGAGTCAGGACAGGTCCAGCTTCAAAGCCCTTCACACTAGGTAAGGCACTTATTGTCACACATACAGATTTGTGTAACTATCATCACAATCAGCATACAAAACTGTTTCATCACCACAAAGAAAGTGCTTGTCACTGCCCCTTTATAGTCAAACTCTCCCCACAACCCTAAACTCTGGAAATTGCCAATATCTTTTCAATCACTATAATTTTGTCACTTCAAGAATGTTATATAAATGGAATAACACGGTATGTGACCTTTTGAGATGGGTTTCTTTCACTTACCATAATACATTTGAGACTGATCCATGTATTGAGTGTATCAATATTTTGTTACTATTACCATTGAATAGTATTCCATCGTATAGATTCGCCACAGTTTGTCTGTTCATCCTTTGAAAGGCATTTGGATTGTTTCCAGTTTGGGACTATTACAAACAAAACTGCTATGAACATCTGTGAACAGGTGTTTGTGTCAACAGAATTTTTTATTTATTTAGGATAAATACCAAGGAATGTGGTAGAGGAATCACATGGTAAATGCATGTTTAACTTCAAAAGAAACTGTCAAACTGTTTTCCAGAGTGATTATACAATTTGACGTTCCAACAGCAATGTATGAGAGATTTGGTTTCTCTGCAATCCTTTGCAGCACTCGGTATTTTCCATATTTTTTTTTTGTTTTAGCCATATTGATAGTTGTGTAGTGGTATATCATCATAGCTCTAACTTATATTTCCCTAATGGTCGATTATGTTGAACATCTTTTGATGCCCTTATTTGTCACCCCTCTTTCCACCTTGGTGAAGTGTCTGTTCCATCTTTGTGACTCTTGCTAGAAGGTTATTAATTTTATAGATCATTAAAAGAACAGCTTTTGTTATGAAGGGTTAACTCCTTTGTTTTTCTCTTTTCAATTTTCTGAATTTCAACTCTTTATCATTTCCTTCTTTCTGCTTTTTTTTCATTTTTATTTGGAGAAATAGATAGATATAGATCAATATCTATATTATACATAGATAGATAGATATAGATCTGTATTTATAAAATTTACATACTGACTTCCTCTTTGACCCATGAATTATTTTAAAGTGTTTTGTTTAATTCCCAAGTGTTTTATATTTTCCTGTTATCTTTCTGTTACTGATTTCTAATTTGTTTCCATTATGGTCAGAAATCATATGTTCCTTCTATGACTCCAAATCTTTATTTGAGATTTGTTTTATGATCCAAGATATAGTATATCATAATGAGTATCCCATGTGAGCTTGAAGATATTCTCCATACTTCTGTTGTTTTTTTTTTTTGAAGGCTTCAGTAAATTTGTGAGGGTAGATGTTGTTGTTCATGTCTATTTTCTTGCTGACATTTTATCTATTTCTCCTTTCAGTCATGTGTTTTTTTCTTCATATATTTTGCATCTCTGTCGCACAGTACATATATATTTAAGATTGTTGCATTTTCTTGTTGAATTGACCCTTTTATCATTATGTAATGGACTTTACGCCTCTTTGTCTCTGATAAATTTTTGTTGAGAAGTCTACTTTGTCTGGTATTTTTTCATCTTTATTGAGGTATAATTGACAAATAAAATTGTAAGATATTTAAAGTGTGCAATGTGATGATTTGATGTATTTATACTTTGTGAAATGATTCCCCAATGAGGTAATTAACATATCCATCACGTCACATATTTACCCTTTTTTTTGGTGAACATATTTAAGTTCTACTCTATCTGCAAATTTCAATCATACAATATAGTGTTATCAACTATAGTTACCATGTTATACATAAGATCTACAAATCTTATTCATCTTATAACTGAAAGTTTGTACCTTTTTACCAGCCTCTCTTTATTTCCCCTACCCCCCAGCCCCTGGCAATTACTTTTACAGTATCTATTTCTATGAGTTTTACTTTTTTATTCTTTTTCTTTTTTAGATTCCACATCAGTGATACTGTACATTATGTATCTTTCTCTGTCTGCCTTATTTCACTTAGCGTAATGCCCTCCAGTTTCATCCATGTTGTTGGAAATTAGAAGATTATCTTCTTTTTTTAAGGCTGAATAATATTCCACTGTATATATATATACACCACATTTTCTTGATCCATTCACCCACTGGCAGACACTTGGGTTGTTTCTATAATTTAGCTATTGTGGATAATGCTTCAAGATAATAGTTTCATTTCCTTTGGATATATACCCAGAAGTGGCTCTACTCTTATTTAATTGAAAAACAACCAGAATAGCCAAAGGAAAAAGAACAAAGCTGGAGGTGTCACACTCCCTGATTTCAAAATATACTACAAAGCTATAATAACCAAAAGAGCATGGTCCTGGCACAAAACAGACACACCAGTCAATGGAACAGAATCTAGAAATAAACCCACACATCTATGGACAGCTAATTTTCGACAAGGGAGTCAAGAATATACAATGGAGGAAGGAAAGTCTCTTCAATAAATGGTTTTGGGAAAACTGGACAGCCACATGCAAAAGAATGAAAATAGACCATTATCTTACAATATACACAAAAATTAACTCATAATGGATTAAAAAGACTTGAATGTAGGACCTGCAGCCATTAAACTTCTGGAAAAAAACATAGGCAGTACACTCTTTGACATCAGTCTTAGCAGCATATTTTCAGGTACCATGTCTGACCGGGCAAGGAGAATAATAGAAAAAATAAACAATGGGACTACATCTAACTAAAAAGTTTCTACACAGCGAAGGAAACCATCAAAAAGACAAAAAGACAACTTAACCATTGTGAGAAAATATTTGCAAACCATACATCTGATAAGGGGTTAATATATGAAATATACCAAGAACTCATACAACTCAACAACAAAAGAACCAACAACTCAGTTAAAAAATGGGCAAAACATCTGAACAGACATTTCCCCAAAGAAGATATACAGATGGCCAACGGG
Source organism: Equus przewalskii (assembly GCF_037783145.1). Lineage (NCBI taxonomy): Eukaryota > Metazoa > Chordata > Mammalia > Perissodactyla > Equidae > Equus > Equus przewalskii. The sequence continues at coordinate 41,497,754 of NC_091863.1, read as the reverse complement.
CACATAAAAAGATATTCAATATCATTAACTATCAGGGAAATGCAGATCAAAACTACAATGAGATATCACCTCACTCCTGTCAAACGGCTATAATCAACAAGACAGGAAACAATAAGTGCTAGAGAGTATGTGGAGAGAAGGGGACCCTCATAGACTGCTCATGGGAGTGCAAACTGGTGCAGCCACGGTGGAAAACAGTATGGCGATTCCTCAGAAAATTAAGAATAGATCTATCATACGATCCAGCTATTCCACTGCTGGATATTTTTACAAAGAACACAAAAACATGAGTACATACAGATACATGCACCCTCTATGTTCATTGCAGCATTATTCACAATAGCCAAGACTTGGAAGCAACCTAGATGCCCATCAAGGGACAAATGGATAAAGAAGATGTGGTATATATACACAATGGAATACTACTCAGCCATAAGAAATGATGAAATCCAGTCATTTGTGACAACGTGGATGGACCTTGAGGGTATTATGCTAAATAAGTGAAATAAGTCAGAGGGAGAAAGTTAAAACCATGTGAGCTCACTCACAAGTAGAAGATAAAAACAGCAATGAACAAACACACAGACACAAAAATTGGATTGATGGTTACCAGAGGGGAAGAGGGCAAAAGGAATGATTAGGCACATGTGTATGGTGACGGTTGGTAATTAGTCTTTGGGTGGTGAACATGTTGTAATCTACACAGAAATCAAAATATATAATGATGTACACCTGAAACTTATATAATATTATAAAACGATGTTACCACAATAAAAAGTAAATAAATAAATAATGTGTACAATTTGGTGGCATTTGCTACATTCACAATGTTGTATATCTTTTTTTTTTTTTAAGGTTTATATTTTTACCATTTTTTTTTTAAAGATTTTTTTATTTTTTCCTTTTTCTCCCCAAAGCCCCCCGGTACATAGTTGTGTATTCTTCGTTGTGGGTTCTTCTAGTTGTGGCATGTGGGACGCTGCCTCAGCGTGGTCTGACGAGCAGTGCCATGTCCGCGCCCAGGATTCGAACCGACGAAACACTGGGCCGCCTGCAGCGGGGCGCGCGAACTTAACCACTCGGCCACGGGGCCAGCCCCACAATGTTGTATATCTTTTTAATAGTACGTGTTCTTACAAATCACGTATTGCTTTGTGTGCATGTATTTTTAATTTATGTCAATGGTATTGTGGTACCTAGCTTAGACTCATTTTTTTAAGCTCAGAACTATGCTTTTTTCATTTTTAATGAGGTATTATTTACATAAAATAAAATCCATTCTTAAAAAAAAAAAAACAACCAGACTCCTGAAACAACCAGACTCCAACATTGAATAGGGTTAACACCAGTGCAGGTCTCACCCATGGGATGGTGATTGATTGGGACAAGTGTTTCTGTCATCAACTAACTGCTTTGAGTAACACAAAGGAGGTTTCAAAAGCACTTAACTGTTTCTCAAAGTTGTTTTTCAATTATGTTAAGAGATGCAATCACCAATCACCCTGAATGGTCCAAACCCCACCACAAATGTGGCACCTGTGCAGAGGGGCTGAGAAGTGTCAAAAAGTTACCTTTCCTTCATTTTAATGCTAGTATCTCCACCCAGGAGGAGCTTACCTTATTAACATAACATGCAGTGTATGTGAAAGCATGTTTTCAAACTATGCCTGCATGAGCTTATACCCACCTCTACATGTGACGGCAAAACTTCCTTTTTGAGTAATTCATTTCTTACCGAAAATAAAAAGCACCTTCTTCCCCTTTCTCAGGGAGCCACAGGTTTGGAAGTGATCTCTTATGGTCTCCTTTATTTGCTGCAAATAAATTTTACTTTCTGTGACAACTACTTCTGGTGAAGTCTTTCTTCAACTCACCAAGAAGGAAACTCACTTCAGTTTGGTAACAAAATTTGGCAACCCAGATAGGACGTTTGTACCTCTGAGGTTCCAGTCCTCCAGCTACCTGGTTTCCAACAGACAGAGCAATGACCTGAAGCAGTATGCTGTGGCTCACCTGTTTCTGCTACTGGGGATCGGGGATTGGACCTCACAAGGAGGACTCCCTTCTTGGTGCTTGTGCTGCCAGTTCAATGTCACTGGCATTAAAAAATGTAAGCATTTTGCTTGGAGGATCTGTTAATAGAGATAAGTGGTACTGAGCCCATGGCATGGCAGTAAAAGTTGTTTCTTTAAGGTGTCTCACAAAGTTTGGTTAAGGCTAGCTGAAAGAATTAAGGGATTGTACAACCCAGCCATTGGGAGGCCCAAGACATTGGATCTTGCAAAACAGGAGTGATCTGACCCTTGACTAGTCTTTCCTGAATGTTTGAGTCCTGGGGTGATGAGGTGTGGGTTCAAGTCCCCTCTAAAGTCGCTGTGGCTTCAAGTCCCCTCTGGAGTTGTTGAGTCTGTCTTTGTGGTAGGGGATGCCCAACATTGACTTTGGTTTTCTACAATCCCTCTGCCATTCTGGCTTTCTGGACTCCTAAGTCCCCTTCTTTCCCTTGCCTTCTTTACCAGTGGTCCATGGGTAAAGCCCAGTGACCATCACTTTTACTTTCTCTTTCATGCTCTACTAAAGGATTTCCACTAGTCTCCCTTTCCCTCACAGAACACCTCTTCAGATCTCAGTGGGGTGATTTTGTCACTTTAGTCCTCTGCTTGTGAGACAGTCAGCAAAAGGAAGGACCTCCTCTGGGGCTCTTCAACCACTCAAGTGGATATCACAACTGAGCTCATCCTTTCTTGAAGCAAGAAATTCACCTTGCACCTTAGTCAAGCCTATCCAGAACCTCTGCCTGGTCAACTTCTTTGGAATTGCCTAGCAGGTGAAGGAATTAGGGAGGCATCACATACCTGGCAGTTAGAAGAGTCTTGGAGGCATCCTGTGCTTCCTTTCCTTGACTTCCCCAACCCTCTTAAGCACCCTAGGATCCATCATTTCACAGCGTGGGTCTGGTTTCAGGTTAACAAAGAGCTAAACTTCCTCTGGGTAAAATATTGTGGCATCTGTGTCACCACTAACCATTATAAGCTGCCCCTGGAAGACTGGAAACAGACCATAAGAAAAGACTCTAGAATATAGGGGTGGCAAGCTTCATCCCAGAGGAGAGCCCATTGGGTTGCATCCTCCAGAATTGGAAGGCCTTTGCCTCTTTCCCATTGACCCAAAAGCAGATGGTCTTTTAACATAACACAGTCTGGCTGCAATATTCACTGGAGGATAAGGAAAAATGACCAGAAAATTGGACCCTAAATTTTAACACCATATTACATTTGGATCCATTTTTCAAAAGAACCAAGAAATGGGAAGAAATCCCCTATGTCCATTGCTTCATGGCACTATATCAAAATGAAGGGGTACACAGAAAATGTAAAATTTGCAAATTAAAAGTTGAACCTAAACTTCAAAAATACTTCCCGTACTACAAGATCCTTCAAGTGAGGAGGACCTGCTCCTCCAAGTCAGGAAACATGAGGCCAGAGACCACCTCAAAGTCCACCCCACTCACATACTCCAGCTTTGGCCCCACTCTTGGGCCAGCTGGTGACCCCCAGAGACCTACCCAGACTTCACCCCCACTCAAGCCAGAGGCCAGGACCCCAAAGTCCCTAACCCCAGTGGATTCAGGGCCAAATCCTTTACTGTCCCCACTAATCAGTCCCCCTACCATGAATTTGACTCTCCAACAGCCAAAACTCCTTCACCCTTCTCTTCCAGGCAGTACAATTAGTTTTAGGAACCACCTATAAACCCGGGATATATCCCTTGAGACAAGTGCCTGATAGTGAAGGGAGACTTATTAATGTACATGTCCCCTTTTCCACCTCTGATTTATACAATTGGAAGGCACACACTAAAGTATTGAGGGCTGACCCAGAGGAATTCATAAACCTAACAAAGGGAATCTTCTCTACACATAATCCAACCGGGGAAGATATTCAAAGCCTATTAACTACTCTCCTCACAGCCAAGGAGAAGTCAGCTGTTCTGTTAAAAGCTAGGGAACAAGCAGATAATGACTATGTCCTGGGCTCAGAAATTTGCAGGCCCAGTGGACAGGCTGTGCCAGGGACTGGAGAGAAGTCCAACAAGGCCCTGAAGAGAACCCCCCTGCCTTTTTACAAAGACTATAGGACTGCCTCGGATGATATATAAATTGGGATCCTGAGCCCCAGGGAAGTACAGTGATTCTTAATATCTATTTCATATCTCAAAGTTCTCCAGACATCCATAGAAAAGACCAGAAATTGGCGATAGGTCCTGATACTAGTTCTGCACAATTAGTGAAGTTTGCCTTTAGGGTGTTCAATAACCAAGATGTAACTGAGGAAAAAAAAAGACAAGAAGATGGAGACACAAGCTACACTGTTACCCGTGGCCCTCCTGTCTGCTCAAGATAACCTGAGGGAGTAGAAGAAGACACCACAGTTGAGTGACCCTGGCCCCCACTGAGGGATCAGAAGGCCACCGACAAAGTTGAGGGCTAATCAATGCACGTACTGCAAACTGGAAGAGCACTGGCAGCAGGGTTGCCTGAATGCTGCTTCCCCAGAGAGGGAAGGGATTGAACAGGATTGAGTCATGCCAACTTCCCTTGACCAAAGATGAAATGTGATGGGGCCATGGGACTCCCCAGTTGGCTCCAGGCAACGAAATCCTCATCTCCCATGAGACATCTGGGAAACTTAAGCAATGGGAGGAGAGCATGTTGAATTCTTCCTTGATACTGGAGCCACATTCGTGGTGTTGAATGCCCGAAAGGGAGATCTTTCCAATAAAAAGTGTACCATAAAGGGAGTATCAGGAAAAAGACAGACTAAAAGTTTTCTGGAGCCCTTGACCCATGAAATAGGATAAAAAATTCTGAACCATTCCTTTCTGTATGTACCAGAATTCCCTGTTCCCCTTCTAGGGAGGGACATACTATCTCAGTTAGGGGCCTCAATAAACTGGGAACAAGATAAAATAGAGATCCAAGTCCCTAAAAGTCAGAGAGTTGAGCTAATGGCCCTATTGCAAGATACATCAACATCTGAGAAGGAAGAGATTCCCCTAAATGTTTTAAGTCTAGTTAACTCAGAAGTATGGGCTCAAGGACAGGTTGGATGAGCAGCCAATGCCTTGCCAGTAAAGGTAAAATTGAAGTAGATAGATCACTAGCCTTGCGTAAAACAATACCCCTTGAAGCCAGAAGCCATAAGAGGAATCCTTCCTGTAATTAGTAGGCTTTTAGAACGAGGACTGATCAGGTGATGTAGATCCCCATGGAACACACCCATTCCACCTGTTAAAAACCCAGGAACAGAGGAGTGCAGACTTGTTCAAGACGTTAGGGCTGTCAATGAAGCAGTCTGAGACATACATCCTGTAGCACCTAATTCTTACACCCTGCTAGTTAATCTCCATGGGGACAGCAGGTTCTATACAGTGCTGGATTTAAAAGATGCTTTATTCAGCATCTCATTGGATCCTGAGTCCCAGGAGATATTTTCCTTTGAATGGGAGGACCCAGGCTTCCACCAGAAGCAATAGTATTGCTGGACTGTCTTACCCTAAGGGTTCAAACTCCCCTACTATCTTTGGGGAAATCCTGGGTCAAGATTTAAGGGAATTAAAATTCAAGCAGTACTATGTTACAGTTTGTGGATGACGTCCTAATAGCCAGCCCTACTAAGGAAATCTCTGATTAAAACACCATAACTATGTTAAACTTCTCAGCCAGTAAGGAATATAAAATGTCTAAAGGAAAGGCACAAATATCTAAAGAAACTGCAAAGTATTTGAGGTTTATTATTTCAAGGGTGCAACACAGCCTTCCTCAAGAGAGAAAAATGGTAATATTCCAACTTGCTCCACCAAAAACACTTAGAGAGCTACAATGATTCTTGAAGATAGCTGGCTTTTGCCACATTTGGATCCCTAACTTTGAGTTGATTGCTAAGCCTCTCTATGATAAACTACAGGGGCCAGAAACAGACCCTTTTGAATGGGATAAGCTATGTGACCAAGCTTTCAAGAGCTTAAAAAATTGCTAATGGAAGTGCCTGCATTGGCCTTACCAGACGTGAGCAAAACATTTGACCTATATGTTCATGAAAGACAGGTAATAGCTAAAGGAGTATTAGCCCAAATGTTGGGACTCAGAAAGAGTGGTATCCTACTTCTCAAAGCAGCTAGACACCAAGGCAAAAAGATGGCCCCCATACTTGAGAGCTGTAGCTGCCTCCTGCCTCTTAACCAAGGAAGGAGAAAAACTGACTATGAGCCAACTCATGATAGTTTGGATACCCTATCAAGTTTCTAGCCTACTAGAGACAGGACATATATCCCTATCCCAGAATAGAATGCTACAATATCAAGCTATGCTGCTAGATTCCCCTGAGATTTCTTGAAAACTCTATCATATCCTAAACTCAGCTACCCTGCTCCCTGATTCCAATGGACGTATTACCCATGCCTGCCCAGAAGTGATTGATCAGGTTTACTCCAACTGCAATGATCTCTAGAGCAAACTACTACCTAATGCAGAGGAAGTATGGTTTGTAGATGAGAGCAGCTTCGTATATAATGGAAAGAGAAGAGCAGATTATGCAGTAGTGTCCCTGCACACAACCATAGAAGCCAAGGGGCTACAAGCAGGCACCCCAGCTCAGAAAGCAGAGATAATTGCATTAACTAGAGCTTTGGAATTGGAAAATATGGAAAGTATGGGAAAATAATATCAATATACACAGACTCTAAGTATGCTTTCTCTGTAATTCATGCTAATGGGGCCATTTGGAAATAAAGAGGACTTCTTAACAGCAGCAGTAAAGAAATTAACATGTTCCAAAGATCCTTAAACTGTTAGAATTGGTACAGGGCCCCAGGGAAGTAGCTGTCGTCCATTGTAAAGGCCATCGAAGAGGAGAATCAGAGGCCATGAAAGTAAATAACTTGGAAGATGCAGCTGAAAGAAGGGCCACTATATCAGGAGAGCTTCTCCAATTACCGTTAATTCCCACTCTACCATTTTATGAATTTACTCCCATGTATGCCCCTGATGAAGTAAGGGAAGCCACCACAAAGGGTTACCAGTTGTTCCCAATATTTAAGAGCTGGATGGTAAACCAACAAGAGAAGATTTGGGTTGCCAAACAGCTTGGGGGCTCCTTAAGAGTATTCGTGACTCTATCCATTATGGAAAAGATATCTTATACCTATGACTGACAAAGGTTAAGCACCCCAGGTATGAGAGAACTCATTGAGAAAAATTACCGGACAATGTGTTTATTGCCAGAGAAGCAATGTAGAAACCAGATCTCCTGTATCTGCCCTGGCCAGAGCAACTCAAATTCATGGAACTTTACCAGGAGAGGATTGGCAAGTTGATTTTACTGTTATGCCCATGGACCCCGGGGGATAAAAATACCTCTTTGGTGTTTATGGACACATTTACTGGATGGATTGAAGCCTTTCCCTATAGATTGGAAAGGGCAGATGAGGTAACAATGATGTTGTTAAAAGAGAGAATTCCCCATTTTTGGTTGCCTAGATCAGATCAGAGTGACAATGGGCCAACTTTTATATTAAAGATAACCTCTGACAAAGCCAGAGTTTTAAAAATTAAATGGAGGCTACATGCCGCCTAGAGACCACCATGATCTGGAAAAACTGAGCAGGCCAATAAAACCTTAAAGAAAACTTTGGCTAAACTGTGTCAAGAGACACAAGAAAATTAGCTAAAATTACTGCCAATAGCCCTCACTCAGATAAGGGTAGCTCCAAAAGGCAAACTGAAGCTTAGCCACTTTGAAATGAGCTGTGGGAAGATATTCCATAAAGATCTAGATTCACTCACAAACCCAGACCCAGAGGTTTCCATAGCAACCAATACATAATCAATCTGAAGCAGGTGGTAGCTGCACTTAGTAAATATGGAAACTTCTGTCTTCCCTTGCCTACGGAGGTCAAACTCCACCCATATGCACCTGGAGATTGGGTCTATCTTAAAACTTGGAAAAGGGGTTTTCCTCAAGATCAGTTAAATCCTATTTGGCCGGGCCTCACTTGGTGTTACTAACCACTCACTTTTCCCTAAAATTAGAAGAGTCACCCTTTGGATCCACTACATATGGATAAAAAAGGCGCTCATGCCTGAACATCAAGAGAAATCATTGCAGACGACTGAGGACACTGAGCTTTCCTGCGAACTTCTCTCTGACTTGAAACTCTTGTTTCGGTGGCATCATAAGGATAAGTAACTCCCAATGACCTGTCAACCTACTCCTGTAGAAATACTTGGGACTACATTCATTATAGCCTTGCTAATAGCTTTAATACTTACACTTACCTGCGGCCTGCCTGGGACACCCATAACTGAGTGCTTTGGCTCTTCTAATATAACTCATCCTACTCCAGTAGGAATATTACTTAGAATGGCTGGCCTGCTGTGGAATGTTATAGATAGCTGTATAGTCATTAGTGCTGAGGATTCTTCTCTTGCATCATGGCAGACCAATTTCCTTTATAATATTACCCAGAACACTCAAAAGGGCTGGTAGAATCTGGACAGTGGGGCAAGTATGCCCAGATCCTAAATATATACAGGTTTATGACCATACCACCTTAGCACCTCAGCAAATCAAAAGAGGAAAGAAAAAGAAGACAGCAGGGCTCCTTATTGCTGGGGTAATCTCCCTGATTGGATCACTAGTGGCACCAGTTATAATGTAGTCACTATCAAAGAAGTCACTGCTGTGGTGGCCATGGTAGCCAATGAATCAGGCCTAGACTTAAAATGTTACAAATACCTATTGATTCTTTAACCAAAATTGTACTTGATAATAGAATTGCTTTGGATTATCTTTTGGCAGACCAGGGAGGAGTCTGTACCTTAGCTAATATGTCTTGCTGTTTCTATATTAATGCTAGTGGCACTATAGTGCAGCCAGGTTACTGGAAAAGGCCACTTGCCTAACAGAAAAGAGCCAGATAGACCTCACAGAAAAATTCTGGAATACAGTCAAACAAGCCCTTGCCAGCGTAACTTGGTTCCTCCCATCTTGGGTCCCTTAATGGCTATACTTCTTCTCTTGTTCTTTGGACCCTGCATATTTAATTGCCTGGTACAGTTTGTGACTAAATGCATTGAAGCTATAATGTTATAGATGGTTGTGACACAAGCATACGAGCAACTCAGGGTAATACCTGGTGACCCACAAACCTATCTAAAGTTAACTGGGGAAAAATTTCTCTCCTCTGCCAGTCCCAATGACAATGCCCATGCCCAGCAGGAAGCATTTACAGAATGCCCCTTAAGAATGAGGAGCAGGGTAAAACTAGAGGAGGGATTTTGTCACTGACCAACTGCCCTAAGTAACTCAAAGCAGGTTCCAAGAGCACTTAACTGTTTCTCAAAGTTGTTTTTCAGTTATATTAAGAGATGCAATCACCAATCGCCCTGAATGGTCCAGACCTCACCACAAGAGCGGCGCCTGTGCAGACAGGCCAAGAAGTATCCAAAAGTTACCTTTGCTTCATTTTAATGTTAAGATCTCCACCCCAGGAGAAGCTTAAGCTTTATTAGCATAACATGTGTATGTATGTGAAAGCATGTTTTCAAAAAACACCTGTGTGAGCTTATACCCACCTCTACCTGTGATGACAAAACTTCCCTTTTGAATATTCATTCCCTACTAAAAATAAAAGGCACCTGCTTCCCCTTGCTAGGGGAGCCATGGCTTTGGAAGTGATTCCCTGTGGCTTTATTTGCTGCAAATAAATTTTACCTTGTATGACAACTAATTCTAGTGAAGGCTTTGATTTCAACTCAACAAGAAGTAAACTCACTTTGGTTCAGTTACATTTCCTGAAGACAAACGAAGAGTTTCCAGGAATGTGGAGGTGTCATCACAAAGAAGGACATATTACAGAAATTCAGTCTTAAACTCCCACCCTCAGGCCTCAGGTGGGGGTTGGCTTGAGAAGGAAGGATTGAAGACTGTTGGCTTCTCCATATCCAGGATATCTGCCTAAGAGTGTAACTACCAGTTCATATGTTAGGTCCTTTATTAGCTTTAAAAGGAATTGTCAGACTACTTTTCTGACTATTGGTCCCATTTTAATTCCCATCAGCAATATATGAATAATCTAGTTTCTTCAAATCTTTGCCAGAATTTTGTGTTATCATTTTTTCTTTTCTTTTATTCATTCTGATAAGTATGTCATTGTTATTTAATTTTCATATCTGCTATAGCTAATGGTGTTGAACATCTTTTCCCACCCGTGTTTGCCACCTGTATATGGTCTTCAGTGAAATGTCTGTGCATATCATTTGCACATTTTCTATTTGCATTACATGGTTTTTAGTATTGAATTTTGAGTTTTTTTTATATTCAAGATACAAATCCTTTGCCAGATATGTGGTTTGCAAATATTTTCTTCCAGTTGGTAATTTGTCTTTTCATCCTCTTAAAAGGGTCTTTCACAAAGCACAAATTTTAACTTTGATAGTCCAATTTAGTGGAGTTTTTTAAAATTTATAGATCATGCTTTTAATGTCAAATCTAAGAACTTGTTGCTCAGTCCTAGGTCCCAAAGATTTCCTCCTGTTTTTTTTAAGTTATAGTTTCATATTTTACACTTAAGTCCATGATCCATTTCGAGTTACCGTTTGTATAGGTGTAAGGCTTAGTTTCATAGTTTTTTTCCCTATGGATGCACAATTGCTTCAGCATTATTTATTGAAAAAGGAATCTCGCCTCCATTGGATTTTGTTCCTTTATTAAGAATTAATTTGGGAGCCAGTCCTGATGGCCTAGTGGTTCAAGTTTGGCGCACTCTGCTTCGGCGGCCTGGGTTTGGTTCCCAGGCACAGAGCCACACCACTCATCTGTCAGTAGCCATACTGTGGGTGCAGGTGACATAGAAGAACTAGAAGGACTTACAACTGGAATATACAACTATGTACTGGGGCTTTGGGAAGGGAAAAAAATAGGGAAGATTGGCAATAGATGCTAGCTCAGGGTGAATCTTTAAAAAAAAAAAAGAATTAATTTGTATATATATATAGAACTATTTCTGCATTCTCTATTCTGTTCCATTCATTTATTGGTCTATCTTTTGGCCAGTATCATCATGTCTTGATTACTGTAGCTGTTATACTAAGCCTTAAATTCAGGATGAGTGATTCCCCCAACTTTATTCTTCATTTTCAAAAACTTTTGGTGAGTCTAGGGCTTTTCCCTGTCCATATGACATTTAAAATAAGTTCATCTGCATCAAAAATGTCTTTGCTGAGACTATGATAGGAATTTTATGAAGCATATAGATAAATTGAGTGAAAACCAACATCTTTACTATGTTGAGTCTTCCTAGCCATGAACACAGTATGCTCTTTGACTATAGAGAATTAAACTAAAAATCAACAACAGAGAGATTTATGGAAAATCCTCAAATATTTGAATACTGAACAACATGCTTCTAATCAATTCATTGGTCAAAGAGAACACAAGGAAAATTAGAAATCATCTTGAACAAAATAAAAATTATAATACAACATACTAAAATTTATGAGATATAACTAACCAGTGCTTGGAGGAATACTTTTAGCAGTAAATTCTCATATGGGAAGGCCAGAATTGCACAATAAGGGCATAGGTGAATCCTCTCCCTCCACAAAAGCAAGAATAATGTTTTCAATATTATTTTTTTAAAGAAAGCATCCATTTTAGAACTCTGAAAAGTAACCAAAGGCTTACAATAAGTTGAAAACACTTATTCAAAGAAAATTGCTAAACCTTGGTAAAAAGAGTGGAGGCTGTGAAGTTTTAACTTGAGACAGCTCTTAACGCCTCAAACCCCAACTCAGTGGTCGTGGTAGCCTGCAGACAGACAGGCAACCTCACTGTCACCAAAGAGAGCTGACTTGATTTAGAGTTCCTCAGAAAAGGTTCATATTCAGTGTTGTAGAAAACAACGACAGGTGACAAACATTCAGTGAAGGGCCAACATTGCATCTGCCTAAGATGTGGAGACTGAAACCATAAAGCCTTGAAGAGATCCAACATAATCTTGGGCTTCTGAAAGATAATGCACATATGTAGGGCCGTGCACACATTCAGGAAAAGACAAGAGAGGGCCCCAGTTATCTACTCACACCTAACTGACCATGAGGCTCAGCACAATCAGGAAGTGAATGCCACGACAGACTTGTAAACTGCATGAAGTTTGAATACAACGCTGCAGTTGGCACACAGATTTCCCTCAGCAAAAGGTGTAAGCCGTACTGGCTCAAAGTGTTTGAGGAAAACTTTTGACCAGTCATTGATTGATCACAAAGCTATACTGACCCAGGGGAACCCCCAGAGAAGCAAGGCTTAAAAATAAAATCAAAAATTTTCAAAAAAATTATTGAGGTAACATTGGTTTATAACATTAGATGGATTTCAAGTGTACATCATTATATTTTGACTTCTGTATACACTACATCGTGTTACCACCAAAAGTCTAGTTTTCATATGTCACTATACAAATGTTTCCCTTTATCGCTTTTGCCCTCCCCTCAACCCCTTCCTCTTTGGTAGCCATCAATCTGTTCTCTGTATCTATGTGTTTTTGTTGTTGTTGTTTTCTATCTTCCACATATGAGTGGAATTCTGTGATAGTCATCTTTCTCAGTCTGACTTACTTCACTTTTAGCATAATACTCTCAAGGTTCATCCATGTTGTTGCAAATGGCAGGATTTCCTTCTTATCTGTGGCTGAATAGTATTCAATTGTGTGTGTGTGTGCGCATGTGTATATGTGCATGTGTGTACACATTTTCTTTACCCATTCATCTGTCGATGGTCACTTAGGTTGTTTCCGTGTCTTGGCTATTGTAAATAATGCTGCATTGAACATGGGGGTGCATATATCTTTTTGAATTAGTGTTTTAGTATTCTCCGGATAAATACCCAGAAGTTGAATAGCTGGGTAATATGGTATTTCTATTCTTAATTTTTTGAGGAATCTCTATACTGTTTTCCATAGTGTCTGCACCAATTTACATTCTTATCAGCAATAGGATTCCCTTTACTCCATATCTTCTTCAACACTTATTTCTTGTCTTTTTGATAACAGCCATTCTGATGGGCATGAAGTAAGATCTCATTCTGGTTTTGATTTGCATTTCCCTAATAATTAGTCATGTTGAATGTCTTTTCATGTGCCTATGGGCCATCTATATATCTTCTTTGGAAAAATGTCTCTTCAGATCCTCTTCCCATTTTTTAATCAGGTTGTTTTTTTGTTGTTGAGTTGTATGAGTTATTTTTATATTTTGGATTTTAACCCCTTTTCAGATGTATGGTTTGCAAATGTCTTCTCCCAATTGGTAGGTTGTCTTTTAATTTTGTTGATGGTTTCCCTTGCTTTGCAGAAGCTTTTTAGTTTGATGTAGTCTGATTTGTTTATTTTTGCTTTTGTTTCCCTTGCCTCAGGAGACATAGCCAAAAAGATATTGTTAAGACTGATGTGAAAGAGCACACTGCCTATGTTTTCTTCTGGGAGTTTTATGGTTTCGGGTCTTATATTCAAGTATTTAATGCATTTTAAGTTAATTTTTGTGTGTGGTGTAAGATAATGGTCTACTTTCATTCTTTTGCATGTAGCTGTCCAGTTTTCCCTACATCATTTATTGAAAAGATTTTCCTTTCTCTATGGTATGTTCTTGGCTACTTTGTCAAAATTAGCTCTCCATATATGTAAGTTTATATCTGGGCTCTCACTTCTGTTCCTTTGATGTATGTGTTTGTTTTTCTGCCAGTACCATGCTGTTATGATTACTATAGCTTTGTGGTATACTTTGAAATCAGGGAGTGTGATATTTCCAGCTTCGTCCTTTTTTCTCAGTATTGCTTTGGTTAGTCAGTGTCTTTTGTGGTTCCACATAAATTTTAAGATTCTTTGTTCTATTTCTGTGAAAAATGTCATTGGAATTTTGATAAGGATTGCATTGAATCTGTAGATTGCTTTAGGCAATGTGAACATTTTAACTATGTTAATTCTTCCAATCCATGAGCATGGAATATCTTTCCATTTCTTTATGTCTTCTTCAATTTCTTTCAACAGTGTCACAGTTATCAGTGTACAGGTCTTTCTCCTCCATGGTTCAATTTATTTCTAAGAATTTTATTCCTTTTGTTGAGATTATAAATGGGATTGTATTCTTGATTTCTCTTTCTGCTAGTTTGTTGTTATTGTATAGAAACACAACAGATTTTTGCATGTTGATTTTGTACCCTGTAAACTTTACTGTATTTTCTGATTATTTCCAATAGTTTTCTGGTGGATTCTTTAGGGTTTTCTATATATAAAATCATGTCATCCATAAATAGTGACAGTTTTACTTCTTCCTTTCCAATTCGGATAACTTTGTTTTTCTTGTCTTTCTCTGGCTAGGACTTTCAATACTATGTTGAAAAAGAGTGGTGAGAGTGGGCATCCTTGTTTTGTTCCTGTTCTTAGAGGGATAGCTTTCAATTTTTCACTGTTGAGTATGATGTTGGCTGTGGGTTTGTCATATACAGCCTTTATTATGTTGAGGTACTTTCCTTCTCTACCCATTTTGTTGAGAGTTTTTATCATAAGTGGATCCTGAATCTTGTCAAGTGCTTTCTCTGCATCTATTGAGATGATCATATAATTTTTATTCTTCATTTTGTTAATGTGGCATATCACATTGATTGGTTTGTGGATGTTGAACTATCCTAAAAGGAAAAAATTTTTTATAATCTGTGCATAGAATGAAGTGGCCACTTGCAAGGAAGACAGACTCCATGTAATTGGTCCAGATAAATCACTAAACAAACAAACAAACAAACAAAATAAATAATAACAAAACCAAAAGAACAACAATTAATTCCTGGGAGATCAAATCTAGAATTGCTATGATATATGGTTCAAAATTTCCAGTTTTCAACACCCAAAAGTTACAATACATCTGAAAAAACAAGGAAATATGGCCCATATCTATAGCTATACTCTTCACTTCCGTTAATGATTTAAAGGACTTCCGCATAAAACAATAAGTAAAAAAGAACTGTATTGTTGGGCGTGTAATGTATAATAATGTAATTTTTGTGACAATAATACCATGAAAAGTGGGGAGGGAGCTCTACTGACAAAAAATTTCTAATACAATCAGAATTGAGTTAGTATTAATCTGAAGTAGATTTTTGTAAATTCAGATGCATATTAGAATATCCAGAGCAACCAATAAAAAAAAAACACTGAAAAATATTTTTAACAATCAACACAAATTAAAATGGCAATCTAGAAAATACATTTCTAATACAAAGTAAGACTATATAGGAGGTACAAAGAAAAAAGTACATGTGACAGAAAGAAAACAAATAGCTAAGTGAAGACGTCAATGCAACCACATAAGTAATTGCATTAAATTCCAATGGATTAATCACTCCAATCAAAAGACAGAGATTGTCAGACTGGATTTTAAAAAAAACGTGATCTGGGGCTGGCCTGGTGGCACAGAGGTTAAGTGCACATGTTCTGCTTCAGCGCCTGGGGTTTGCCAATTCGGATCCCGGGTGCAGACTATGGCACCGCTTGGCAAGCTAAGATGTGGTAAATGTTCCACATATAAAGTAGAGGAAGATGGGAATGTATGTTAGCTCAGGGCCAGTCTTCCTCAGCAAAAAGAGGAGGGTTGGCAGCAGATGTTAGCTCAGGGCTAATCTTCCTCAAAAAACAAAAAAGTGACCCAACTATACGCAGTCAGCAAGAAAATCATTTTAGATTCAAAGACATTAATACATCAAAAGAGACAGGACAAAGATATACCGGGAAAAGAGTAAGCAAAAAAGAGCTAGAATGGCTACATAAATATCACAGAAAGTATAACTGAAGACAAAAAAATTATAATCAGAGACAAAGAGGGTCATTTTACAATGATAAAAATGCCAATTCATCAGGAAGACAAAACAACTTTTATAATATACACATCTAAAATCAAAAGCTAAAATATAGGAAGCAGAAAATAGGTGAAATTAAAGGTAGAAATACGTTGCTCACCAGTAATATTCAGAGCCTTCAATACCTCACTGTCAGTAATGAATAGGAAAACTGGACAAAAGTTCAGCACAGATATAGAAGACTTGAATAACACTATCATCCAACATGACCTGACATCTATAGAAGACTCAGCTCAACAACAGCAGAATACGTTCTTCTTAAATGCACATTAAACAGTATCCAAGATAGACCATAAAACAAGTCTTAAACATAAAATAATTGAAATCATACAGATGATGTTTCTTGACAACAGATGGAAATTTTGGAAAGTCACAAATATTTAAAAATTAAAAAACACATTACTATGTAAGATCAAGACTGAGGAAAAGTAGTACTATTTTTCATATATTTTCACACATTTCTTAAATTGTAATTATGATTTTGATTGAATCTTTATTAAATTATGAACAGTTATCTACAATCGCAAATTTCAGTTTTTCTAATAATGATGGTAGTGGTTATTTTTTCAGGGGAAAGAAACTGGATCTGAAAATGTCTTCAAACTTATTTTTTAATGAGGAGAAATAAATTAGTTATGTGGTGAAATTCATTATAACAAAAAGCAATAATATGCCATGTTAAAAAAGCCACATTACTAAATAATCCACATACAAAAGAGAAATTAGAAAACATTTTGAAATCAATGAAGGTGAAAGCACAACATATGAAAATATGGGATACCCCTAAAGAAGTGCTTAGAGGGACATTGTTAGCTGTAAATATCTATGTTAAAAAGGAGTAACGATCTCAAATCAATAGCCTGACAGTCCACGTTAAGAAAGTAGAAAAGGAGGAACAAACTAAACCCAAAGAAAGCAGAAGAAATGGAATAATAAAGTTTAGATTGGAAACAAATGAAATAGAGAATAGAAAAATGATGATAAAATCAGTTAAGTGAAAAGTTGATTTTTTGATAATATCAAAAATACTGACAAAGTTTAATCTCGGCAGACCAAGAAATAAAAAAGAAGACTCAAATTACAAAAAGCAGGAATGAAAGAGGGGCCGCCATTACCAACCTGACAGAAATAAGAAAGGATTGTAAAGCAATGCCATGAACAGCTTATGCCAACAAATTAGATAACTTAGATGAAATCGACAAATTCCTAGGAAGACAAATTACTGAAACTTAGTCAAGAATAAATAAAAAATCTAAATAGACCTATAATAAGTAAACAAATTAAACGAATAAATAAAAATCTTCCTACATGGAAAAGCTCAAGCCCAAATTGCTTCACTGATGAATTATATCAAACATTTAAAGAAGAAATGATATCAGTACTTCACAAACTCTTTCATAAAATATAGGAGGAAGGAACAGTTCTCAACACATTTCAAGATACCAGTAATATCCTGATGCTAAAACTAGACAAATACATCACAAAAGAAGAGACCTACAGGAGTGACGTCAGCAAAATGACCGAATAAGACATCCCTTGTATATATCCCCCCCTCAACAACAATAATTTGGCATCCATTCACAGACAAAGGTGCCTTTGTGGGAGATTTGGGATCCAAGCAGAAGGTTGTGCAGTCCAAGTCCAAGGGGAGTCATTTTGAGAAGGGAGGCTTTCAACCAGGTGGCAGACTTGATGACTGTGGTCCCAGTTACAGAAGTAGAAACAGCTCCGTACCCCTGAGAACTCAGCTACAGCCCCATTTGGCTTTGGGTTGATCACCAGCACCATATGCCAAGGGACCTGGGAGGAATCATGCCCACTGTGCATTAGTTAACAGACACATAGACCTCAGATCTGGCTGTGGACTCTGAAGAGTCTCGTGACCTGGCTCCAGCCCCTCTCAGCCACAGTCCAAGATCCCATGGAGGTAAGCTTACCAAACTTAGTCAGACTCTAGATTCTTATATGTATATGTGTGTGTGTGTAAGTTTCAGGTCTACAACATTGTAATTCAACATCTGTATACACTACAATGTGATCACCGCCAAAAGTCTATTTACCAACCATCACCCTACAGTTGACCCCCTTCAGCCCTTTGGCCCACTCCCCAGCCCCGTTTGCCTCTGGTAACCACCAATGTGTTCTCTGTATCCATGAGTTTGTTTTTGCTTTGTTTTGTTTGTCTACTCTGTTTTATTTTGTTTTTTCTTTCTTTCTCCTTCTGACTTATTTCACTTAGCATAGTACCCTCGAGGTTTATCCATATTGTTGCAAATGGCAAGATTTCATTCTTTTTCATGGCTGAATAGTATATATATATATACTGTAGATTCTGAAATGTCCCTATAACTGAGCTGCAAACCATCCAAGCCACAGCCTGCTAACAATCTTTCTGGTACAGGGACTCAGAAAGAGACACTCTCATCTGTGTTCCTGAGATCCTATAAGGGCCATATACATAGCATCAGCCCCTCCCAAGCCACAGTCCATGAGCAGGCCTGTTGGCACAGGGACCAGGTAGAAGAAAATCCTGTCTGCACACCTTGAGATTCCGAAAGGGCCCTATTAGTAGCTCAAGCTTACCCATAGCAACAATCTGACAGTCCTGCCAGCAGTCCTGAGGGACCAGAGTCCTAGCAGGGGACACTCCCATCTATACCCCCAGAGATCCTGGAAGGGCTCTATATATTGTTCCAACCCTTCCCAGCCACAGTCCGTGAGCAGTCCTGCTGGCACAGGGACCTTGAAAGAGGCACATATATCTGCACCTCAGGAGATCCTGAAAGGACCCTATACTTAGTTCCAGCTCCTGCAACCATGGTCAGGGACCAATCTAGCCCCGACAGGGACATGAGGGGAGACAAGCACATTCATGCCTCCAGAGCCAGAACTGCAGATTTTAGTCTTGGATATGGAACCTGAAACAGCCCTGGGGCTCTGTTCCAGCCATTCTCAGCTATGGTTCAGGGCCAATCCTGCCCACGCAAGGATGCTTTTCAGGCAAAAGTCCTCCAAGGGACTTGGAAGGAACAATACCTGCCATGCACCTGGTAATAGGCTTACTATCTGAGGACTCAACTGCGGACCTTGAAGTAGACACTTGTTTCAACACCACCCTACTGAACAAAGTATTGGAGGCATTCCCACCTGCCCAGGGACCAGACCAGATCCACACCCACCCAACCCCATGGTAACAAGTCTGCCAACCAGGGAAACCATGAGAGACCCAGAAACAGCCTCATAACTGGCTCCAACACAGCACAACTGCAATTCCAGAGGTCACCCATCGGCCTGGAAAAAAGGCAGAAAAAGAAATCTATATCTACTGAAACCAGTCTGCAAAGACTGAAAGAGATGTTTGCTCCTTCAAATGAATAGATACCAATGAAAAGCTACACAGATCACGAAAAATCAAGCAAATATGACACCATCAAAGGAACCTAATAAAATTCCCTGATTGACTTCAAAGAATGAAGATCTATGATTTGACCAAAAATTCAAATAATCATCTTAAAGAAACTGAATGAAATGCTAGAGAAGACAGAAAGACAATAAGAGAAAAATCAGAAAAACATGGCATGAATAAAATGAGAATTTTAATAAGAAATAAAAACCATAAAAAAATAACCAAATAGAAATCCTGGAGCTGAAGAATACAATGATATAATGAAAAAAAATCAATAAAAAGCGGCAACAACAGATTTGATCATGCAGAAGAATCAGTGAACTTAAGACAGATCATTTGAAATTAGGTAGTTAGAAAAACAAAAAGAAAAAGAGTGAAGAAAGCCTATGTAAATTATGGAACCCCATCAAGCAAATGAGCATTTGTATCATGAGGGCACCAGGAGAAGACAGAAAGAAAGGGGCAGAAAAATTATTTAAAGAAACAGTAGCTGAAAACTTACCAAATCTGGAGAGATATGGACATTCAGATACAGGAAATTCAAAGATTACTCTGAGACATATTATAATCAAACTGCTAAAAGTCAAAGACAAGGAGAGAATTTTGAAAGCAGCAAGAGAAAAGTGACTCATACATACTAGGGAAACTTTAAAATATGATCAGGGGATTTCTTTGCAGAAACCTTGCAGGCCAAGTGGGAGTAGGATGCTATACTCAAAGCATTGAAAGAAAAAAACTGCCCACCAAGAATACTATACTCAGCAAACTATCAGGAATGAAGAAGAGAAAATGACATTCCCATACAAACAAAAGCTAAGAGAGATCGTCACCACTAGACCTATCTTATAAGAAATGCTAAAAGGAGTTCTTCAAGTTGAAACTAAAGAATAATAAGTAATAACATAAAAATATATAAAAGTATACAACTCACCAGTAATGGTAAATATATAGTCAAATTCAGAATACCACAATACTATAATAGTGGTGTGTAAATCACTTTTATCTCTAGTATAAAAGTTAAAAAACAATAAGATTAAAAATAAATATAGCTACAATAATTTGTTTACAGATGCACAATATAAAAAGACGTAAAGTGTGACATCAATAATTGAAAATGTGGGAGAAGAGAAGGAAAAGTGTAGAGTTTTTGTATGCAATTGAAGGTAAGTTGTTATCAGCTTAAAATAGACCTGATAAATATAAAATATTTTGAGATCCAGTGTCAAGATGGCAGCATATGCAGACTCTGAACTCAACTCCTCCCATGGACACAACTTTACAACTACTCTTGGAACCATTACCCCTGAGAGAAAACTGAAAACTGGATAAAAAGAACCCCCCAACAAGGGAGAGTGCTGACTCAGGAGAAAGAGGCAAAAATTCCTTTCTGGAGAGTAAAAAAACACCTTTTAGCTGTGGCACTTCATGGCCAGCCAGGAGCAAGGTTAAGGTATGAAGCCTTTCCTGGAGGAGTTGGGGATCTGAGCAAGGGAGCATTACCAAAATAAGCAGCTTTTGAACTCAGCACAACCGACACAAGTGCCTTAATATCTGGCTATTAACAAGATCAAGGAATACCCCCAGAAAAGCTATTGGACTTAAGGAGGGGAAAAGCCTGTTCTTAAAGTGCCCATACACAAATTCACCCATTTTGGAAAGAAACCTAAAATCACCAGAAAGAAAGGTTCACCATCCTTTGATGAAAAAAGACTCACTTGATAAACTCTGGGTTCATGCCAATGAGAGGTGAGATCTCCCCAGGCTGTGACCACCTCCCCAGGGACTGAGATATTGGTGGCAGCCATTATTGTGAACCAGTATAGGCATGCTGACACAGATGCTGGCCTGTTAGCCCAGGAGTCTGCACCATCCACTAGAGCACCAATTTAATCCAGCTCAGTCAGGGCAGGCAGCCTGCCCTAAGGACTGGCACCACCTAACAGCAAGCCCTGCAGCAACTTGTGGGCCCTAATAGGTGGGGTGCCTGGTACCACTGCAGCCAGGTGAGTGGGTCTGCCTCTGCAAGGCAGGGCAAGAATGAGGGGTATCCTGTGTTGGTGGAGTGTGTAGGGCTTCTGAAATGGGGCGACTGGATCTCCTTCAGTGGGTTGAGGTATGCACACAGGGCAAGACTGTGTTGACAGGGTGTGTTACCCTTATGGGCAGTGGGGCTTGTCAGCTGCATCAGACTTTTGCTTCTCAAACAGCCACATAGGGGATAAGCCCCACATTCCAAAGCCTGAAACTATTGGGTGCTCCCAAGCCTGGGGCAGGACCCACTCAGCTACAATCCTGAGAGAGCTGCCAACAGCCTTGCAGGCTGGAGGCCACCAACAATTGTAAGCCCCTGAGGCTAGCAATCATCCATGCTGGGGGCCTACTCACTTAAAAGAAAAACTGCAGCAGGATTGTGCTATTAGACCTTGTAGCCAACTGTGCTGGGGCTCCTCACATCAGATAAAGTAACAGAAGGGACCAGAGCAACTATATTCAGCAGAGCATTATGACCAGCTGGCCAGGGGGACAGCGTAGTGTCCCTGGGCACCTGCAGCAAGAGCAACCCTGCCACAACAGATGGACACACGTAGCCCAAACAGGGGACACTCTTAGAACATTTGGAACTGGTGATGAAAGGGAAGCATAATGCTGGGCCTCATAAGGCATCTCCTACATAAGGCCACCTCTCCAAGATTGGGAGATATAGCTGACCTATAAAGTGCATAGATATAAGCACAAAGAAAGAGGCAAAATGAGGAGACAAAGGAATACCTTCAAGTGAGAGAACAGGACAAAACTTCAGAAAAAGAACTAAACAAAACAGAGATAAGCAATCTAACTGACAAAGAGTACAAACTAATAGTCATAAGGATGCTCTTTGATCTTGGGAGAAGAATGGAAGAACTCAGTAAGAACTTCAACAAAGAATTGGAAAATATAAAAAATAACCAATCAGAAATGAAGAATACAATACTGGAAATGAAAAATTCACTAGAGGGACTCAATAGAAGACTACATGAATACAGAAGAAGGGATCAGCGAGTTGAATGAAAGACTATAGGAAATCGCCCAAGCTGAACAGATAAAAGAAAAAATAATTTAAAAAATGAGGGCAGTCTAAGGGACCTCTGGGACGTCAAGTGCACTAACATCCATATTATAGGTGTCCCAAAAGGAGAAGAAAGAGATAAAGGGGCAGAGAATCTATTTGAAGAAATAATAGCTGAATATGTCCCTAACCTAAGGAAAGAAACAGACATCCATGTACAGGAAGCACATAAAGCACCAAAAAGGGTAAACCCAAAGAGGCCCACACCAAGAGACGTTATAATTAAGATGTCAAGAATTAAACGTAAAGAGAGAATCCTAAAAGCTGCAAGAGAAAGGCAACAATTTACATACAAAGGAAAGCCCATAAGGTTATCAGCAGACTTTTCAGCACAAGCCTTACAAGCTAGAAGGGAGTGGCACAATATATTTAAAGTACTGAAAGGAAAAAAACCTACAGCCAAGAATACTCTACCCAGAAAGGGAATCTTTCAGAATGGAGGGAGATATAGAGAGTTTCCCAGACAAGCAAAACCTGAAGGAGTTTATCACCAAGAAACCAGCCTTACAAGAAATGCTAAAGGGGCTTATTTAAGTGGGAAAGAGAAAATCAAAAATAAGAATATCAAAATTATCAAAAAAAAAAACCACTGGTAAACGCAAGTATGCAGTAAAGGTAGCAGATCAACCACCTATGTAGCTAATATGAAGGTCAAAGACAAAAGTATTAGAATTATCTATTTCCATGATAAGAGGGTAACAGATAAACACGCACAGAAAAAGAAGGATAGATATGATAGAAAAAAGCATAAAATGTGGGAGGAGAGTAGTAAAAGAGTGGAGCTTTTAGAAAGAGGTCAGACTAAACAGACCCTCAACTTAATATTTATTGGTATATATGTAGGTTATTATATATGAACCTCATGGTAATCACAAACCAGAAACCTATAATAAATACACAAAAAAATAGGAGAAAGGAACCCAAACATAATACTACAGAAAGTCCTCAAACCACAAGGGAAGAGAGCAAGAGGAGAAGAACTACTAAAACATCCAGAAAAAAGGTAACAAAATGGCAATAAGTACATTCCCATCAATAGCTACTTTAAACATCAATGGACTAAATGCTCCAACCAAAAGGCATAGTATGGCTGATTGGATCAAAAAAACAAGACCCATGTATATGCTGTATACAAGAGATATACTTCCGACCTAAAGTCACTCAAGCTGAAAGTGAAGGGATGGAAAGTGATACTCCATGCAAATGACAATGAAAAGAAAGCTGGAGTAGCAATACTTATAATCAGACAAAACAGACTTTAAAAGAAAAACTGTAACAAGAGAAAAAGAAGGGCACTACATAATGATAAAGGGAACAATCCAACAAGAGGATATAACACTTGTAAATATCTATGCACCCAACATAGGAGCACCTAAATATATAAAGCCATTATTAACAGAGAAGGAGAAGTAGACAGCAAAGCAATAATAGTAGGGGAATTTAACACTCCACTTACAACAATGGATAGATCATCCAAACCAAAGATCAATATGGAAACATTGGCCTTAAAGGACACATTAGACCAGAGGGACTTAGAAGATATATACAGAACATTCCATCCAAAAACCACAGAATACAAATGCCTTTCAAATGCACATGGAACATTCTCTAGGCTAGATCAAATATTAGTCCACAAAACAAGTATCAATAAATTTATGAAGATTGAAATAATACCAAGCATCTTTTCTGACCATAGTGGTATGAAACTAGAAGTCAACTACAGGAAGAAAATCAGAAAAGCCACAAATATGTGGAGATTAAACAAAATGCTACTGAACAACAACTGGGTCAGGGAAGAAATCAAAGGAAAAATGAAAAATACCTGGAGACAAAAGAAAATGAAAATACAACATGCCAAAATTTATGGGGTACAGCAAAAAGTGGTTCTAAAAGGGAAGTTTGTAGGAATACAGGCTTATCTCAACAACAAGAAAAATCTCAAATAAACAATCTAACAGTCTACCTAAAGGAACTGGAAAAAGAAGAACAAACAATGCCCAAAATCAGTAGAAGGAAGGAAATAAGAAAAATCAGAGCAGAAAGAAATGAAATAGAGACTGAAAAAACAATAGAAAATATCAATGAAAGGACTAGCTAGATCTTTGAAAAGATGAACAAAGTTGACAAAACTTTAGCTAGACTCACCAAGAAAAAAAGAGAGAAGGCTCAAGTGAATAAAATCAGAGATGAAAGAGGAGAAATTACAACGGACACCTCAGAAAGACAAAAGATTATAAGAGAATACTATGAAAAGCTATATACCAGCAAATTGGATAATCTAGGAGAAATGGATAAATTCTTAGAATCATACAAGCTTCCAGAACTGAATCAAGAAGAAATAGAGAATTTGAATAAACCAATCACCAGTATGGAGATCAAAACAGTAATCAAAAACCTCCCAAAAAATAAAAGTCCAGGACCAGACAGCTTCCCTAATTAATTCTACCAAATATACAAAGAAGACTTAATACCTATCCTTCTCAAACTCTTCCAAAAAATCAAAGAGGAGGGGAGGCTTCCTAACTCATTCTATGAAGCCAACATTACCCTGATACCAAAACCAGACAGGGACAACACACAAAAAAGAAAATCACAGGCCATTATTATTGATGAACATTGATGCTACAATGACCTAGCTAGAGTAATCGGGCAAGAGAAAGAAATAAAGGGGATCCAAATTAGAAAGGAAGAAGTGAAACTGTCACTATTTGCAGATGACATGATTTTATGTATAGAAAACCCTAAAGAATCTGTCAAAAAACTTCTAGAAATAATAAATGACTATGGTAAAGTTGCAGGATATAAAATCAACATACAAAAGTCAGCTGTGTCTCTTTACACTAACAATGAAGTAGCAGAAAGAGAAATTAAGAATACAATCCCATTTACAATTGCAACAAAAAGAATAAAATACCTAAGAATAATGTTAACCAAAGATGTGAAAGATCTGTACACTGAAAACTATAAAACATTGTTGAATGAAATTGAAGAAGACACAAAGAAGTGGAAAGATATTCCATTCTCTTGGATTGGAAGAATTAACATATTTAAAATGTCCATACTTCGTAAAGCAATATACAGATTTAATGAAATCTCTATCAAAGTTCCAATGACATTTTTCACAAAAATAGAACAAGAATCCTAAAATGTATATGGAACAACAAAAGACCCCAAATAGCTGAAGGAATCCTGAGAAAAAAGAACAAAGCTGGAGGTATCACACTCCCTGATTTTAAAATATACTACAAAGCTATAGTAACCAAAACAGCATGGTGCTGGCACAAAAACAGACACACAGATCAATGGAACAGAATCAAGAGCCCATAAATAAACCCACACATCTATGGACAGCTAATTTTCAACAAGGGAGCCAAGAACATACAATGGGGAAAGGAAAGTCTCTTCAATAAATGATGTTGGGAAAATTGGACAGCCACATGCAAAAGAATGAAAGTAGACCATTATCTTACACCACACACAAAAATTAACTCAAAATGGATTAAAGACTTTGATGTAAGACCTGACACTGTGAAACTTCCAGAAGAAAACATAAGCAGTATTCTCTTCGACATCAGTCTCAGCACTATATTTTCCAAGTACCATGTCTGACCAGGCAAGGGAAACCATAGAAAAACAAACAAATTGGACTACATCAAACTAAAAAGCTTCTGCACAGCAAAGGAAACCATCAACAAAACAAAAAGGCAACCTAACAACTGGGAGAAGATATTTGCAAACCATATATCTGATAAGGGGTTAATATCCAAAATATATAAAGAACTCATACATCTCAACAACAAAAAACTAACAACTCAATTAAAAAATGGACAAAAGATATGAACAGACATTTTTCCAAAAAAGATATACAGATGGCCAACAGACACACGAAAAGATGTTCAACATCTTTTCAACATCACCAGCCATCAGGGAATTGCAAATCAAAACCACAATGAGATATCACCTCACTCCAGTCAGAACGGCTGTAATTAACAAGAAAGGAAACAAGAGTTGGAAAGGATGTGGAGAGAAGGGAGATCTCAGAAACTGCTTGTGGGAGTACAAACTGGTGCAGCAACTCTGGTAAACGGTATGTAGATTCCTCAAAAAATTAAGAAAAATACTACCATACAATCCAGCTATTCCACTGCTGGGTGTTTATCCAAAGAACATGAAATCGTGAATGCAGAAAGATACATACATCCCTATGTTCATTGCAGCATTATTGACAATAGCCAAGACTTGAAAGCAAGCGAGGTGCCCATCAAGGGATGAATGGATAAAGATGTGGTATATGTATGCAATGGATACTGCTCAGACATAAAAAAAACAAAGAGGGGGCCAGCCTGGGGGCACAGCAGTTTAAGTGCACACGTTCCGCTTCTCGGGCATGGGGTTCACCAGTTCGGATCCCGGGTGCGGACATGGCACCGTTTGGTACGCCATGCTGTGGTAGGCATCCCACATATAAAGTAGAGGAAGATGGGCACGGATGTTAGCTCAAGGCCAGTCCTCCTCAGCAAAAAGAGGAGGATTGGCAGCAGTTAGCTCACGGCTAATCTTCCTCAAAAAAAAAAAGAAAAAAAAGAAATCTGGCCATTTGTGACAACATGGACGGACCTTGAGGGTATTATGCTAAGTGAAATACGTCAGAAGGAGAAAGTCAAATACCGTATGATCTCACTCATAAATAAAGCTAAAAACAGCAACAAACAATCACATAGAAACAAAGATTGGATTGGTCATTACCAGAGGGGAAGGGGGGAGGAAGGAGGGTGAAAGGTGTCACTAGGGACATGTGTGTGGTGATGGATTATAACCAGTCTTTGGGTGATTAACATGATGTAATCTACACAGAAATTGAAATATGATAATGTACCCTGAAACTTAAATGAAAATAAAATAAAACGTTCCTAAACAACTCCTTCTAAAAAAAAACAAAAAATCTTTCCATATCTCTAGGCTGTAAAATTATTCTCATATTTATTTTCTAAAATGTTTATAGCTTTGATTTTACATTTAGGTGTTTAATCCATCTTGGATTTATTTTTGTGAATGATATGAGAGATAAGCTCATAATTTTTCCCCAAATAAATAGCCTATTTTTCTATTACAATAATATCATTGCAATGAAATATTACAACTTTTCCCCACTAAGTTAAAATCCCATGTTTCTCAAATACAAATTTCTGTATCTAATGGGTCTGCTTCTGGGGCCTCTCTTCTCTCCCATTGATGCAATTGTCTATTATTGTATCATTACATATTCTTTTTTAGATTAGTAGAGCTTTGATACCTTATTGTCAGTCTACCCACGTTATTTAACTTTTTTCAGATTGCCTTGTCTTCTTGTCTATTTTTTATGACAGATGAATTTTAAATTTGACATATTAAGTTTCTTTTTTTTTAAAGATTGGCACCTGAGCTAACAACTGTTGCCAATCTTTTTTTTTTTTTCTCTGCTTTATCTCCCCAAACCCCCCTGTACACAGTTGTATATCTTAGTTGCAGATCCTTCTAGTTGTGTTAAGTTTCGTTTTAAAAGTTTTTTAAAATTGTTGGGATATTGTTTAGGATGATCTTGGATTTATGGATTCATTTGAAATACCAATCCATCTCAAGAGACATGGTGTATTTCTCAATTTATATACCTCTTCTTTTACAACTTTCAGTAATGTTTTATGCTTTTCTTCTTGTAGTTCCTGCATATTTCATATATTGTTGTATAATTTATGGATTTTTGGCTGTTACAAGTGTATAGAACAACACTTGCTATTTGTATGATCATAAAGAAGTCTTCCTAGGTTAATTCCTTATTATCCCTGAAAGCTTATCAGTGGCTTCTTTTGGATCACCTAGGTAGAAAATAAATTTATATCTTTTATATCTAGTCTTATTAATTGCCAAGATCTCCGGTGTACTAGTGAATGGTAATGACAATTGTAGTCATAATTGCTTTGGATATAAGTACAGTGATTGATATATCTTTTTGATACATTGCTTTTTATATAGTTAAAAACATTTCCATTTCTTCCAAGAGTTGTTCATCAATAATAAATATTCAAAGTTCTGCAACTGTTGAGATTGTTACCCACACTATTTCCATTTTCTCCTAATTCTCTTCATCCACTACAAAATATGTTCTAGCCCCAGTATTCCACCGAAACTGTACTTACCAAGATCTTTATTGGCCTCCATGTTGATAAATCAAGTGAACATGTTATAGGATTCAGCTTTGCTTTGCCCATCTCAGTGGTAGTGATCACTCCCTCCTTCTGCAAATATTCTGTCGCTTGATTTGCATACATCTGTATGTAATTCTACCTCTGACCAATTTTTCTCCTCTCGTTTTTCAGCTCCACGTCCCCTAACCAAACTTTAATTGCAGAAGATAGTCAAATCTGACTCCTATCCTCAGTTTAAACTAGAAGATTCAAGCACTTCCGTATTTTCCATTACTAAATAAATATATGTCTATGAAAATACATTGTGCACTCAGTACTCCTACCTCAAACTAGTCAGATGCTATGATGTGTGGGATCCCACACTAGTTGTTTAAATGCTCTATTAAGCTCAAGGACAGTGGTGCTGGCTGAAGCCCTGTAAGTGAAAAATTTAAACTCATTCTCAGAGCATTTATCTCTTCATATGAGAGTGGACTACTGACCCTTCCGGGGTGGCAGTAGACCAATGTAGCCAATTTGCTACCAAATGACCAGTTGGTTTCCTTGAAGAATGGTGCTATATTGGGAGTGTGATATTGGAGTCTTTTACTGACAGATTGCATACTCAGAAGTGACAGTAGTTAGATCAGCATTAATAAGTAATTAATAGCCTCCATCCCTGCCACCATTGCCACTATTCATGTGCCCATTGTACAAGCACTGAGACAGTCAATGAAAGAGGCTAGCTGATGTCTTTTGTCTACTTGGTTGTTTAGTGCCTCTTGTGTGGTGGATGCTCTCTGGTTGGTGTTAACTTGTAATACCAAGATTTTTACATTTCATGTACATTCCCCTTTATCCATCCACATTTTTCAAACCCCAGAATTCCTTGTCATCAATCTTCCAAACCTTTTTCTTTCAGTCCCCTGACCAGCCAACCAGAGCACTCATCACTGCCATGTACCAATATATTATAACCTCAGGCCACTTCTCTTTCCACAGAAAATAGAGGGTCGGGTGCAATCCCTGAAGCTCTGCCCATTGGTTGGATTTTACCTCCTCTCTTTCTTCTTAGGACACCCCTGAAAGTGGCTGTTATGCACCTCCCATCCATTTTCAGCTTGCACCCGCATGCCACATACTAATCCAACCCATCCATAAACTGAGCTCAGGATTTTGCCACCCTCTTCAGCTGTTCTTCGGCGTCCAATTTATGAGAAACTGTTTCCAGGCCTTCCTGACCTTAAGACTCGGTGATTCTAACAGGACCCAGCTTGTGATGGGCATTTCTAGCCACATGGTCACTTAGTGCTCCATGGTCTACTCTGTCATCTCTACCAGGTCCCAATACTACACCAGGGGTTGTTTCTTAAAAGGTAAATAATTGATGGCCCTGACTCAGAATCCCAGGGACTTGCCTTGTGGTTCTCTACCAGAGCTTACCACAAGACTCACACTGCATCTTTTTCCACTGCTGACACCTCAAACACCATAGAGTCTGCTGAATCATATGGCCAAAGTGGAAGGGCTCTTTGCACCACAACATTGTCTTGCTGCCCAGCAGGAGATTAATCTAGTAGGCAATCTTTGCTTCATAGTTCCCTGCTGGGTTAGCAGAGACTTTGTTTGTTCTCCATTGTGGTCTGAAGGCTTCCCTGCTCAATCTTGCTTTCACATGTTTACCCTCTGAATAATCTTTTGTATTCTTATATTTCAAAATCTGCTTCTTGAAAAACTCATCTGGCACAAATATTCTTGTCCTTTCCTTGTGAGTGCAATTTATTTCTGATCCTCTTTTCTGATAGGAATGTAAAAGAGTGTTTTTGTTTTCAGTGGCTGCATGTCATGTACTTGAGGCCATATTTATCTGCTCTAGCAATGATAACACATACAGCAAGATGTCTGTTATCCAGGCTATTACTTGACTGAGTTTGCAGTACTCTGCAATCATCCTCCAGGATCCATCTGGTTTTGTGGTGGACAGCCTGGTGGATTAGATAAAAATATGATAGGGTCCATCATCCCTTCATCATTGAGATTCTTAAGGATTGCACCATTCTCCAGTATTTCCCAGGGATGTGATAATACTATCTTGGCCAGGGTGAGAGAGCAGTTTCAGAGGCTTCCATTTGGCCTTCCACGTAGATAAGGACCCAATGTGGAGATTATGACAAACATCAAGTGTGTCTATTCCAATTTTACATTTTGGAACTGGGAGATTACCACTGGTGAATCTTCAGATCCAAGGGACCCACTGAAACCAGACCTTGCCTAGGACTCCATTTGTTGCCTGGTTCCTGTATACGCCCATTCTAATAGTGGGGCCACAATTGCATCGCAGATCTCCAGATATCATTGTTAACACAGACTCTGTGTCTAACAGTCATTAAAATGACTGAATATTCCTTTTTCCTCAGTGGACAAGTATCTGAGTAAATAACCATAGGTCCCTTTGGGGAAGGATTGGAAGAGTCATTACTGTGTAACTTGCCATGTTGTTGTGGGGACATGGTCTCCCATGGTCAGTGGGTTTAAGGGTCTAAAAACTGGCTTAGATCTGGAAATTGGAGAAAGATTTGTGTCTTTTTCATTTAAGTGACTACCCTCAGCCTCCTGGTTATCCATAGTTGGTTTTTTCTGCCGGCACAAGCTGAGAGGTATCCTTGTCAGCTGACCATCTATTTTCCCATAGGGACATCATGTTCTATTAATCATCTTCATAACTCTTTATGTTTTAGATTTCCCTGGATGCTTTTGTGACCTTGACTATCATTATGATAATGTGAACCCTTGGCTTCTGGTGATTGGGCTGCCACCTTGCCTGTGTTGTTTCAGGGTCCTATATTCCCAATGTTATCAACAAGCCAAGCTGTTTAACAGCATATCCTACAGTCGCCTATGGCCTGTAGAGGAGAGTCACTACTGAACTTATTAGTGGTTCCAGTACCTCCCTCAGCAGTGTATTCTTTATGGCCTCAGTAAATTGTGTGTCTTCTGGTCTTTTGTATGGAATATAATCTTCTGGAGGGGCTTCTATCCATGCATAGTATATCTATTCCAGCATTACCATTTCCCTGAGCCCTTTAATCACTTCCTTCATCATATCCCACAAAAATTCTTGCATTTCACTTTCACTTAGCATGAGTCATGTTTTCAATGCTTCTGAAAGCCATTCTACTAATGAGTTTGCAACACCTACTGGTATCATTACCAACGTATTAAATCATGCGTCTTAGGAAAGCACTTCCAAGTTAATAGACTCTTGCTTATATAATTTTAAGTTATGGCCCCTGATCAAGCACCCTTATAATATACTCCTATCTGTAATCCCCCAACTCCTTTCAGTATATACAGGCTAGATTTTGCAGTTCCTTTTGAGTGTATTTCCTTTCCTTCCTACTAAGTTAGATTATGCCCCAGATGGGTTGTGTTATGACTTAGCTTCAGTTATAAGTCTAGTGATCAAGAGGGGAGGTGGCCTATCCCATAGGTCAGAGTCCCATTTCTGTCTTAGCAGGAGATTTACCATCTTTGAAGTTCAGCCACTCTGATGATTAAGTACTTGGCTTGTTCTTCCTTTCTCTCCCCTGTCATTACAAAATATGAGAGTCCCTTTGTATTATACCAAAGATCCCTTCTGGTTTTCACAATTCTCTTTAAGTTGCTTATTACTCATTCTCAGATGTTCAGCATCTTTCTGTTGAACATCAGTGGTGTTTATCCATAGCCATCTAATCCTTTTATCTTTAAAATTACTATTTTATCCATAAGTCTCAACTGATATACCTACTGATGTATTTCCTTCCATTGGTAAACACTCCTAATTTACCACCAATGAAAGTTTTAATAACTGGACCACCACCTTGTTCCAGAAGCTGTCTATGCTCCACCTACCATCACTGATGAAGTTCTCATTGCAAGCTGGTTGGTTAGTGATCCATCTCCAAATGCCTATCTTAGCACACGCTTTATCAGAGCACTCCACTTCTAGTTCCAACAGTCATAGGTTGGGCTCACTGGAAGCAGAGGTTGAGAAGTTGAAAATGTAAGATGTTTATTATGGATCATTCCCTGTGAAGAGAAAGGGAAGAAAGTGGAACTGGGCAGAAGGATGAATTTAACTGTGGTACAAGTCCAACAAAGCCTTGGCCAGTCTGTCAGGGAGCTCTAGAGCAAATATTGCCCATCAGAGTGCCCCCCGTTGGGCCCAAATATCCAGACCTTTATACCTCTGCCATGCTCAGTCATCAGATGTGGGCTACCAGGGGAAGGGTGTGGTCTCAGGCATGGTGGCTTTCTGCAGCTGATCCAGACTCTGAAGGAGCAGACAAGTGGATCCCATCTATTGACAATACGCCCCACAGCTGGGCATCAAGTCCTTCCTTGAAAGGAGATCTGGGACAGACATCTCCATGCGTACTACATCGAGTCTCATTAGACATGCCTCCTAAAGATTTCTTGTCCTTGTCTACCTCTCTACACATCCTCTATCACTACCCTCACCCAAATCACCATCATCTGTCTCCTGGATGATTACGATAGTCTTCTGAATGGTCTTCCTGAATCCATTTTTTGCATTCTGCCAATACACTTTCCACACGGAAGCCAGAGTGGTCTTCCAACAATATAAAGCTAACCATGGCATTCCTGTGCTTACCCACCAATCTGAGGATGAAGTCTCAAACACTTGTCATGTCCAACATGGTTTTGAATGGTCATGCCTGTCTTATCTCTCTCATGTTGTCTATTACCACTCTCCCTCCCATTCACTGTGCTCTAATCACACTGGAAGTACTGGTTTTTGTTCTTGCTCCAATAGACCCAGTTCCTTCCTGGCTCAAAGCCTTCCAAAGAGCTATGCTCTCAGCCTGAGGGACATCTGCCAACTTCTCCTCACACTCTTCTTTGCCTGGATAGCTCATGTTTCCCCTTCCATTTTCAGTTTAATTGCCACTGACTCCAACAAGCTCTCCCTGATCTTCCTACACTGAGGCAAGACCTTGTGATATTCTCTCATAGCTTACTACGTATGTTACTCTCAGTTTTAACCAGTCACTGTGGCTGATTTAATGTCTGCTTTCCCAGGCAGATGAAAGGCTCACTCTTAGGTGAATAAAATAGGACAGAGGGCAGAGGCTCTGTCTGCCTTGTTTACTTCTGTGACCTCAAGCTTCCTTTTACAAAAATACATTTGCCTGATTCTTTGACATAGAGCCTCTTAGCACTTTTCTTTGGACCTCTAATCTTGATTCTTATTTTCATGCAATTTAATCTGGGCCTTCTCTTATGCTCTTCTATAGCTCCCTGAATAAAAAAACAATAATAATTAGCATTATAATAAAAGAGATCACCAATGGTGATTTAACATCAAAACTGAAAATTCCATCCCCTCCACAGAACAATGCCTAAAAAGATTGTTGCAAACTAAAAATGGTCCACTCTCACTTTGCTCTGACTCTATTCCAATGAATTCTCAATCATCTCTTTTGGATCTCAATATCTTTTCCAATTAAAGCAAACACAGGAAATTACCCAGGGCAATTCTGTTAATATTTCTCAAAAAATACCATTGCAGTTTTTCTGCAAATACCCAAATGGAGAAAACTGCCTACTTTATATTCTGTGATGCTTATATCCACAACTTACCACAAAATGCATAAAGTTTCACTGTGATGATCATATTCAAAAACAAAGCTAACAAAATTAACAAGAACACCTAATTGCAAGTTTATTCTCACTAACTGAGGAACTTCCTCACTGTGGCATTTTTGCACCTCTGCATAGCTGCTCATAACTTTTCCCTATTCTGGAAAATCCTCTCATGGAAACTAAGAAGTTTGCATGAGAAATAAGATCCCAAGTGTTTGTAAATACCAGGAAATAAGATACTCCTATTGGTCTGCAGCCAAACCTGGGTCCAGCAAACCTCCAGCCTCCATCTGCCCACACCTGTGCAGGAGGCAGGATTAATGCTTAGTGACAAATCATCCCATCCCTCATCCTGAAGTGTTGCAGGGTACAGGGGAACTTTTACTTCTTGTGAGAAAGAAAGGAAAGTATTACCTAATAAAGCATGAAATCTTTTTAAAACGATACAAAACAAAATTTCAGGTGTTCCATCATCTCCCAATTACCTTATCAAAGTGAAAGTGGCCATCATTTCTGCAAAGCACACAAATAGCCACAAATTTAAAATATCTCCAACATTTAGATATCTATCCTCTATCTTACTGAAGACCCAATTCCTAATAGCATTTTTTACTGAAAATCATGATATTTCTTTAAATGCCAATAGAAATATGGCAGTCATGAAAAACCACTGATGCACTCATATGGTTTTAAATTGTTTAAATTCCCATGAAGGGGAAGATGAAAAAGGAAGACAAAAGCATATTTCACACAATTTCTCACCTTATATTCACGCTCACATGTTCATCTGTCGCCACCATGAACACAGCCACACGTTAAAAATTTCCTGAAATGTGCTCAATAGGGTTTCACTCATCCAGTTAAACATTACTTTTTTTGCTTTTATTCACATAAAACAAAACAAAACAACCTCCACTGAGCTCCCAGGATAACAGGTAAAAATCACTCACAGGGCACTGCCTATAATGCATTATGGTCATCTGCTTGTGGGCCTGTCTCGCACACCAGTTTGAGAGACTCTGGAGTAAAGAGATCATGATTACATGATTTTGCATTCTCAGCAACCAGGACAGGGTCTGGACCAATGTATTTCCTCTGCCTTTCATTAAGGCAGGGGTTCTTCAAGTGTGGTCCCCTAACCAGCAGCACTAGCATTGCCTCAGAACTTGTTAGAAATGCAGACTTTCTGACCTTACCCTGACCTACTGCACCAGAAAGTCTGGGAGTTAGAGCCCAGACATCTGTGTTTTAATAAACCCTCTACATAGTGGATGCATCCTGATGCATGCTCAAGTGTGAGAGCTACAGCTTCAAGGAATGAATACCAAATTCCATGACAAAGAAAAATACATATAGCAAAGACTCTGATCTATCTAAATATTAATGATATTGCTATAGTTTTTGCATCGTGGGGATATTCTGTACCAATTAAGATGAGCATAATTACTAAGAGGTACCAGGTACTTTAAACAAATGGAGATATCGACTATAATCATGGATTACAAGTGTCATTATTGCAAAAATATAAATTCTCTCTACATTAATCTACAGATTGAACACAATCTTATTCAAAATCCAAGACTTTTTTGTGGAATTGATGTCTATTTCTGAAATTGATATGGAAGTTCAAAACATATATAATGTTATTATCCAATGTTGCTGCAATTAAAAAAATAATAATAAAATAAAAATAAAATAAAATAAAGAGTAGGCAAAACAATATTGAAGAAGATGAACAAAGCTGGAGAACTTACACTACCAGATGTCATGAACTTTTACAGGGCCATTATAATCAAGAAAGTGTGTAATTAGTATTTAGAGACATGCAACTTCATTAGTCTTCAGGGAAATGCAAATTAAAACCAGCCCTCACACCACCAGAATGCTGGCACACAACACATGTTAGGGAGAATGTGAGGCAGCCTGAAGATACATTGCTGGTGGGAGGGTAAATTTGTAAAAATGACTTTGGAAAACTGTTGGGAAGTATCTACTAAAACTGAACATATGTATAACCTATGACCCAGCAATTCTAGTTGAGCAGGAGAAGATGGAGAAGTGGAGACGGGTCTGTCATATTAGAACCCAAAAAACACAGAGTGAATGGTAGAAGGTAGGGATTTCAAATTGCTCCAGTGAGAGAGGATTACCCTGAAACACTTAACATTTATCCTCATCATCTGGGGTCATGAAAGTATGAGGCACAATGTGGGGGCACCTGATCTCAAAGGCCATAGTCTGGCAACCAGCTCATGAAGGGGAAAGCCCTTGCCAAAAGAAAGAGCCTTATGAGGCTGTGTACAAGAACTCTGGAGTTATCCACTTCAGTGGGTCACCAGGAAAGCAGCCCCATCCTCCAAAATGGGCCTTCCTTCAGTCCCTCACACCATCAGAAAGCTGCTCCTAGAACAAGGTCTTTACCTCAGCCTTTCGCATGTTCGAAGCCTTCTCTATCCAGAGGTGCAGATGCCCACTCTCCACTGAATACTGACTCAGAGCTGAGTAGAAGTTTTCGCATACAACCTCCTCCATGAAATACAATTCCAAACCCAGCGTCCTTGTGGGGCAGATATTACTTCCTTAATTCTCATCACAGACTTAGAAACGCTAGACCAATTTAGAGTACAGGGGGCTTGTGGGTGTTCCTGAGCACTGAACCTGGCTTCTGCATGATACCATAGTCTGTGAGTCTTCATTTATGAGAAATGGATGTCCTATTGATATCGACCCTGATATCAGTTTCCCCACATTAAACCCAGCATATATGGGGTTAAAAGCAAAACACTCATTCCCTGTTTACTCTCTGGCTTCCTGCCTCCAGAATCCGATATCCTCCATGGAGACAGACACCGTCAAGGACAAGCACCTGGACCATCTCCTCCCCACAAAGAGATACGGGCTGGTGGAAAAGCTGCTGACCAGCAAGGTCACGAGCTCCCTCCTCTCTGCAAGTGTCTCAAGGCCAAAGACAGGCTGGTGGGAAAGCTCTGACCAGCAAGGCCATATGCTCCCCCTCCCCTACCTAAAGCCCCAAATAAAAACCCTTTTAACTTTTAGGGGAGTTTGGGATTTCAGTGTTAGCTGCCCTCTCTCCTTGCTCAGCGCTGTGCAAAAGTAAAGTTCCTACTTTCTTCCACCACCCCCAGTGTCAGAGATTGGCTTGCTGCGCAACGGGTGAGCGAACTCACTTCAGGTTCAGTAACACTATCTCTGTGATGCACAGATGTCTATCTCACTGCTGTCGTCTTGTGATCTACTTCAGCTGCTAATATCCACCAGCCCTTATCCCAGAGAGATGGAAATAATTGGTGTGTGTGTGTGTGTGGCTGCCAACGAAGGGTCTTGAGTTTTCCTTGTACCTGAGGTCCTTTCACAGTGCCTAGACACTGCACAAGTGATTAGGGAGTAATTGGAGGAGCCAGCATGTACCCCATATTTAAGAAAGCAGCCTTCATTTACAGGGTAATCACAGTGGGAATAAAAGGAGTGCTGTGAACAGCAGCCATGCATCATTCTTCTCTGGTCTTTTAAGCAGGAGCACTAATGGTTTCCATTTCAGCTTACATGCTAAAGGATAATTGAGCTATATGTCTTTAGAAGGTCCTGTCACTAGGCTTCATGCTGATTTGTGAGAAAATTTTCCAGTTCCCTCTGCCTTGTCTTCTGGGTTCAATCTAAACTAGGCAATAGTGAAAACAGCTCCTGAAGATTGTATTTTAGACCATGGAGGAAAAAATATGAAAGTAAGAGGTACCAAGTTCCCCATCCAAGTGGATAGTCTGATTGCTGAAGGATTAAAATCCACTCATGAGAAAGACCCTAATCTGAGATCACTTTCAAAGAAAGGAAAGCACAAGTGTTGATACAGAGAACTCATTGTGTTCTGAGGTGTTGAGAAGCTTCCAGGTAAAAGTAGTAGCAGAGGTCCCCTTCCTAAAGGAGATTTTGGAGCTGGGCTAGGAAGGAGGACAGAGACATGGATTAATGGAAAGTAGAAAGCCAGGGCCTGTGAAAAGTCCTTAGAAAAATGGGGGTTTAGAAGGAGTGGCAGAGGGTACAAAACTCACAAATGCTGAAAGCAGCAGAGATGAGTGGGAATATAATAGAGTGTGTACCTGAATATGGGAAGCAAGGGTTAGGGATAGGTAAATTGATGAAACAAATAAAATGATTGTGAGACATATCAGGGATGCAGGAGGGCACATGTTGTTGGCAGTGCTTGAAAGCCAAGCACCAAATTAGAATCCGTGGAGACAGATGCCTGTGCAGAAGCATGGTGCAGAGGCCTACATTGGAGACAGGCTATCCCAACACGGGACTTTCCAAAGAGTTCATAAGGGAGCCCTAGGATTCTGTGAGTGAGTGTCAGGGTTCACTACACTGAGAAGGAAAAAGAGGTGCTGAGTGGGCAAGAGCCTAGACTTGCAGCCCCCATTTCAATTACAGCTGCTTTGCCATCCTTGTCTTCATGGACTGGGGATAATGCACAGTGAAATTATTGCTATCCTATTTAGAGGAAATTGTTCAGGTGGATAAAGGGATTACACTAATAAAAATTTTGGAAACAATTGTTTGCCATTTTTATATGAGTACTAGCCTCCAAGGACCATGGATCCAAGTTTGCCCATTGCCTCTCTAATCAGGATGGCATGAGAAACTTTTAGATAATTTGCAAACCTGTCAGGAGCTTAAAGAGTGACAACAGGGAGCTGGGAAGTTTTTTTTTAAATGGGGGTGGGTGCTATCAGCCTTGGGCCAAAGAAGACAGTGTGAGAGTCCTGCAAGGAGGCCTTGTCTTCAGACGATGAATAGATAGAACAGACAAGACAGGATACCTAGACAATAAAACTTCACTCTGTATGGTGGGATAATCAGTGAGGGAAAACAGGAAATGACAAGTGTTGTTTGGGCACAGAAAGGGACCAGGTGCCTCACAGTCATCAAAGGATGAATTATAAGAGGAGGCATGAGGGGCTGGCCCAGCGGCATAGTGGTTAAGTTTGTGCACTCCGCTTCAGTGGCCCAGGGTTTGCCATTTCGGATCCCAGGTGCGGACCTACACACCATTCATCAAGCCATGCTATGGGGCATCCCACATACAAAATAGAGGAAGATTGGCACAGATGTTGGCTCAGCGACAATCTTCCTCAAGCAAAAGGAGGAAGATTGGCAATAGGTGTTAGCTCAAGGCCAATCTTCCTCACCAAAAACGGAAGAAGAAGAGGCATGACTATCTAATCAGCTTTCTGATTTTGAATTTGGGGGATATAATTACCTTAATTGTAGCATCCTTCCAAGCAACTTGTGTACTAATGTGTGAAGAGCAATAAACTCTAAGCCATTTGTCTCTGAGCACAGCAGGGTGACCATTACTGGGGCTATGATTGTCTAATGTCAGTTCCAGGGTTCATAGTAAAAGTAAAGTCAGAATCCAATGGTATTCTGAATTTAACAGTAAATTCTAACACAGTATAATAGAAAATAAACATATGAAAAGACACTGATCTTCATTAATCATTAGAGAACTATAAAATAAAACCATAAGGTGACACCTTTACACGAACACCAGAATGGCTAAAATGAAATAAAAGAAAAAACCCTAGTGTTGGAGAGCACTCAGTACTTGCTCACACAACCAGTGAGAGTGGAAGTGAGTACAACCACTTAAGAGAATCATTTCCCTGTATCTACTAAAGCTGAACAAATGCACATCGTATGACTCCGCAATTCAACTCCAGGGTATATATCCCACAGAAGTTAGTGTGTATACCCATGAAAGGACATGTAAATGGGTGGTCGTGGTAGCATGATTTATAATGATTGTGAACTGGCAACAACTCAAATCTCCATCAACAGTGGAACGTATAAACTGTATCACAGAGATGATGAGCAAATTTTTCTACTCTCCTCATCAAAAAGTTGCTTGGTTAAGGCTTCTCTGTATTTTTTCAATTTTCCACAACTAAATTTGTATTGCTTTAAAATAATGCTGAAGCAAAAACTAAAAGAGAAAAAGCCACATAAACCCTATACTAATTATTTCTATTGAAGGGAAGTTTCTGTGGCTCCATGCAAGGCACTTTGAATGTTTGATGTTTCCAGGCCACACTGCTCAGTAAATCCCATGATTTCCTATCAAAGTCCCCAACCTTAAGAGCTGCCCTCATAGGGTTCAGATAATCCCTTGTGCCTCTTTCACTTTCTACAGATGTTTCAAGTTCATTCACTGAAAAGGACACGGGTTGTGACGTCTCTGATTAGACATTCCGATTTCTGAACACATCCTCCTCACTTGCCAGCCTGCCTGCAGAACTGCTCTTACAACCTCACCTGTTCTTCATCCACATGGGAAGATCTATGTGTCCTGTCGCCCTTCACATGCTTGGCTCACTCCATTTCAGCATGTTGGGCACTGAATGTTCAGAATTACCTGCTGTAGGATGACTGGGAGTCAGAGACTTCCTTGAGGTTGACCTTTGGCTGCCTAGGGCACTCCTGTGTTTTCTTCCCCTTTCACTAGGGCAGGTCTGCAGCTGACCTTTGAGATATTAGACCCCCAAGACATATACACTGGTTAATGCTATTCCCTGTTTATGATGTCTGAGGCCATCTGTGGAAGTAGAGAAGCACTATCTTTATGAGGGAGTGGTAGGAAAACTACCTCAGCATCCTTGAGTGGGTATAGAAGACTAGCCGATCCTGAGCTTGTAAAAGTGCCAGATGATGCCAACATGATATGAGTACAATTCCCAAGGCACTTGCTGATGTTGACTGTAGGCCTTATCCT
Organism: Equus przewalskii; assembly: GCF_037783145.1. NCBI lineage: Eukaryota > Metazoa > Chordata > Mammalia > Perissodactyla > Equidae > Equus > Equus przewalskii. The sequence continues at coordinate 41,456,686 of NC_091863.1, read as the reverse complement.
TTCTCCACCCTTCTGCCCATATCCCGTTACTAATGCCGACTTGCAGATCCTGCTTTTGGGAGTGGGCAATGGGTGGCATTGGTCAAAACCCACTCTATAAGGACTATGAATTGAGAGAGGGCAAAACTGAACCTTACTTGCTGATGCCAGCTGTTATCTGAAAGTGGAAGAAGGGTATGAATATGAACAAATTCCACGGATCAGAGAGTAGGTACGACTGTCCCCTGAAAAGTTGTTATCCTCCAATATTTGGAAATCTTTCTCCACCTGCTAACTGAAGTGTTTAGAGTGGGAGATTAGAGGTGGAAATATATATATTAGAAGTTCCTTGCCCAGAAACCTGCATAATGTGTTAACCAGGAGTAGCACCATACCTGAACTCTCTCCTTCGGCCCTTACACCTCAACCATGTCTATCATTTTTGCACCTCATATGTAGTTGCTGTTGAACTAATTTTATTCATTCCTCTGGTGTACAGCAGTTTCAAAGATTGCTTTTATTACTAAATATATTCATTATGCCTCAATAATTTATTCTCATCTTCCAAAAAGCAAGAACTACTGATCTCTGATTTTTACATAATTCATTTTCCTCACCTTTCTTAATGGTCTATTAGTTACAGTTTCTACAAAATTATCATTCACTTCAAAATTCTAACTTCTTTAAATGTTTGGGTCAAGTGGTTAAGCAGTTGTTAAGCAACAGTGACTACTGTAGCTACAAAGCTGCCTTACCACACTTCCATAGATTCAGCTAGTAAGGAGACAATGAGCCCAAATGAATTTAAGCAGCTTATTTCTTATGACACAGCAGGCGTGAACATGGGCTTCATTTTCACATTGGTTTCCCCTTGTTTCCCAAGTCCCATCTGGTGTCTGTGTCACACCTGAGGAACTCTAGTATAGAAATCCCCCAATTTTATAAGGAGACTGCAAGCAAACTTACCCAAACTATGACCTGGAGGAAGATATTGTCATTATTATCCTGATTAGGAAACAAATCTTCCCTCTGACTCAGAGAGACACATTAAATTTATCTCCCTGGAATGTCTCTGGGAAGGGGAGGGAGACTCTAGCGTTATTACCCTGGGATGTAAGAAAATATACTCCCTGACCAGGAGCAGTTTTGCAAACATCTTTGAACAAAACTGTCAGTGCCATTTGCTCATATGTGCAGAAACACCAGATCCATGGAGAATTATCTTCCAACGGTTTGTCACTTCCTACCTGGTTTGAGTTTTGTTACCTTGTTTGCAAGGGAAATCACCTTCAGGGGAAAAAATGTCACTTAGATCAATGGGAAAAAAATTTTAAAAATTCAGCACTCAGTTTTAATGAAACCTCTTGGTAAACTAAGAACAGAAGAATACATCTTTAACTTGATAACCATATAAGTAAGAAAACAACAGCATATAAGATGATGAAACACTAGGATAATTCCAACTAAGGTGAGGTAACCTGGATGTCTGATATCACCACTTTGGTCAAGATTGCATTGGAGGTCATACTCAATTCAATTGAAAAGGAACAAAACCAAAAATAAACATAAATAAAGAGATTAAATACATAGCATGATGCCTGTAGTTAATAATACTATATCGAATGCTGGAAATTTGCTAAGACAGGTAAGTTCAGGTAATCTCATCACACACACAAAAATTGTAACCCTGTGAGGAGATATGTTAATTAGCTTGACTGTAGTAATCATTTCACTATGCATATATATATGTCAAGTCATCATGTTGTACACCTTAAGTATATACAATTTTTTATTTTTAAAATTGCCAAAAACTAGGAAGAGCAAAATTTCATTGTGATGTTCCAAAAATTTGATTGTCCACCAAGAGAAGAAAAATGCAGGAAATCAATAGACAAATATCAAAAGTAAAAAAAAGGGTGTATTGAGTTGGAATTACATCAAATAAATATACAAAATTCTATAGTTTTATATATGTGATCAATCATAAAATAGAAAATAATAAAAATGCACTTAAAACAATTATAAATTATAAGATATCTAAGAATAAACTTATGAAAAGAGTTCCATTGCTAAACAAATGAATATGCAAAACTTTATCAAAGGCCATGAAAAATCTGAACATATAGATGTATTCTAATAAAATCTTCATGAAATATGAGAAAATTTTTAATATTATAATTGACCTTAAAGGTTATTTAGATGGATATATACAGTTATATAACAGCTACATAACCAAGATAGTACTGAAAAGAAAATAATGAGGGTGAAATTGCCTTGTGATAGCAAATTTAATGCAGCAATTAAGCAGTGCAGTTCTGCCATATGAATTGACAAATTAATTAATGGAAAAGAATAACGGGTCCAGAAATCAATCCAGGTATACATGATAATGTCATATATATGCTATAGGGGAAGGAAAAGAAAAGGAAACTGAAGGAGATCATTTGCATTCTAGGGAAGTAGAAGAATTAATTTCTACAGGAAATTTTCTTATCTCTAAAATAGTTGAAGCCCTATAGAGCCATATCAGCCCCACCCCTGTTGTCAGCCCTGAAAAATCCCAGGGAGGGATGGTCAACTGACTCCAGCAGTGCTTCCTCATTCTTTCTCAGAGGACTTGGAGGTAAAGACCTTGATTTTAGATAGAAAGCCTCAGATCAGCAAAGGGTCCTAGGCCTGGACTGCAGCCAAGAGGTCGACCCTTGTATGAAGACAAAGGCCATGTAACACCAGATATACTGGGCACTGTAGAGTCTGCCTGGCCTCTGCTATCATCTTTGGGAGGTTCCAGGCATGACTGTCAGGATGAGGCTCCCCTACTTCCTCCTCAGAGGTCTCCTGGAGGTGAGAGCCATAGTCTGAGGGGGCAAGTCTCAGGTCAGCAGAGAAGAAGAGGCCCATTCTATTTCAGGGCTGGGGACTCAGGGGATCATTCAACCCAGAACAGTGAGGATGTCACAGACTCCCACCCCTGCTGTCAGCCATGGAAGGCCCCCAGCAGGGGTAGCAGAATGAAGTGTTTTCTCACTTCCTTGTAGGGGTCTTAGGGAGGTGAGGTCTTAGTTAATGTGGGGGGGGGGGGGCGGGAGACTCATTCCCTGCCAGGATCCAAGGTGGGGATGCTGAGTGAGATTGAAAGGGACAACTCACTCCAGAACAGAAGGGGTCTGACAGAGTCTGATCCCTGCTATCAGCCATGGGAGGCCCCAAGCAGGGCTTTCCTACTGAAGCCTCCCCTCAATTCCTCCTCAGGGGGCTCTTTGTGAGGCTTGGACTTGGTCTGAGGGGTGAGACCCAAGTCAGCAGAGGTAGGAGTCTCAGGTCCTGGCAGGAATATAGGTGAGGAACCTGAGCAGGGATTGAGGAGATCATCCAACACAGGATGGGAATAAAAGTGGGGAAAGGTGCGTGGATTCTCGTGCCTGCTATCTGCTTTCAGAGGTCTAGAATAGAGGTAACTAGAAGACATACACAATCATTTCCTCCCCAGTGTTTTTATGGGGTGGGGCTTTCATCAGAGAGCAGAGGCATGAGGTCAACAGAGGAAGGAATCTTAGATACTGCCAGGAGTCAAGGTGAAGATCTGCAAAGTTCAGCACTTCCTAAGACCATCCTCATGTCCGACATCAACTGTAAGTTTGGGAATTCTCAAGACAATCCTCAGGTTTGATAATTCACTAGAAGGACTCACAAAACTCATTGAAAGCTGTTATACTCATGTTTATGGTTTATTGAAAAGATACAGACTAAAATCAGCCAAGAGAACAGGCGCATGGGGCAGAGCCCAGGAGAGTTCCACACATAGAGCTTCCAGTTGTCCTCTCTTCATGAAGTCATGGACAGTGCTAGTTTCTTCTGACAACAATGTGTGAAAATAAACATAGGGCATTGCTAACCAGAGAAGCTCAACTGAGCATTGGTGCCCCAAGATTTTACTGGGGGCTTAATCATGTAGATATTACTGACCACTCATGTGACTAATCTTAATCTTTAGCTCCTCCTGAGATTGGTCTGTGTGCACTGTGTGGGGACATGTGACCCAAAGTCCCCACCATAAATCACTGCTAATATAGGCTATCTGGAATTGCCCAAGGCCCCCACATAAACGAGGATACGCTTATGAAGCATGACATCCCAAGGGCTTAGGGATTACTCCCAGGAACCATGGACAAAGTCCAGACCTTTCTTTGGGCAAGGTTAATTCTTTACCACACAATACCAATGGAAGGACTAAGAAGACCACTCACCCATGACCAGAGGAGATCTCACAGAGCCCCACCCCTGCTGTCAGTACTGGGAGACCTTGGGCATGGCTGTCTAGCTGAGACCTCCCTCACTTTCTCTTCTGGGGTCTCATGGAGTTGAGGCTTTCGTTTAAGGTAGTTGGCCATAGATCAGCAGATTAGATGGGGCTTGGGCTCTGTCTTGAGTCAAGGTAAGGATCCTGAGTGAGGACTGAGGGGACCATCCACCCAAGATCAGAGGGGAGCCTGCAGAATCTGACCCCTGCTCTCCACCCTGGGAGTGCCTCCTTACCATTTCCTTTTCATAGGTATCCAGGAAGTGAGAGCCTTGGTCTGAGAGGGCAGGCCTCAAGTCAGCAGATGGCAGGAGGTGTAGGCCCTGCCTGGAGTCAAGGTGAAGCTCTTGAGTGAGGACTGAACACAGTGGACTCTACAGAACCCCATCCTTGTTGTCAGCCCTGAGCCCTAAGAGATCCTGGGAATTGCTTCCTTGAGCCTGAGGCATTCCCTCACTTCCTCCTTGGGGGTATCAGGAGACAGGCTAACAAGAAGAGGAGATTTCTGGCTGTGAGCACCTTTAGAGCCTAGGAAATCGAGTTCAGCTTTTTCACTAACCTTACTAAGTACAGTCTTGGTGCCCAGGAGTATGAGGGACAAGGTAGGTAACCATAACCCATGAGACAGAGGTGCACCCAGGAAGGGTAAATCTACCCCAGTTCTCTCAGGTTGTCCTCCCACACTTCCACAGGAAATGGTAAGAGATCATTTTAATTTTTCTCCTAATTCTACTGTAGATATATGGAAGTTTGAGGTTGATTGGCAGACCTGAGGTTTTATGTGGAGGGTGGGGAGGGTGGTAGCCTCAGTTGAGGAGAAAGGGCCCTACCAGGAGCCAAGGCGATGACTCCTGAATGTGGATTGAGTGCGTCACCTCTGAAACTCCTTCTGCAAAGACTGGGAAGCCCAGGATAGGACTGGTAGTCTGTAGCCTGAGGAGATCCTTCACTTTATCCTACAGTGTCACAGGGAACAGGAAGATCAAGACCAGAGCCCGGTTGGGGTCTAGATCAGTATTCTGAAGTGCAAAAAGCAGAAAAAGCCTTTTTTCCAAACCATAGTAGGGATTCTCTGCTGAGGCTGCTCACACCTCTCTCACTCTATCCTCCTGCTGCTCTCCCCACTCCTTCTCTGGGCCCCCATCTCTGGCCCTGCTGCCCACATTCTTATCAAAGCCCCTGACCAGTCATGCTTTAAGGCCAGAAGAGTCAAAGCAGAGTCCACAAGAAGTGCTGCCAGGCCTGGGGTGAGAACCAATCTCCTGAGGCTAAGGAGGAGGCCTTCTCCCCACCCTCCTGTTATCAGATCATAAGTCCCTTACAGGGGGATCCTGCTGATGGGACACTGAATACTCCTTGGCATCCTTGGAATCCCCATTTCACCTCCACTACTGCCCTAGTCATCTCATGGAGCAGCTTACATGAGAAGCTAGCAGTCAAGAGTTTTGAAAAGGAGGGCCCAAGTACCTTGCAGGGCCCCCCCAATGACTGAGTTCAGGCCCTGGAACTTTTTGAACAATAAGGTGGCTGAGTTGGAGGTGTTTCTGTTACTCAAAAACCAGAAGAATGAGCCCATTGAGAGTGATGTCAGCATAAATGCAGAGTGAATTGTTCCCTTAGTCTCATCAAAAGTGATATCAGCATCATAGCAGAGTGAGTTGTTCCCTTAGTCTCCCCCCCACCAAGTTACAACCAAATGGACATTCATCAACCAACAGTGGATTCCCTACAAAGCACAGTAGAATGTCTGAGAGATCAATTCAGCCATACATCTGAAGCGGGGGGTGGGGGTACTGGATCCTCCAGAAGCAGTGGAAGGAGGTGAGTGGATCTCCACTCCCTTCACAGCAGCACCGATCTAGGTCATGGGACCTCACACAGCAGCCAGCACATGATTGCAAGAGGAGGCAGGGGGCAAGCAGGCCTATGTGCAAATGCTTTTGCTTTCAGATTGCAACCCAGCCCATGGGAATGCTCCACACCAAGTGGTGCAGCTCAGCCACCATGGACGCACCCCCAGAAAGTGCAGCAGCCCAGAGAAACAACCTGTGAGTGCAGTGCAGGCCTGCACACATGAACTAAGGCACCTCCTCCCCTCCCACATAGCACAACAGCTTGGCAGGTCCCTAGACAAGGCAGGGTTCCACACCAGAGTGCCTGTGTGTGCATGTATGATCCACCAAGCAGCTGTGGCCAATGGGCAAATGTAGATGAGCCCTATTGGCAAAACTTTCAAGAAACACTGTGAGTTCAGAAAATACAGCTCCTGCACCTCCCCAGAGGTGGCAGGTGGAATCTGCAACCTTATACTACTACAAATGCCTCAGCAAAGGATCAGTTCATCAAACAGCATAAAAAACTACAGTAACACTTCAGAGCAGAAGGAAAATGACAAGTCTCCAGACACCAATCCTGAAGTCAAAAAAATTTACATTTCAAATAACAGACAATTCAAAATAGTTATCATAAAGAAACTCAACAAGTTACAAGAAAACTCAGAAAGACAATTTAATGAAAACTCAGGAATAAAATTAATGAGCAGAAGGAATACTTCACCAAAGAGATTGAAATGCTACAAAAACCAAACAGAAATTCTGGAGATGAAGAACACAATGAATGAGATAAAAATAATCTAGAAAACTTAAAACACAGAGCTGACATTATGGAGGACAGAATTAGTAATTTAAATGACAGAAATATAGAAATGCTTCAGGTGGAGAAGGAGAGAGAATTAAGACCTAAAAGAAATGAAGAAATTCTTCGAGAAATATCTGACTTAATTAGGAAATGCAACATAAGGATTATAGGTATTCAAGAGGGAGAAGAGAGGGAGAAAGGAGCAGAGAGCTTGCTCAAGGAAGTAATAGCTGAGAACTTCCCAAACCTGAGGAAAGATCTGGACCTACAAGTACATGAAGCTAATAGAACTCCTAATTACATCAATGCAAAAAGACCTTCTGCATGGCGTATAATAATAAAACTGGCAAAAGTCAGTGACAAAGAAAAAATATTAAGGGCAGCAAGGCAGAAGAGAATAATCTACAATGAACCCCTATCAGGCTTTCAGAGGATTTCTCAGCAGAAACCTTACAGGCTATGAGAGATTGGAATGGTATATTCAAAATACTGAGAGACAAAAACTTTGAGCCAAGAATACTCTATCCAGTAAAACTATCCTCTAGATACAATGGAGAAATAAAAGCTTTCCCAGATAAACAAAAGCTGAGGGAGTTCATCACTACTAGACCTCCCTTGCGAGAAATGATCAAGGATGCCCTCATATCTGAAATGAAAAAATAAAGGTTTACAAAGCCTTGATCAAGGAGATAAAGAGACAGACAAAATCAGAAAATTGCAGCTCTCTACCAGAATGGGTTATCCAACACTTACTTATAACGTAAAAGATACAGAGAAGGAAAACATTAAAAATAACCATAAACAATTCATTTTAGTCACAAACTCACAACACAAACCAGAATACTCTGGGATAGAAATAACTTAGAAGGGGAAGAGGAAAAGCATGGAATCTGCTTGGGCTAATGGAGATAAGAGGCTATCAGAAAATGAACTATCTCATCTACAATGTCCTCTATACAAATCACATGGTAACCACTAAACAAAGAATCAGAATAGTGCCACAAATCTTAAATAAAGATAAAACTGAGAAAACAACATAGAAAAACACTAAATTGAAATGGCAGTCATAAATACAAGGGAAGAGGAACAAGGAAAATATATAACAACTGGAAAACAAGAGAAAAAATATGGCAGTATTAAACCCTAATATATCAATAATGACTCTAAATGTAAATGGATTGATTCTCCAATCGAAAGACACAAAGTGGATAGTTGAATAAAAAACAATACCCAACAATATGCTGCCTCCAGGAAACACATCTCAGCTGTAAAGACAAACACAGGCTTAGAGTGAAAGGATGGAACATAATACTCCAAGAAAACGGCAAGTGAAAGAAAGCAGGTGTTGTCATGCTTATATCAGACAAAGCAGATTTCAAGATATAAAAAGTAATGAGAGACAAAAGGGGCAGTATTTAATGATAAAAGGGACTTTCCACCAAGAGGATATTACACTTATGAATATACATGCACCTAACACAGGAGCACCAGACTATATAAAGCAATTATTAACAGACCTAAAGGGGGAAATTAAGAGCAACATAATAATAGTAGAGGACCTCGACACCCCACTTACATCAATGGATAGATCATCCAGACAGAAAATCAACAAGGAAATAGTGGACTTAAATTAAAAACTAGACCAGATGGACTTAGTACATATACATAGAACACTCCATCCAAAAACAGCAGATTACACATTCTTCTCAAGTGCACATGGAACATTCACAAAGATAGACCATATACTGGGAAACAAGTCAAACCTCAATAAACTTAAGAAGATTGAAATCATATCAAGCATCTTTTCTGACCACAATGTTATGAAATTATAAATCAACTACAAGAAAAAAGCTGAGAAAGTCACAAATATGTGGAGACTAAACAACATGCTACTGAACAACCTTTGGATCAATGAAGAAATCAAAGGAGAAATAAAAAAATACCTGGAGACCAATGAAAATGAAAATATATCATACCAACTCCTACAGGATACAGCAAAAGAAATCCTGAGAGGGGAATTCATAGGAATACAGGCCCACCTCAACAAACAAGAAAAATCTCACATAAGTAATTCAAACTACATATAACAGAACTATAAAAAGAAGAACAAAGAAAACACAAAGTCAGCAGGAGGGAAATAATAAAAATTATAGCGGAAATAAATGAGAGACCACAAAAAAAAAAAAAACAGTCAAAAGGACTAATGAAACTAAAAGCTGGTTCTTTGAGAAGACAAACAAAATTGACAAACCCTTAGCAAGACTCCCTAAGAAAAAAAAGAGGAAGGTTCAAATAAACAAAATTAGAAATGAAAGAAGAGAAATTACAATGGATATCACAGAAATACAAAGGATTATAAGAGAATACTATGAAAAACCACATGCCAACAAATTGGATAACCTAGAAGAAATGGATAGATTCTTAGAGTCATACAACATCCCAAAACTAAATTAAGAAGAAATAGAGAATTTGAATAGACCAATGACAAGTAAAGAGATTGAAACAGTAATCGAAAACCTCCTTAAAAACAAAAGTCCGGGACCAGATGGCTTCTCTGGAGAATTCTACTAACATTGAAAAATGATTCAATACCTATCCTTCTCAAACTGTTCCAAAAAATTGAAGATGGAACGGTTCCTATCTCATTCTATGAGGCCAACATTACCCTAATACCAAAATCAGACAACGCCACCACAAAGAAGGAAAATTACAGGCCAATATCACTGATTAACATATAAGTAAAAGTCCTCAACAAAATATTGGCAAACCAAATATAACAATACATTAAAAGGATCATACACCATGATCAATTGGGAGTTATAGCAGGGACACAGGGGTGATTCAACATCTGCAAATCATTCAATGTGATATACCACATTAACAAAATGAGGACTAGAATTCATGATCATCTCAATAGATGTGGAGAAAACATTTGACAAGATCCAACATCAACATATGATAAAAACTCTCAATAAAATGGGTATAGAAGGAAAGTACCTCAACATAATGAAGGCCATATAGGACAAACCCACAGCTGATATTATACTCAACAGTGAAAAACTGAAAGCCATCCCTCTAAGAACAGGATCAAGACAAGGGTGCCCACTCCCACCACTGCTATTCGACATAGTACTAGAGGTTTGGGCCAGAGCAATTAGGCAAGAAAAAGAATTAAAAGGTATCCAAATTGGAAAATAAGAAGTGAAACTTTTGTTGTGGCAGAGAACTTGATCTTATATATAGAAAGTTCTGAAGAATCAACCAGAATACTATTAGAAATAATTGACAACTACAGCAAAGTTGCAGGGTACAAAATCACCTTACAAAAAATCGGTTGCATTTCTATACAATAATAACGAACTAGCAGAAAGAGAACTCAAGAATAAAATCCCATTTACAATGGCAAAAAAAAAGAATAAAATATCTAGGAATAAATTTAACCACGCAGGTGAAAGATCTACACACTGAAAACTATAAGACATTATTGAAAGAAATAGGAAATGACGTGAAGAAATGGAAAGATATTCCATGCTCATGGATTGGAAGAATAAACATAGTTAAAATGTCCATATTACCTAAAGCAATCTACAGATTCAATGCAATTTCAATCAGAATCCCAAAGACATTCTTCACGGGAAGAGAGCAAATAATCCTAAAGTTTATATGGAACAACAAAAGACTCTAAATAGCTGAAGAAATCCTGAAAAAAAAGAACAAAGCTGGAAGTATCACAATCTCTGACTTGAAAATATACTACAAATATATAGTAATCAAAACAGCATGGTACTGGCACAAAAACAGACACACAGATCAATAGAACAGAATTGAAAGCCCAGAAATAAAACCACACATCTATGGACAGCTAATCTTTGACAAAGGAGCCAAGAACATACAATTGGGAAAACTGGACAGCCACATGCCAATGAATGAAAGTAGACCATTACCTTATACCATGCACAAAAATTTACTCAAAATAGATTAAAGACTTGAATGTAAGACCTGAAGCCATAAAACTCCTAGAAGAAAATATAGGCAGCACACTCTTTGTCATCAGTCTTAGCAGGATCTTTTCAAATACCTTGCCTAATCAGGCAAGAGAAACAAAAGAAAAAATAAACAAATGGAACTACATCAGACTAAAAAGCTTCTGCAAGTCAAAGGGAACCATGAACAAAATAAAAAGACAACCTACCAACTGGGAGAAAATATTTTCGAATCATTTATCCAACAAGGGGTTAATTTCCAGATATATAAAGAACTCATACAACTCAACAACATAAAAACAAACAACTCGATAAAAAAATGGACAGGGGATATGAACAGATGTTTTTCCAAAGAAGGTATACTGATGGCCAAGAGGCACATGAAAAGATGTTCAACATCGCTAATTATTAGGGAAATGCGAATCAAAACAACAATGAGATATCACCTTACACCTGTCAGAATGGCTATTATTAAAAAGACCATAAATAACAAATATTGGAGAGGATGTGGAGAAAAGGGAACCCTCATGCACTGCTGGTGGGAGTGCAAATGGTGCAGCCACTATGGAAAGCAGTATGGAGATTTCTCAAAAAATTAAAAATAGGAATACCATGTGATCCAGCTATTCCACTGCTGAGCATTTATCCAAAGAACTTGAAATCAACAATTCAAAGGGATTCGTGCACCCCTATGTTCACTGCAGCATTATTCACAATAGCCAAGACATGGAAGCAACCCAAGTGCCCATAGACTGATGAATGGATAAAGAAGATGTGGTATATACACTGGAATACTGCTCAGCCAAAAAAAAAAAGACAAAATTGTCCCACTTGCAACAACATGGTTGGACCTGGAGGGTATGATGTTAAGTGAAATAACCCAGTCAGAGAAAGCAAAACACCACATGATTTAACTCATAAGTTGAAGATAAACAAACACATGGATAAAGTGCACAGATGAGTGGTTACCAGAGGGGAGTGGGTATAAGGGGTAAAGGGGCACATATGTATGGTGACAGATAAAAACTAGACTACTGGTGGTGAGCACAAGGCAGTCTATACAGAAACTAATAAATAGTAATGTACCCCTGAAATTATACAATGGTACAATGGTATGAACCATTATGGCCTCAACAAAATAATTGGAAAAAAAAAGGAGCCCATCAAAAAGGCAGAAATGATGCAGGATATCATCCTCCAGTGCCGAGATCACTTCCCTGAAATCCTGAGGAGAGCCTCTGAGAGCCGAGAGTTATTACTTTGCCCTTAAGTTGAAAGAAGTGAACGTGGATGCCAGGGAGCAATGTTAAATCCTCATCAACAAAGTGGACCTTACTCATGCTGAGAGACTGAGTGAAGACCAGCACTTGCTCAAAACTGCTATTCTATTGTCCATCCTGGAACTGATCTTTGTGAACAGTAGCTCTGTCCCTGAGAGGACACTTGGCACATCCTGAGTGAGTTGAAGATATGTCCTGGGAGGAAGAACATCATCTTTGGGGAGCCCAGAAAACTCATAACTAAAGATTTTGTGCAGCAAAATCTGAGGCAGATTCCTATGGGGCCCTTGTGCCTACACTGAAACCAGCAAGATGAAAGTTCTAGAGTTTATGGGCAAGATTGATAATGTTGACTTCTGTTCCTACAGGTCACTGTATGAAGAGACCCTGAGGGAGAAGGATGGAGTCCAAGCCAGAATTTAAGGCAATATTGATACTGATGCCATGGCCAATGCTGAGGCCAGGACCATCACCAGTGGTACAGCTAGTGCCAGTGCTAAGGCAGCAGCAGACACACCTGAAGGCTGCAGTAGATTCTTCACTTTGTCTTTTTTATTTTTTCCCAAAGTTTGGCACCTGGGCTAACAACTGTTGCCAATCTTTTTATTTTCTGCTTTTATCTCCCCAAACCCCCCCGTACACAATTGTATATCTTAGTTGCACGTCCTTCTAGTTGTGGGATGTGGGACGCCACCTCAACATGGCCTGACGAGCAGTGCCATGTCGGCGCCCAGGATCCGAACCCTGGGCCGCCGCAGTGGAGCGTGCGAATTTAACCACTCGGCCACAGAGCCGGCCCCCTTCACTTTGTCTTTGAAATGGTCTGTCAGATATGCTGCAGTGAGAAATAGTAAAGAGCTGAATGTGTGAGGGGAAGACACAATATATTCCATTGATGTTTGCTATGGACTGAATTGTGTGTGCTCCCCAACCCCAATTCATGTGTTGAAGTCCTAACTCTCAATGTAACTGTATTTATAGATAGGGTTTATCAGGAGATAATTAAGATTAAGTGAGGTCATAAGGGTGGGGCCCTGATCCAATAGGATTAGTGCCCTTATAAGAAGAGACACCAGAAAATTCACTCTCTCTCTCTCTCTCTCCCCAGGTACATGCATCAAGGAAAAGCCATGTAAGGGCACAGCAAGAAGGTAGCTGTCTGCAAGCCAGGAAGAGAGCTCTCACCAGAAACTGACTGGATTGACACCCTAATCTCAGGCATCCAGCCTCCAGAGCTGTGAGAAAATTAATTTCTATTGTTTAAGCCACCTAGTCCATAGAGTTTTGTTATGACATCCCAAGCAAACTAATACAATATTCCTATTCCATTTGGGTAAATTAATGATTTATCTGTTGTTTAGTATCTTCGGAGTGCTTCTTGTTTTAATAGAATGTTCAATTCACTTCAGGAGCCAGATTTATATGTGTCATGGGTCAAATATTTTATTGTTCTTTCTCAGGTATTGAGTAAAAGTTTTGCTATTTTGGGAAACTTTCTGTCATATTCTGTGATCTGGAACAGAATACATGGTATTGAAATAGGCTGCTTCTTGAAAGTGTGCATGAAATTTACCAATAAATAGTTGGGACGCCGAAAAATAGCTGGGGAAAGTATAAATATGGTTATATCCTGGCTTTCTCCTTCTCTTTTAGTATGTTGGTCTATAAAATTAATAGATATATATACAGATTTACTTAATTACCCGAGAATATGGAGAAAATAAAAGCCTGATAAATTAAACATAGTGCCCATTGTATCATTTATTCATCAAACTTGATTGAATATCTGCTATGTGTGATTGGATTTGCTAAGTGTTGGAGGTATAAGGATATATAATACATGACCAAAGAGAAAGGTAGGAAATTATAAACTTCAAATTACTAATATTAGTTAAAGAGGATGGTGTAGGAAGAAAGTAAGAGGAAGTAAAGCAAATTGCTTTAATTGTTCACAGAAAACCTGTGTGTGTAAGTTAATTACACATATATATGTGTATATTTGTGTGAGTGTGTGTATGCATGGAAGAAGAGGTGCATTAAAGGATTGTCACTATATTTGCTATTGCTGCCATAACAAACTTAGTGTCTTAAGACAAAATCCATTTGTTATCTCATAGTTTTCATGGTCTGAAATCTAGGAACCACATGGTTTAACTGGGTTCTCTGCTTAGGATCTCACAAGGCTGAGATCAAAGTACAGGCAGGACTACATTTCTCTGGAGGCTCTGGAGAAGAATCTGCTTGCAAGATCATTCAGGTCGTTGGCAGAATTTAATTTCTTGAGGTTGTAAGACTGAGATTCCAATTTCTCATTGGCTGTCAGCCAGGGTCCTTTCTCCCAGGAACTTCACACTACCTGGTCCTTTCTCCCAGGAACTTCACACTACCTGCATTCCTTCTCACACGGCCCCTCCATCTTCAAGCAGCAATGGCCTATCGAGTCTTCATGCTTCAAACCTCTCTTACTTCCTTTTCTGTTCCCACTTTCTACTTTTAAGGACTCATGTGATTACATCAGGTCCACCTGCAAAATCTAGGATAATCACTCCATCTTAAGATCAACTGATTAGTAACTTTAATTACATCTGCAAAGTCCTTTTTGCCATGTAATGTACCATATTCGTGGGAGTGAATAACACCAAGGAGTGAAGATCATGAGGGTCAGAATTCTGCCTCTTACAGTCAGCAAAATATTAGTTCCAGTCACCTCAAAGTAGAGAAATTTTAAATGATATTTACTTTTATTCACATGCATTTCCGAGTTGTTTGAATTTTGAAAATAAGTCACTGATCATAATCAGGTGAAAAAGCTATTTATTCCATAGGGAAATAAAGCACACCGGGGTAAGAGGCCTGGCTCTTCATTATGGATTAGTGTTTAGCAGTGGGGATGGGAATTCTACAGCTACCCAGCAGACTTGCATCTAGCCTTGCATCCACCCCGTCACTCCCTTGCTTAAGATTTTTTGATTGCTTCCCTTACTTTCACAATCTGTGAAATGGTGATTCGTTTTGTGAATCCAACCCTACTTGGCTATCCATATGTCACTTCATCCCAAGTACCCAAAAAGATATGCTGAGCCTTTGTAGCAAGTTGCAGGGCTTGAATTTTCCAAGCCATTTCCAAGAGAAGATAATTTCCAGCAGAGTCCTATGGAGAGAAGAAGCCCCAGAAAAGCCTGTTTTTTTCACAGTCCTTTGGAGGAGAACAGGAGGACCAGCTTCCAGGTATCATGTGCCGGGTTACAGACCAATAAACTTCCTTCCCTGGCCACTCTCAGGTCTCTCCAGAGGAAGAGAAGAGCTAATCCACATGTCTGCTGGTCTTTTCAAGGTTAGGGGTTCGCGTTTCTTCCAGGTCAAAATGATTCCTGCTTTCCCATAAGAGGACAATATAAATCAGGTCTGTGAGGAATGAAGCAAGTCCTTCATGTCCTTTTGGATGACTGGTGAGGTGACTGACTTGAATATGCTCTGTGGAGCTTCATGGGCTTGACAGAGTGGAAGTTACCTGCAAATTCTGAGTTCAGCACTGTTCAGGAGTAACCAGAGGTCTGCAATGTAGCCAGAGTCATTCCTGGCCAGAGCTGAGCTGAGGCTGCACAGAAGTCCTCTGTTTTGTGTAGGGAGGATCTGTTCTGAGCAGACTTCACAAAGACACTGTGACTGTTCCTAATATGGGAGTGGCCTACCACAGGCCTACTTTTAGGTGTAGGGTAGAATGTAACTTCACATAAGGAAAATGAAAAGAAAAACATGTTTACATGTGTCTATACTTACACATCTGAATATCTAGCTCTGCAGGGAGCATAGGCTGGAGAGTTCATAGTAGTCACCTCTTGCAGTGGTATTGGGGGTCAGGAGAGTATGAGGGAGATACTCCTCATTTTACAATCATGTTTTCCATCTGAAATTTTTAACAAGTGCTTGTCTTATGGAAGGGAGTGACTGTGGCATTAATGTCAGGGTCTGGCAGCCTGTCCCTTGGTTTTGTGTCTTCTTTGGTCTGTGGCCATGACCAAAGTCTTGGCAGTGTCTCCCAGGCTTTGATGGGCCTCTCAGTCCCAGACTCAGCAGCCTCTGCTATCCTAGACATATTATTTGCTCCCTCAAATGGAAAATTCTCTACGGAGCCACTACATGAACCGTAAGGTAATAGGGTGATATATCTTTATCTTACAAAAAAGAAAAAATAGACTCTTTCTACTGATCCTTTATTGGGAGTGTCCAAGAAATCAGACTTACTATATGGGAAAGCAGCAGGAAGGTTATCAGGGGGTTGTATATCATGTTTCAGGAAGATATTATGACCAGTAAGTCTAGAAAGAATCCCTGGCAGCCACCAGTTGAGTTTCTCACTATGCCAAGCACAAAGTAGTGAGTAGTCCGTGCCTCTCTGCAATCTACCTTTGCCCACCCTTAGACTGCATAAAGGACCTGGATCAAAAGTTGATATATTTCTAGTGCACGGCAATGCCTGTGTTTCCACTTATCAGATCTCATGCTCATCTTTCTTTTTGCTGGGCTTCCTAGCCTTGTCTGAAACTTCCAGATTCAATTGTGTTTCAGTTTGCTTAGCAGAACAGCAACAATAATAAAACCCCAAACTGAAGAAATGAATTTGGGGATTCTTCCAATTCATTTAATTGAGTTAAACCCTACATTGCTTTTTAAATATTTAGCAGCCTATTATGGTTTGTGGAAGAAAATAGACAAGAAACACACATATTACATGAATATCAGACAATTTTTATTGTGAAATATTATATATAACATATATACACACATATGTATGTGTGTGTACATCAAGGTCTAGAACATTGCAGCCTCCCAGATGCTTCCTTTGTTCCCCTCTCGCTCACTAAGTCTATCTAGGTCTTCATTTTTAATTTAAGGGTAGTATTAAATATGTATCAGTAAATTGCAGTATATGATATAAAACATATATGTATACTTTTAAAATAGTAATTATAAAGCATACACTTGTGTAACTACTACCTAAGTTAAAGGATAGAACATGTCATGCAATTTATAAACCCTCAGTGTGGCCCTTCTCAAATACCTCCCCCACTCCATCAAACCTAAAGGTACTCCTTTCCTGGCTTTTGTAAAAATGTTGACCTTGCTTTTATTGATACTTTCACCATCTTTATTTACACTCCTAAACATTATAGTTTTGCCTGTTCTTAAACCTTTTAATATGTAATCATACTCTATGTTTACTCCTTTTGACTTGCTAATTTTGCTCACTCTAATGAAAGTTGTTTATCTTGATGCTAGTTGCTGTAATTTCTTCATTTGTTATTACTGCATAAATTCCATTCTATGAACATTCCAGAATATATTCACCAGTTCCAATAATGAGGAGTATTTGTCTTGTTTCCAGTTTGGGGGTGTTAGAAACAATGATGCTATGAATAGCAAAAAGTAAAGAGTTCCTTCACGTTAAAGGAACTCTTAGAGATATTTGACACTTTGTCTCAATATTTCTAATGTTTTAAATGACAGCTTTACTATTTTAAAAATTTTCATATACACATACAACCAAAAGTAAAAGTTTTTTTTTAAATTTTGACAAAAATGTTTAATTTTCACAGAAAATAAGTTTTTCCAATTGATTATTAAGATTGCTTTATATAGTTTCAGCTTGCGTGGTCCTCAGCTAGCATGCAAAGCGAGGACTGCCTGTACCATTAAAAATCCTCCTACATTTTTCTTCTTCTTTGGTATTCTTAACCTACTGCATTACTGCATAATATTTAGAATCACTTTGTCAAATGCCACACAAAATGATTGTTGGAATTTTGCTTGTGATTACATTGACTCTTTAAAATTATTCAGATTGAGGCAGGAATCAACCTAACAAGACAGGGCCATCTGCAAGGTCCCTGGCCTAACAAGATAAGGCCCCTAACCAGTTGGCAAGCTAGGAGAATCAGAGAGATGCTATCCAGATCCATATTCCGCAGCCTGGGGACTTTCCTGGGCTTACACATGTGCCCTAGCACCCAGGAGTCTACTGAAGATGACCCTAGGCCCGTTAGCATAGTAAAATTCACACCCAGGGGTGGAGAGCTAGCATACTAATGATACCTGCATCGTATGTGGTAGCATGCTATGTGACAGCGCAGGTGCAAGCAAAACCCCACCTCTACATGCCGTGACAAAGCACTCCTGCCAGCCTTTGCCTAATAAAAGCCCCACTATCCCACTCCCTAACAAACCAGTCACTTGCCCCTTTCTTTTCCCCACCAGCTCCCTTGTGCTTCCCTTGTGCACAAACTAATAAACTTTTACTTCTCTACTCCCGTTTGTTGTCTGTCTTGATTTCTAGCCTCGGGGACAACAAGAACCCAATGTGCTGGTAACATTTCTAGCAATCCCAGATAGGACAGGAATTTCTTGAGTCTCCGTCAAAGATTGGATGGGCTGGCACTGAACTAGCCTGGCTGCCTGAATGTGGACATAAGCAGCCACAGTCATACCTTTGTTTTGGACTCCAGCATTTGGTAAGTCAGGTCGAGGCCTGGGAGCCAAGGCCCTACAGTCTGACCAACTTTCTTAAAAGTCTCCCTCTTTTCCTTCTCTCTTTCTGTCTCTCACCCTCTTTAGGAGAATTGTCTCTCCTCTGGTTTCAGGGGTACCATGAGCCCCTGAGTCAGTCATTAACCTGACCATCTGGTGGTTTTTCTGCTTTTGGAGTATCCGTGTTCCACCTCTGGGAGCTCTCCTCTGGTTTCCAGGCCTGACCACCCCAGCAATCCCAAGTGAGGTGCCCTCTCTTGGCAGTCCTGGTTTCTGGTTTCTGTTAATCTGTTTGGGTACCTGGAGTGATTCCAGGTTGCTCTGGGTCAGTCCTTTGACTGACAAGGCTGCAGTTTCCCACCTCAGAGAGTCCACAATCCACCCCTGGGAGCTCCCCTCTGGTTTCTGGTTTCAGAGAGTCTGTGTTCCACCCCTGAGAGCTCTCCTCTGGTTTTTGGGCACCTTGAGTGATTCCAGGTTGGCCCCTGGGTCAGTCACCTGACTGATAATCTGTAACCCTGTTATGTCTGTCAAGAACCTGTTGGGTATTTTAGGTGCCTACTGAGTCAGTTATGGGGACAGGAGACCTATAATTTATTCTGTAAACAGTCCTGCTGGGGTTATGTGCTCCAGCACAAGAACTGTTGTTTGTGTGACCCTTATCTTGATAACCCTTGAGAAGATACCATGAGGGTGAGGCCTGATCACCTCTTTCCCTTCTTTGTCTGTCTTGTTGATCACCTCCTCTGTTGTCACCAAGTCAAGGTCAGGTTCAGGCTGGACCCGAGTAGAACATGGACTTTCTGTAAAATCAAAAACTTGAAAATGTTCTACCAGGGTCTTAAGTCTCGACCCCAGCATTAGGAGTCCTGGCCCACTCCAGGCCTTTGCCTCTTGCCTCCCTCGCTTTTCTTGTGCTGGCTCAGGGACTGAGTGACCAGGCTGAGTGGGACTTAACCAAATCTTATAACTATTGACACCTGCAGTTGGGCTCTGTACCCTTCTCCAGGCCACTGTCAGTTGGACACCAGCTTTATCACCATGGGGAATGACCCAAGCATGCCCAGAGACTTAGCCCTTGGGAGCATTTTAACTAATTGGAAACACTTTCAATTGGGTGTGTTATGCCCCAGAAACTCCATCTTGGAGAAAACTTGAGTGGTTTCTCTCTGCCTTTGTGATGTGGTTGGACAGACAGATCAACCTATAATGACATTTAGGGTACAACCCAATTTCTCAGAAATCAAGAGCAATTGTCCTTAAAAAAATCCTTGCAAGACTGGAAATGCAGCTATAGAGGCAGTTCATGTTCCACCCATTTCCCTTATCTCAAAGAGCTTGCAAGCCCTCCAGGGAATATCTAGACCCTCACTAATTCCTAAGACTGAAGAAAAAAAAGGAAAAAGGAAAGAAAAATGGTCATAAGAGTGCCCTCACCAAAATCTAGCATTTTGAGTGTCTTCTTCATAAATATTAGTAAAAAGCCTCAAAACAAAATTTGGATTCATAACTAGGGAGGTTTGTCTTACTGTACCTGATTCATGGCAGTGATTTTAAAACAATAGGTTTGGAGACACTGTGTATGTGTATGTTATATATGTGTGATATTTTACCTCCCAATGATATAATTTATAAAGAACTCTATTCAATTGGCTTAAAGTGAGTGCTTACATAAATTATTTCTAGATGCAGCTAACCCAAATGACTTTCAAGTTAACAAGATATAAATTAATCTTTGGTAACTGAAAGCTTATTTAAGACTGTTGGTTTGATTAAAATGGACATGTCTACAGAGTTATCAGCATTGGCTATTATGCAGACAATCAGCCTTTATTCTGTTTATTTGTCAAATGAGCTGCTGTTATCTATTACAAAACTGGTTGACAAAAATGATAACTTAAAATGATGGCTAATTTTGACTAATGTCTCATGCAGTTTTGTAAGCAATCTAAATAATTATTGGGAACAAGTAAACTAAATTGATATGATAAAGATAAAAGTGTTGGGTGAACTTTTAAAAGTAATGATATATTATGGCATGAATATTTAAGATAACTTCCAAAATCTCTCTGGTAACTTGAAATTGAAGTTTTTCTAGGTAAAATTGAATGATAAAAAACTAATTGAATCTCTGGATCATTTTCAAATAAAATAAAATACTGCAACATTATCACTAAACATGTCTAAGTTTATCTACGTTTAGCTTCCTATTACAAAGAAACTAAAAGATGTTTGAGTCTATTAGTAAACATGTCTTGTATTTTTTATTAAAAGATTGTACTATGAAGTAGCATGTTTCTGGAAATTATAAAAAATACTTATAAATTTTCCAAGCCACAGAATGCTACTGTAAAGGACAGTTCATAATTGCTTAGTTTTTAGTTTTCACTAAGGTCTGTAAGGATTGAAAATTCTAATTAATATAAGTAAATAAATTTTAACATAAAAAGTAGGCTGATGCAAAAATTAAAATTTAGTTTTCTTTCTCTTAAAAAGCATAATTTTCTTAAATTCTTAGTCAGCTCTTGATAAAGAGGTTATAAAAGATTTTTCTTTATTTTTGACTAAGTCTACCTAAAAGACAGAAAATCTATGTTTTGTTAAAATAATTTCATATGTTCAAAAAGCCTAAGGTCTATCTATTAAGGTTTCATTTTTTACTATTTTAACTCTCTGTTTAACCTTGGCTGTTTCTGTTGTCACTTTGATTGAATGGATAACTGAGCATTGTTTCACAGTGAGCACTGTTTCCTATTTGAAGTATTTTAAAACCTTTTGATATTTTTGACAAGCTTCCTCATCCCCTAAAACATATTCAAATTCTGAATGAAGTCTTTCTTTTGGCCTGAAGGATGTGATTTTTTGGGGAATTTTCAGAGGGCCCCTGGGACTTCTCAAAGAATTTTGCTCTCTCTACCTAAAAAGAGGAATGTGCTAAACTTATTAGACTTATTTGGTATGTTAAATTTCATGGGAAGCATTGTAAAATAAGTGATGATAAACTTCCTTAGGTGGTATTATGTGGGTAATTGTTATTGATAGAAAAGTCTTAAAAATTATGTAAAATTCTGGATGTCAGAATCATGATGGAATGAACTTGCCCAGGACTCTCTCCCCTCCAACATGCAACAAGAAGGGACAACCATACTCCAACAGAGGACAACCAAACACAACACAAAAATGTCAGAGGCACATGCAGCCACACAATGGAGGGCACAGAGGCTTGAGCCCACATTGGAGGAGCTGGAATGGGGTAAGAGAGAACATCACTCCCACACCTAAAGACTGCGATCATGACAACAGGAAGCTCCATGAGGGAAGGAACAGGGGAGGGGACACTTGTTCATAGGAAATTCAAGGAATCCCTAGGGCCCTTGCAGCCTAGAGGAAAGCCCTCTAAGAGGTGAAAGTTTTTGCAAGGGATGACCTCATCAAGCAAATACCACAGGAGGCCAGATAGCAAGAGCAGAAAAAGAAAACCCTGAAAGCACGCAGGAGATAGCACCCCTCCCCATACCTGCCCCATGCTGCTCCACTGCCTGGGATCTCAGCTGAAAGCAGAGGGCTCAGAATGCATGGCTCTCCACCCCCACCCAGTGGTGATAGACAGTAACTGCAACAAAATAATATGAGAATGAGTAAAACCCCACCCACTTCTAGCAATATCAGACACTACATCAAATCTCCAGACCAGAGGGAAAACAACAAGCACCCAGAATTCAGTCCTGAGGGCACAGAAATACGTAATCTAAATTAAAATGAATTCAAAATAGCTATCATCAAAAAACTCAGTGAGTTAAAAGAGAATGTAGAGAAACAATTCAACGAATTTAGGAGCTACTTCACAAAAGAAATTGAAACTATAAAGAAGAATCAATCAGAAATATTAGAGATTAAAGTCACAATGGAAGAGATAAAACAAAATATGGATTTGCTAAACACTTGAGTGGACATCATGGAGGAGCGTATCAGCATAATCGAAGATAGACTGGTTAAAATGCTCCAGACAGAAGACAGAGAACTAAGACTAAAAAGAAATGAAGAAAGTCTCCGAGAAGTATCTGAATCAATGAGGAAAAATGACATAAGATTTATAGGTGTTCAAGAAGAAGAGGAGAATGGAGCAGAAAGTATGTTCAAAGAAATAATACCAGAGAACTTCCCAAACCTAGGGAAAGAGAGGGAAATGTGTGTGGAAGAGGCTTCCAGATCTAGAAGCCTAGATTTGTGAATGCAAAGAGACCTCCTGCAAGGCATATAGTAGTAAAACTGGCAAAAATGAATGAGAAAGAAATAACACTCAGGGCAGCAAGGCAGAAGAAAATAACCTACAAAGGAACCCCTATCACGCTATCACTGGATTTCTCTGCAGAAACCTTACAAGCTAGGATAGAATGAAGTGACATTCAAATATTTAAAAGACAAAAATCTTCAGCCAAGAATACTCTATCCAGCAAAATATCCTTCAGATATGAGGGAGAAATACAAACTTTCCCAGGCAAACAAAAGTGAAGGGACTTCATAGCCACAATACCCTCCCTACAAGAAATCCTATAGAAGGCCCTCATGCCTGAAAAAAAAAAAGGAGAAAGGGGTCACAAAATACAGAGTAAGGAGACAAATAGATAGACAGAATCAAAATAGGATAGCAGATACTCAAGTATAGCATTAAGTAAGCTAAAGGGAAGGAAAACACCACAAACAAAGATAATCCTGTCATTTTAACCACAAACCCACAACACAAGATGGAATAAGATATGAGAAATACAACTTAGGAGGGGAGGAGGAGAGGGATTGAATCGGTTTAAAGTAAGCAAATAAGAAGCCATCAGAAAATGGACTATCTTATACATGAGATTCTGAATACAAACCTCAGGGTAACCACTCAAAAAAGCAGAGCAGAGACACAAATAAAAAATAAGGAGAAAACAAAGAAACACATCATAAAAAACCTGCATAACTCAATGGGTAGATCAAAACACGCAGGACGAGAAACAAAGGAAATGCAAGAGAACCAGAAAACAACTGATAAAATGACAGCATTAAGCCCTCATACACCAATAATCACCCTAAACGTAAATGGATTGAATTCTCCAATAAAAAGACACAGACCCAAAAGAACAAGACCCAACAATATGACGGGCCAAGGAACACATCTCAGCTCTGATGAAAAACATAGGGTCAGAGTGAAGGGATGATTGGAAGACGATACTCCAAGCTAATGGCAAACAAAAGAAAGCAGGTCTTGTGATACTTATATCAGGCAAAGTAGACTTCAAGATAAGGCAGGTAAAGAGAGACAAAGATGGACTATCCATCAAGAAGAAATAACACATACATATCTATGCACCCAACACAGGAGCATCAAAGTTCATAAAGCAACTATTAACTGACCTAAAAGAAGATACTAATAATAACACAATAGTGTTAGGAGACCTCAACACTCCACTCACATCAATGGATAGATTGTCCAGACAGAAAATCAACAAGGAAACAGTGAAATTAAATGAAAAGCTAAATCAATTGGACTTAATAGACATATATAGAACACTTCATCCAAAAACAGCAGAATACATATTCTTCTCAAGTGTACAAGGAACATTCTTAAGGATAGACCATATGTTGGGAAACAAGGCAAGCCTCAATACATTTAAGAAAATTGAAATAATAACAAGCATTTTTTCTGATCTCAATGCTATAAAGCTACAATTTAATTAGAAGAAAAAAGCTGAGAAATGGACAAGCATGTAGAGACTAAACAACATGTTATTGAGCAAGCAATGGATCATTGAAGAAATTAAAGGAGAAATCAAAAAATATCTGGAGACAAATGAAAATGATAACATACGATACCAACTCATATGCGATTCAGCAAAAGCCATATTAAGACGGAAATTCATTGCAATACAGGCACACCTTAACAAAGAAGAAAAATCCCAAATAAGCAATCTCAAATTACACCTAACTGAATTAGAAGAAGAAGAACAAACAAAGACTAATGTCAGCAGAAGAAGAGAAATAATAAAAATCAGAGCATAAATAAATGCTATTGAGACAAAAAAGGCAATAGAAAGAATCAACGAGACAAACAACTGGTTCTTTGAGAAGATAAATAAAATTGACAAGCCCCTAGCCAGACTTACAAAGAAAAACAGAGAGAAAGTGCAGATAAACAAAATTAGAAGTGAAAGAGGAGAAGTAACAACAGACACCACATAAATACAACAGATTATAAGAGAATTCTATGAAAAACTATATGCCAACAAAATGGATAATTTAGAGAAAATGGATAAATTCTTAGACTCTTAAAACCTCCCAAAGCTGAATCAAGAAGAAACAGACAATCTGGATAGACCAATCACAAGGAAAGAGATTGAAATAGCAATCAAAGCCTCCCAAAAAATAAAACCCCAGGACTAGATGGCTTCCCTGGGGCATTCTACCAAGCTTTCAGAGAGATTTAATACCTATCCTTCTTGAGATATTCAAAAAAATTAGGGAACATGGACACTTCCTAACACATTTTATGAGGCTAACATCACTCTGATACCAAAGCCTGACAAGGACAGGACAAAGAAGGAAAACTACAGGCCAATATTGTTGATGAACACAGATGCAAAATCCTCAACAAAATTTTGGCAACCCGAATTCAGCAATACATCAAAAGGATCATACATCACGATCAAGTGAGATTCATACCAGGAACACAGGGATGGGACAACATTCACAAATAAATCAACATGATACACCACATCAACAAATTAAAGAATAAAAACCATATGATCATCTCAATAGATGCAGAGAAAGCATTTGACAAGATCCAACAGCCCTTTATGATAAAAACTCTAAACAAAATGGGGATAGAAGGGAATCACCTTAACATAGTACAGGCCATATATGACAAACCCACAGCCAACATCATATTCAATGGGAAAAAACTGAGTGTCATCCCCCTGAGAACAGGAACAAGACAAGGATGACCACTATCACCACTCTTACTCAACATAGTACTGGAGGTTTTGGTCAGAGCAATTAGGCAAGAGAAAGGAATAAAATGAATCCAAACAGGGAGTGAAGAAGTGAAATTCTTGTTGTTTGCAGATGACATGATCTTTTATATAGAAAACCCAAAAGATCCATTGGAAAACTAATAGAAGTAATTAACAAGTACAGTAAAGTTTCAGGGTACAGTATCAACTTACAAAAATCAGTTGCTTCTCTATACTCCAATAATGAATTTACAGAAAGAGAACTCAAGAATACAATTCCATTTACAATCATAACTAAAAGAATAAAGTACCCAGGAATAAATTTAACCAAGGAGGTGAAGGACTTATTCAATGAAAACTATAAGACATTACTGAAAGACATTTATAATGACATAAAGAGGTGGAAAGAGATTCCATGCACATGGATTGGAATAATAAACATAGGTAAAATGTCCATACTACTGAAAGCAAGCTACAGATTCAATGCAATCCCAATGCTATTCTTCACAGAAATAGAACAAAGAATCCTAAAATTCATATGGGGCAACCAAAGACCCCGAATTTCTAAGGTAATCCTGAGAAAAGAGAACAAAGCTGGAGGTATCACAATCCCTGACTTCAAAATGTACTACAAAGTCATAGTGACCAAAATGGCATGGTACTGGTACAAAAATAGGCACATAGATCAATGGAACAGAACTGAAAGCCCAGAAATAAAACCATAGATCTATGGACAGCTAGTCTTTGAAAAAGTTGCCAAGAACATACAATGGAGAAAAGATAGTCTCTTCAGTAAATGGTGTTGGGAAAACTGGACGGCCACATGCAAAGAATGAGGATAGACCATTATCTCATGCCATACACAAAAATAAACTCACAATGTATCAAAGAATTGAAGATAAGTCCTGAAACCATAAAACTCCTGGAAGATAATATAGGTAGTACACTCTTTGACATTGGACTGAAAAGAAACTTTTCGAATACCATGTCTTCTCAGACAAGGGAAACAAAAGAAAAAATAAACAAGTGGGAGTTCATCAGACTAAAGAGCTTCTGCAAGGCAAAAGAAACTAGGATAAAAACAAAGAGACAACCCACCAATTGGGAGACAATATTTGCAAATCATGTATCTAACGAGGGGTTAATCTCCATAATGTAGAAGGAACTCACACAACTGAACAATAAGAAATCAAACAACCCAATCGAAAAATGGGCAGAGGATATGAACAGATATTTTTCCAAAGAAGATATTCAAATGGCCAATAGACACATGAAAAGTTGTTTAACATCACTAATCATCAGGGAAATACAAATTAAAACTACACTAAGATACCACCTTACAACTGTTAAAATGGCTATAATCACTAGGACTAAAAATAACAAATGTTGGAGAGGGCGTGGAGAAAAGTGATCCCTCATACACTGCTGGTGGGAATGCAAACTAGTGCAGCCACTATGGAAAACAGTATGGAGACTCCTCAAAAAACTAAAAATAGAACTACCCATATGACCCAGCTATCCCACTACTGGGTATCTACCCAAACAATTTGAAAGCAACAAGCCAAAGTAACATATGCACCCCAGGTTCATTGCAGCACTATTCACAATGCCCAAGACGTGGAAACAATCCAAGTGTCCATCGACTAATGATTGGATAAAGAAGATGTGGTATATATATACAATGGAATACCACTCAGCCAGAAAAAAAGACAAATTCTTTCCAGTTGCAATAACATGGAAGGACCTGGAGGGAATTATGCTAAGCAAAGTAAGCCAGACTGAGAAAGACAAACACCAGATGATTCCACTCACATGTGGAATATGAATAAACCTACTGACAAAAAAAAATACTTCAGCAGTTTCCAGGGGAAGGGGAGTGGGGTGTGGGCACAGGGGGTGAAGGGGAGCATTTATGTGGTGAGAGTCAAGAAATAATGTACAACTGAAATCTCACATTTATGTAAACTATTATGAACTCAAAAAAATTATGTAAATTCTGTTTTGTCCTGGTTGTCAGCCATAATTCTAGTTATTATCCTGAAGTGTTGTATGTCACAGAAATAGCGGGGTTTCTTTGTCAATTGCCATTTTTTGAGTCTTCTGTCATTTGCAGATAGTTGTTGTTTTACTCTGCTTTTGCAAATGTATTTCATCTTCAGAGAGATTCATGGAAAGAACTCTGACACTTTAGAATACAGGTTTCTGATAAACTTTCAGATCATAAAACTGAACTGAATAAGAAACTACAGGGCTCTGAGAAACTGATGACTTCATGAAACTGCTAACAGAAGATTAAGATCAAGAATTGATTACACAGGACTGAATGAACTGATGAGGATGATTATAATTTTTAAGACTTTTCATTTGAGATATTGATCTTTTTGATGTTTTATTTTTTTTTCAGATTTAAGGAAATCTTTTTATCTGTCCCTTAAGCTAAATATGACATAGCAATTTGGTAAAAATATACCTTTGTGAGCAGAATTAAAACATTTATTTTTTTCTCCCTACCTGATCCCTGCAGAATTTGGAAACTCTTAATGAGTGAGTATTGTTTTCATGGCAATACAGTTATTTATTTAAGTTCAATAACTATCTGTTCTCCTTATAACAGGACACAAGTGGAAACATTGGTTATGTCACACAAGCTTTGACTGGAATGTCATATTTGAGAGAAACATGAGGATTCAGATATGACAAGAGAGCTTTTGAGGAACAAAAGTTGACTTTATGGAATAAAGCCACTTGGAAATATTGGCCTGGCACCTTATTTACAGAGTTCCAAGCAACCTTACCAGATGAGTAAAGAAAGTCACTCCTCTGGCAGGTGCTAGGAGCCTCAAGGGTCTGTAGGTACTGGAGGCAGAATCTGATAAGTCCTTAGCTTTGCTTGGCCTGGCCTCAAGAGGTCTTTAATGTTCAATCTCAGGTTCCTTATAAAAAGTTCCAGCAAAGTAGATTTGAAAGAGCCTATATAACTAATTGCTATTCTTGCTGTACTTATGTAAATAATTGGGCCAAGTTTATTGAAACTAGACTTATTTTGCATACAAATGAGTCTTAATAGGCTATCTTTGGTAAAAATGAGGGTGATTTTAGAGAGAAAAATTATGTTTCAATAGAAACTATAATATACATTCATGGATGTTAGGTTCTAGTTCTAATAATTATCTTTGAGGCTTTTGTTTTCTATCTACAAACTGAACCAGATCCTGAATTCTTCTACTCTCCTGAAATATCTTGTTACAAATCTCCAAACTAATGTTTTCAACTTTTTCCTATCGTTTTCATTTGAAATCATTGAGAACTAAACCTGTCCTTTTCCTGAAACCCTGTAGACTGAAACTGGACAACTTGATATAAGAGAGATTCATATCTGTTGCTGTGTAAGCCACTCAGAAAGGTACCTGAGCACTCAATGACATGATCAGAGATATTTCAAACTACAAAAGATGTTTCAACTCTGACATCTAGAAATCTTTTTGGCTGGCTGCTCCCTGGGCTCAGAAACTGGTTGTAATTTACTCCCACCATTAACAGTTTTTATTTTTGTTTCTCTAGAAATTACTATGTTAATAACTCCAGGAATGTTATGACCAACATTTGGGAAATCTATGAACAAGAGTCTTGGCTTCACTGATATAACCAAGGAGCAGACCCCGATGGGGCATGTTTGTGTCCTCTAAGCTCCAATAATTCCACGTTAAACTGATGGTCATTCAAGAATTCCAGCCATTTCCAATGGCTGACCCTCCTGGTCCGTATTCTCGTTCCTACTGGACCTTTTAACAAGTTGAAAAAGACTGTTTAGGCATTCTGGATATAGGGCCCCCTTCTCAACACTGCTTGTCAGCAGGAAGTAGCTTCGGAAGACGAGACCTTTGCCCATGATCCTTAAGATTAAGGAGGATAAAAATCTCTGAGGGGGAATGAGACAGGAACCAGCCTAACAAGACAGGGTCATCTGCAATTCCCCTGGCCTAACAAGATAAGGCCCCTAACTAATCTGTATTAATTTCCTAGAGCCACAGTAACAAAGTACCACAAACTAGGTTGCTTAAATAACAGGAATTTATTGTCTCATGGTTCTGGAGGCTAGAAGTCTAGTATCAAGGGGTCAGCAAAGTTGGTTCCTTCTGAGGGCTGTGAGGGAGAATCTGTCTTATCCCTCTCTCCTAGATTTGGGTAGTTCCTTGGCTTGTAGCAGTATAACTCCAGTCTTCACATGGTAGTCCCCCTGTGCGCATGCCTTTTTGAGTATAAATTCCCTCTTTTTATAAGGACACCAGTCATGTTGGATTACAGGCGCACCCTACTCTAATATTATCCAATTCCAAAGCCACACCCACATTTTTAGGTATTTGTTACAGCAGCACCCTACTTCTCAGTACCAAAACCTATATTTGCTAGGGCTACCATAACAAAGTATCACAAACTTAGTGGTTTAAACAGCAGAAATGTATTGTCTCACAGTCCTGGAAGCTAAAAGTCCAGAACAAAGGTGTCAGCAGAGTTTGTTCCTTCTGAGGACCATGACAGAAGGATCTGTTGGCCTGTCTCCTTGGCTTTTCTTCTCCATGTGTGTCTTTCCTCCATGTATGTCAGTCTCTGTGTCCAAATTTCCTCTTTTTATAAGGACACCAGTCATACTAAATTAGAGTTCACTCTAACGATCTTATCTTAACTAACTACAGTGGCAATGACTCTATTTCCAAATAAGTTCAAATTCTGAGGTACTTTGGGTTATGATTTCATCATATGAATTTTGAGGGGAGACAGAATTCAACCTATAAGAGAATCTCTGAATAAAGTGTTATAATTTTCCCATGTAAGCCTTTACTTTCTTAGATTTATTCTGTAGTATTTGTGTCAGTTATCAATTTATTGCCTCAGCTTGAAATGTATCCTTCAATATATGCTCTATGATAAAAAAAAATGCAATTCTGTTAAGTATTTCTCCTTTCAGGTAAGCATGGTGTTAAGCTGTCTCAGTAGATGGTGGTGGAGGGACATTGTGGGAGGAAGAGCCTTCAATTTCTGGTTGTGACAGAGTGAGTATGCAGTGTGGGTCTGAGGCCGTCTGGCGGACCACTTCCCCAGCTACAGGCCCAGAACCCATAGTCCCTCAATGACCTTGCAGCCTCTGTCTGACAATAATCTGTCAGGGGCCCTCTCAACACAGAAACTGGAACCCCTAAGGCTTTCTACTGGCACCAGCACCAGAATGCCTCACACCAGCATGCATGCCCAAGGGCCTCTCACCTGTGCCTGTGTCCTGGAAGGCCTGCCACCTACACCAGTGCTCTGATTCCCACTGCAGGCCCCAGCACACACCTGCTTGTGGCCTGGAGAGTTCTCACCCTCTATGCCCACCCACTGTACATCCAAGTCACCAATTACTGATCACCTCCTTCCTGCTTGGCCTCCTGAGGGTTGAGTTGCCTTCTATTTCTCCAGGGACTGTAGACCAGTGCCAGCCTGGATAAACCAACCAATTTCTCTGCTATCCAGAGAACTGAACTGCACTTTATCCCATGAGAAAGTCTGGACTCCTTCCAAATGTTTCCTTCCTTGGGTACTCTATCTCAGCCCTAGGGTATCATGTAGAGTTTTCTTATATCTTATAGTTACTCTTATTCTAGTTTAATAATGATTTGTATTAAATTTACCCTGTTTAATCTGCTATGTGATGTTTACCTCCTTATTGGACCCACACTGATACAGTACTTCATATTTCTAATGATATTGTTGTTAGTACACTTTAATTTTATTCATTCTCTATCACTATTCTGCAGATGTATAGGGCTGCAAATTATATATATACACATAATCCAGTAGCTATAGTTTAGTCCAATAATTTATGTATAGATTATTTTGAGTTTTCTCGTACATAATCATGTTTCCTATGAGCAATGACAGATTTGTTTCTCCATTTATAATCCTTGTACTTTTCTTATTTTTGTCTTACTGAGTGGTTAAGATCTCCAACAGAATCTTCAAGAGAAACTATTTCTCGGTCTCAAAGGGAAACTCTCAGTATTTCACCATATAGTGGATGTTTACTATCAGGAATTTTTAGATATCCTTTATTGGGTTAATAAATTTCCTTTCTATTCTTAAATATCTAAAAAAATTATTATGAACACAGCTTGACTTTTATCAGACACTTTTTTACTGCATGTGTTGAGCTAATTATATGATTTCCATGCTGTATGCAGTCAGTATGGTGGATTACACTAATTTATTTCCTAATGATAGATCAAACTTGGTCTTGACATTGCTGAATTTAGTTTGAAAATATTTTCTTGATGATTTTCCATCTATTTTCATGAATACGATTCATCTCTTACTCTCCCTTATTTATAATACATCCATTGTCATATTTACTATCAAAATTATTCTTACCATATGATATGAATTGGAAAATGTTCCTTCTTTCCTATGTTCCTTGAAACACTTTGTATAAGATTGGGATTACTTTCTCATTTAATGTTTGGTGGGCTTCGAGTATTTTATTTTTGCTTTTAATTATTTTGGGAAGATTTTTTTTATTACTCATTCATTTATTTTAATGGCTATAGGTCTAGTCACGATTTCTATATCTTCTTGAATCAAATTTGTTAAGTTGTACTTTTCAAATATTTGTTAATTGATTTAAATTTTCAAATACGTTCTCATAAAATTTTGTATGTTTTCTCATCATTTTTTAATCATTGTGATATATCACACATATACAAAATGTGAATCAATATAAATATGCATATAAAAATAAACACCTGTAGATTACCACCAAGGTCAAGAAATACACATTTCCAGCATTCTTAAAGTCCCCATGTGCTTCTTCCTTGCTGCATCCATCACCCTCATTCTTTGAGGTATCCACTATTATTTTTTTCAGTAATTCTATCTTTGCTTTGCTTTCTAGTTTTCCTACATACACATCTCTGAAACAACAGAGTTTCATTTTCCATGTTTCTTAGATTTATATAAAAGAAATTAGAAGGTATGTGTAATTTGTGTGTGGCTCTACTTACCCTACATTATATTTGTGAAAACCATTCCCATTACTGTTGTATAGTGTTTCCTTACATTAATATACCAAAGTGTATTTGTGCATCCCACTGTTAATGGACATTTGGATTGTTTACAGTTTTTGGCTATCACAAAAAATGCTGCTGTGAATACTCACATCTATGTATCCTTCTGCATAGATGCATACCTTTCTGTTGGTTACATATCTAGAAATGAAATTAGTGAGTCACAGGATATGCATAACTGCAACTCTGCTAGAAAATGCTAAAATGTTTTTCAAAGTGGCTGTATGCTTTTACACTCCTGCCAGCAACATATAAGAGTTCTTGGTCCTCCACATTGGTGTCAATACTTAGTGTTGTCAGATATTTTCATTTTGAACGGATAGGTGGTTTTTTCCTTGTGGTTTAAATTTGCGTTTCTCTGATTACAAATGAGGTTGAAAATTCTCTAATATTATATATTTATTGGCATTTTCCATTTCATATCTTCTTTTATGAAGAGCCTGCTCAAGTCTTTGTCCCATTTTGTATTGGATCACCTCTCTTTTTTAATTGGTATGTAGATATCACCTCTCTTTTTTAATTGGTATGTAGATATGTTTCATATATTCTAGGTAAGAGTTTTTTGTTAGTTACGTATTTCAAATATCTTTTCTCATTTCTTTTAATTCTATACATACTGTCTCTTACCAAAAAGAAAAGTGCTTTGTTTTAAGATGGTGAAACTTATCAATCTTTACTCTCTCAACATTGTTTTTGCGTCTTTTTTGAGAAATCTTTCTTTAACCTGAGGTCATGAATGTGTATACAGTCATATATTATATTTCAAAAGATGTTTTCTTTTTCTTTCAAATTTAAGTTCACCCAGAATGAATTTTCTTTTATGATGTGAGGAAAAGGCTCAGTTTTTTCAAGACAAACAATGGAAAAGATAGTCAATTTCCCATGGTCTGCGATGCCACAATTATCATTAAGTGTTTCATAAACAAATGAGTCTTTGTCATCACCACACTGACATTACACTTTGTTCTTCCTTAAATGAATCTTTGTTTTCTTGGACATTTGAATTTTATGTAAATTTTAGAATCACTTTATTAATTTCCACAAGCAAAAGAAATATAGAATATTTTATTGGATTGCATTGAATATATAGATCAATTTTAGGAGAATAGGCATTTTTAAAATATTGAATCTTCCGGTCCACTAACATGGAGTATTTCTCCATTTATTTGTCCCCTTTTTTCACTCTCAGTAAAATTGGATTATTATTTTCCACTCAAAACTGACATATATCATTAGTTTGGCAAATAAGTGCATGTTTTAAATTGAGAATATATTATTTTTATTGGTTACATTTATTGAGCTATAATTTTAAAGCAGTGAAATTCACTTTTTGTGGACAATTAATTCTATGAGTTGACAGACACATACAATAGTATAATCACCACCAGAATCAAGAAACAGAACAGTTTCATCACCCCCCAAAATTTCCTCATGCCCCTCTGTAAAGAAATCCTTCTCCCACATCCCCAGCTCCTAGAAGACTGGGTGATCAGAAAAGAAATCTTTGGCCAAGAAGTTGTCCTGCTGAAACCAAAATTCATGTGGAAGGAGGTGGTCTTATTTGGTATTGTAGATGACTGTGTCGTTAGAAGGGGTAACAAAACCTGATTACTTCTAGTTTGGAGATGACGGTGTCTCTCTCCTCTTTTAGCTTTCCTAACGTTTCCTTGCTGTGCTCTCCTCCTACCTCTCTGGCCACTTCTTTTGAGGCTCCTTCACGGCTGTTTCTTCCTCCTGCAAAAGATTCTCTCCCTGTCCTTTTCCTTCTCAACATCTAATTATCCTTCAATTTTCAACCTAGATACCACTTTCTCAGGGAAGGCATTTGTACCTCTCCCCCTAGATTTGGTCGGTCCCTACTGTCACATACTCCCACAAAATTTTGTATTTTCCTTGATAATACTTTCCCCACTTAGAATTGCTGACTAAATGTTTTGTAACAATTTGTTTAACTGTAAAATTTGTTTATTGCCTAACTTCTGAAGTGCTAAACTCTATGTTGCTGTTTTGTGGACAACAGTTTTCAGAATCTACTACAGGTTCTGGTACATAAGATTATGTCTGTCACATCAAGGGATGTGTTTTAACTGGCTGACTCTGATACATCCGTGATGATGTTACCCAAAGTGCCATTCTAGGCACCCCCTCTCCTTTTTTCCCTGCTATACTCCCTCTGTTCTTCTCCACTAATGTCCCCTCCATCTTCCCCTGTCCCTAGTCTCACATTTTTTTAGCATGAGCTCAGCCATGTCCCATGACTTCAGGCTACCACTATGGCTGACCCCTCTACCTGATCCCTGCCAAGGCCCCTCCCTAGGTCTCTGGGTCCATGTATTTGACTTCCCCCTAGAAGTCTCCACTTGGAAGGCCAATGGAACCTCTCAAAGACAACTGAACTCTTGCCTTAACTCTTCTCCTGCTCCACATCCTACTCCAAATTTCCTCCTTCTCCTATTATGCCTAAAATCTCAGTTCATAATGCCATCATCCAGTTTCCAAAGACAGGAACCTGGAGATCATTTTGCACTCATCCTTCTCCCTCCCATCTAGTCACCAACTCTGGTTCACATCTAAATCTAAAACCCTCTCAACTCTATACTTGCTCTTCCATCCATCTCCACTACTACAGCTTGAGTCCAGGACCAAGTCAGTTCATCCTGGTTCATTTTTTTGGTGTTGTTTCTCACTCTCCTTTGCATGGATTGTTGCAATGGCCCCTGGCCAGTCTTCTCACATCCAGAAACGCCTTCCTGCATTTCACCCTCCAAGCCACCACTGGCAAGGCCTGTCCAGAATGCAGAGTATTTCTCCCCCTGCTGCAAACCCCTCACTGACATCTCACTTGCTGCCTGAATGGCATGCAATGAATGGATGAATGGCAAACATTTTACTACAGCCTATCAGGAGGGTTTTTGAACTGGCTCCAATGTTGGAGCCCTAATCTTCTCCAGCCACATAAGTTCCCCCAGAACCTAGGCTCTGATTTGGTCCTTCAGTTCATATCCCAAGTCTCTATAGCATTGTTCACAGTCTGTTGTGTCCGTATCCTACTGACCTCTGCACATTAATAATTGACTGACAGCCCATTAGAAAGCAGCATCCAGATTCTAAAAGTAAATCTTGATTGCCAGACTTCCTCTGTCAAGCATAATGTCCCATTAAGTGACTTCTACAGAATTCTACAGGTCATAAATAATTTATTATTATCTCCTATTAGAACAGACAATTTCAAGCTGTTGTGGCCACCCTGTACCAGTTTTCACTCTGGAAACTATTCCGTATCAACAGAATCTTTGGGACACCCAAAACGATTTTCTGAATACCCTTGTCCTATACCAAGGATCAGCATGAAGCCCATTCCAATAGTGACCTGGGAACCATGGGAGCAGAATAAGTTTTGGACATGATCTGTATCCTATCTTATGACATGTTCATCTCCTAGCACTTTATCTGCCATCACTGAGGTTAGCAGTGGCATGGTATTCCCCCTCTAATTACCCTTTCCATGCAGCTGTACTCCTTTCAGTGCTCCTTGCTACTCCTGGCCTTTCTCAATTGTCTATCATTACTCTCAACCCCACTTACTCACATATTCCCAAGCCCAGAGGAGAGAAATCCAGTGTAGACAAGGAAAGAAACACCAGGCTCCTGCCAGCAATGAAGTAGCTCCCAGCGCTGGGACACTGGAAAGGGTATACTAGACCACTAGTATACTAGAGGAGACAAAAGATGTACTTTTCCCAAAATCCAAGAGTGGGAGTCACTGAGTGATCTTGGGTTCCATGTTGAGGGGGTTCTAAGAGAGCGTGAGATGTCTGGCCTTCCTCTGGTCTTTTCGCCCAACAGATCTCCTACTCACCTTGCAGCAGCTAGCAGGTACTGAGGAGTCAGAGATGCCCTAAGTCTATTCAGGTAACTTTTCCTAGATTCTCATTGCTGATTCCCCTCCTTCTATCCGTCTTGTCCCTTTTCTACCGGTTGGGGACTTTTGGATTAGGAATTCTGATTTTAATGAAATATTTGCTAAGAAAGTAACATAAGTACAAAAGAATGTTAAGTTTAAAAAGTAATTTGTTTTAAATTGTTTATTATTACTATTTTAAACCACATGTGATTATATAAAAATTGAAAATATGAATTAACAGAAGAAAACAATAAAAATCACAGATTGTGGATGATTCTTAATTTTTATATTTTCTGTACATTTTAATTTTTTTACAATATGCATAGATTACATTTATACTTACAAAAACATTAAAAATGCAGAAGCTATTTTTGTTTTGGTTCACATTGAGCATTGACCTGAGTTTCTGGTTTTCTAGTCTTTTGTAATCTAGGATTCAAATTGCTGAAGTACTAGGGGTCCTGGAACTGATGAGATTTGTAGTTGCCTAGAGTTGTTCCAGGCTGCGGCATTTGGAACTTGACAAGCCAGTGTACCAGGCAACAAAGGTGGCTCATTTGATGGCAGGCTTGTGTTCCTTTCCAGGCAGCTGACACTAACTAAACTCAGCTTTATTTTAAAAGTGGGTGCAACAGGAGCCATCTATTGAAAACATAGGTTCCATCCCAGTATTGGAGGCATTGGCATCTATAATAAAGGGATAGGTTGGGTGAGAGAAGATGAGGCTACAAAGAAGGGGCTGCTTGGTCCCCTAAAAGCTGCCCAATGAGCCCAGAGCCCAGTCAAAACCCTCCCCTCTTTCTTGATAAGGTTGGTCACCAGGATGTCAAGTTTGGAATAGATATGAACCTCATAATCTGACCACCCTCCAATAATTCTGTCGTTTACTGTCTGGGCTTGCCATGTGAAGATTGTAATTACCTTGCCTGACATCCTCCGCACTCACCAGGAGACAGAATGGACCAGAAGCTTTCGGTGGGGTAAGGGGAATAGATCAAATGTGTAAGAGGGACAAGTTTAAGGGAATAAGGGAACTGTGAGAGAATATCCCTCTTCTCACACACCTCTCTAGAAAGTTACATGACTTAAGAACATGGGAAGATACTTTCTTTCAGGAGGTTTACTGGTTATCCAAATTTTTAAAAGGGGTGTAATTGTCACCACAAAATAGTATTTGCCTCTTGCTCCCCAGGAATGAACAAAAAGTAAAACCCAAATTAAACAAAACAAGAACCCCTACTATTGTTATCTGACGTCAACAGCAATCTCCCCGACTGAGTCTACCCGGCCTAAACTGTGGAGTTGAACTTTACTTGGAACAACGTCTGTGTTCTTGAAAATGTATGTAAATCACATTTCTTCCTTTGCTTATGCATTCATTCAACGTTTATTTAGCTCCTAACATGCACCAGATAATAGTCTAAGCACATGTAATTGTGCTAAGAAAATTGACTAAAAAGGGTTCTTGTCTGGGAGGGAAGGTAGACCAACTTCCTTTTAACGCAAATATTTAAGGATTCTAGTTAAAGTAACCTTAAGTTGACCTCTTTTATAAACCATAGGCTCTCACATTTTATTTGAAAAATCTATATTTTTATATATTTTGCTTAATCATGGGCTACCTCCATTACATTCTTTTACTAAAGTTGAAAATTTGTATGTATGTGTTTGTGTATAGTTAGAATAAAATCTTAAGAGGTAGAAAGGACTTTAAAGGTCTTCTATGCAATCCTATTCAATGAATGATTCTCTTCTACAACTCCCTGAGAGGCATTTGACTTCTGCTTGAATACCTCTCGTGATGAGAATCTCACTATCTAGCAAAGCATTTTGTCATAGTACCACTCTTCTCCTTGAGACAGTCCATGTAATTTACAATTAGAATGAAATTACTAATATGCTGGGTCTTGATCTGAAAAACGAGGAAGAAGAGTGGTAGTTCATGTGGCCTAGAGATGAACAGGGTGTAGTGGAGCTTCAAGAAAGGAAAGAAAGCACTGGGGAGAAAGACATTGAGGGTCACAGACATAGCTCCATGGTGAGGCTGCTAGAGACTGGAGGAGGTTCCCTTGGTCTCAGGAATTCAGTTGGCTGACAGGGATGCCTGTGTGGCTGGAGCAGAATGAGAAGGGGAGCAGGCAGAAGGAGATAACGCCAGAAAAGGAGATCATACAGGACCTTATAAATCTTAGTAAGTGATTTAGATTTTATTCTAAGTTTGGTGGGAAGTACTTGGGTATTTTTAAGCAGGAGAGTGATTTTTTTTTTTTATTAATGTTATGATAGATTACAACCTTGTGAGATTTCAGTTGTACATTTTTGTTAGTCATGTTGTGGGTACGCCACTTCCCCCTCTGTGCCCTCCCCCCACCCCCCCTTTTCCCTGGTAACCACCGATCAGATCTCCTTATCAATATACTAATTTCCACCTATGAGTGGAGTCATATAGAGTTCGTCTTTCTCTGACTGGCTTATTTCGCTTAACATAATACCCTCGAGGTCCATCCACGTTGTTGTGAATGGGCCAATTTTGTCTTTTTTTATGGCTGAGTAGTATTCCATTGTGTATATATACCACATCTTCTTTATCCAATCATCAGTTTCTGGGCATGTAGGCTGGTTCCACGTCTTGGCTATTGTAAATAATGCTGCGATGAACATAGGGGTGCAACGGACTCTTGAGATTTCTGATATCAGGTTCTTAGGATAGATACCCAGTAATGGGATGGCTGGGTCATAGGGTATTTCTATTTTTAACTTTTTGAGAAGTCTCCATACTGTTTTCCATAGTGGCTGTACCAGTTTGCATTCCCACCAACAGTGTATGAGGGTTCCTTTTTCTCCACAACCTCTCCAACATTTGTCACTCTTGGTTTTGGATGTTTTTGCCAATCTAACGGGTGTAAGGTGATATCTTAGTGTAGTTTTGATTTGCATTTCCCTGATGATTAGCGATGATGAACATCTTTTCATGTGTCTATTGGCCATATTCATATCTTCTTTTGAGAAATGTCTGTTCATGTCCTCTGCCCATTTTTTGATCGGGTTGTTTGTTTTTTTGTTGTTAAGCAGTGTGAGTTCTTTGTATATTATGGAGATTAACCCTTTGTCGGATAAGTGGCTTGTAAATATTTTTTCCCAATTAGTGAGCTGTTTTTTTGTTTCAATCCTGTTTTCCCTTGCCTTGAAGAAGCTCTTTAGTCTGATGAAGTCCCATTTGTTTACTCTTTCTATTGTTTCCCTCAACTGAGGAGTTACAGTGTCCGAAAAGATTCTTTTGAAACTGATGTCAAAGAGTGTACTGCCTATATTTTCTTCCAAAAGACTTATTGTCTCAGGCCTAATCTTTAGGTCTTTGATCCATTTTGAGTTTATTTTGGTGTGTGGTGAAAAAGACTGGTCAATTTTCAATCTTTTGCATGTGGCTGTCCAGTTTTCCCAGCACCATTTGTTGAAGAGACTTTCTTTTCTCCATTGTAGGCCCTCTGCTCCTTTGTCGAAGATTAGCTGTCCATAGATGTGTGGTTTTATCTCTGGGCTTTCAATTCTGTTCCATTGATCTGTGGACCTGTTTTTGTACCAGTACCATGCTGTTTTGATCACTGTAGCTTTGTAGTATGTTTTGAAATCGGGGATTGTGATTCCGCCGGCTTTGTTTTTCTTGCTCAGGATTGCTTTAGCAATTCGCGGTCTTTTGTTGCCCTATATGAATTTTAGGATTGTTTGTTCAATTTCTGTGAAGAATGTTCTTGGGATTCTGATTGGGATAGCATTGAATCTGTATATTGCTTTAGGTAGTATGGACATTTTAACTATGTTTATTCTTCCAATCCATGTGCAAGGAATGTCTTTCCATCTCTTTATGTCATCGTCAATTTCTTTCAAGAAAGTCTTGTAGTTTTCATTGTATAGATCCTTCACTTCCTTGGTTAAGTTTATCCCAAGGTATTTTATTCTTTTCGTTGCGATTGTGAATGGGATTGAGTTCTTGAGTTCTTTTTCTGTTAGTTCATTGTTAGTGTATAGAAATGCTACTGATTTATGCACGTTAATTTTATACCCTGCTACTTTGCTGTAGTTGTTGATTATTTCTAATAGTTTTTCTGTGGATTCTTTGGGGTTTTCTATATATAAGATCATGTCGTCTGCAAACAACGAGAGTTTTACTTCTTCGTTACCTATTTGAATTTCTTTTATTTCTTTTTCCTGCCGAATTGCTCTGGCCAGCACCTCCAGTACTATGTTGAATAGGAGTGGTGAAAGTGGGCACCCTTGTCTTGTTCCTGTCCTCAGAGGGATGGCTTTCAGTTTTTGTCCATTGAGTATGATGTTGGCTGTGGGTCTATCATATATGGCCTTTATTATGTTGAGGTACTTTCCTTCTATACCTATTTTACTGAGGGTTTTTATCATAAATGGGTGTTGGATCTTGTCGAATGCTTTCTCTGCATCTATTGAGATGATCATGTGGTTTTTGTTTTTCATTTTGTTGATGTAGTGTATCACGTTGATTGACTTGCGGATGTTGAACCATCCCTGTGTCCCTGGTATAAATCCCACTTGATCATGGTGTATAATCTTTTTGATGTATTGCTGTAATCGGTTTGCCAAAATTTTGTTGAGGATTTTTGCATCTATGTTCATCAGTGATATCGGCCTGTAGTTCTCCTTCTTTGTGTTGTCCTTGTCAGGTTTGGGGATCAGAGTGATGTTGGCTTGATAGAATGTGTTAGGGAGTTCTCCATCTTTCTCAATTTTCTGGAACAGTTTGAGGAGAATAGGTATTAAGTCTTCTTTGAATGTTTGGTAGAATTCTCCAGAGAAGCCGTCTGGTCCTGGACTCTTATTTTTGGGGAGGTTTTTGATTACCGTTTCTATTTCCTTACTTGTGATTGGCCTATTCAGATTCTCCATTTCTTCTTGATTCAGTTTGGGGAGATTGTAGGAGTCTAGGAATTTGTCCATTTCTTCCAGGTTGTTCAATTTGTTGGCATATAGTTTTTCATAGTATTCTCTTATGATCTCTTGTATTTCATTGGTATCTGTTGTGATTTCTCCCCTGTCATTCCTAATTTTATTAATTTGCAATTTCTCTCTTCTTTTCTTGGTGAGTCTGGCTAGGGGTTTGTCAATTTTGTTAATTCTTTTGAAGAACCAACTCTTTGTTTCATTGATCCTTTCTATTGTCTTTTTTGTTTCAATATCGTTTATTTCTGCTCTTATTTTTATTATTTCCCTCCTTCTACTGACTCTGGGCTTTGTTTGTTCTTCTTTTTCTAGTTCTGTTAGGCGTCATTTGAGGTTGCTTATGTGAGCTTTTTCTTGTTTAGTGAGGTGAGCCTGTATTGCGATGAATTTCCCTCTTAGGACTGCTTTTGCTGCATCCCAAATGATTTGGTATGTCGTGTTCTCATTTTCATTAGTCTCCAGATAAAATTTGATTTCTTCTTTAATTTCTTCAATGATCCATTGTTGAGAAGCGTGTTGTTTAGTCTCCACATTTTTGCACCTTTCTCTGCTTTTTTCTTGTAGTTGATTTCTAGTTTAATAGCATTATGATCAGAAAAGATGCTTGATATTATTTCAACTCTCTTGTATTTATTGATGTTTGCTTTGGTTCCCAAAATATG
Source organism: Equus przewalskii (assembly GCF_037783145.1). NCBI lineage: Eukaryota > Metazoa > Chordata > Mammalia > Perissodactyla > Equidae > Equus > Equus przewalskii. The sequence goes on along the minus strand of NC_091863.1, from coordinate 41,414,362 downwards.
GTCAATCCTTGAGAATGTTCCATGTGCACTTGAGAAGAATGTGTATCCTGCTGTTTTTGGATGAAGTGTTCTATATATATCTATTAAGTCCATCTGGTCTAATTTTTCATTTAATTCTATTATTTCCTTGTTGATTTTCTGTCTGGATGTTCTGTCCATTGGTGTTAATGGTGTGTTGAGGTCCCCTACTATTATTGTATTGTTGTTGATGTCTTCTTTTAGTTCTGTTAAGAGTTGCTTTACAAATTTTGGTGCTCCTGTGTTGGGTGCATATATATTTATAAGTGTTATGTCTTCTTGGTGGAGAGTCTCTTTTATCATTATATACTGTCCCTCTTTATCTTTCTTTATCTGTTTTGCTTTGAAATCTACCTTGTCTGATATTAGTATAGCGACACCTGCTTTCTTTTGTTCATTATTAGCTTGGAGTATTGTTCTCCATCCCTTCACTCTGAGTCTGTGTTTGTCTTTGGGGCTGAGGTGTGTTTCCTGGAGGCAGCATATTGTTGGATCTTGTTCTTTGATCCATCCTGCCACTCTGTGTCTTTTGATTGGGGAGTTCAATCCATTTACATTTAGAGTGATTATTGAGATGTGGGGGCCTACCACTACCATTTTGTGTCTTGTTTTCCGGTTTTATTCAGTTTCCTTTGTTTCTCGTCCCATGGTTTAATCTGTTCTGATGTAGAGCTGCTACTCTCTGTTGTTGTCCTTCTACTTATCTCCTCTGCTCTTGGTTTTGTAGCCCCTTTCCTTTTTTGGATTTTTCAGGAATGAGGGTTTTCCTGAGGATTTCCTGAAGAGGAGGTTTTGTGGCAATGAACTCCCTTAATTTTTGTTTATCTGGGAAAGTTTTTATTTCTCCATCGTATTTGAAGGATATTTTCACTGGGTAGAGAATTCTCGGCTGTAGATTTTTGTCCTTCAGATTTTTGAATATATCATTCCACTCTCTTCTAGCCTGTAAAGTTTCTGCTGAGAAATCTGCTGATAGCCTGATGGGGGTTCCTTTGTAGGTTAGTTTCTTTTGCCTGGCTGTCCTTAGTATTTTCTCCTTATCGTTGACTTTTGCTAGCTTCACTACTATATGCCATGGAGTTGGTCTTCTTGCATTGATAAAGTTTGGAGATCTATTGGCTTTTGTCACCTGAAGATCTATCTCCCTCACCAGATTTGGGAAGTTCTCAGCCATTATTTCTTTGAATAGGCTTTCTGCCCCTTTCTCCTTCTCTTCTCCCTCTGGTATACCTATAATCCTTACGTTGCATCTCCTAATTGTGTCTGATAATTCTCGGAGAGTTTCTTCATTTCTTTTTAGTCTTGCTTCTCTCTCCTCCTCTGCCTGCAGCAATTCTATATTGCCATCTTCCAAATTGCTAATTCTTTCCTCCATATTATCGGCCCTACTGTTCAGAGCATCTAGATTTTTCTTAATCTCCTCTATTGTGTTCTTCATTTCCAATATTTCTGTTTGGTTCTTCTTTATCGTATCAAACTCTTTTGTGACATAGCTTCTGAACTCGTTGAGTTGTCGGTCAGAATTCTCTCTTAACTCATTGAGAATTTTAATGATGGCTGTTTTGAAGTCATCATCATTTAGGTTATATATCTCATTTTCTTTGGGATTGTTTTCTGTGTATTTGTTACTTTCTTTCTGTTCTGGAGATTTAATGTATTTTTTCATATTGCTTGATGTTGTTGATTTGTGCCTCCGCATGGAGATAGAGTTTAGTTGCTCCTTTCACTTGTTTCAGCTGCTGCGGTAGGGGAGCAGCTGTTTATACTGCACCAACCAGGAACTCTGTCCGTAGTTGCTAACTGGGCCTGGGCCCCTCCTCGTAGCCACAGTGGCCCTTTGGATTCCCTCCTCTGCCGTGGGGGCCATCACAGGGGGGCTTCAGGCTGCTGGTGCCTACTGTTGCAGCCCACCTAGATGTGCTCTCTCCTTGGGGTCTGCAACGGTGTTATGGGCTTTTCCAGCGGCCAGGGTTGGGATCACTTATATTTGTCTCTCCGTTGCTGTCGGCACCCACAAAATCTCACTTGTCCTCTATGGGTCGCAGGAGAGCTATTGGCATCTTCTACAGTCTGTGGTTAGTTCACCTAGCTATGCTGCTTTTGCCCTGGGGTCTTCCAGCCTTATGGCTGGCGGCTGGGTGCCTTCTACTGGTGCTGAGCAGAGGCTTTCCCTAAGGCTGCTTTGAGCCTGTAGGGTTTCCCCCTAGGCTATGAAGCTGGGTCTCTGGAACTCCCCCCAGCCCCAGTCCTCTCTGAGATCTCCAGCAATCCCTAGTCCCATGGGGCGGGCAACGGCAGCTGGGGGTCGCCCCGCCCTCTGGGATTCTCTCTGGGCCTCTCCCAGAGCCGTGAATGCTGTGTGTGTCCCCTCTGCTAATGGCAGATAGAGAGTTTTTGTCTGCTGCCCGGGCGGAACTCCAGCGCTTCCCCTCCGGGTCGCAGAGCCGGCCTTTGAAACTTCCCCCAGCCCCGGTCCTCTCCGAGATCTCCGGCAATCCCTACTCCCTCAGGGCGGGCAACGGCAGCTGGGAGCCCTCTGTACCCTCAGCAACTCTCTCTGGGACCCTCCGGGTGCCGCGAACACCAGGCGGGGTCTCCCCGCCAATGGCGGGGAGAGACTTTCCCTGTGGGCTCAGGTGTGCAACTCCAAAGTTTCCCTCTGCGTTTAGGAGTAATTGCAGGGGGTTTAGGTAGGGTTCTGGTCACCTGTTTCCACCGTCGCTCCTCTGTTGTGTGCTCGCTCCTGCCCTAGATGTGTGTAGATCCTCTGGGGGCGTCCCTTGGAAGAAAGCCGCTTGCGGGTACTAGGCTGCTCGTCGGGGTCGGAGAGTTTTCACCTATTTCCACATCCTCCCGGAGGAAAGTCCATCCGCCTTCCGATGTATAGTCGCGTGGGTATCTCAGAAGTCCTGAGATGCTGTCTGGATATCCTTTGTCAAGCGATAAGTGTCCAAATAATTGTAGACTCGAAGGGGGAGAGACAAAGAGGACTACTCACGGCGCCATCTTGGATCCCATCAACCAGGAGAGTGATTTTTTTTTGCACTTTTTTTTGTTTAACATTACATCCCCATGACTTGTTTATTTTATAATTGGAAGTTTGTACCTTTTGATCTCTTTTTTGCTTCTAGACTATCACAATTATATCTAGTCAATTTTCCCAGCATTTCTCCCTACCCTGTCATTTTATCCCTCACTCCAGAAAACCTGAACTACTCATAGTCCCCTGACTACACCAGGTGAAAGAAGCATATCATGTTTTCTTACACTTATGTGCACATCCACTTCCTTGTTTCTACAAGTCTTTCCTCCCTGCCCTTGTCCGCCTGGCAAAATGCTCTCTTCGCTACTAGGCCTGGCTCAACCATCAGCTCCTCTGGAAAGTCTTCTTTTACTTTCTCAAGCTAATCTGAATGCTTCATAAGTGTCTCCATTGTTTTAGCTTTACAATTAGTAATTTATGTGACATCTTTGACGTTCATGGCAGTATCTGCTTCATCTCTGAATCTCCAGCATCCAGCACTGTGTCTGGATTAATTAATCGATTAACAAATTGTTGAACTCTTCTAAAACAAAAAATAATATCTTAGGGGCAGCTATCTTCCAAAATGTAACTAGTTTATATTCAATGATACCATATAATATATTTTTTCCTTTTTCCTGGGTATATTTTGCAACTATTTCATCCTGGTGGTATCGGATGGAAATAGCATAGCTCAAATTAGTTGTCCTCTGAAAGCAATATGGAGTCTTTTCTAGAGCTATAATAGATGACCAGTAACACCTAAAAAAAGTCAAAGGTCAAAATCATCTGTGGCATCCTTTTAAGTGTAGAATTTGGGGGCCCTGTTTATATAGCTATAAAATGTAGAAATTACAGGAGCAACTGAAGGAAGCTACCAGAGTAAGGAACTGGAGACCAACAGCAATGATCACGATGAGCAGTTGGTAGGAAACCTAGTGAGAGAGATCATGACCTCTGGAGCCTCACTACCTAGGTTTGAATCCTGTTCCCTCACTTACAAGAAATTACCTCACCCTTCTGTATCTCAGTTTCCTGGACTCCAAAAGAGGAATGATAATAACACCTACTTCGCCGGATTTTAATAAGGCTTAAATTAAGTAATTCACCTAAGTGCAATCCAGACTATGGCTGGAGGGCACATACAGTGTTGTAGGGCAGCCCAGAGGAGGGAAGTGCTGACTGCTGGGTTGGTTGAGAAGGCTTCTTGGAGAGGAAATATCTAAGTTGAGGCTTGAAAGATTGATAGAAAAATTTCCAGGGGAGGAATCATTCATTTCAAGATAAACTAACCCAAAACTTTGACATTTTTTTCTTTGTCTCCAAGGGCGAAAAAAAGCCCACATTAAAGATGCCTTCTCCTGAATGTTGTGTTTATCAAATCCCTGGGTTCTATTTTGCGCATCAGAGGGATGGCCACCAGGTGGCAGCACAAAGTTGTAAAATTGTGTATCCCAGAGACTGCATCCCTTTGCGTACTGTTCTCTCATAAACCCGGATGTTCTTCATCGACGTACAGCACAGGCCAGACTCACCTCTCTAGAATATTCACAAATTCCTGCTCTCCAAGATTAGGCAAGGTGTAGCTACACCCAGATAAGGTCTGCAGAGGCCTGCGATGGAACTCAAGACACTGACATCTACTCGGAAGGTCCCTGGGCTAGGAGACCCCACAGAGCCTACTGGGTATAAGTGGAAGCTTGAAGCAGGATGAGAAATTAGTCGTACCTGTCAGTCAAGGTCTTTCAGGTATTGGGAGTAGTAGGTAAACATGTAGAAAATGGCATCCCAGGGCAGCACTGCAGCAGGAGTACTCACTAAGGATGTCTGGTCGACAGAGCAAGCAGCAGTGATTTTACCAGTCCCCTAAAGTCATAGGATCACAGGATGTGACATCTAGACAGAGCCTCATATATGAGAGTCCAGTCCTTCTGTAGTGGATGCTGTAATGCACTGTCTAAATCCCCCTTCAGGACTAAAGGATTTATGCCTCTAGCTGCTAAAAGCAGTGCCTGAAGATAGCTTTTTGGGAAATACCATTCACTGAAGAGAGCTTCCTTGCCCAAAGCTGCATTCCCAAGGCTGCATGTATTCAATGACTATTTTATATGGAGGTAAAAAACCCTAACCCCTGGCTCCAATTCAGGAGGATCATCCCAATTCCAGAGTTGCCTGTTGGGTTATCTGGAGCCTTTGTTGAGGTTGTATCATAGTTCAGTGCTGCCCTCTGCCCAATCCTGCTTCTTTCTTTCTCCCCACTGCTGTTGATTCTGAGAGCATCCTCAATAAACTTCCTGCACATTAAGCTCTGACTCAGAGTCAGCTCTCCTGGGGAATCCACTCTCACTTTTGTTATACTTGTGGGGAAACTGAGGCAATTTTGAGGGTCATATTTGGAGAGAGAAGTGATCAATTTCAGTGATCAAAGACCTCAATTCTAAGGAGAATAGTACTCAAGGACGTGCTGAACATCAAGTGAGGAAGTCCTCAAGAGCAAGAGTTTGTCTGTCTTCTTTCCCACTATATGCTAGTGCCTCCACATAGTGGGCATTCAATATATATGTGTTGAAAGATTGAATGAATAAACCTTGGTCCTTAGATTGCAGATATCAGTAGAGTTCCTTTAGACTCCTTCAGTAGGAAGCTATTGAGACCAAGTTATACTTCTTGATTTCTCTGGCTAGGTGTTTTCTTCTTGAAATCCCATAGCTATCCTCAAAGGAAACATTCCTCTTAATCCGCATTGAGAAATGTCAGGAAGCTTTGGAGCAGCATGACCAATCTTATGTCAGTCTTTGGGCCCATAGACTATATTGACTTCATAAGACTATCAAACTGAGTATAGATGGTCAAACCATCTTCATGCACCCATGCTGGAAAAACAAAAATATTAAGACAGACCATGTCTGTATTATTGAGGCCCTGGATAAAACCAAGAGAAATTAGTTCTAATTATAACCTAGTTAGTACAGAGATCATTCCTCTGACATTAACTGAGACTGAACTTGCCAAGCCACGTGTAACACTGCCAATTTTTTTTTATTCTGATACAGCTAGGAAAGAGAATAGCCTAGTAAAAACAAAGTGGTATATCCCATGGCAGATTGATTAAGAGCACTGTTTCTGCAATCAGTGGTGCTTTTGTTCAAATCTCAGTACTGCTACTTTAGTGGCAACATGACCCTGGGCAAGTTACTAAGTCTCTCTTTACCTCAGTTTCCACATCTATAAAACAGGAATGAAAATAATATTTCCTTGAAAGTTTTGCTGAGAGTTAAATGAGTAAATATATATTACATGCTTAGAACAGTGCCCAGTATATAGTAACCATTTTATAAGGCTTAGCTATTATTTACATGTAGGGTCCCATCTTGTCACATTTCTAAAGAGAATCTAGGTAGTGGATTATTTATTCCAGGGAGCCTATGGAGTCGTGGATGTCCTTTGCTTTTGGATTATCTGGCTCTGTGGCTACTGTTTGTACAGCTGCATAATTTGAGAAGCTGAGGTTCTGCTTGGAAAATGAAGCAGATGCCATATTTTAGCCCCAGTCAAGTCACTGGTAAGCTGTGTTTTTTATTATGGCTCTGGAAGATATAGGATGTTTCTACTTACAAGCAATTACCTCCATTCTACAAACACCACTGGAGAGATTTCCAACCCTGGACCCAGTCAACTTCTTCTTAGCTCTTGGAGGAAGAGGTGGGGTGAGGGCAGAAGCTTTGGGAATTCCACACAAACTGAATTCCTCCCTCAAGTCCTCTTGGATGTAAGGGGATGTAGAGGATCAAGAAAATGTACTAATGGTATAATTATGGATCCTCTGTAAGGTGTACTTCCACAGAATCTTATAGGGATAGTTCAACGCCACTTGCCTGCTAGTTATGATGAAATCTGGTTTCTTGTACTTCCCAAGTTTTCTACAATGATTATCTGATAATTAAGAAAAATGGGGTATTCCATTGAGCATCTCTCCTCGGGTAGAAATATCCATCTAATTCCTTCCCCTGTTACCTTGGGATAGGAATTAGGGCTTATGGAATTATGGGATTCTTCAATTGACATATTTCAGGGTCAGGGGTTTGGTGTTGGAGGGAGAAATGCTTCCTACTGAAAGGTTCTGGAAATCAAAGGAAAAAGGTAACTGACCATCCCTCCCTTGGCTAAGGACATAAAGGGTGCTTCCTTCTGGACATCCACATAAGTGGAGTCTTATAAGTAGACAAATATTGTCTATGAGTTTGTTTTGCAAATATAAAGATGATTTAAAGAAAATAAGATAATGGCAAAATAAAAGTTAATAAATGTGATTTAAGAAACCAGACTAAAGAAAGAAAAAGAAATTATGAGTAAGTAAATATTAGCTAAGGAGCACATTCCAAAAATAATGAGGCAAATGTGAATAAACAAATTCACATAATAGTGTAAAGCAAAAGCAGATCAACTAGTAAAACAAAATACTTTTATCTGCAGTTGAAGAACATGCAGATAACCACCAGATACCCTTGGGCTCACCCAGAAGGTCTCTAGGGAATTTTCATGCCTAGATAGAGACAACCCTATTGACCACCGCCTCCACCAAGGGTTTCTGGCCCTAGACAGCTGACATCTTTCTACCTGAATGCAAAGTGCAATATCTTATTTCTAAAGTGCCAATGAGCTTGGTTCCCCTTCAGGATTCCAAAGTTAAAATAGGGTATTGCAGCAAAAGAGAAAAACCCACTTACAGACTGTTTTGAGCCCTGCAGCTGGCAGCAAGTGCTTGATAACCTGTTGGGGAGGAAAGAGAAAGCCAAGTTGCTTTGTTAGACTATTCAACTTATTTAAATTTTTCTTAAAATTTTTAAGGAGCTACATTTAGATATTAGGATTGAGGTGGAGGATGTTTCATATGGCAAGACCTAGAACTTCTACCCCAAACACTGAATTTACAAAGAGGTAAAACCTCTTTTCTCAAAAGGGAGAGAACAATGTCAGGCATAACAAGTATAGTGGGGCATGAGACAACCTCTCCATTTCCAAGCAGAAAATCATACTCAACATGCTAACAGAAAGAGAAAAGAAAAGGGAAGAAGTAACTGCCTACAATCTATGAGCTCCTACTGTTTGCCAGAAACTATGCTAGGCTTCTTACATATGTTATCATCCACCAGGTGAAGTGTGTATTATTTTCATCCTCATTTTACAGACAAAGAATCTGAGGCTCAGAAAAGTGAAGTTACTTGCTCTTGCTTACCCAGCTAGTAGGACATAACTAGAATTTGAAGCAATGTCTGATTTCAACAACTATGTATTTTCTATTACACCAAAGCAGTCCCATTATCTTTAAGGATGAAGAGTGAAAGTCCATTGTGATTGTTGCATAAGCTCTTGATAGGGCAGTAAAATGTTGTTTATTTGTACTGACATTGTCATTACACTGCCTGATTTGAATCACTGCTTTGCCTTTTCCTAGCTGGATGACCATGGGAAAGTTACCTTATCTCATTGCACCTTACTTTTCTCATCTGTCAAATGCTTTCTAAGACTTTTGATGATTAAGAGGTATAACATCTACAAGCATATGATTATTCATGCTTGTTATTGTTACTATCATCGCGCAAGGCCACTGAGATCAGTGAAACCAGGGTTACCTGGTTCTGCCATTTACTAGTTCTGTGATTATGAGTATGTCTCTTAACCTTTTTGTTCCTCAGTTTATTCATCTGTAAAATGGAGAGAATAATAGTACCTACCTCTTAGGGGAGTTTCTGAGGATCAAATGAGTTCTTACACAGAAAATTCTTATAATGGTGCCTGGCACACAGTAAGCACTCAATATTGTAAGAATTATTTTTATTTAAGGGGAGGATTCATTGACTGCTTAAACTAACAAGGACTTTGGAGATGATCCAGATGGCTGAATCATTAGAAAGTTTAATTAGGAAATAAACATTGTAAACATCTCCAAGTAATCATTTGGGGATAGGGACCCTTCCTCCTACTAACTATGTAGGTGACTTGTCTCTTCCCAGCCTGAAGTGTATCCCTAGTTTGTAGTACACTTGGGAGAATCTCTTTGTATGCCAGATATGTGAGCTCTTCCTGTGCTCAATTTTTCCGTAGGTAGGTAAATGAGACACTCAGTGCTGCTCTCTGGGGCAATAACATAATTATTCAGTGACTTCCTGACAGATGATCCGGAAATATTCAGCTAAGCAAGAGCAACAAAATGGACTTAATAAAAGTAAATCATGGGGAGAGCCAGGCAAGATGGTGATGTAAGGAGTGATGTCAGCGTCATGGCAGAGTGAACTTGCCCAGGACTCTCTCTCCTCCAACATAGAACAAAAATGAGCAACTATATTCCAATGGATAATACCCTAATAGCACAAAAATCCTCAGAGAGTCATGGCAGCCACACGATGGATGGTGGAGAGGCTGGAACTGCCTTCGGAGGAGCTGGAACCAGGTAAGAGAGAATTTCACTCCCTCCCCAAAATACTGCAGTCACTGCCGGGGAAAGCTCCATGAGGGAAGGAGTGGAAGAGGGGTCACACATCCATGGGATCACCTAGGACTCCCTAGGGTCCTTTCAGCCTAGAGGGAAACCCTCTAATGGGCCAAAAGCTTTCATGCAAGTGACCTCATCAAGCCAAGACCCCAGGAGAACAAATAGAGGGGGCTGATTGGGAAACATGGGACTACTTGCAGGATAAAGCACCCCAACCCTGACCCATGCTATGCTATCTTGGCTGAAGGTGGAGGGCTCAGAAGATGTGGCTCTCAACCCAAATCCAGTGGCAATAGGCTGTAACTGCAAGCTAATAATATCACAATGGGAAAGTCACGTCCTTCCAATATCAGGCACTTCATCAAATCTCCATACCAGAGAGAAAATGATAAACACCCAGAACTCAGACCTGAGGATGCAGAAATAAGTAAACTAAATGATGAATTCAAAATACCTATCATCAAAAAACTCATTGAGGTAAAAGAGAATATGGAGAAACACTTCAATGAGTTAAGGAGCTACTTCACAAAAGAAATTGAAACTATAAAGAAGAATCAATCAGAAATATTAGAGATGAAAGACACAATGGAAGAGATAAAACAAAATGTGGATTCCCTGGATGCTCGGGTGGACACCAAAGAGGAGCGAATCAGCATAATCGAAGATAGACATGTTGAAATGCTCCAGACAGAGGATGAGAGAGAACTAAGACTAAAAAGAAATGAAGAAAGTCTCTGAGAAATATCTGAATCAATGAGGAAATGCAACATAAGAATTATAGGTATTCAAGAAGGTGAGGAGAAGGAGAATGGAGCAGAAAGCGTGTTCAAAGAAATAATAGCAGAGAACATTCCAAATCTAGGGAGTGAAAGGAAAATATGTGTGGAGCAAGCTTCCAGATCTCCTAGATTTGTCAATGTAAAAAGACCTACTGCAAGGCGTATAATAGTAAAACAGACAAGAATGAATGACAAAGAAAGAATACTCAGGGCAGCAAGACAGAAGAAAATGACCTACAAAGGAAATCCTATCAGGCTTTCAGCAGATTTCTCTGCAGAAACATTACAAGCTAGGAGAGACCGGAATGAAATATTCAAAACTTTAAAAGATGAAAATCTTCAGCCTAGAATACTCTATCCAGCAAAATTATCCTTCAGATATGAGGGAGAAATTCAATCTTTCCCAGACAAAGAAAATCTAAGGGACTTTGTAGTTATGAGACCCATGCTACAAGAAATCCTCCAGAAGGCTCTCATACCTGAAAAAAGAAAAAAAAAGGGAGACAGGGATCACAAAACACAGAGTAAGGAGATAAATAGGCAGACAGAATCAGAATAGGATAGCAAATATTCAACTATAGCATTAGGCTAAAGGGAAGGAAAACACCAAAAACAAAGACAATCTTGTCACATTAACCACAAACTCACAACACCAGTTGGAATAAGATACGAGAACAATAACTTAGGAGGGGTGGAGGAAAGGGAATGAATCAGTTTAGAGTAAGGAAATAAGAGGGCATCAGAAAATGGACAATGATATACATGAAATTCTGAATACAAACTTCAGGGTAGCCACTAAACTAAAAAGCAGAACAGAGACACAAAAAATAAATAAGGAAAAAACAAAGAAACACATCAAAACAATCTGCATAATTCAATGGGTAGACCAAAACACACAGGATGAGAAGCAAAGGAAATGCAGCAAAACTGGAAAACAACTGATATAATGACAGCATTAAGCCCTCATACATCAATAATCACCCTCAATGTAAATGGATCGAACTCTCCATAAAAAGACACAAATGGCGAGATGGATTAAAGAAAAAGATCCAACAATTTGCTGCCTCCAGGAAACACATCTCAGCTCCAATGACAAATACAAGATCAGAGTGAAGGGGTGGAAGATGATACTCCAAGCTAATGGCAAACAAAAGAAAGCAGGTGTCACAATACTTATATCTGACAAAGTAGACTTAAAAATAAGACAGGTAAAGAGAAACAAAGAGGGGCAGTATATAATGATCAAAGGGATATTCCATCAAGAAGAAATAATGCTTATAAATATCTATGCACCCAACACAAGAACACCAAACTTCATAAAGCAACAATAAACAAACCCAAAAGAAGATATTAAAAAATAACACAATAATAGTAGGGGACCTCAACACCCCACTCACATCAATGGACAGATCATCCAGACAGAAAATCAACAAGGAAACAGTGGAATTAAATGAAAAGCTAAACCAGTTGGACTTAATAGACATACATAGAACACTCCATCCAAAAACAGCAGAATACACATTCTTCTCAAGTGCACATGGAACATTCTCAAGTATAGAGCATATGTTGGGAAACAAGGCAAGCCTCTATAAATTAAAAAAAATAGAAATAATAGCAAGCCTCTTGTCTGATCATAATGCCATAAAGCTGGAAATTAATTACAAGAAAAAGCTGAGAAAGGGATAAAGACGTGGAGACTAAACAATATGCGATTGAACAAGCAATTAATCATTGAAGAAATAAAGCAGAAATCAGAAAATATCTGGTGAAAAATGAAAATGATAACATGCCATATCAACTCATATGTGATGCAGCAAAAGCTGTATTAAGAGGGAAACTCATCGCAATACAGGCACACCTTAAAAAACCAGAAAATTCCCAAATACGCAATCTCAAATGACACATAACTGAATTATAAAAGAAGAACAAAGCCCAATGTCAGCAGAAGAAGAGAAATAATGAAAATCAGAGCAAAAATAAATGGTATCGAATAAAAAAAAAAGTCAGTAGAAAAGATCAATGAAACAAAGAGCTAGTTCTTTGAGAAGATAAAGAAAATTGACTAACCCCTAGCCAGACTGACAAATAAAAAAGAGACAAAGCTCAAATAAACAAAATCAGAAATGAAAGAGGAGTAATAACACAGACTCCACAGAAATACAATGGATTATAAGAGAATACTGTGAAAAACTATATGCCAACAAAATGAATAACCTAGAGGAAATGGATAAATTCTTAGATTCTTACAACCTCCCAAAGCTGAGTCAAGAAGAAACAGACATTCTGAATAGACCAATCACAAGGAAAGAGATTGAAACAGCAATCAACATTTTACCACAGAATAAAAGCCCAGAACCAGATGGCTTTCCTGGGGAATTCTACCAAACTTTCAGAGAGGATTTAATACCTATCCTTTTCAAGCTATTCCAAAAAATTAGGGAGGATGGGATACTTCCTAACACATTTTACGAGGCCAGCATCACTCTGATACCAAAGCCTGACAAGGACAGCATGAAAAGGGAAAACTACAAGCCAATATTGCTGATGAACACAGATGCAAAAATCCTCAACAAAATTTTGGCACCCAGAATTCAGCAATACATCAAAAGGATCATACATCACGATTGAGTGGTATTCATACCAGGGACACAAGGATGGTTCAACATCCACAAATCAATCAATGTGATACACCACATCAAGAAATTGAGGAATAAAAACCACATGATCATCTCAATAGATGCAGAGAAATCATTTGACAAGATCCAACAGCCATTTGTGATAAAAACCCTTAACAAAATGGGGATAGAAGAAATTACCTTAACATAATACAGGCCATATATGACAAACTCACAGCCAAGATCATACTCAATGGGCAAAAACAGAGCACCATCTCCATGAGAGCAGGAACAAGACAAGGATGCCCACTATCACCACTCTTATTCAACATAGTACTGGAGGTTTTGGCCAGAGCAATTAGGCAAGAGAAAAGAATAAAAGGAATCCAAATAGGGAGTGAAGAAGTGAAACTTCCACTGTTTGCAGATGACATGATCTCATATATAGAACATCAAAAAGAATCCATTGGAAAACGAATAGAAATAATTAAGAAATAATAACTTAAGTAAAGTTGTAGGGTACAGTGTCAACTTACAAAAATCAGTTGCTTTTGTATACTCCAATAACAAACACAGAAAGAGAACTCAAGAATGTAATTCCATTTGGAATCACAACTAAAAATATTAAGTACTTAGGAATAAATTTAACCAAGCACATGAAGGACTTATACTATGAAAAATATGACATTACTGAGAGAAATTAATAATGACTTAAATAGATGGAAAGAGATTCCTTGCTCATGGATTGGAAGAATAAACATAGATAAAATGTCAATACTACTCAAAGCAATCTACAAATTCAGTGCAATCCCTATCAGAATCCCAATGATATTCTTCACAGAAATAGAGTCAAGAATACGAAAATTCATATGGGGCAACCAAAGACCCCGAATTGCTAAGGCAATCCTGAGAAAAGAGAACAAAGCTGGAGGCAACACAATCCCTGACTTCAAAATGTACTACAAAGTCATAGTGACCAAAATGGCATGGTACTGTTACAAAAAGAGGCACACAGATGAATGGAATAGAACTGAAAGCCCAGAAATAAAACCACACGTCTATGGACAGCTAATCTTTGACAAAGTTGCCAAGAACATACAATGGAGAAAAGATAGTCTCTTCAATAAATGGTGTTGGGAAAACTGGACAGCCACGTGAAAAAGAATGAGGATAGACCACTATCTCACATCATACACAAAAATAAACTCAAAATGGATTGAAGACTTGAAGATACATCCTGAAACTATAAAACTCCTTGAAGATAGTATTGGTAGTACACTCTTTGACATGGAACTAAAAAGGATCTTTTCAAATACCATGTCCTCTCAGACAAGGGAAACAAAAGAAAAAATAAACAAGTGGGAATTCATCAGACTAAAGACCTTCTGCAATACAAAAGGAACTAGGATGAAAGCAAAGAGACAACTCATCAATTGGAAGAAAATATTTGCAAATCATGTATCTGACAAGGGGTTAATCTCCATAATGTATAAGGAACTCACACAACTGAACAACAAGAAAGCAAACAACCCAATGAAAAAAAGTGGGCAGAGGAGATGAACAGACATTTTTCCAAAGAAGATATACAGATGGCCAATAAACACATGAAAAGATGTTCCACATCACTGATCATCAGGGAAATGCAAATCAAAACTACACGAAGATACCACCTTACAGCTGTTAAAATGGCTATAATCACTAAGACTAAAAATAACAAATGTTGGAGAGGATGTGGAGAGAAGGGAACCCTCACACACTGCTGGTGGGAATGCAAACTAGTGCAGCCACTATGGAAGACAGTGTGGAGATTCCTCAAAAAACTAAAAGTAGAACTACTATACGACCCAGCTATCCCACTACTGGGTATCTACCCAAAGAATTTGAAAGCAACAAGCCAAAGTAACATATGCACCCCTATGTTTGTTGTAGCATTATTCACAATAGCCAAGACATGGAAGCAACCCAAGTGCCCTGCGATCAATGATTGGATAAAGAAGATGTGGTATACATATACAATGGAATACTATTCAGCCAGGAAAAAGACAAATACATCCCATTTACAATAACATGGAAGGACTTAGAGGGAATTATTCTAAGAGAAATAAGCCAGTCTGAGAAAGATAAACACCAGATGATTTCACTCATATGTGGCAAATAAACAAGTACTGGGACAAAGAAAACTGTCCAGCGGTTGCCAAGGGGAGGGGGGTTAGTGGGGACACAGGGGGTGAAGGGGAGCATTTATGTGGTGACAGTCAAGAAATAATGTACACCTGAAATCTCACATTGATGTAAACTATTATGAACTCAATTATAAAAAAGGGGGGAAAAAAGATGGTGGTGTAGGTGGACTCTGAACTCCCATCCTCCCATGAACACAACCAATTTATAACTATTTGGGGAACAATTATCCCTGAGAGAGAACTGAAAACCAGATAAAAAGAACCATCACAAGAAGGGACAGTCCTGACTGAGGGGGAAGAGCCAGTAAATGCTGTATGGAGAGAAAAACGCCACCTTTGTGAGCTGCAGAGCTTCATGATTGGCCAGCTGGGGGCAATCCTAAGGTATGCAGCTTTCCCTGGGGGTGTGGGGGACCTGAGCAGGGGAGAGTTGCTGCTATAAGCATCCTCGGACTCAGCACAACTGAGGCAATTGTCATGATATCTGGCTTTGCTGGCTAATAACTACAATGGGGCATACCCCTAGAAAACCTATTGGACATAAGCGGGAAAAAGCCAGGTCTTAAAGGGCCCATGCACAAATTCACCCATTTTGGAAAGCAACCTAAAATCACCAGAAACAAAGGTGCGCAGTCCTTTGGTGAAAAGAAACTCTCCTGACAGGCTCTGGGTTCATGTCAGTGAGAGGTGAAACCTCTCCAGGGACTGAGACATTGGCAGCAGCAATTGTTGTGACCTAGTACAGGGGTGCTGACACAGACACTGGCAGATGCCATTGGAGTTCTTCCCCTGGCCTCTTAGCCCAGGGTCTGCCCCACGCACTAGAGTGCTAATTTAATCCAGATGAGCCAGAACAGGCAGCCCACCCTAGGGACTGGCCACACCCAATAGCAAGCCCTTGGGCAACTTTTCAGCCTGCATAGACTGGGTGCCTGGATCCTCTGCAGGCAAGCAAATGAGTACACTTTTGTGGGGCAGCACACGTGTGAGTAGTGGGTGGAGAGTGTGGGGCATTGGTGGAGAGAGAGTATGGGTGTCTCTGCAGTGGGGTGACTGAGTGTGCTCTAGGGTGTCAGTAAGCATGTATGAGACAGGACTGTGTTGATTGTGGGTGTGGACCTGTGGGCCATGGGGCATATCAGCTGCAGGAGACCTGTGTTTCTCAAACAGCCACATAGGGAACTGGACCCATCCTCCAAAGCCTGAGACAATTAGGTACTCCCATGGAGTACTCATTGCAATCCTGAGAGAGCAAACAACAGCCTTACAGGCCAGAGGTCTACAGCAATTGTAAGCCCCTCAGGCTAGCAACCAGTCACACCAGGGGCCAAATCACTTAATGAAGAACTGCAACAGTAATGTACTATTAGACCTTGCAGCCAGCTGTGCTGGGGCTCCCCAAACCTGATAAACTGAGTGAACAGTCCATAGCAGCCACACACAGCTAAGCACTACACCCAGCTGCTCAGGGGAACATCCTACAGACCCTGGGTACCTGCAACAAGAGCAACCCCACAACAACAGAAGGACACATGTAGTCCACACAGGGGTCACTCCTGGAATATTTGGAACTGGTGATGAGAGGGAAGCACACTGTTGGGCCTCAAAAAATGTCTCCGACATAAGTCCACTTCTCCAAGATCAGGAGACATAGCTGACCCATCTAATACATAGATATAAGCACAAAGAAAGAGGCAAAATGAGGAGGCAAAGGAATATGTTCCAAGCAAGGGAACAGGACAAAACTCCAGAAAAAGAGGTAAATGAAACAGAAATCAACAATCTACCTGACAAAGAGCTGAAGCAAAAAGTCATAAGGATGCTCACTGATCTTGGAGAAGAATGGAAGAATACAGTGAGAAGGTCAACAAAGAATTGGAAAATATAAAATGAACCAATCAGAAATGAAGAATACAATACTGGAAATGAAAAATTCACTAGAGGGTCTCAATAGCAGAGTAGGTTATACAGAAGAACAGATCAGTGAACTGGATGAAAGACTAGAGGAAATAGCCCAAGCTGAACAGATAAAAGTAAAAAGAATTTAAAAAAATGAGGACAGTCTAAGGGAACTCTGGGACATCAAGCACACTGACATTCATATTATAGATGTCTCAGAAGGAGAAGAGAGAGATAAAGGGGCAGAGAATCTATTTGAAGAAATAATAGCTGCAAACTTTCCTAACCTAAGCAAGGAAACAGGCATTCAAGTGCAGGAAGCACAGAGAGCACCAAAGAAGATAAAACCAAAGAGACCCACACCAAGACACATTAGAATTAAAATGTCCAAAATAAGATAAAGAGAGAATCCTAAAAGCTGCAAGAGAAAGGCAACAAGTGACATACAAAGGAAACCTCATAAGGCTATCAGTTGACTTCTCAGCAGAAACCTTACAGGCTAGAAAGGAGTGGCACGATATATTTAAAGTGCTGAAAGGAAAAAACCTACCACTAAGAATACTCTACCCAGCAAGGGAATCATTCAGAATGGAAGGAGAGGTAAAGGGTTTCCCAGGCAAGCAAAAATGAAAGGAATTTATCACCAGGAAACCAGTTTTACAAGAAATGCTAAAGGGACTTATTTAAGTGGGAAAGAAAAGACCGCAAACAGGAATAAGAAAATTATCAGAAAAAAAAAAGGCAACAACACCACTGGTAAAGGCAAAAACCCAGTAAAGGTAGCACATCAACCACCTATGAAGATAATATGAAAGTCAAAAGACAAAAGTACTAAAGTTACCTAATTCAATGAAAAGAGAAAATAAATACACACTCACAAAATAAGAAGTCAGATATGATATGAAAAACATAAAATGTGAGAGGAGGGGAGCAAGATGGTAGAGCTTTTAGAAAGAGGTCAAGCTAAAGAGACCATCAGCTGAATATAGGTTGCAAGATACGTAGATTATTATAAATGAACCTCGTGGTAATCACAAACTAGAAACCAATGATAAATACAAAAATAATTAAGAGAAATCAACTCAAACATAATACTAACATAATACTAAAGAAACAATACTAACATAATACTAAAGAAAGCCATCAAACCACAAGGGAAGAAGAGCAAGAGAAAAAGAAAGGAACAGAGAGGAACTACTAAAACACCCAGAAAAAAGTAACAAAATGGCAATAAGTGCATATTTACAAATAGCTGCTTTAAATGTCAATGGACTAAATGCTCCAATCAAAATGCATAGTATGGCTGATTGGATAAAAAAAGAAGACCCATATACATGCTGCATACAAGAGACAGACTTCAGACCTAAAGAGACTCAAAACTGATAGTGAAGGAATGGAAAAAGATACTCCAAACCAATGGCAAATAAAAGAAATCTGGGGTAGCAATACTTATATCAGACAACATAGACTTTAAAACAAAACTTCTCATCAGTAACAAGAGAAAAAGAACGGCACCACATAATGATAAAGGGAATAATCCAACAAGAGAATAAAACGCTTGTAAATATCTATGTCCCAAACATGGGAGCACCTAAATATGTAAAGCATTTATTAACAGTCATAATAGGAGAAATAGACAGCAACACAGTAATAGTAGGGAACTTTAACACTCCACTTACGCCAATTGGTAGATCATCCAAACCAAAGATCAATAAGGAAACATTGGCCTTTAGCAACACGTTAGACCACATGGACTTAGTAGATATATATAGAACATTCTATCCTAAAACTACAGAAAAAAACATTGTTTTCAAATGCACATGGAACATTCTCCAGGACTGATCATATATTAGGCCATAAAACAAGTCTCAATAAATTTAAGAAGATTGAAATAATACCAAGCTTCTTTTATGACCATAAAGGTATGAAATTGTAAATTAACTACAGGAAGAAAATGAGAAAAGCCACAAATATGTAGAGATTAAACCAAATGCCACTGAACAATGATTGGGCCAATGAAGAAATAAAAGGAGAAATCAAGAAATACTTGGAGACAAATGCAAATGAAAACATGACATGCCAAAATTTATGGGGTACAGCAAAAGTGGTTCTAAGAGGGAAGTTTATAGAAATTCAGGTCTACCTCAACAAACAAGAAAAATCCCCCAAAAAACAATCTAACAGTACACTTAAAGGAACTGGAAGAAGAGCAAACAAAGCCCAAAATCAGTAGAAAGAAGGAAATAAGAAAAATCAAAGCAGAAATAAGTGAAATAGAGACTAAAAAAACAATAGAAAAGTATCAAACCAAGAACTGGTTCTTTGAAAAGATAAACACAATTGACGAACCTTTAGCTAGACTCACCAAGAAAAAAAGAGAGAAGGTTCAATAAATAAAGTCAGAAATAAAAGAGGAGAAATTACAACAGACACCTCAGAAGTGCAAAAGATTATAAGAGAATACTATGGAAAGTTATATGCCAACAAATTGGATAATCTAGAAGAAATGGATACATTCTGAGAATCATACTACCTTCCAAAACTGAATCAAGAAGAATAGAGAATTTGAATAGACCAATCACCAGTAAGGAGATCAAAACAGTAATCAAAAATAAAAGTCCAAGACCAGATCGCTTCCCTGGTGAATTTTACCAACATTCAAAGAAGACTTAATACCTATCCTTCTTAAACTCTTCCAAAAAATTGAAGAGGAGGGGAAGATTCCTAATTCATTCTATGAAGAAAACTTTACCCTGATACCAAAACCAGACAAAGACAACACAAAAAAAGAAAATTACAGGCCAATATCACTAATGAACATCAATGCAAAAATCCTTTACAAAATACTAGCAAATCAAATACAACAATACATTCAAAAGATCATACACCATGATGAAGTAGGATTTATTCCAGGGGTGCAGGGATGGTTCAACATCCACAAATCAATCAATGTGATACACCAAATTAACAACATAGAGAATAAAAATCACATGATGATCTCAATAGATGCAGAGAAAGCCTTTGACAAGATACAGCATCCATTTATGATAAAAACTCTGAATACAATGGTATAGAACCAAAGTACCTCAACATAATAAAGGCCATATATGACAAACCTACAGATAATATCATTCTCAATGGAGAAAATTAAACCTATCCCTCTAAGAATATGAACCTGAAAAGGATGCCCACTTTCACCACAGCCAACATCATATGCAACAGTGAAAAACTGAAAGCTATAACTCTAAGAACAGGAATAAAACAAGGATGCCCACTCTGACCACTCTTATTTAACATAGTATTCAAAGTCTTAACCGGAGCAATCAGGCAAGAAAAAGAAATAAAAGGGATTTAAATTGGAAAGGAACAAGTGAAACTGTCACTATTTGCAGGTGACATGATTTTATATATAGAAAACCCTAAATAATCCACTAAAAAACTTTTAGAAGTAATAAATGAATATGGTCAGGTTGCAGGATACAGTCAACATACAAAAATCGGTTGCATTTCTATACACTAACAATGACGTAGCAGAAGGGAAATTAAGAATACAATCCCATTTACAATTGCAACAAAAAGTATAAAATATCTAGGAATAAACTTAACCAAAGAGGTGAAAGAACTGTACACTGAAAAGTATAAAACATTGTTGAAAGAAATTGAAGAAGACACAAAAATATGGAAAGATATTCCATGCTCTTGGATTGGAAGAATTAACATAGTTAAAATGCCCATACTTCCTAAAGCGATCTACAGATTCAATGCAATCCCTATCAAAGTTCCAATGACATTTTTCACAGAAATAGAACAAATCATCCTAAAATTTATATGCCACAAGAAAACACCCTGAATAGCCAAAGGAATCTTGAGAAAAAAGAACAGAGCTTGAGATATCACACTACCTGATTTCAAAATATGCTACAAATCTATAGTAACCAAAACAATATAGTACTGGCACAAAAACAGACACACAGATCAATGGAACAGAATCAAGAGCCCAGAAATAAACACACATGTATGGACCCCTGATTTTCGACAAAGAATCCAAGAACATACAATGGAGAAAGGAAAGTCTCTTCAATAAATGATGTTTGTAAAACTGGACAGCCACAAGAAAAAGAATGAAACTAGACCACTATCTCACACTATACACAAAAATTAACTAAAAATTGATTAAAGACTTGAATGTAAGACCTGGAACCATTAAACTTTCCAGAAGAAAACATAGGCAGTATGCTCTTTCACATCACTCTTAGCAGCATAATTTCAAGTACCATGTCTGACCGGGCAAGGGAAACAATAGAAAAAATAAACAAATGGGACTACATCAAACTAAAAAGCTTCTGCATAGCAAAGGAAACCATCAACAAAACAAAAAGACAACGTAACAAGTGGGCAAAGATATTTACAAACCGTATATCTGATAAGGGATTAATATCCAAAATATATAAAGAACACATACATCTCAACAACAAAAAAACTAACAACCCAATTAAAAAATGGGCAAAAGATTTGAATAGACATTTATCCAAAGAAGATATACAGATGGCCAAGAGGCACATGAAAAGATGTTCAACATCATTAATTATCAGGGAAATGCAAATTAAAGCTACAATCAGATATCAACTCATTCCTGCCAGAATGGCTATAATTAACAAGACAGGAAACAATAAGTGTTGGAGAGGATGTAGCAAGAAGGAGACTCTCACACACTGCTGGTAGGAGTGCAAACTGGTGCAGCCACTATGGAAAATAGCATGGAGATTCCTCAAAAAATCAAAAATGGATCTACCATATGATCCAGCTATTCCACTGCTGGGTTTTTATCCAAAGAACATCAAAATATGAATGCTTAAAGATACATGCACTCCTATGTTCATCCCAGCATTATTCACAATAGCCACAATAGCTTCACCTTGGAAGCAACCTAGGTGCCCATCAAAGGACTAATGGATAAAGAAGATGTGGTATATATACACAATGGAATACTACTCTGCCATAAGAAACGATGGCACATATGACAACATGGATGGAACTTGAGGACATTATGCTAAGTGAAATAAGTCAAAGGGAGAAAGTCAAATACCATATAATCTCACTCATAAGTAGAAGATAAATACAACAACAAAGAAACACACAGAAATGGAGATTGGATTGGCGGTTACCAGAGCAGACCGGAGAAGGGAGGAGGGCAAAATGGATGATTAGACACATGCGTGTGGTCATGGATTGCAATTAGTGTTTGGGTGGTGAACATGTTATAATCTACACAGAAATCAAAATATATAACAATGTACACCTGAAATTTATATATGTTATAAACCGCTGTTACTGTAGTGAAAAAAAAAAGAATTAAAAAAAATCAATCACAGAGATTTTACTCTAAAGCAAATAGACTATAATTCAGGACAAATCATAGCCAAGTCTCTGTTCAAATGGAATTGGAAGGAAAAAAGTTTTCAGCTTTGAGAAACATTGAATTTGTTCTTTTTTTCCGTCATTATCCTGTTGAGTGGCCTTCAAGACAAGATGACAGGCAAAAATGAGAAAAGAGTTGGATGTTATCCTTCCATGTTTGAGTGGTTGGGGAGGGTTTTTGCAAGGAGTAGAAGGGGCAATTTTATCTGTGCTATGCAGCCATTTACTCTCAGAGATTAAGTCATGGAGCAAAGAGGAGAAAATCAGATTCCACTGTCAAAGAGAATGCATGAAAAATAAAAAGATGAAACCTCTTTAGGTCATATACTTTTGTACTCAGAAGGACCTCAGTTTCCACATTTGTAAAAGGAGGTAGTAAGAATAGGTCCCTTTTGGCTTCAACATTCTCTGATCCTGGGAGCATCTTTCCCCTATCTCATCACTCGCTAAGCCCAAAGAGTACTAAACAGTACATGTGAATGCCTGCTCCAGTAGTATTTCATAGTGGTTACGTGTGTAGGTTCTAAAGCAAAGCTAACTGCTACTTCCTATCTGTAGGCCTTAGGGCAAGTTATTTAATCTCTCTCTGCCCCAGTTTCCTCATCTGAAAATGTGTATAATAGTACCTACCTCACAGGGTTGTAAGTAATAACGACAATACATAAAATATGCTTTGCACAGAGTTTAGAATATAGTAAAAAGCTCAATAAATGTTACCTATAGTAAGAGAACTTTCAGGAGCCCCAGCATTGACTGAATCTATCACTGTAAGTATTCCCCAAGCTCTGACATTTAGAACCTTCTTCCGTGCAGACGTAGCAATGCTGCTCAAAGTGTTGTTTCTGAAACTCCCACATCAGAATCCCTACTAAAGATTGCTTTTAAAATGCACATTTCTTGGCACCCACCTCCAAACCTGTTGAATCAGAATCTCTGAGCATGGGGCACAAAAATCTTCATTTTCAACATGCCCTCTGAAATTTCAGAACCCTCTTTCTAATTTTGGTAGCCTAATATACAATCCTTCTAATAAAAATGGCGTTGAAGCCCTTCTTGCTAACTTTTAACCTCAGGAACACCACCTAGGACCTTCCTAATTAAGCAATCAAGTCTCTCACTATCAGTATGTGAAAGAATTCTTGAGGAGACCTGAATTATACTGGCTTGGCCCTAATAGAGTTCGTAGGATGGACAGATAGATACTAAATTGCAGCTTACAGTTGGTCGTGCCAAAAGTCCAGCAGTATTCTTTACACTGCTCAATAGTTCATAGAGATGACCACCATGTTAGCATCTTTCTTTGCAAAAATCTTCAGTAGTTTCTTAAGAGAATATCTGCCATGGAAACCCATCTCTGATTTCATAATGGGGAGCAGGGAATTCACTTTAAATGCTTTTTAGTTTTAACCTTACTTGTGGGAATTTTGGGGAATTAATCTATCCCATAAAGCAAAGTATATGTGTTTTATACCATCTGGGTTTGGGGGAGCAAATATAAATAATATTGATTCTCTGGTCAACCACCCTACTCTTACCACCAGAGAAATCAAATTGCTATAGGTTTACCTTTAACCCATTAGTTAAAGTTATTTGAGTCAGACTAGCTCCCTGGCAGATATTTTTGAAGTTTAAACCATGTTTCTTATTTTATTGCCAGTGTCATGCAAGACCAAATCCAAAGATGGCTAAGGTGAAGATTTAGTCTATTTTACATTTACTCCTTATGTAGTCAGAATCAGTGATCCTGGCAGCCATTTGCTTCTGGATGAACCCCATAGATTTGGATCAAAATTTAACCTTTGGATTTTATTGGGAGAAAAATCATTGAAAAATGCCCCCTTGGTGTCTCCATAAGAGACACAGGTCAGGACTTTGAGTCTCAAAAACTGAGCCCAAGTATGATGCCCTTCTCAGTAGTCCTAAGGTCTTAAAGGAAAGCAAGTCAGTTCTGTGATCCTGTAGTCAGGTCCCGAACCCTGAGATGGTTTCAAGCATGCTAAAATTTCTGAGGTATTCAGAGCAGACCTAACTTCTCTAGGCCTACTTGTCAGCTATCTGATCTCCAGGGCATCTCTAGAATAAGTAAGTTTCTGAATGAGTCTCAAGGTCCCTGCAAAAATCAATTTGACAGGGAGAACTCTGCAGTGACATCAGCAACATGGTGGAGTGAGCAGTTTTCTTTGTCTGTCCTCCTTTGAACTACAACTAATTGGACATTCATTGGTCAATAGAGGATACTCACATAGCACCTCAGGACGCCTGAGAGACCCAAACTGCTATACATCAGAAGGTGGACAGACTACCTCCATGGAGGAGGTGGAGATAGGTGAAAAGTCTCCAGCACCCAGACAGCCTAGTACCTGAGAACGACTCTCTCCTGGCTGACACGTTCATAGCACCACCACGGCACCAAGGGTGGGCATGCGCATCAGTGGTGCGATTGTGGAAACAAATGACTATAGCCCTAAGCCCCTCGTGATTGCTCCTTAGTCCAGTAGGAAAATACATGATCCCATGGCGGCTGCAGGGAAAGTTTCTGGTTGGCCCTAGTGGAGAGGCTCCACCCACCAAACACAAAGGCTGAGAAGCCTTGGTGCAGAAGTGACTCAGCCAGGTGAACAACTCACTGGCTGCATTAATCACTCACAGCCCTGCTGTAGCCCTGAGGGGGCAAGTGAGATCCAGCAGGACCGTGTGAGTAGGCAATGACAATCCGGAGCCCCAGTATGAGTGCTCCCTGGTGAAGGGGGAAAATCCACAGTCCCGCAGCGGCTGCAGGGAACGTCTCTGGTCAGCCCCAGTGGAGAGGCCCCTCCCACCAAACACAAAGGCTGGGAGGGCCTGGGGGAGAAGTGACTCAGCCAGTTGAGCTACCCACCAGCTGCCACAGCCCTGCTGTGGCCCTGAGGGGGCAAGTGAGATCCCGGTGGGAGCCCATGAGCAGGCAGTGACAATCTGGAGCCCCAGCATGACTGCCCCTTCGTCCAGGGGGAACATCCATGGTCCCACAGTGACTGCAGGGAAAATCTCTGGTTGGTCCTACTGGAGAGGCCCTGCCCAGCAATCAAAAAGGCTGGGAGGCCTTGGGACAGAAGTTACTTGGCAGGTTGAGCAACCTGCCGGCTGCATTAAACACCCAGAGTCTGCTGCAGCCTCAAGGGGGCAAGTGAGACTCAGTGGGACCACGTGAGTAGGTGGTGAAAATCTGGAGCCCGAGCATGACTGCTCCTTGATCCAGTGGGAATATCCATGGTCTCACATGAGCCACAGGGAGAGCCTCTACTTGGCCTTAGTGGAGAGGACCCCTCCATCAGATAGCACAAAACGCTAGGCAACCTAAGAGCAGAAGTGGTATGGCTGGGTGAGCTAACCACTGGCTGCATTAGATACCCATAGCTCTGCTGTGACCCAGAGTGGACAAGTGAGATCCTGCAGGATCTGATGGTGGCAGAGCTATGAGTCTAGGTAAATCAGCTCCCAGCTGCTGCAAAAACCCATAACACCACTGCACACCCTGAGAAGGGAGTGTGTCTAGGTGGTCTCTGAGAGCAGGCATCAGCAACCCAAAACCCCCCTTGTGATTGCTCCAACAGCTGATGGGAGATCTCACAGGGCCACCGTGATCTTGAGGGGCCCAGGCTCAGTCAGGAACAGCTGACAGGGATCCTAGTTGGTGCAGATTACACAGCTGCTGCCCTCTTCCCCCAGCAGACCCAAGTGGAAGTAGTAACCAAACTCTATCTCTATGTGGAGGCATAAATCCATGCCATCAAGCAGTATGAAAAAATATATTAAATCTCCAGAACAGAAGGAAAATGACAAGTACCCAGAAAACAATCCTGAAGACACAGAAATCTATAACCTAAATGAAAATGAATTCAAAATAGCTATGATTAAAAAACTCAATGAGTTAAAAGAGAATACAGATAGACAACTTAATGAGTTCAGGAGCTATGTCACAAAAGAGCTTGAAATATAAAGAAGAACCAATCAGAAATGTGGGAGATAAAAAACACAATGGAGGAGATTAAGAAAAATCTGGACTCCATGAACAGTAGGGTTGATAATATGGAGGAAAGAATTAGCAATTTGGAGGATATGAATATAGAAATGCTTCAGATAGAGGAGGAGAGAGAACTAAGACTAAAAAGAAATGAAGAAACTCTCTGAGAAATATCTGACTCAATTAGCAAATTCAGCATAAGGACTATAGGTATCCCAGAAGGAGAAGAGAAGGAGAAAGGGACAGAAAGCCTGTACAAAGAAATAATGGCTGAGAACATCCCAAACCCAGGGAGACAGCTGGAAATCCATGTGACAGAAGCTAATAGATCTCCAAGCTTTATCAATGTAAAAAGACCAACCTCAAGGCATATAGTAGTGAAGCTTGCCAAAAGTCAATGACAAAGAAAAAATATTAAGGGCATCCAGGCAGAAGATAATAACCTACAAAGGAACCCCCATCAGGCTTCCAGCAGATTTCTCAGCAGATACCTTACAGGCCAGGAGAGAGTGGAATGATATATTCAAAACTCTGAAGGACAAAAACTTGCAGCAAAGAATACTCTATCCAGCAAAAACATCCTTCAAATATGATGGAGAAATAAAAACTTTCCCAGATAAACAAAAGTTAAGGGAGTTCATTGCCACAAGACTCCTCCTACAAGAAATGCTCAGGATGACCCTCATACCTGAGAAATAAAAAAGTAAAGGGGTTACAAAACCCTGAGCAAAAGAGATAAGTAGAAAAACAAAATCAGAAAATTGCAGCTCTCCATCAGAATAGGTTAGCAAGTGCTTAAGTATAACATTAAAGATAAAAGGAAGGGAAATACAAAGACTAAATATAATCTTGTCATTTTAACCACAAACTCACAACACAAGAAGAAAACAAAGATCTGACAATAACAACCTAGAAGGGGAAGAAGAATGGGATGGAAAGACTTAGTCTAAGGAAATAACAGGCTATCAGAAAATGGACTATCCCATCTACGAGATGTTTTATACAAACCACATGGTAACCACTAAACAAATAATTAGAACAGAGAAACAAATTACAAATAAGAAGAAAACCAACATATAAAACTACTGCTGTTTTCGGATAGAATGTTCTATGTATATCTATTAAGTCCATCTGGTCTAGTTTTTCATCAAGCACAAAGGCTAGGCAACCTAAGAGCAGACTCAGACTCAAATAAATAAAATTAGAAATGAAAGAGGAGAAACCACAATGGATACCACAGAAATACAAAAGATTATAAGAGAATACTATGAAAAACTATATGCCAACAAATTGGACAACCTAGAAGACAACCTCTCAACTCTGAGTCAGGAAGAAATAGAGAATCTGAATAGACCAATCACAAGTAAAGCGATTGAAACAGTAATCAAAAACCTCTCCAAAAATAAAAGTGCAGGAGCAGATGGCTTCTCTGCAGAATTCTACCAAACACCCAAAGAAGATTTAATGCCAATCCTTCTCAAAGTATTTCAAAAAATTGAGGAAGATGGAGCACTTCCTAACATATTCTATTAAGCCAACATCACCCTGGTCCCAAAACAGGACAAAGAACACAAAGAAGGAAAACTACAGGCCAATATCACTGGTGCACATAGATGCAAAAATCCTCAACAAAATTTTGGCAAACCAAATACAGCAGTACATTAAAAAGATCATACACTGTGATCAAGTGGGATTTATACCAGCGACACAGGGATGCTTCAATATCCACAAGACAATCAATGTGATACACCACCTTAACAAAATGAGGAAGAAAAACCACATAATCATCTCAATAGACACAGAGAAAGCATTCAACAAGATCTGACATCCATTTATGATAAAAAAAAAAAAACTCTCAATAAAACGCATATAGAAGGAAAGTACCGCAACATAGTAAAGGCCATATATGACAAACCCACAGCCAACATCATACTTAATGGGGAAAAACTGAAAACCATCCCTCTGAGAACAGGAACAAGACAAGAATGCCCACTATCACCACTCTTATTCAACATAGTACTGGAGGTTCCAGCCAGAGCAATTAGGAAGGAAAAAGAAATAAAAGGAATCCAAATAGGCAATGAAGAAGTGAAACTCTCACTGTTTGCAGACTAAATGATCTTATATAGAGAAAATCCCAAAGAATCCATTGGAAAACTATTAGAAATAATCAACAACTACAGCAAAGTTGCAGGGTATAAAATCAACTTACAAAAATCAGTAACACTTCTATATTCTAATAATGAACTAACAGAAAGAGAACTCAAGAATACAGTCCCATTCACAATAGCAACAAATGGAATAAAATATCTTGGAATAAATTTAACCAAGGAAGTGAAAGACCTATACAATGAAAACTACAAGACTTTCCTGAAAGAAATTGATGACGACATACAGAGATGGAAAGACATTCCATGAACATGGATTGGAAGAATAAACATAGTTAAAATGTCCATACTACCTAAAGCAATCTACAGATTCAATGCAATCCCAATCAGAATCCCAATGACATTCTTCATAACAATACAATAAAGAACCCTAAAATTCATATGGGGCAACAAAAGACCCCAAATTGCTAAAGCAATCCTGAGAAAAAATAACAAAGCTGGAGGCGTCACAATCCCTGACTTCAAAACATACTACAAAGCTATAGTAATCAAAACAGGCACACAGATCAAAGGAACAGAAATGAAAGCCCTGAAATAAAACCACACATCTATGCACAGCTCATCTTCCATAAAAGAGCTGAGAATATACAATGGAGAAAAGAAAATCTCTTCAACAAATGGTGCTGGGAAAACTGGACAGCCACATGTAAAAGAATGAAATTCAACAGTGCTTTCACACCATTCAAAAAAATAACCTCAAAATGGATCCAAGACTTAAAGGGAAGACCTGAAACCATAAGAGTTCTAGAAGAAAATATAGGCAGTATACTCTTTGACATCAGTCTTAAAATGATCTTTTCGGACACCATATCTTCTCAGACAAGGGAAACAATAGAAAGAATAAGCAAATGGGATTTCATCAGACTAAAGAGCTTCTACAAGGTAAGCGAAAACAGGATTGAAACAAAAAAACAACCCATCAATTGGGAAAAAACATTTGCAAGTCATATATCTGACAAAGGATTAATCTCCATACTCTATAAAGAACTCACACAACTCAACAACAAAAAATGAAACAACCCGATCAAAAAATGGGCAGGAGATGTGAACAGACATTTCTCCAAAGAAGATATATGGATGGCCAATAGGCACATTAAAAGATGCTCATCATCGCTGATCACCAGGGAAATGCAAATCAAAACTATACTAAGATATCACCTTACACCTGTTAGAATGGCAAAAATAACCAAAACAAAAAGTAGCAAATGTTGGAGAGGTTGTGGAGAAAAAGGAACCCTCATACACTGCTGGTGGGAATGCAAACTGGTGCAGTCACTATGGAAAACAGTATGGAGATTTCTCAAAAAGTTAAAAATAGAAATACCATATGACCCAGCCATCCCACTACTGGGTATCTATCCAGAGAACTTGAAATCAGCAATTCAAAAAGACACATGCACCCCTATGTTCATTGCAACATTATTCACAATAGCCAAGACGTGTAAGCAACCTAAGTGCCCATCAACTGATGATTGGATAAAGAAGATATAGTATATATATATACAATGGAATACTACTCAGCCATAAAAAAGGATAAAATCGTCCCATTCACAACAACATGGATGGACCTTGAGGGTATTATGTTAAGGGAAATAAGCCAGATAGAGAAAGACAATCTCTGTATGACTCCACTCATATGTGAAAGTTAAACACGTGGACAAAGAGAACAGATTAGTGGTTACCAGGAGGGTGGAGGGTGGGCACAAAGCTTAAAGGGCTGCACCTACAATATGACTGACAAATAATAATGCACAACTGAAATTTAACAGGGTTGTAAACTATCATAATCTCAATAAAAAGGAAAAATATATATTTTAAATCAATTTGACAGGCCTCTCACATGTCTAGACTCCTGGAGACTTAATCTTCTCTCCTACATAGTTGCAAATTGATTAATGATTTGGCTACAAGAGGTTTCCATCATTTTTACTGTGATTGCCTTTCACTTTTGCTACGCACGGAAGTATATTAAACATGTGCACTGCAGCAGTATAAAAGACTCAGTCTTAGTTTCCAAAATTTAGACTCTTAAGAATTAAATTTATCTGCTTAACTCCCTATCCTTCTAGATCTCTATACTGGGGGACTTTTTGCCACATTGTTTTTAATTTTTAGTGAACCTTTTTTGGCAACAGTTTTGAGATACAATTCACATACCATACAATTCACCTATTCACAGTGTACAAATTAAATGTTTTTAAGTTTATTCACAGAGTTGTACAAACATTGGCACAATTTTAGAACACTTTCATTACCCCATAAAAAAAATCCTGTGCCTATTAGCAGTCACTCCTCATTTCCACTGCCCTCCAGTCTCCAGCAGTGACTACTAATCTATTTTCTGTCTCTATAGATTGGCCTATTCTGGATATTTCATATTAATAGAATCGTACATATGGTCTTTTGTGGCTGGTTTCTTTCACTTGGCATGTTTTCAAGGTTCATCCATGTTGTAGCATGCATTAGTACATCATTCCTTTTTATGGCCAAATACATTTGATTGTATGGACATATCACATTTTATTTATTCATCCATCATTGAGGAACGTTTGGGTTTTTTCCATCTTTAGGATACTATTAATAATGCTGCTATAAACATTTGAGTACAAGTTTTTGTGTGGACATACACTTTCATGTCTCTTGAGTATATAGCTACGACTAGAATTGCTGGGTTATATGATAATTCTAGGTTTAACTTTTTGAGGAATTACCAGACTGTTTTCCAAAGTGGCTTAACCATTTTATATTCCTACCAGAAGTGTATTAGAATTCAAATTTCTCTACATCCTCACCAATGATTTTTACTATCTGTCTTTTTGATTATAGCTGTCCTAGTGGGTGTAAAGTCATATCTCATTGTAGTTGTGATTTGCAAAATCCTAATGACTACTGAGGTTGAGTACCTTTTCTTCTGCCTATTGGCCATTTGTATATCTTCTTTGGAGACCTGTCTATTCAGACCCTTTGCCTATTTTCAATTGGGTTATATATCTTTTTGTTAATGAGTTGTATTTTATATGTTTTGGATGCTAGACCATTACCAGACATATGATTTGTAAATATCTTCTCCCATTGTGTGGGTTGTATTTCTCACTTTCTTGATAGTAGCCTTTAAAGAACAAACGTTCATAATTTTGATCAAGTCAAACTTATCTATTTTTTTCTTTTGTTGCTGGTGCTTTTGGTGTCATATCTAAGAAACCATTGACAAATCTAAGGTCATGAAGATTTACCTTTATGTTTTCTTCTAAGAGTTTTATAGTTTTAGTTCTTACATTTAGGTCTTTGATCCATTTTACATTAATCATTGTATATGGTATAATGTATTGTATATTAAATATTGTAAATGGTGAGGTACAAGTTCACCTTCATTCTTTCACATGTAGATATCCAGTTATCCAAGCACCATTTGTTGAGAAGATCTCTTTTTCTCATTGAATTTCTTTGGTGGCATCCTTGTAAAAAATCAGTTGATTGTAAGTGAGAGAGTTTATTTCTGGACTGTCAATTTAAGTCCATTTATCTTAAGGTTTATCCTTATGCTAGCACCACAGTGACCTGACTATTCTTACTTTGTAGTAAGTTTTGAAATCAATATGTGTGAGTCCTCCAACTTTATTCTTCGATTTCAGGATTATTATCTGGGTCCACTGAGTTTCCACATGACCTTTAAGACCACTTTCCCAATTTATATGAAGAAGCAAACT
Organism: Equus przewalskii; assembly: GCF_037783145.1. Lineage (NCBI taxonomy): Eukaryota > Metazoa > Chordata > Mammalia > Perissodactyla > Equidae > Equus > Equus przewalskii. The sequence goes on along the minus strand of NC_091863.1, from coordinate 41,382,057 downwards.
GGTGTTCTGATAGGGATTGCATTGAATCTGTAGATCACTTTGGAGAGTATTGCCATCTTAACAATATTAAATCTTCTGATCCACAAGCATGGTACGTATTCTTATTTACTTAAATATTTAATGTTTTTCAACAATATGTTGTAGCTTTCAGTGTACAAATCTTGCACTTCCTTTGTCATATGTAGTCCTAAATAGTTTATTCTTTTTGATGCTATTGTAAATAGAGCTGTTTTCTTACTTTCATTTTAAGGTTGTTAAGTGCAAACGTATAGAAATTCAAATTGTTTTTGTATATTGATCTTGTATCCAAGGGAATTTAAGGGGCCAGGTTTGCAAAACTGAAATTATATATACCATGTAAGACAAACTGCATTGGTTGCTCAGAAAATTTAAGAGAGAAATGAATGTTTTTGATCTTGACTTGTCAAGAATAATTATTACACAATAATAACTTTTAGGGTAATGAACAGGGATGGAAAGGAAAAAGAAAAATCTACATTTTGTTGCTGTACTATGGGCCAGCACTCTCCTAAGCATTTTAGATGCATTTTCATAACTAAATTTCTTAACAACCCTATGCGGTAATATTATCTTCAGTTTGAAAATGAGGAGACTGGGGCTCAAAGGGAATGAGTCATCTTCCCAAGGTCACACAGCCAAGATGTTGCTGAAAAAGGTCATGATTTATCCAGTAGACCAGTTATGTCTTCACAGAACAACTAACTCATCTCATCCTGTATTCTGTTAGCCTGATAAAATTCTAAATTTCCCGCATCTCTGTTTTCTGAAACTTCAAAAATCCAGTCAAAAGAAGTGCAGGACTTGTACACTGAAAACTACAAAACATTGTTGAAAGAAATTAAAGAACACTTAAATGAATGGGAAGATATTTGATGTTCATCGATCAGAAATCTTAATAATGTTAAGATGACAATACTCCTGAAAGTTATCTACAAATTCAACACAAATCCTATCAAAATGCCAGTTGATTTATTTGCAGAAAATGACAATGTACTCCCTAAATTCAAGTGGCAACTCAAGGGACCCAGAATAGCCAAAATAATCTTGATAAAGAAGAACAAAGTTGGAGGACTTATACTTCCCAATTTCAAAGTTACAGTAATCAAGACAGTGTGTGGCATGATGATAAACATATAAATCGATGGAAGGGAATTGAGAGTCCAGAAATAAATGCTTATATTTACTATCAATTGATTTTTGACAAGGGTACTAAAACAATTCCACAGGGAAAGAATACCACAAACCAAGAGCACAAGCAGCAAAAGAAAAAATAGATAAATTAGACTTCATCAAAATTAATATTTTTATGCTTCAAACGACTCTATAAACAAAGTGAGAAGAAAATCCAAATAATTGGAGAAGATATTTGCAAATCATCATATATCTGATGAGGGACTTGTATCTAGAATACATAAAGAACTCTTAAGAACACAATGATAAAAGACACATCACCCAACTGAAAAATGGGGAAAGGATTTGAATAGATATTTCTCCAAAAACGATATATAAATGGCCTACAGGCACGGGAAAAGATGTTCAACATTAGTCACTAGGGAAATACAAATCCAAACCATAATGAGATACTACAAGTGTTAGTAAAGATGTGGAGAAATTTGAACCCTTATAAATTGCTGATGGGAATGTAAATAGGTATAGCCACTTTGGAAAACAATCTAGTGGTTCCTCAGAAAGTTAAACCTAGAGTTACCATTTGACTCTGTAATTCCAGTACTAGGTATATACCCAAGAGAAGTGAAAGCATATGTCCACAAAAAACGTATTCTCAAAGGTTTATAGCAGCATTATTCATAAAAGCCAAAAGGTAGAATTAACCCGAATATTCAATTGATGAATGAACAAACAGAATACAGTATATGTGTACAATCAAATATTATCCAGCTATAAAAGTGATATACTGATATATGCCATACTATAGATGAACCCTGAAAACGTCATGCTAAGTGAAAGAATCCAGTCACAAAAGACCACATATTGTATGATTCCATTTACATAAAATGTCAGTAATGGGCAAATCTCCAGAGACGTAAAGTAGATTAGTGATGGCCTAGGGCTGGTGAGGATGTGGGTTTGTGAGGTGGGGAGGGAGGTGATAGCTAAAGGATACAGTGTTTTTTTATAGGATTATGAACATAGTCTGAAATTGATTGTCTTAATGATTTTACGCTCTGTATTTTTTTAGGGCAGTTTTAGGTTCACAGCAAAATTAATGAGAAAGTACAGAGATTTCCCATATACCCCATGGCCTCACACATGCATGGCCTCCCCCCCATTATCATCAACATCTCCCACCAGAGTGGTGCATTTGATACAATTGACACATCACAATCACCCAAAGCCCATAGTCTACATTATGGCTTACTCTTGGTATCATACGTTCTGTGGGTTTGGACAATTGTACAATGACATGTATCCATCATTGTAATATTACACTGCATATTTTCACTGGCCTAAAAGTCCTTTGCACTCTGCCTATTCATCTCCCTCTCCCAAACCTTGGAAACCACTGATGTTTTTGCTTTTCCCATAGTTCTGCCTTTTCCTGAACGTCATATACCTGGAATCATACAGTATGTAGCCTTTTCAGATTGTCTTCTTTTACTTAGGACAGTAGTCCCCTTGTTATTCACAGTTTTGCTCTCATGGTTTCAGTTATCCCGTGGTCAACTGTGGTCCAAAAATATTAAATGAAAATTACAGAAATAAACAATTCATAAGTTTTAAATTGCACGCTATTCTGAGTAGCGTGATGAAATCTTGCACCATCCTGCTCCATCCCACCTGGCTATGAATCATCCCTTGGTCCACATATCCATGCTGCGTACACTACCTACACATTAGTTACTCAGTATCCCTCTTGGTTATCAGATCGACTGTTGCAGTATCACAGTGCTTATGTTCAAGTAACCCTTATTTTACTTAATGGCCCCAAAGCACAAGAGTAGTGATGCTGGCAATTCAGATATGCCAAAGGAAAGCCTAGAGTGCTTCCTTCAGGTGAAGGGTGAAAGTTCTCAAATCAATAATGAAAGAAAAAATTGTATGCTGAGGTTGCTAAGATCTATGGTAACTTTTATTAGAGTATATTGTTATAATTGTTCTATTTTATTAGTTATTGTTAATCTCTGTGCCTAATTCATAAATTAGACTTTGTCATACGTATGCAGGTATAGGAAAAAATATAGTATATATAGGGTTCGGTACTATTCGTGGGTTCAGGCATCCACTAGGGGTCTTGGAATATATGCCCTGCAGAAAAGAGGGGACTACTGTAATATGCATTTAATGTTCCTCCCTGTCTTTTCATGACTTAATAGCTCATTTCTTTTTGGTGCTGAATGCTATTTCATTGTCTGATGTGCCACAGTTTATTTACCCATTCACCTACTGAAGGATACCTTGGTTGCTTCCAAGTTTCTGCAATTATGAATAAAGCTGCTGTAAACATCTGTGTACAGGTTTTTGTGTGGACATAAGTTTTCAATTTCCTTGGGTAAATACCCAAGAGCATGATTTCTGGATTGTATGGTAAGAGTATATTTAGTTTTTTAAGACACAGTCAGCCTGTCTTCCAAAGTGTCTGTACCATTTTGCATTTCCACCAGCAGTGAATGAGAGTTTCTGTTGCTCCACATCCTCTCCAGCATTTGATGTTGTCAGTGTTCTGGATTTTGGCCATTCTAATAGGTATGTAGTGGAACCTCATTGTTGTTTTTACTTGCATTTCTCTGATGACGTATCATGAGGAGCCTCTTCTCATAATTTTTTGCCATCTGTATATCTTCTTTGGTGAGGTATCCCTTAAGGTCTTTGGCCCATTTTTTAATTGTTTTTTTTTTCTTACCATTGAGTTTGAAGAGTTCTTTGTATATTTTGAATAACATTCCTTTATCAGATGTGTCTTTTACAAATATTTTCTCCCAGTCCGTGGCTTGTTTTCTCATTCTCTTGACATTGTCTTTCACAGAGCAGAAGTTTTTAACTTTAATGAAATCCATCTTATCAATTATTTCTTTCATGGATCATGCCTTCATCATTGTCATACTTTTTTACATAGTTATAATCATAGTGTATATGCAATTTGGTTCTACTTTTTCTATTTAACATGATTTAAATGACCTATGTTGCTCCATAGTTTTTGCATTTCTTGTTTTACTGAATATATAACATTCCTTCCAGTTGATGTACTATAATACACTTGAACTTTTCATTCTCTGAGTGTAAGACAATTGGTGCAACTACACAATAAACACCACAACATGGAAATGCCAACATGCAAGGACTCTGCTCTACTTTTTTCCCCCAAAGTTCTTATCACTATCTATCCATACTATTTAATTTACTCAGTTGTATTCATTGTTTACTATTGGTTCCTCCCACTTTGAAGTTAATCTATAAGGGCAAGGTCCTTTGTCTCATTTGTTCACTGATGTATCCCAGATCCTAGAATAGTGACTAGATGCTAAATAAATATATGTCAGATAAATAAATTTTAAATAATTCTCTTATGCTCAATTCCTGGCAGTGAGTTAGTCAAGGGAATCTTTAAAAAGCCAATCATAGGAGCTGGCCCCATGACCAAGTGTTTAAAGCTCCATTGCCTCTGCTTTGGTGGCCCAGGGTTCACGGGTTCAGATATCAGGTGTGGACCTACTCCACTAATCAGCCATGCTGTGGAGGCACCCCACATACAAAGTGGAGGAGGATTGGCACAGATGTTAGCTCAGGGATAATCTTCCTCAAGCAAAAAAGAAAAAAGAGGAGGATTGGCAACTGATGTTAGCTCAGGGCAAATCTTCCTCACACACACACAAATAAAAGCCGATCACAGAAACAGAGTAGAATGGTGGTTACCAGGGGCTGGGGTGTGGAGGAAGTGGGAAGATGATGGGCAAAGAGTACAAACTTCCAGTTTTAAAATATATAGGTTCTGGGGATCTAATATATACACCATGGTGACATGATATGACATACAGTTAATACTATATTATGTACTTCAAAATTGCTAAGAGAGTTTATTTTAAATGTTCTCACCACAAACAAAAAAAGTTGTACTAAAGTGAGGTGATGGATGTGCTAACTAGCCTTATTGTGGTCATTACTTCACAATATAGATGTGTAGCAAATCATCACGTTGTACACCTTAAATTTACACAGTTATATGTCAATTATATCTCAATAAAGCTGGAATAAAAAGTGCATGAATATTCATTTTTGAGCAAGAAATTATAACAGGATTTTCTTCCAACTCTGAAACGGCCAAATGGACCTTCAACTAGAGTCAGTAACACGTGACTCTTGAGGTAGTACTTAGGTCTTTCACCTGCTATTCTGTGGCTTATATTCAGCACCTTTGTTTGTACATAATGGCCATACCTTGAAAAGATAAAATTAGTTAGAGGAGGGAGCAACTGTTTCTCTATTCAACATGAGAGTTTGAACTTAAGACCAAGCTGAGAGCAGATGTATCATGTGTGCTTTGAAAGCCATCTATGGAAAACAGATCATCTTTTTCATAGGAATCGATCCAGTACAAATTACAGGAACTATAAATCCAACATTTTTTACGCCGACAACTCATCTAGACTCCAGAAGATTTTTCGTGGAGAAGTAGACCTTAACGCGTACTTGGAAACCTGAGCACAGGTCCATTCTTTGTAGGAAAATAGTGATTAGTCTACAGAAAAAGGGTATTGTACCACCCACATGATGTCATCCCACTTTAACACTTGCCGTGTTATCTATCATAAGCAACACAGGGACTCCATGAGATCTGGAAACTGTCATGATGTGACATTAAGATTAGAGAAAGAGCACAGGACGAGCAAAAGAAAAGCACAGACATTACTGAGCCATTACTGTCTGCCACACCCTTCACATCCATTATTGCTGAACACAGCCCTATGATGTGGGCACTACTTTTTCACCCACTTTACAAATGAAGAAATTGAGACAAATAGAGGTGAAGTAACTTGTCCAAGGTCAAAGTGTAAGTGCAAGAACAGAGATCCAAACCCAAATTTGACTGACTTCAAAGTTATAATTTTTCTGTTTTCTGTTTTGTTTCTGCGTGATGACATCATTCCACTCATAGGTGTGGCATCCTAGTTCTGACTCTGGGTGGCTTAGACACCATGAGCAATATCCTTCTTCTCTTAGTACCCCAGTTCCCCCATCTATGCAATGAGGGAGTTGAATTTAGAGTTGGATCTCTAAGTGCCCTTTTTTCTGATCCCATTTGATTATCACAACATCCTATGAGAGAAATTGGGCAAATATTATCTCCATTTTATAAATGAACAAAAAGGAGTTCAGAGAAGTTTTGGGTCTTGTGTATAGTTCCATAGCTAGTTTCTGGGAGAGTCAGACTGAACCAATGTTTCTGAACTTCTAGACTGAAGTATCAGAGGGCACTGGCCAAGGTTATGTCACCCTCTGTCTCTTCTCCTCATTATGGGAAAATTCCCATTTCAACAAACTAGGGTTCACATTAATAAAATGTTTACACATTATAGCATGATTTGAAATCCTCACATATTTTCTCTGAATCTAAATATATCATCAGTTAGAAGTTTGTTTTTGTTGTTCCAAGGATGGAATAACACAGTAAATCACACCTTTTTCCAAGGGGTCTTGATAGAAAGAAGTGATGTTTAAAATGCATTAAGAGCCTACCATGTAAAGGAGATCCTGGACATTATTTCTGTACTTCCCAAGCTTGCCTGATAATCATAATCCCTAGATAGCTTGTTAAAAACATGGATTCCTACAATCCACTGAGAACTGCTGATTTGGAATAAGAATATGAATTTTTAATAAGTGTTCACACACAGCGGATAATCACCATGAGTTAGGACTGATTTTTAATCAATATAGCTGACTAGTTGGTTTTTGACCAGTGTACATTCTGATTGGTCAAAGCCCATGCCATACCAGTTGTTAAATATTCTGAAGATCAGTTGGCAAGGTAGGGATCAATAAGTCTATTTGACAGAACAGGAAATAAGGTCCCAGGAGGCTTGAGAGCTTGCAGAAATATAAAGCAGGTAGCATGGGTGGTGGCATGCTCATCTTCCTACAATTGCAATCAATGGTCACTATCAAAGACAGCACACTATGGAGTGTCTATCAGTCAGAGTTCCCCAAAGAAACAGGACCAACAGGAAATATATAAGTAAAGAGATTTATTTTAAGGAATTGGCTTGTGTCATTTTGGGCGCTGGCAAATTCAAAATCTATAGGCTGGAAACTCAGGTAGGATTTCCATGTTACAGTTTTGAGGCAGAATTCCTTCTTTCTCAGGAAACTTCAGTTTTTGCTCTTAAAGCTTGTATCAGATCTATGTACATTATCGAGGGTAATTTCTTTTACTTAAAGTCAACTGATTGCACTTGAGAAAGAAGAACAAAGCTGCAGGCATCATGCTCCCTAATTTCAAAGAATATTACAAAGCTAGAGTAATCAAAACAGTATGGCATTGGCATAAAAACAGGCACATAGATCATTGGAAGAGAATAGAGAGCCGAGAGATAAACCCATACATATATGATCAATTAATTTATGACAAAGGAGGAAAAAATGTACCATGGGGGAAGGACAGTCTCTTCAATAAATGGTGCTGGAAATGCTGGACAGTTACATGCAAAAGAATCAAACTAGACTACTATCTTACACCATGCATAAAAATTAACCCCAAAAAGTCTTTAGACTCTAATGTAAGACCTAAAACCATAAAACTCCTAGAAGAAAACAAAAGCAGTAAGCTCTTTGACATTGGTCTTGGTGATGATTTTTCAGATCTGACTCCAAAAGTAAAGGCAACAAAAGCAAAAATAAACAAGTGTGACTTCATCAAACTAAAAATCTTCTGCACAGCAGAGGAAACCATCAACAAAATGAAAAAGTAACCTACTGAATGTGAGAAAATATTCACATTTCATATATCTGATAAGGGGTTAATATCCAAAATATATAAAGAAGTCATACAACTCAACATAAAAAAAACCAAACAATCTGATTAAGAAGTAGGCAGAGGATCTGAAAAGACAGTTTTACAAAAAAGACACGCAGATGGCCAACAGGTACATGAAAAGATGCTCAACATCACTAATCATCAGGGAAATGCAAATCAAAACCACAATGAGATATCACCTCACACCTGTTAGGATGGCTATTATGAAAAAAAAACAAGAAAGAGCAGGTGTTGGTGAGGATGTGGACAAAAGAGAATCCTCGTGCACTGTTGGTAGGAATGTAAATGGTACAGTCACTAGGAAAAATAGTATGGAGGTTCCTCAAAAAATCAAAAACAGAACTACAATATGATCCAGCAATTCCATTTCTGGGTATTTATTCAAAGAAAATGAAAACACTAATTTGAAAAGATGTATGCCATGTTCATTGCAGCATTATTTACAATAGTCAAGATACAGAAACAACCTAAGCGTTCATCAAAGGATGAATGGATTCAAGAAACTGTGGTATGTATATACAATGGAATAGTATTCAGCCATAAAAAAGAATGAAATCTTGCCATTTGCAACAACACTTAGCATTATGCTAAGTGAAATAAGTCAGACAGAGAAAGACAAATTCTATATGATCCCACTTACATGTGAAATCTAAAAAACAAAACAAACAACAAAAATAAGCCCATGCTCATAGATACAGAGAGCAGACTGGTGGCTGCTGGTGTGGGGAGGGGGTTAGGGAGTGGATGAAGTGGGTTAACAGATACAAACTTCCAGCTATAAAACAAATAAGTTATGGGGATATAAAATACAGCATGGTGAGTGTAGTCAATAATACTGTATTGCACATTTGAAAGTTGCTAAGAGAGTGGATCTTAAAAGTCCTCAACACAAGAAAAAAACGAAAAAAATTTGTAACTATGTATAGTGACTGAGTGTTAACTAGACTTATTGTGGTGATCATTTCACAGTGTATACAAATACCAAATTATTATGTTGTACACCTAAAATTAATATAATGTTATATTTCAATTATACCTCAATAAAATATATATATAAATAAATTTTTAAAACTGCAAAAATGTCAACTGATTGTAAATATTAATCACATCTACAAAATACCTTCACAAGAATCTTTAGACTAGTGTTTGACAAACAATTGGGCACCATAGGGTAGCCAAGTTTACACATAACGTTAAGCATCATGGGGTGTTTGAGGGAGTGAACAGCTTTAGGACAGCATGGATTTGATCCCGCAAGACAAAGTTTGCTAGCCCCTCACAAAGCTGTTTATCAGGGCTGGAACCTCCAGACTCAGTGACTCAGCCAGATTTAAAATACAGTGGCTATTATATTGGACCATACTCTCTCTGTACCTGGAAGGGCAACTACTGAGGTTAGAAGCAAAGAGAAAGATCAGAGTCCTGCCTCCAATGACCTAAAAAATAAGAGACTTCCTACCTTTGTCATATCTCTGTCATTGAACAGTTTCCTCATCTGTAAAATGTAGATAATTGTGTCTACATCTTTGGGGTCTTGTGAGCATGAAATCGATTTAATGTACGTAAAGTGCTTAGAACAGTACCTTGCACATAATAAGGACTATATAAACGTTAGCTGTTTTTGTTATTGTTGTGTTAAGTCAGCAAGTTTGTATTCAAGGACCTCTTTTGACACTGGCCTGTTCTTGAGCCCCAGTGGCAGCACCTAAAGGAAGCTTGGAGGGCTTTAGGCCCTTCCACATCAGTATCAGCTACTCCCAATAAATATAGCACGTGAGTAAGAAGAGTATGATGACCACGTTAAAATGGGACAAGCAAAGCCCCTAGCCTTTGTCCACTCACTTCTGCTCCTTTCACCCCATTACCAACCTATTATAGAGAAATTCTAAAATCTCCAAAGCTAGCCACACAATAGTTCTTCATTACCCACATAAACTGGACCTCGCCTCTCTTCTCCTTCCCTCTCCTCACCAAAATCCTATGAATTAAGTAACACTATTCTCAGGAAACTGAAGCCCAAAGAGTTAAAGGGACTTGCCCAAAGCCACACAGTTAATAAATGGTAGAGCAGGGATTTGAACCCAGATATAACTTCAAGTCCATGTTCTGTCCTCTCTACCACATGAATACATCCCAAGATGCCCATGGCTTCAAATGGTTTGACTCCTCACTTACACAGAATTTGGATTTCAAAAGAACAGTTAGGTAGATGCAAAAGGCATGACTCTAAAGGAAGGAATTTCTTTCAATTAAATTATAATTTCTTTAGGATATGGAAAGAATTATCAAGATGGATTTAAAAAACGGACAAAAAAGGATGCTTTCCAGAATTAAAGTTATCTTTATCCTTATTATAAGTAATTTTAGCATATGTTTTGGTAATATAATACAGGAATTAATTTATAAAATTGGAGTGTGTAGGCAGTGTGGCAAGACATTGAGGGAGAAATTTGGAGGCAGATCTTTTAGGGATGCTCCCAAAGCATACCATCGTGTAAAGTCTAGACATTAGACCTAAGGCAGTCATCTTACTGACAAGGCAATTCAGGTGGAGGCAGAAGATAATGGAAGTCTTATATCCCTTAGCTTGGGAGAGGAACGACGGTAGAGACTGCTGGAGAGTTAAGGTCAGGTCCCTGTAATGTTCTCTCTTTCCAGGCACGCACTCTGCCAGGCTGCAGAGAACTTGAAAGTACTTTGAATTACTTTGGGACTTGCCATATCTTAGCTAAACTGTCAATATGGAAAATCACAAGGTAATTACGAGTGCTTTCACTGTCCTTTTAAATTAGGCAATAAATAGGATGAATCATTGAATGAGACATCAGTACTTTCCAAGCTCTCTGCAGCATACCAAAAAAGGTAACTATTGAGTGAAAAGCAAAGAGCTACTTAAGCAGAGGTAGCCTCCAGGAATATGTGTGAAAGAAAGAGGACTTAGAACACATACTACTTTTAAATTGTTGGCATTTTACAGATCAAGAAACATAGCAAAATCGGGGGCCAGCCCAGTGACGTAGTGGTTGGGTTGGCACGCTCCACTCCAGCAGCTCGAGGTTCACGGGTTCCATCCCAGGAACTGACCTACACACCACTTGTTAGGCTGTGCTGTGGCGGCATCCCACATATAAAGTAGAGGAAGATTGGCACGGATGTTAGCTCAGGGCCAAGCTTCCTCACACACAAAGAGAAACATAGCAAAATATTCTAAATTTGCAAGCAAACAGCTACAAAAATTCCCTCATGGCTACTCTCTTCTGCCCCCCTCAAACACTGCTGCTGGAAAGCTTTTGCTACTACTGAGGCCCTACAAAGAACCCACCCACTCTTCCCACTTACCAGTCCAAAAGCATCACCAAAAACAACAGCATGGAACACTTGGAGTCTTCTTTTGCAGTGAAAATACATTCACATGCAAACATCATCTTTATAACACTGCTCCCCTGCTCAGAAATTTAAAGTTATTCCCTTTGTCCACTACACCAAGTCTAAGTTCTGCAATTCCTTGACTTTAAAAATGAGATGTTTCATAATCTATTTCACTTCTATTTCCCATCAAATAAAATTCCTTTGGGGATTCATTGTCTTCCTATGAAGTTGAAACTTGACACTTTTGGATTTAAAATTTGTGGTTTTAAATATGTAAGTGCAAAGCCAATGTTCAACTTCAGGTTAGAGTTTGAAATTTTGCTGAAACACAGATTTGCATTAGCATTGCTGTGGAAGTTGGTGTGCAGCACCCAGACTCTCAGCTAGTCATGGCATCTCACATGTCCTCTAGTATTCACATCATAATACAGCTCTACTGTTCTCCCCAAGATTCAGTGACATAGGTATTACCATCCCTGTTTTACAAATGAGGCAATTGAAGAAAGTAAATGTGATGTATTCATTCAACAATCATTTATAGAGTGCCTGTTCTAAAAATTAGAGATACAGCAATGAACAAAATAGCAATTCTGAAGCTTATGTTGTTGAGGGATAGGGATGAAATCAAGTAATATTAATAAACAAGATGGTTGCAGTAAAGAAATGCTTAATGAAAAGACGTCTAAAATCTTGAAAGAAAAGGATGAGAAAATGACAAGATGAACAAAGACAAAATTATAATTTCAGCACAAAGCAAATCAGATACCAGAGGAATGGCTAAATGCAAACTGTTACACTACTGCACACAAAAGCACCTATTGCAATGAAGCAGCTCTTGAGGTGGTGTTGTTGAAATATATTTAATGAAACAGAATATTAAGTCCTACTAAACATAGCTTTTATAAAAAATGTTTGATGTTTTTAAAATGTGTGCATAGAAATAAGATTGGAGGGGCTGGCCCCGTGGCCGAGTGGTTAAGTTCGCGCGCTCCGCTGCAGGCGGCCCAGTGTTTCGTTGGTTCAAATCCTGGGCGCGGACATGGCACTGCTCATCAAACCACGCTGAGGCAGCGTCCCACATGCCACAACTAGAAGGACCCACAACGAAGAATACACAACTATGTACCGGGGGGCTTTGGGGAGAAAAAGGAAAAAAATAAAATCTTAAAAAAAAAAAAAAAAAGAAATAAGATTGGAAATATATTCATTCACGGAAAAAGTATGTTTTTAGAATCCATCTTGTGTAAAGTTCTATTCTAAGCAGACTGAGGATACAGCAGTGAAGAAGAAAGACTCACAGAACTTTCTGCCCTCCAAAACTGAAATTTTAGTGGGAAAAAGAAAATACATGCATTAGACACTTTTAAGAAGCTGTGTTTCTCTGAAGGTAATAGAAGTGATGCAAAGCATTAGGCTACTTTAGACTAAGTGGTCTAAAAGGACTATCTGAGGGGATGGCATTTGAGCTGAGATCTAAATAAGACGAAAGTGGTCAGCCATGCTAATATCTTGGAGAAGAGAATCCCAGAATGACAGAACAACAAATGCAAATCTCTAAAGAGGAATTGAGTTTGCCATGTACTAAAAACTGAAAGAAAATGCATGGGGCTAGAGTGGTGTGAGTGAGGGATATGATATTAGTTTGGAGAGAGAGGCAGGGGTCAGATCATGTAGGGCTTTGTAGGCTATCATAAGGAGTTTGTTTTATTATAAGTAAAATGGGAAGCCCACTCAGGGGTTTTGATCAATAGAGTGGTATAATCTTATGAATAGTTTTGAGGACCACTCCAGTTGATGTGTAGAGGATTGTTTGTAAGAAGGGCTAGAGTAGAAGAGAGAGAACAGTAAAGAATCTATTGCAGGAGTTCTGGTCCTGGGTGAGATGTAGAACGCATGCTTCACCCTGTCTCTCCCACTGAGCACAACTATAAAACTATGACAGAATACAAGGGCAGCTATTTGAGGTCTCTGAAAAGTAAAAAGCAGCAAGACAGAAAAGGAAATAAGACCAGAAATAGAATCACCACCTTATAAGCAATTAGTTTACTTTTTTAACCTTTCTTTTTCCTTTGGTATGCCCTAGTCTGAACTTAACATAGCCTGAAACACAGAAGTGGGAATGGTGGCAGAGAGAAAGAGCTCCAGGAGAAGTCTTCTACTACTGTCTCAAGGATCAGGAAAGGTAACTCCTAGTGCTCAGAGGGATTACAGAACTCCCTCCCCATTTTTATCTGCAATTTTTTTGTTCTCTCATGCCCCAGATCCCAGGAAATCCTGTGGTAGAAATGGAAAAATCTCAAGAGCCAAAACTCTGAGGGAAGGGAACTCATCTTGTGCATTTGATGGAACTGTAGTTCCAAGAGGGTGGGGTGAACCTGAGTTACCCTTTTTCTCTCTCTGTTCTCCATTTCTTGGGCTAGGAGATGGCCCAATCACGAAAGTGTATATCAGAGAATGACAAACCAAGGTAACTACCAAGTTTCTGGCTGGAGGACCAAAAGGAGGAGACCCAGGGAAACAGAAAGTACTGGGAAAGTTGCAGAGAAGGAGGATCTTGGGAAAGTACCCTTAAAGTTGTTTATGAAATTCAGGGCTCACGCTTGAGCTGTGCATTGTGGATCTGACCCTAATTAGCCTACCAAAATTTTGGGAACTGAAGTAACTGATAGACCACTTCCTACGACCCAGAATGGCCACTGAGTGGTGCATTTACAAGACAGATGCAAATAGCACTACAGTCTGAAAGCTTAACTGGCACTAGAAACAGAACCAACAGGAGGAGAGTTGGAACTTGGGGCCAGATGTTAATCAAAGTCAATTGCCTGCTAAAACAAATTTCAACATTCTCCATAGAGTTTAAAAGACACCCAGAGTCTTGTAACATAATGTTTAAAATGACAAGATGCGATTCAAAATTATTAGGCATATAAAAAAATAAATTCCAAGTTGCATGGGAAATAGACATAAACAGAGATGACACAAATGTTGTAATTATCTGACAAATGTAGCTATTATAAAAATGCTTAAATAAGCAATCTTGAACATTCTTGCAACAAATGTTAAAATACAAATTCTCAGTGTGGCAGACAGACTTTAAGGTCTTTAATCACTTTAAGACTTTAATCACTTCTGTGTTTACGCTATACTATACAAAACTCCATCTTGTTAGCCAACTTTCTGTCTTTCTCCCTTGCTGGATTTGAAAAAGCAAGCTTCCATATTGTAAGAGAACCATGTTATAAAGGAACTTCAAGCAGCCTCCAGGGGCTAAGCATGTCCTCCAACTGACAACCAATAAAAATCAGGGGCCCTTAATCTTACAGACATAAAGAAGCAAATTCTCACAACCTGAGTGAACCTAGAAGCAAACACGTCACCAGTCAAGCTCCAAATGAGAATAGAGCCCTGGCCAATACCTCAACTGAAGCCAAATTGAGGACATAGATAAGCTGTGTCAACTTCTGATTGACAGAATATGTAAGATAGTAAATTTGTGTTCTTAAAAGAACTAAATTTGTGGTAATTTCTTCCACAGCAATAACTAATACACTCAGCAAAGATATAGAAGCTGCAAAAAAAAAAAAAAAAAAAAACCAGCCAAATGAAACTTTTAGAAGTGAAAGCTACAATAACAGAAATTTTGAGAAAACATCACTGGATGGATGCAATAGCAGAATAGAGATGACAGAGGAGTCGGCAGACTTTAAGATCAATCAACAGAAATTATGCATTCTAAAAAACAAAGAGAAAAATATTTAAAAATAACTAACATACCCTTAGGGACGTGTGGGTCAATAACAAATAGTCAAATATTTGCATCATCAGAGTCCAAGAAAGAGAGAAAAAGGAATGTGCTGGCGAAAAAAAAATGTTTGAAGAAACAGTGGCAGAAAATCTTCCAAGTTTGGCAAAGATATAAACTTACCAATTCAAGAAGCTGAGTGAACCCCAAATAATATAAACCAAAAGAAATTCATGCACAGAAACATCCTAATCAAGTTGCCAAAAATGAAAGACAAAGAAAAAAATCTTGAAAATAGCCAAAAAAAATGGGAAAAATGATTCAAACGCCTTTAGATTTCTCATCAGAAACCATGAGGCCAGAAAGAAGTGGCACAACATTTTTCAAGTGCAGAAAGAAAAGATCTGTCTGTTCCAAATTCTATTTCCAGTGAAAATGTATAGAGGAAAAGGGTGAAATAAAGACATCCCCAGATAAAGTAAATCTAAGAGTAATTATAGCCAGCAGATATGCTGTAAAAGAACAGTAAAAAGAGGCTTTTCAGACAGGAAGAAAATATTACCAGAAGGAAATCTGAAACAGCAGAAATGAAGGAAGAGAAGAAGAAACCAGTAAATGTCTGACTAAATATGATAGACTACTTTCATCCTTTTGAGTTTTTTAAAATTATATTTGACAGCAAAAATCATGAAAATGTTTAATGGGTTTTCAATAGATGTAGTAACACATAAGACAATTATAGCATAAAGCTGGCAAAGTAAAGATACCTATAAAGTAACAGTTTCAACATTCCAAATAGAGTGGTAAAATATTGCTTCTAGGTAGACTGAAAATTAAGTAAAAGTTTTTAAATCCCTAGAACAAGGGTCATCAAGCTTGGGACTGCAGGCCAAAACAATCCATTGGGTTTTTTTCTTGTTGTGGTAAAATACACATAACATAAAATTTACCATTCTAAAGTGTACAATTCAGTAGCATTTAGCATATTCACAACGTTGTACAGCCATCACCTCTTATCTTATTCCAGAACATTTTCATCACCCGAAAAGGAAACCACATATCCATTTAAATAGTCATTCTTCATCCTCCTTTTCCTCAGTCCAGTCCCTGGCAACCACTAATATGCTTTCTGTCTCTATGGATATGCCTGTTCTGGATATTTCATACAAATGGAATCATACACTATGGGACCTTTCACGTCTGGCTTCTTTCAATTAACATAACGTTTTCAAAGTTCATCCATGTTGTAGAATGTATCAGTACTTCATTTTCATGGTTGAATAATATCCCATTGTATGGCTATCACATTTCGTTTATCTATTCATCAGTTGATTGCCTATTGTGTAGATGACTGGTATAAACATTTGTGTACAGATTTTCCCTTGAACACCTATTTTAAATTATTTAGGGTATAAAGCCAAGAGTGGAACTGCTGGGTTATATGGTAATTCTATGTTTATCTTATGAGGAAACTCCAAACAGCTGAACTATTTTATACTCCTACCAACAAGGTGTAAGTGTTCCAATTTCCCCACATCCTTTTCAAAACTTGATATTTTCCTTTTTTTCTATTATAGCCCTCCTAGTAGGTGTGAAGTGGTATCTCGTTGTGGTTTTAATTTGAATTTCCCTAATGATTAGTGATTGTCTTCGTTCATTTGGGCTGCTATAACAGAATACCATAGGCTGAATAACATTTAAAAAAATTATTTCTCACAGTTCTGGAGGCCAGAAAGTCCAAGATCAAGGCGCCAGCAGATTCAGTGTCTGGTGAGGGCCCACTTCCTCCTTTCTAAATGGTCAACTGCTTGTTGTAACCTTACATGGTGGAAGGGGTAAGGGAGCTCTCTGGGGCCTCTATTATAAGAGCGCTGATCCCATTCACAAGGGCTCCACTCTCCTGACCTACTCATTTCCCAAAGGCCCGACCTCCTAATACCATCACATTGGGGATTAGGTTTCAACGTATAAATTTTGGAGGGACAGAAACATTCAGTTTATAGCGGTGATGTTGAACATCTTTTCGTGGCCTTATTGGTCATTTATATGTCTACTTTGCAGAAATGCCTGGGCCGGCCCGGTGGCGCAGCGGTTAAGTGCACATGTTGTGTTTCTCGGCGGCCCAGGGTTCACCGGTTCAGATCCCAGGTTCGGACATGGCACTGCTTGGCACACCATGCTGTGGCAAGCATCCCACATATAAAGTAGAGGAAGATGGGCACGGATGTTAGCTCAAGGCCAGGCTTCCTCAGCAAAAAGAGGAGGACTGGCAGCAGTTAGCTCAGGGCTAATCTTCCTTAAAAAAAAAAAATGTCTATTCAGTTCTTGGCCTGCTGCTTAATTAGATTGTTTGTCTTTTGTTGTAAGAGTTATGTATATTTTCTGGATACTAGATGCTTATCAAATACTTGATTTGCAAATATTTTCTCCCATTCTGGGAGTTGTCTTTTCATTCTCTTGATAGTGTCCCTTAATGCACCAAAGTATTTAATTTTGATGAAGCCCAATGTATCAATTTCATTCTTTTGTTCTTTGTAATTTTGGTGAAGTATCTAAAAAATCATTGCCAAATCCAAAGTCATGAAGATTCAACACTATGTATTCTTCTAATAGTTTTATAGTTTGGGGTCTTGTATCTAGGTTATTTATTCCATTTTAAATTAATTTTTGTATACAGATGAGGAAGAAGTCAACTACATTCTTTTGTATATGGATATCCAGTTTTCCCAACACCATTTGTTAAAAGGACTAGTCTTTCCAATTGAATGATTTTGATACTCTTGTCAGAAATCAAATGACCATAGATGTATGAGTTTATTTTTGAACC
This sequence comes from Equus przewalskii, assembly GCF_037783145.1. NCBI lineage: Eukaryota > Metazoa > Chordata > Mammalia > Perissodactyla > Equidae > Equus > Equus przewalskii. The sequence goes on along the minus strand of NC_091863.1, from coordinate 41,364,108 downwards.
CTCAGTTCCGTTCCATTAATCTATATCCATCGTTATGCAAGGATCACACTTTGATTACTGAAGTTTTGAAATTTGAAATTGTGGGTTTTCCTACTTGGTTCTTCTTTTTCAAGATTGTTTTGATTATTTGGGGTCCCTTACAATTACATATGAATTTTAGGCTGAGATTTTCCATTTCTTCAAAAGAGGCGATAGGGATTTTGATAGAGATTGCCTTGTATCTGTCGATCACTTTCAGGAATATTGCCATACTTAAAATATCAAATCTTCCAATCCATTAACACAGTATTGCTTTCCATTGTTAATGTTTCTCCTAACTTATTTTATCAATGTTTGTAATTTTCTGTTACAAGCATTGTAAATCTGTTGTTAATTAATCCCTAAGTATTCTATTCTTTATCATGCCATTGTAAATGGAATTATTTTCTTCATTTCCTATTTGGTTGTTCAGCACTAGAGTAAAAAACAACTGATTATTGTGTGTTGATGTTATATCCTACAACTTTGCTACATATTTTTGTTAGCTCTAATAGTTTTTTGTGTGTGGATTCTTTAGGATTTTCAATATACAAGTTCATGTTGTCTGTGAATAGAGATAGTTTGAATTTTTTCTTTCCAATTTGGATGGCTTTTTTTTCTTGCTGAATTCCTCTGGCTATAACTTCCAGTAGAACGTTGAATAGAAGTGGCAAATGCAGACACATTGTTTTATCCCTGATATGAAAGGAAAAGCTTTCATCCTTTCACCATTGAGTTTATTGAGTCTGATGTTAGCTATAGGTTTTTCCTAAATGCCCTATATCATGTTGAGGAAATTCCCTTCTATTCTTCTTTTTTTGTGTTTTTTTAATCATAAAAGAATGCTGAATTTTGACAAATGCATTTTCTGCATCAATCGAGATGATCGTGTTTTTTCCCTCTTTATTATATTAATGTGGTTATACTGATTTTCATATGTATTTCTGGGATACGTCCCACTTGGTCATGGTGTACAATCCTTTAAATATGCTGCTGGCTATGGTTTGCTAGTATTTTGTTGAGAAGTTTTGTATCTATATTCATTTGGGATGTTAGTATGTAATTTTCTTTTCTTATAGTGTCTTTGTCTAGCTCTGTTTTCAGGAAGTATTCCCTCTTCTATTTTTTTGGAACAACTTGAGAAGGATTGGTGTTAAGTTTTTAAATGTTTGATAGAATTCACCAGTGAAATTATCTGGCCATGGGCTTTTTCCTTATTGGGAAATTTTTCATTAGTGACTCAATCTCTTTACTTGTTATAGGTCTCTTCAGATTTTCTATTTCTTGAGTCAGTTTTGGTAGTTTGTTTCTAGGAATATGTATATTTCACCTAGGTTATCTGTCTGGCACGCATTTCTTCATAGTGTTCTCTTACAATCCTTTTACTTCTGCAAGCTCAGTAGTAATGCCCTGCTTTCATGTCTGATTTTAGTGATTTACTTCTTCTCTCTCGGTTTTTTATTAGTCAGTCTAGTTAAGATTTGTCAGTTTTTTTGTCATTTCAAAGAACCAGCTTTTGATTTCATTGATTCCCTGTATTGTTTTTCTATTCTTTATTTCAACTGTCTCTGCCCTAGTCTTTATTATTTCCTTCCTATTACTAGCTATGGCTTCAGTTTGCTCTTTTTCTAGTTCCTCAAAGGGTAAAGTTAAGTTAGTTTTTTTTATTGAAGTAACATTGGTTTACAACGCTATATAAATTTCAGGTGTACAGCATTATATTTCTACTTCTGTATACACTACATCGTGCTCACCACCGAAGGTCTACTTTCAATCCATCACTGTACACATGTGCCCCTTTTCCACCTGCTCACTCCCCCCACCCCCTTTCCCCTCTGGTAACCACCAATCTGTTCTCTGTATCTATATGTCTGTTTATATTCCACATATGAGTGAAATCATATGGTTAATTATCTTTCTCCATCTGACTTATTTTGCTTCACATAATACCCTCAAGGTCTATCCATGTTGTCGCAAATGGCATGATTTCATTTTTTTGATGGCTGAGTAGTATTCCATATATGACATATTCTTTATCAGTTCCTCTGTTGATGGGAACTTTGGCTGTTTCCAAGTCTTGGCTATTGTGAATAATGCTGCAGTGAACATAGGGGTGCATATATCTTTTCAAATTAGTGCTCTCATCTTCTTTGGATAAATACCAACAAGTGGAATAGCTGGATTATATGGTAGTTCAATTTTTAATTTTTTGAGGAATCTCCATACCATTTTCCATAGTGGCTGCACCAATTTACATTCCCAAGGCAGTGCACAAGAGTTTCCTTTTCTCTATCTCCTCTCCAACACTTGCTATTTCTTGTCTTTTTAACAATAGCCATTCTGATGGGTGTAAGGTGATATCTCATTGCGGTTTTGATTTGCATTTCCCTAACACTGAGTGATGTTGAACATCTTTTCACATGCCTGTTGGCCATCTGTGTATCTTCTTTGGAAAAATGTCTGCTCACCTAGGGGAGTTGTTTGGGTTTTTGTTGTTGAGTTGTATGAGTTCTTTATATATTTTGGATTTTAACCTCTTATTGGATATATGGTTTACAAATATCTTCTCCCAATGGGTAGGTTGTCTTTTCATTTTGCAAATGGTTTCCTTTGCCATTAAGAAGTTTTTTAGTTTGATGTAATCCCATTTGTTTATTTTTTCTTTTGTTTCTCTTGTCCAAGGACACATAGTCATAAAGAGACTGCTAAGACTGATGTCAAAGAGCACACTGCCTATGTTCTCTTCAATAAGCTCTATAGTTTGAGGTCTTACATTCAGGTCTTTAATCCATTTTGAGTTAATTTTTGTGTGTAGTGTAAGATAGTGGTCTACTGTCATTATTTTCATGTGGCTGTCCAGTTTTCCCAACATTTATTGAAGAGACTTTCCTTTCTCCATTGTATGTTCTTAGCTCTTTTGTGGAAAATTAGCTATCCATAAACATGTGGGGTTATTTCTGGCCTCTCAGTTGTGTTCCATTGATCTCTGTCTCTGTTTTTCTTCCAGTACCATGCTGTTTTGATTACTGTAGCTTTGTAATATATTTTGAAATCAGAGAGTGTGATATCTCTACCTTTTTTTTTTTAATCTCAGGATTGCTTTGGTTATTTGGAGTCTTTTGTTGTTCCATATAAATTTTAGGATGCTTTGTTCTATTTCTGTGAAAACTTTCATTGGGATTTTGACAGGGATTGCAGTGAATCTTCAGATTGCTTTAGGTAATATTAACATTTTAACTATGTTAATTTTTCCAACATCATGGAATGAACATCTTTCCATTTCTTTGTGTCTTCTTTGATTTCTTTCAACAACGCCTTGTAGTTTTCAGTGTACAGGTCTTTCACCTCCCTGGTTAAATTTACTCCTAGGTATTTTATTCTCTTTGTTGCAATTGTAAATGATTCTTGATTTCTCTTTCTGCTAGTTCATTGTTAGCATATCGAAATGGAGTGATTTTTGTATGTTGATTTTGTAGCCTGAAACTTTACTGTATTTGTTTATTATTTCTAATAGTTTTTTAGTGGCTTCTTTGGTGTTTTATATAGATAAAAATGTCATCTGCAAATAGTGACAGTTTTACTTCTTCCTTTCTGATTTGGGTGGCTTCAATTTTTTTTCTTGCCTAATTGCTCTGGCTAGGACTTCCAATACTATCTTGAATAAGAATTGTGAGAGTGGGCATCCTTATCTTGCGTGTGTTCTTGGAGGAGTAGCTTTCAGATTTTCCCTGTTGAGTATGATGTTAGCTATGTGTTGGTCATATATCGTCCTTATTATGTTGACATACGTTCCTTCTATACCCATTTTATTGAGAGGTTTATATCATAAGTGGATGCTGTAACTTGTCAAATGCTTTCTCTGCCTCTATTGAAATGATCATATGATTTTTATTCTCCATTTTGTTAGTGGGTTGTATCACATTGATTGACTTGTGGATGTTGAAAATCCTTGCATCTCTGGAATAAATCCCACTTGATTGTGGTGTATGATCCTTTTAATGTATTGTTGTATTTGATTTGCCAATATTTTGTTAAGGATCATTGCACCTATGTTCATCAGTGAGAAATGGCCTGTAATTTTCTATTTTTGTGTTGCCCCTCTCTGCTTTTGGTACCAGGGTAATGTTGACCTTGTAAAATGAGTTAGGAAGTATCCCGTCCTCTTTAAATTTTTGGAAGCGTTTGAGAAGGATAAGTATTAAATCTTCTTTGTTTGTTTGGTAGAATTCACCAGAGAAGCCACCTGGTCCTAGACTTTTGTTTTTGGGGAGGTTTTGGATTACTATTTCACTCCTTATTCTATTCAGATTCTCTGTTTCCTCTTAATTCAGTTTTGGGAGGTTGTATGATCTTAAGAATTGTTACATTTCTTCTAGGTTATTCAATTTGTTGGCGTAAAGTTTTTCATAGTATTCCCATATAATCCTTTGTATTTCTGTGTTATCCATTGGAATTTCTCCTCTTTCATTTCTGATTTTATTAATTTGAGCTTTCTCTCTTTTTTCTTAGTGAGTCTAGCTAAAAGTTTGTCAGTTTTGTTTATCTTCTTAAAAACCAGCTGTTAGTTTCATTGAACTTTTCTATTGTCCTTTTAGTCTCTATTTAATTTATGTCCTCTCTGATTTTTATTCTTTCCTTTCTTCTACTGACTTTAGGCTTTGTTTTTTCTTCTTTTCTAGTTCCTTTAGATGTAGTGTTAGATTGGTGATCTGAGATTTTTCTTGTTTCTTCAGGTATGCCTGTATTGGTATATACTTCCCTTTTAGTACTGCTTTTGTTACATCCCATAGAATTTGGTATGTTGTGTTTTCATTTTCATTTGTCTCCAGGTAATTTTTTAAATTTCTCTTTTGATTTCTTCATTGATCCAATAGTTGTTCAGTAGCATGTTGTTTAGTTTCTGCATACTTGTGACTTTTCCAGCTTTCTTCTTATAGTTGATTACTAGTTTCATACCATCGTGGTCATAAAAGATGCTTGATATGATTTCATTCTTCTTAAATTTATTGAGGCTTGTTTTGTTTCCCTACATATGGTCTATCTTTGAGAATGTTCTATGTACACTTGAGAAGAATGTGTATTCTGCTGTTTTTGAATGGAATGGCCTATACATATCTGTTAAGTCCACCTGGTCTAGTGTTTCATTTAAGGCCAACATTTCCTTGTTGACTTTCTGTCTGGATGATCTATCCATTGATGTAAAAGGGGTGTTAAGGTCCCTTACTGTTATTATGTTGCTCTCAATTTGTCTCTTTAGGTCTGTTAATAGTTGCTTTATATACTTTGGTGCTCCTGTGCAAGGTGCCTATATATTAATAAGTGCTATGTCTTCTTGGTGGAAAGTCCTTTTATCATTATATAATGCCTATCTTGTCTCTCATTATCTTTTTTATCTTGAAATCTGCTTTTTCTGATATAAGTGAGGCTACACCTGCTTTCTTTTGCTTGCCATTTTCTTGGAGTACTATCTTCAACCCCTTCACTTTCAGATTATGTTTTTCTTTAAAGCTCAGATGGATCTCCTGGAGGCAGCATATACTTGGGTCTTGTTTTTCAATCCATCCTGCAACTCTGTGTCTTTTGATTGGTAAATTCAATCCATTTACATTTAGAGTGATTATTGATATATGAGGACTTAATGTTGCTGTTTTATCTTTTGTTTTCTAGTTGCTCTATCTTTCCATTTTTTTTCCCTTGTGCTTCTGTCTGGCATTTCAATTTGGTGGTTTTCTGTGATGCGTTTCTCTGTTTCCTCTTTTTTTATGTTTTGTGGCTGCTCTGAATTTTTTTGTGTGTGGATAACATGAGGTTTCTATAAAAGATCTCATAGATGAGATGGTTCCTTTTCTGCTGATAGTATCTTATCTCCATTTGCCTATGCAAGTTCCATCCTTTTCCTCTTCCCCTTGTACATTTTTGTTGAAATGAATCATCCCTTTTTCTATTGTGAGTTTGTCACCAAATTGAAGTGGTTATAGTTATTTTTAATACTTTCTTTCCCTTTAGCCTTTACGTTATAATTAAGTGTTTACTAATCCATTCTGGTATAGAGTTGCAATTTTCTGATTCTGTCTATCTATCACCATGCTTAAAGTTTTGTATACCTTTGCTGTTGCATTTCAAGTAGGAGAGCTCTTTACAAGATTTCTTATGAGGTAGGTGTAGTGGTGATGAACTCTTTCAGCTTTTGTTTGTCTGGGAAAGCCTTTATTTGTCCTTCATATTTGAAAGATAACTTTTTTGGATAGAGTATTCTTAGCTGACAGTTTTTATCTTTCAATATTCTGAATATATCATTCCACTCTTCCCTGGCCTGTAGAGTTTCTTCTGGGAAATCTGCTGATAACCTAATCCGGGTTCTTTTATAAGTTACTGGTTATTTTTTCCTCTGGCTGCCCTTAATAGTCTTTCTTTGTCATTGAATTTGACAGTTATAATGTGCCTTGGAGAAGGTCTTTTTGCGTTGAGATAATTAGGTGTTCCATTAGCTTTTTGGACTTGTACATCCAGTTCTTTCCCCAGGTTTGGGAATTTTTCAGCTATTATTTCTTTAAATAAGCTCTCTTCTCCCTTCTCCCTCTCTTCTCCTTCTGAGATACCCATTATTATATTGCTTTTCCTAATTGAGTTGGATATTTTTTGTGGAATCAATTCATCTTTTTTAAGTCTTAGTTCTCTCTCCTCTTCTACCTGAATCATTTCTAGATTTCTCTCTTCAAGCTTGCTAACTCTCTTCCATATGGTCTGCTCTATATCAAATGCTTTCCAGTTTATTCTTCATCTCATTTATTGAGTTCTTCAGCTCCAGAATTTCTGTTTGGGTTTTGGTTATTTTTTAGAGTTTCGGTCTCTTTGGTGAAGTACTTTTACTTTTCATTAATTTTATTCCTGAGCTAATGGAACTATCTGAGATTTCTTGTAGCTCACTGAGTTTCTTCATGACACCTGTTTTGAATTCTCTATCAGTTAGATTGCAGTATTCCATGACTTCAAGTTTTGTGTCTGGAGAATTGTCTCTTTTTGTGATACTGTGTTACCATAATTTTTCATGCTGCTTGATGTGTTGTTCTTCTCCTGGTGCATTTGTTGTAACAAACACTTTCATATTTATGTAAGGGTTTGTTTACTTTGATTCTGAGCTGGTTCTGGTTGTGTTTGAGAGTCATATTTTTCCACCCTCCACGGCCTCTTCCAGAGGTGTCATCATTGTCCTCAATGTGCTGATTGTGCCTCTGAGTTTGCTGGTGCCTTGCTGCTTCTGGTGTTGCTGCAGTCATGGACATTGCCATTGGGTCAACCAGGCTGGCAAGCACCTCTGCTGCTTCTGGGGTTCCCTGGCTGTTGGGTTCTCCTCAAGGTAGGGGGAGGGAGGGGATGGGGTAGGAGCCAGGGTCAGGGGTGCCTCTGCCACATCCAAAGTTGTTGGTTCCACAGGCACCATTGCCACATTTTGGGGGGCTGGGTTTGCAGGCACCATTGCAGCTAGGGGGGACTAGGGTTGTGGGCTCAGCAGTTGCTGCTATTGGGCTTTCCATGGCTTCAGATGCTGCTGTGGCTGCTGTGCCACTGCCATGCACATTGCCTCTGCTGCTACTTCTGGGTTTTCTGGGAGTGCTGGCACTACCACTGCCTTGGGCACTGGTTCATGGGTGTTATCACCACTGCTATGCAGGCTCGGGTTGTGGGCACCACCACCAACACTACAGGGAGAATGGTACCTGGGTTGTAGGTGCTGCCACAGATCCTGGAACATCCAGTCATGGGTGCTGCTGCCACAGTTCCTGGAGCTTCCAGTTGCAGGTGTCACTGCAGTTCCTGGAACCTCTGGTCTCGGGCCCCACCATGATTCCCAGAACCTCAGGTCATGAGCACTGCTGTTGCTGCTGCTGCTGCTGCTGGAGTCACTGGGGTCTTGGATGTAGCTCCTGCTGCTGAGAAGGCCAGAGTCACAGGTGCTGCCACCAAGGAGTGGGGGCGGTGAGCTGGCTTGCACTCACCACCACAGTTCCTGGAGCCTCCAGTCACAAGTGCTATGGTGTTTCCTGGAGCTTTCAGCAATGCATGCCACCTCAGTTCCTGGGACCTCCATTTGGGGGCATTGCCACAGTTCCTGGAGCCTCTAGTCATGGGCACTGCTGCTGCTGTTCCCCTGGTTCCACCAGCTCCACAAGGTCCAGTCCACCTACATTTAGATGTATAGATGTATGGATCTCTCAGGCATTCTTGTGTGGGAAGCCGTGAATCTTTTGTTGGTCCATGCATGTCCTACTGGCTGTAACTTAGAGAGGAAAGACAAAGGGAGAAACTCACTGTACTATGATGCTAATGTCACCAAGTTAGGTTATTGATTTGAGATTTTTTTTTAATGTGAGTGTTTATAGCTATAAATTTCCTGCTGAGAATTGCCTTGGCAGCATCCCATAGGTTTTCACATTTTGTCCTTTCCTTTTCATTTATTTGTAAGTATCATCCAATTCCTCTTGTGATTTCTTGTTTCACCCATTAGTTGTTTAAGTTTTCATTGATTAATTGCAACACATTTGTCAATTTTCATTCTGTTAATGACTTCATTCTATTGTGGTTGGAGAAGATACTTCGTATGATTTCAATCTTTTAAAATTTATGGACACTTGTTTTGTGGACTAAAATACAGTCTATCCTGGAGAATGTTCCATGTGTACTTGAGGAGAATAAATATTTGGCTGTTATTGAGTGTTCTGTGTATATCTGTTAGGTCTAGTTTGTTTATAGTGTCATTTAAATTCTCTTTTTCCTTATTGACCTTCTTTCTAGTGGCTCTATCCACAATTGAAAGTGTGGTATTGAAATCTCCAACTATTATTCTAGAACAGTCTATTTTTAAATGAGTATACAATTTTCATATATTCTTGGTAGATTAACTTTTCTATCAATATATAATGTTTTTTGTCTCATAACACTTTTTTACAAAGTATATTTTATTGCTATCATTATAGCCATCCCGGCTCTCTTTTTGGTTACTATTTACATGGAATAGCAATTTCAACCTTTTAACTTTCAATCTATTTTTTCCTTAGGATTTAAAGTATATCTCTTGCAGACAACATACAGATGGATCGTGTTTCTTTTATCCATTCTGCCAATCTCTGCCTTTAATTGGATAGTGTAATGCATTTGCATTTAAAGTAATAACTGATAAGGAAGTACTTCTACCATTTTGCTATTAGCTTTCTATATATCTTACACTTTCTCCAGTTACTGCCTTCTTTTGTGTTTGATTTTTTACAGAGTAGTATTTTTATCCCCCTCTCACTTTCTTTTTTTTCACATTTTAAAGTTTTCTTAGTTAGCCTAGGGATTACAATTACCATCTTAAATTTATAACAATCTAGTTTGAATTAATACCAACTTAGCTTCAATATTACACAAGATCTCTGCTCCTATACAGCTTCATCCTTACCCCTTTATGTTGTTATCACAAATTATATCTTTATACTTTGTGTTCCCATCAACATAGTTTTATTGCTTTATACATTTATCTTTTGAATAATATAGAAAAAATAAGAATTACAAATCTACAATAACACTAGCTTTTATACTTACCTGCTGTATTAGAGTCCTAGGGTTGCTGTAACAATTTACCACAAACTGTGTGGCAAAAAAACAACAGAAATTTATTCTCTCACAGTTCTGGAGGGTGAAAGTCTGAACAATAGGTGTCATCTGTCTTGGTTCCTTCTGAGGGCTCTGGGGGGAAGGGGCAAAGGGCTATAGGTGCTCATGAGGCTTTTTCCATACCTGACAATCACCCTCAGCTGGATTCCAAAGAGAGTTTTGGACTATTGGACTGGAAGGGCAGAGCAAGTGCTAGAGAAATCACACACAGGGTTTATTCCTAATAATTTACCCACTCTTGGCTTTTATGGGAATGTGGAGAGTGAAAAGGCAGTAGTGTGTGTGTGTACTCTAGGAGGGGAAAATCACTTATCTCATTGGGACATATAACACCTGAAAGGAGAGAAATAGGGAGTATGATTGAAGGGCTCCACATTCCTGTGGAATGGGGAAATTTGTGGGCTAATGTTAAGTGAACAGGCCTAGGGAATTTCCATAGGAACCACAGCCATTCTTCCTCTCTGCACTGCCCCACTGCTGACAGATACAATGCACACCTGTGTTTATTGGGTGGAGGGGTGAGATTGAGAAAAAAAAATTCTTCCATCTTGTTACACTGAATTATCCAAGGTCAGAGCCATTTTCTGTCCATTGTAGTGCTGTCTTGATAGGATCTTGCTGCTACTAAAAAATAAGTAGGACAGTTCCAGAGCACAATGGACAAAGATTAATAGGGACTAGTAGTTTGATCTTTCCTCCTATCCCCATGTCATTTTCAGCCATGCCCAGGCTTATATAAAGCATGGATAATTTCAGTAAGGTGCAATAAAATATTCTATAGCCAAAAAAAGTCAATACTGCCAGGAATTATTTAGGTCCATTGATGCAGAAACAAAAGACAGCAAATGAATTGCTCAGCACAAGTGGCCTTATCTCCCTTCATGCTTTTATATCTACTTTCTCCATGATCTCATCCCAAAAGTTTTTGACTACACAGTATCCATTTCTAAGAAGAGAAAGGAGGGGGTCATCTAGACCCTGGGAATCCTGGAGTTAGGCACTTTAGCTATGAATATGCAGAGACTGAGACAATGCTCTCACCTGCAGTATTTGGTTACACATTCTGTGGTCCAAGTTCAGGCAATCCAAATAGGTTTGCCATGAAGGGTTCTCTAGAATGGAGTCATCCTAACCACCTGGAGATAATTGGCAGAACCATGCTAATAGTTTTGCCACAGCCTCACTTACAGTTTCAAAAACAGCAGTATTAGTGGTCGCCCTGTGACCAAGTGGTTAAGTTGGTGCGCTCTGCTTTGGCAGCCCGGGGTTTTGCCAGTTTGGATCTTAGATTCAGACATGGCATCATTCACCAAGCCCTGCTGAGGCAGCGTCCCACATAGTACAACCAGAAGGACCTACAACTAGAATATACAACTATATACTGGGGGGCTTTGGGGATAAGAAGAAGAAAGAAAATTGGCAACAGATGTTAGCTCAGGTGCCAATCTAAAAAAAAAAAGGAACTGGTAATGTTCTATTAAAAAAGAAAACAGCAGTATCTTCAGTTGAGTAGGCAAGGGTCTAAAAAAAAAAGAAAAAGGAGAAAGTAAACTCAGTCTAATGCTTACTACACATCTTGCCTGCCTTCCAAGCCTTAACACTCTGAAGTTCTATCAGACTTACCAGTTGCAGTGCCAGCAGCAGTATTGGCAGCAAAACATGGCATGATTCCAGCAAGGTACAATATGTAGGTAGTGTCAGAAAAGAATCCTGGCAGACATCAGCTGAACTTCTGTCATTTTGGTGAGAAGCAGTGCAGTTACTAAGCCTCCTTATACCCTGTAGCCCATCTCGCACACCCACTCTTGAGATTGCATGTCCTACCTAACGGACATTGTTCCAGTATTTGATACATTTCTGGTGTGTGGAAATCCCTTTGTCTCTGTATTTCTGACCCAAACCCCCTTCCATCTTGATTGCTCTGATATTTTTCTGTCAGCCCTCCCAGGGCCAGATAAGAATACTAGGTTCAAGGTCAGTTTTCTGTTTGCTAAACATAAAAACCTTCAATCCACAAAGATGAGAAAATGATAAAAGCATTTGGTTAGGCAACAGCTCACTGTGTAGGGACACCACCTTTTTCCTCCACATTAATACTAGCAATTAATTCTACTTGCAAATGAAATTGTATATGGAATAGATGGATAGATAGATAGATGATAGCTATATATAGATCTATGTATGTGGAGGGTGGGGCTGTATGTGTATGTATGTAGATATGTATGTAAGTATGTAAACACTCTTTTCTAAGTCCATTTAAAGCTTTATAGGATAATGAGAAATAGTCTATTGTCTGGGGAACTTCATTTATATCTGTTGAGCAAATGAGAAGACATGGAGCTGTGACTCTGGCACAACTCACAGTGAAATGGGACTAATAGAAAAGCATGTCAGAAATGGTGGAGCAAGGACCTCAAAAATCCACTCCTCAATAAAACCAATGAGAACACTGGTAAAAAAAAAAACATCAAAATCAACTTTTCATAACTCTGGAATTAACCAAAGGCTTGCAGCAATCCACGGAGCATTTATTCAAGAAAAATGACTGAACCTCTGAGAACAGTGAGCTTTAAGGCATTTTAACTTGTACTATTCCAATCCCCCTCTCCTTGGATGCACAGTAGCCTTGAAAAACAACAGCCTGACAACTCCAGTAGTTGTCAAAATCAGTAGCATAGCAGCCATCGGAGGGGGTAGATCAGGTTTGAGGTCCCCACAAAGTCCTGTTCTCAGAGAATTGTCACAATTGTCCTGCCTGGCAGTTCTTGGAAACACCCATTCATATGACTCATCTTTATTTGACTTGTCTCAAAGTTAGACCCATGCAAAGCACCTTTTTGGTTTTAATAGACTTTATTTTTTGGAGCAGTTTTAGATTTACAGAAAAATTGAGGAGAAAGTGCAGAGTTCCCATAGACCACCATTCCTTTCCCACCCTGATATTGAACCTGTAGTGAGTTCACTCACCTGTTGCACAGCAAGCCAATCTCTGACACCAGGTGTAGTGGAAGAAAGTAGGAATTTTATTATTGCACAGCACTGAGTAAGGAGAGAGGGCAGCTAACACTAAAATCCGAAACTTCCTGAAAAGCTAAAAGGAAGGGTTTTTATTTGGGATTTTATGTAGGGGAGGGGGAGCATATGGCCTTGATGGTCAGAGCTTTCCCACCAGCCTGACTTTGGCCTTGAGACTACTTGCAGAGAGGAGGGAGCCCGTGACCTTGCTGGTCAGCAGCTTTCCCACCAGCCTGTATCTCTTTGCGAGAAGGAGATAATGAATCCAGGTGCTTGTCCTTGGCGGTGTCTGTCTCCATGGAGGATAGTGAATTCTGGAGCCAGGAAGCCAGGGAGCAAGCAGGGAATGAGTGTTTTGGTTTTAACACCCCGTATATGGTGGGTTTAATGTAGGGAAACTGATATCAGGGTCAGTATCAACCCCATCCCAGTTTTCCCTACTATTAACATCAGGCATTAGTGTGGTGCATTTGTTACAATTGAGGAACCAGTATTGACCCATTATTATTAAAGTCCATAGTCTACATGAGGATTCACTCTTTTAGTTGTACATTCTATGAGTTTTGACAAATACATAATGCTATGTATTTACCATTACCCTATCATGCAGAACAGTTTCATTGTCCTAAAAATCCCCTGTGCTCCGTGTACTCATCCCCCTTTCCCTCTTGGACCAGTGGCAATCACTGATCTTTTTAGTGTCTCTGTAGTTTTGCCTTTTCCTGAATGTCATATGAATGGAATCATATAGTATGTAGCCTTTTCAGACTGGCTTTTTCCACTTAACAATATGCATTTAAGGTTCCTCCATGTCTTTTCGTGGCTTGATGGCTCATTTCTTTTTATTGCTGAATAATATTCCATTGTATACATGTACCAGAGTTTCTTTGAAGGACATCTTGGTTGCTTCCAAGTTTTGGCAATCGTGAATAAATCTGCTATAAATATTCATGTGCAAGTTTTTGTGTGGACATAACTTTTCAACTCATTTAAATAAATAACAAGGAGAGATTGCTGGATTGTATGGCGAGATTATGTTTAGTTTTGTAAGAAACTATCAGACTATCTTCCAAAGCAACTGTACCATTTTGTATTCCCACCAGCAATTGGTGTCACCAGCCTTTGGGGTTTTAACCATTCTAATAGGTGTGTAGTGATATCTGATTGTTGTTTTAATGACATATGATGTGTAGCATCTTTTTATATGCTTATTCATCATGTGTATGCCTTCTTTGGTGAGGTGTCTGTTCATATATTTTGCCCATTTTTTAATCGGGCTGTTTTCTTACTGTTGAATTTTAAGAGTTCTTTGTATGTTTTGGATACGTATTTTTCAAATTTTTCCTTCCAGTCTGGGGCTTGTCTTAACATTCTCTTAACAGTGTCTTTTGCAGAGCAGAAGTTTTAATTTTAACGAATTCCAACTTTTCAATTTTTTCATTCTGAGACCATGCTTTTAGTGTTGTATCTAAAAAGTCATCACCAGGATGTCATAGAGATTTGGGTTAGGATCTGACCACCCACTCACTTGCTATGCTTTGTGACCTTGGTCAAGTCTCCAGAAACCTTTGTTCCCACAAGTGTAAAATGAGATGATACTTGTTAAAGCCAAGATTAAATAAAATGATGTATAAAAAGCATCTTATCTAAAAGGATAAACAATTTAAAAGTAGGACAAAAAAAGTCATCACCAAACTAAAGGCTATGTAGATCTTCTCCTATGTTATCTTCTAGAAGTTTTATAGTTTGTTTGACATTTATGTCTACGAGCCATTTCCAATTAATTTTTGTGAAAAGTATAAGGTCTTTGTCTAGATTCATTTTTTTGCATGTGGTTGTCCAATTATTCCAGCACCATTTGTTGAAAAGATTATCCTTTATCCATTGAGTTGCGTTTGAGTCTTTGTCAAAGATCAGTTGATTATGTTCCTGTGAGTCTATTTTGGGGCTATTCTATTCCATTGATCTATTTGTTTATTCTTTGAACAATACCACACTGTGTTGATTACCGTAAGCTTTAAAGTATTGAAGTTGGGAATCTATGAAAAATCACAGCTAACATCACACTTATTGGTGAGAGACTGAATGCTTTGCCCCCTAAGATCAGGAACAAGATAAAAATATCTACTCTCAATACTTCTATTTAAAATTGTATTGAAAGTTCTAGCCAGGGTAATTAGGCAAGAGAAAAGAAAACATCCAGATTGAAAGAAGTAAAACTATATATATTCACAGATGACATGACCTTGTATGTAGAAAATCCTAAGAAATTCACACAATCTATTACAGCCAATAAATGAATTCAGCAAGGTTGCAGGGTACAAGTTCAATATACAAAGATGAATTGTATTTCTATACACTAGCAATTAATGGTCTGATAATGAAATTTAGAAAACAATTCCATTGACAATAACATTAAAAACAATAAAAAAAAACTTACAAATAAATTTAAAGTGTAAGACATACTGAAAAATGACAAAACATTGTTGAAAAGATCAAAGAAGCCCTAAATAAATGGAAAGACATCCATGTTTACAGATCAGAAGACTTAATAATGTTAAGATGGCAATACTACCCAAACTTATCTACAAATTCAATGCAGTCCCTACCCAAAAAAACACAGCTGATATTTTGTCAAAGATTGAAAAGCTGATTCTAAAATTCATGTGGAAATACAAGTGACCCAGATCAGCCTAAACAATCTTAGTAAAGAAGAAAACATTTGGAGGAAGTACATTTCCCAATTTCAAAACTTACACAAAGCTACAGTTATCAAGACAGTGTTGTCCTGGCATAAGAATAAACATATGGATTAGTGGAACAAAGTTGGGAGTCTAGAAATAAAACTGCATACTTATGGTCAATTTTCGACAAGAGTGCCAAGACAACTCAATGGGGAAAGATTAGTCTTTTCAACAAATGGTGCTGTGACAACTGGATATCCACATGCAAATAAATGAAGTTAGACCTTTCTTTACCTCACACCATAAGGAAAAATTAACTAAAATGGATTAAACACCTGGATGTTACAGCTAAAAAAATAAAACACTTTTAAAAAGACAGGTGTAAATGCTCAAGACCTTGGATTAGTCAGTTTTTTAGATGACACCAGAAGCACAAGCAACAAAAGATGAAAATAGATAAATTGGACTTCTTCTAAATTAAAAACTTTTGTTTCAAAGGACACCATCAAGAACATTAAAAGACAATCCACAGGGGGCCAGCCCAGTGGCATAGTGGCTAAGTTCACACACTGTGCTTTAGTGGCCCAGGGTTCACCAATTCAGATCCTGGGTGTGAACCTAAACACCACTCATCAAGCTATGCTGTGGCAGCATCCCACATACAAAGTAGAGGAAGACTGGCATAGATGTTAGCTCAGTGACAATCTTCCTCAAGCAAAAAGAGGAAGATTGACAACAGATGTTAGCTCAGGGCCAATCTTCTTCACCAAAGGAAAAAAAAAAAGACAACCCACAGAATCAGAAAAAATATTTGCAAATCATACATTTGAAAAGGGACTAACATCCAGAAGATATAAAGAACTTTTACAACTTAGCAGTAAGAAACTACTCAGTTAAAAGCTGGGCAAATGATTTGAATGGACATTTATCTAAAGATGATATGCAATTTGCAAATAAGCACATGAAAAGATGCTCACCATCATTGGTCCTTAGGGAAATGCAATCAAAGCCACAATGAAATACCACTCCACCTACACTTGTATGGCTAAAATAAAAAAGAAAGATAATAACAAGTGTTCATGAGGACATGGAAAAATTGGAACTCTCATAAATTGCTGCTAAGATGGTATAGCCACTTTGGAAAACAGTTTAGCAGGTCCTCATATGATTCAGCATTTCTACTCCTAGATTTATACATGAGAGGATTGAAAATATATGTCTGCACAAAAACTTTCACATGAATATTCATGGCAGCATTAACTCACAAAGGCCAAAAAGTAGAAACAACTCAGATGCCCATTAACTGATGAATGGGTAAACAAAATATGACATATTTTACAATGGAATTTTATTCAATGATAAAAAGGAAGTGTTGACTGAAATGAAGAGTTTGGTTAAAGGTTAATGAAAGGAGTTTATTTGATAATCAAAGTGAGGAATTCGAATCCTGGGAAACAGTCCAACACAGTCCTCTGAGGAACTGCTCCAAGATCTAGAGATCTGAGTGTAGTTATACACCTTTTAACAAAACAGTGTACATGATGGAAAGAGCTTACACATCTAATAGTCATTACTTCAAAGATAAGAAATTTCTGGGTTTACGTCAAATAAGGCTTGTAATGTTGGTGTTATCCATGTGCGGAGTGAGGCGAGGACCAAGTCATCACTTTTTCCCTCAGTCTCTAAGAAATGCAGCTGGAAAAGGTGAGAGCAAGTTACCCATTATCTTTTCCTGTTGCTGACTCATCCTGCTGGCACTTTCAGTCATGAGAGGAGGGGTTGCAAGGTCATTTAGACAAAGGTTTCTGAGGCCTGCATGGCTGCTTCACAGGACAGCATGGATTTTTATCATACCGACTTTAAGCCTATGCAGCTCATTGGCTAGATTTGCCCATTAGACCAGGGAGTGGGGCCCCAGTTTCTTTCACAGAACAAAGTACTGATTTATGCTACAACACAGATGAACCTTGAAAGTATTATACTAAATTGAAGAAGACAGTCACAAAAAGCCAAATATTATATGATTCAACTTATATAAATATCCATAATCCACAGAAAAAGAAAGTAGATTAGTGGTTGCCAGGCGCTGGGGTTGGGGTGGAGGAAAGGAGATTAATTGCTAATGGGCATAGGGTTTCTTTTTGTGGTGAAATTGATTGTAGAGATTCTTGCACAACTCCATGAATATACCAAAACCCACCAAATTGAACACCTAAAATGGTATGTGAATTATATCTCAATAAAGCGGTTATTTTCTTAAAATAGGGCTAATACTTCCTGCTTCATAGCGCTGTTGGAAGAATTAACTGAAAACATGAAACTTTTACAAAATTAGGCACTCAAAGATTTGCTGAAACTGAAGATAAATTTCACCTGCTTCCCAACTTTGCCCAGAATTGGATATAACATACTACCAAAGTAAATGCAACAGAGTTCCAGGGTCAGAAGCAAGCTTAAATGACTGCTCCTTTTGCACCCACAGATTGAATGAAGTTCTGGCCTATTCACTGGGAGAGCTGGGACAAGGTGGGCTTTGCTTCCTGCTTTCCTTTTTTGGACCACTAACCAGTTTTCCAGTCACCTGGGCAGACAGACTCCCATCCACACACCCTCCTCCACTAGTAAGCCTATCTCCTTCCTTCCAGAGGAAGGTCTGAGATATAGATCTCTTACTCTGGACTTGAGAAAAAGTGCTGAGCTAAAAGCAATATTTCAAAAGAAAAGAGAATCCACAACATTAGCCACAATTGACCCCATCCTGCCAGTGTTTTCCTTGGGTATTCTGACAACTCAGGATAATTAACCCTGAGTTCTTTCATAAACAGATTAAGTTTCAGATGTATTCAGGACTCATAAGGCTAGGAGACCAAGATTTTCTGAAAATCCCAAAGAACACTGACATGTTGAACTCAGAATCGGTCCTGTGACCAAGGTCTGTCTTCAGGCCTGTTACGTATTTGTGCCTACCCCCAGGTAGGCTGGGAAAATGGCTGGACGGGAGGTCCACATTTGTCAACTTGCAGTATACGTGATTTCACAAACTGCCTTACTCAAGAACACAGCTGTTGCATTCTATTGTGATTTGAATCATGATTTTGAAATAATGGGGCACAAAAATTAATAATCTTATTTTAGATACAAAGTGTATCTTATATTACATTTATTCCCATGGAAAATTAACAAAATATGTGAGCATTGAAATATTGTCAGGAAAAATGCGTCCCTCACACAAAAAAATTATCAATGTCCTGTGTTTGTATTCATCAAAGACGTACTATGTGCCAAGCTTTAGTAATACAGAATTGGCTAAAACAGTTGAAATTCTCAAAAGGAGCTCCATCTTTTGGCAACAAAGACAGTTACACTAGAGTGTGTTAAAGAAAAGCAAACACTGCTATGTGAGGACAGGGGGCAGGGGCGGGGTGGGCAGCAGGTGAAGAGCACCTACCTCAGTCTGGGGTGTCATGGGGGAATTGAGATGAAGATAAATGGCTGAGCTGATTCCTAAAGACACAGTAAAGAAGGTAGACGGACAAAAGGATGTTAAGGAACAGCTCCTCAGGGAGAGAATAAAATTTGTGTATTTGTAGACATGTAAAATATTCAGTCTAGCTGGAACCAATTATTGAGAAGGGAGTGGTAAGATGAATTAATTTACAATGGATAGGTAAGAAAGAGATAGGGATTTACATTTGGCAAACACATGCACCCACCCTAAATCAGTTCCATTCCGCTGAGAAATGACCATCAGATTAGTCAAGGAACAGGTGGGCAGAGGAAATGCCTTACTGGGCTTCCTCAAAGGGGCCCCTCGGGAGGGCTGATTGCTAGCAGTGTTGCCTTAACAGAGCAGAACTTCTGAGGAGCCTCTAGCCCCATCCTTGGGGATTAGGGTTGAGCTCCCGGCCATGGTTAAATGGAACAAAGGAAATAAATTCTTTCCACCCACTCTTTCCCAATCCCCAAAACATTCAAGATTCTCTTTAACAACAAAAAATGATTTATTTGCAACACAGCCCAGTCCCCATCACTTCAATACAGCACAGGAGTAGAAAAGAGTCATACTGCAAGCATCATTTAGTCCAAGGCAGAGCTCCATGCCTCCCAAGACAGCCAGCCCATCTCCCCCAGAGACCCGTGCCCAGAGCCAAACTGAACACACAAAGAGGTAAGCTCAGAATAAAGTTGGCTGCAAGCCTCAGCATGTTTCATCTCTCCACCACAGCCCTTCAAGCTTCCTATCTGCAGCCATCTACCCACTCCACCCTCAATCAGGCCACCTCCTAGCTTCTGAGCCACAAGGGAGCTTTCTTCGTGGGGTAATTAGCAGGGGTTTAAATGTTACACAGAACAAGAAAATACCCTGTGAAATCTATTGTTCGTAGAAAGTTTGAAATGACTCCCCCCATACATAATCCTAATCAGCAATCACAGCTCTTCCTCTCTTCACCACAGATCCAGGCTGTTGTGAAGTGATTGTCGTCTCAGACAGCTCCATACCCGTTTCCCTATTGGCCTTATTAAAGGCTGTTCTCCTCTCCCTAGGGTAGGAAGGAATCACAGGTACTTTCCCCCAGGTTGAGGCTGAGAGGAAAGGCCCCAATAGCTTAGAAAAAGATTCCCTTCCTTTTGTTCCCCTTAAAAGATTTTTATGGAGATTGTTGCCTAAAAGTTTTCTAATTCATTTGAGAAAAGTTAGTTTTAGATTTAGAGGGTAATCCAAGCACAGAAGCAGGCAGTCTTTCTGATTAGGTACTAGTTTCTAGAATACAGGAGGCAAGGAAGAGGAGTTATAGAATCTCAAGTTGCTTTCTTCACCCCAAATCTTAGCCTCAGAAGATGAACACTAGAAGATTCCACCTTTCCCAGGCCTTGGTGGGGCAATTCCTAAAATTCTACTATCACGGACTGGTGACTTTTGACAAAGTCACAATAAAAAAGACAAGAAAAGAGAGAGGGCATCTCCAAAGGAACATTTTACTCAAACATTAAAGGCTCTGGCTCGTGGTCAAAAACGTACTAATGGTTGATATCAGAACTGTTTTTATAAAGTAAGGAGCTTAAATAGGGGAAGGGGCTTTAAGTAACAACACTTAAGGCAAGGAAATAGAACCCATAGATTGGGCAGAGGATCACTTGCAGCTTTAACATTGGTGTTTATTTGAAACCCTTCTCCAATTTCTTAGGAAACCTGAGCTAGCTGTAACTTTGCTGTCACCTGCAGGTACAGGACTGGGCAATCATATTCTCATACTCCTTGTACAAGATACTCCCATTTGCCTCGATCAGAAGGAGGCTAATGGGAACATACTTGTAAGGGACACAGGAGGGCGGAGGGACACTCTGGTCTACCAGCTCATTGACAAGGCTCTGGATGATGGCGTGATTGGGAGAATTGAGACCATAGCGTAGTACCCGAGGGCAGGCTCCCTTACAGTAGTTTGGGGTATAGAGATGGGGAGCAATGATCCAGTGATCCCAGCCCAACTGGTGGAAACTGACTTGGAAAGGATGGAGGGAACACTGGTTACTTTCAGGCCCTTCACGCTCGCGGGAGGGGCCAAGAACCTCAGACCCCATACTGCCTGCTTGCCGAACCCTCCGCAAGAGAAGAGAAGCGTCCCTTTCCATAAATTCCTCCAAGCCTCTGGGGAGAAGTTTGGTCTTCTGACCACTTTTGTGAGTGTCATTGAAATACAGTAACAAAAAGACAGTGTCCAAAGATGAAGTGCCATGCCACCGGAGCTCAAGAACCTCGCTATCTTTTGGCTGCTGACACACGAAGCGGAGTCGTAGAACCCTGCGCCCTTTGTGATTCCAGAGCCTTTGCCGAATGTGTTGTGTGATATCCATCTCTGTCCACGCTTTGGACAGCAGGGAAGGCTTTGAGGAAACTCTCCCTGAAGAGGGAAACTGGTTGGTTGGGCTCTTCTGGACCCAGGGCTCCACATAGCAGGAGAGGTTGAAGTGAGATAGGTGAAGTTGATGGCGGTAAACCACAGTGGCTCTGACTAGTTGGTATTTTACCCGGTTGGATCTCAGAGGAAAGTCCAGGGTCTGTATATGCCAGGGGCCTGCATAAGTAAGAGTGAACAAGAGCAGAGGGTTAGCTTCTTACCTCCTAGCCTGAATCTCGCACAAACCTGCTCAGTACAAACTGACACCTGTAAGCAGCCATAAAATTAACTAAAAATCATTATAATAGCTATCATTTGAGCATTTACTAATGTATTAGTTTACATGCATTAGCTCTTTAATCTGCAGTAGTCTTATGAAATAGTTATTATCCCAATTTTGAAGGCAAGGAAATTGAGGCTCAGAGAACCTGTGCCAGAGGACACCCAGCCAGTGTGTGGTGGAATCAAGATTTGAGCCTGTCTACTTCCCTTCAAAAGAGAAATTGTCTCATTTTTAGATCACTCCCAGCCTCACTAAGCTGAGAAAAAAAGCCCTCAAATATAGAATTACTTTGTGTGTATGTTGTATGTGTGGGACAGGATCAATCATATTTTTAGTTGACTATTAAAGGTGACCAATTAAGAGAATCATTGTGACATCCATGAATTAAGTTTTCATGCCATATCACTATACAGATGTAGCTTTGGGGTAACAGTCTAATATTGAGGGCTATGACCTACCATCACTTCAAATCCAGGGCTGAGATGCTCAGAATAATTTTGTCTATCCACTGCTAGTAGGGCAGCTATTTTTTTGCCACTTCTGCCTTCTACTTTAAGAATAGCTTCTTCTGGGGGCCGGCCTGGTGGCACAGCAGTTAAGTGTGCACGTTCCACTTCGGTGGCCCAGTATTCACTGGGTCAGATCCCAGGTGCAGATGTGGCACCACTTGTCAAGCCATGCTGTGGTAGGCATCCCACATACAAAGTGTAGGAAGATGGGCCCGGATGTTAGCTCAGGGCTAATCTTCCTCAAAAAAAAAAAAAAAGTAGAAAAGAATAGCTTTTCTTTTGGACACCTACCACAGCATGGCTTGATAAGCAGCTCATAGGTTGGCACCCAGGATTGGAAACGGCAAACTCCGGGCCACCAAACAGAGCCTGCGAACTTAACAGCTGCGTCCACTGGGCTGGCCCCTAAGAGTAGCTTCTTGAACAGCTATTCCTTCTTGGGCCGTTTCCTTAACTCTCTGTGTCTCCCTTTTCCGTTCCTTACTGGAAATGATTCTTCATTTACCCCATTCATTGTAGCACCATTCCCCTAAATACCGTTTTCAATACGGCCTTAGTCATATAAATATTTTGTCTGTTAAGAATTCTACTAGAAGCTGTGTGCCTCTTAGTGATTAAGAGTTTTAATCCAAACTGTAATGCTGACACCCAGTGGCCAAAGGGTTGGAAGGCTGGGGCTGCAGTGCTCTGAACTTCTGCGCCCCCTCCTGGCAAAGGTCAAGAGCAAAAATTACAAAAACCAGGCATTGCAGGAAAAAGCCTTCTTTTACCTTCAAATAGCTTATCACTAAATATTTGCATATAATTTACATATTATTCACTAACTTCCCTTCTCCACTGAATCCACAAACCCGGAATTCTTCAGTAGGCCTCGAACATTCAACGTGGAAGCTCTTCAATGTCTTGATGCATCAGGATACTTTTTTAAAGTTCAGGTTCCAACTCATGCTTAATATACCCTCAAGTTTGGGGCACTGGACATCATTCACACAAGGTTCAAGCCAGGCTTGTATTTGCTTTCTCAACTTATTCCACTCCCATTCTACAATAATCTTTCCAAGAGGCCCACCCATACACCTGCCCCACCCTGCCTGAAAAGGAACCCAACCCAACCTCTAACAGGCTGTCTAGTAAGGAACTGCCCTTTCCTTTCAGACCTTGACATCACATATTTCCTGAAGCAGGGTGGAGTTGCTAAGGATCAGAGCCAGGAAGGGTCTGCTCAATTTTTCAGGGAAATAGCTGACTCATGCATCCCGTGTGATTGAACCTGGCATAGCTTCTCCAGGCAAGCTCGACTCAGCTGGCTCATCTCCTGATGGAAAGATCAGGCTCTGCTGTCTTGTCATCTGTTTCTGGATCCTTTCCCAAGTCCCTAGATGCTGGTATGTCCCAAAGTCACACCATACTGGCCTAATTCTAGGCATCCTCCTTTCTAGCCTCATATCATTTATACAAACTTGATTTGTACAGCTTTCTGCTGTACTTAGGAATGGAATCCAGATCCCTTATAGTGTCCTACAAGTCCCTGCCTTTCATCAGCGTCATGCCCTGCCCCTCTCCACAATGCTCACTGGGCTCCAGCCATATTGATCTTTGTTCTGTTCTTCAAGTTGGACAAGCTTGTTTCCACCCTCCAGGCCTTTGCACATGTTGTTCCCTCTGCCTAAATCAGACTTCTTTCTACTCTTCTCATGCCTAACTTATCTTAAAGACCTCAGCTAAAATGTCACCTCTTCAAAGATGCCTTCCCTGACAATCCCATGTAAATGGAGGATTTCTTCGCTATTTTCTATCAAGACAACCCATTTCATTCTTCGATAGCACTTACCACAATTTGCAATTATCTGTGTTTGCTTATTTGTCTCACCCATGAGAACCACACCTATCTTGATCACATCTATATGCCAGCACCTAGAACAGTACCTAGCACTCAGGAGGTGCTGAATAAATATTTGTTGAGTGAATCTCCACCCACACCAAGCTATGTTCTCTTTCCTGAATCAGAATGCACTTCTCTGGCTCTATGCATGGTCTTCCCACACCTTCCTCAAGGTCCAGCTCAAATACTACCTCCTCAGAATGAGGGCTTCCACTGTCTCCCTGCTTCCCTCTCCTTGCTTTAAACAGTCACCTGTTTCTTCTTTGGAGTCCTGGGAGCCCTACTGCTTGTCCTTTTCAAGGCATTTGTCATGCTGTAACACCATTATGTGATTACTTATCTATCCATTCTACCATAGAGGGAGTTGCTAGAGGTTAGGGAAGTAGGTTTTTGCCTCTTTATACCCAACCCAAACACAGTGCCTGGTGCTCAATTAAAATCTGCTGAGGAGTCAGCACAGCAGGGTGATTAAAAGCACAGGCTTTGGAGCCAAAAGCCTGGGTTTGACATCCAGCTCTACCAATTATTAGCTGTCTTACATGAGTAAGTTACTCTGAGCTTACTTTCTTCACCTATAAGATGGGTACATTAATGGTACCTACCTCATATGATAGTGGTGAGGACTAAGGAAGATAAGGTCTGTAAAGTATGTTGCCCAATGCCTAGCACACAGGAAGCTCACAGTAAGGTTAGCTAGAGGAATATTGCTTGTTTTACTTGGAAGGGAGTATAAATCCTGTCTGTTGAGACCAGCAAAGGCCCAAGATTGATCTCCCCAGGTTCCCAAGATTTCCTTGAAGTTTTGGCTGTCTGCATTCCCTAGAGAGCCCTGCACTTCAGGAGCTTACTGCTGTCCTGGAACAGTGTCTCACATGGATGTTTAAAGAATCAAGCATGATGGAAACAAAGAAAATTCCAAAATACACTTGGTACTAAAAACCCAAAGTAGCCTTAATAGAAAAACTGCTTGGTATACAAGGATATCAGGGTAATATAAACACTTGAGAAGTTATGGACAGGCTTTAGAAGCAGACGGACTTGAGCTCAGATCCTCTCTCTGCCATCCACTGTCCATATGAACTTTGCAAGTTATTTAATTTCTCTGTGCTTTAGTTTTATTTATTTAATTTTTCTTTGAGGAAGATTAGCCCTGAGCTAACATCCGCTGCCAATCCTCCTCTTTTTGCTGAGGAGGACTGGCCCTGACCCAACATCCATACCCATCTTCCTTTATTTCACATGTGGGACGCCTACCACAGCATGGCCTGCCATGCGGTGCCATGTCCACACCTGGGATCCGAACCGGAGAACCCCGGGCCGCTGAGAAGCCAAACGTGCAAACTTAACTGCTGCGCCACCGGGCCGGCCCCAAGTTTTCTTATCTTTAAAAATTAGGCTAATTGTTCTATGACATCTGACGGTAGTAGCTGTCATCAGGATTAAGTACAATAGCAAATGCTTCCCAAGCCAGGTATACAGACCCTCAGATGTTAGCTTGTTTCTGTCCTTTCTGAGGCCTTGTAAATTTCCCTAATTCAGCATCCTGTACTCTTTGCCTTTTAAGAATAAAACACATAAACAGCCCTCCACAAGAAATGTATTATTTCTCCATTACAGTTTTCAGTGACATAACAAGCAATAAGACTTTCTTTGAAAGATAGGAGCTAACACATCATACAGTGATCCTGGGGCCTCGGAGAGATTCCTCAGATGCCCCAGGGAAATCTGTTCTTAAGTTGGGGCCTTAAAGGGAAGCAGGCTTGGAGCCAGCCTCTTCCTAGTTTGCCTTCTTTGAAAACCAAGCCTGAGAAAACAACCCACCCACCAGGCAATAAAGCCTGACAGTAAATTCACAGGTCCCCTTTTCTCTACGCTCTTTTTCCCCATTTCTCTCCCCTCCAGAACAGTATGGTATGATAACTTACCTCTGAGAGGCCTTGCTACATTGGTCAAGGGCTTCACCAGCCTCACCATGGTGGCGCCAATGGTGCGGTTCTCTCTAGGATGTCCATGTGCATCAGCTGAACGCTGGTACAACTCCAGCATGTACCGCAAGGGATGCCCTAGGACCTGTGGTTTCCCCTGCTGCTTGGCAGGTGCTTCTTCTAGCAGCTCCAAAATCAGGGGCAAGGTAGGGACCTCAGCTGGGAGGGCAATAGAGGGCTGCCCTACCTTTGCCATTTGGACCCTGTGTTCCCTAAAAAGCACCAGTCCCCAAAGAAGGATTCTAAGGATGCTGAGGAGGACCATCTTGAAGGGCTTAGCGTTCAGCAACACGCTCCAGCCCAAGCCCAAAGGATGTCACTCTAACCCTTTCCTTTCACACAAGTAACCACATCCTGGCTCCACAGCCACAAAGGATGAGGCAAGAAAAAAAGTGAAAGGCAGGCAGGTAGGCCCTATGTTGCTTCCTCTGGGAGGCTCTTCTGGACCAAAGGAGGTCTCCTAACTTGGCCTCTTTGCATCAAAACAAACAGAAACAGCAGGTGGAACAAGGCAGCCTGCTCCTCCTGCTCCCCAGGACTGGGGACAAGACAGTACTTACTCAGAGGCTGAGGTAACTTAAAAGGAGAGATCCATTCTCGGACCTGCTCCCTCACCCTATCCACCAGGATGGGAAAAAAGCATCCCTAGCCTGCTCTGCTCCACAGTTTTAAAGGTAGTCTCTTAATCAGTCCTTAAAGGGCCAGAGGACTCCTGTTCTCATCCCACTTCCATGCAGCACTTCCTCTAATGTAGCATTTCCCAAAATGTAGTCTGCTAATGAATTGCAGTGAAACTATCTGAGGTGATTGCTAAGAATGCAGACTCCTGGGTCTGGACCAAAACATGGACTCTCTGAGGCTGGGGTCCAGAAATCTGAATCTTAACAAATGCTTCAAGAAGTTCCTATGAACACTGAAATGTGGAAACCACTGTGTGAGTGTGGCTGTTGGAACTTGAAGAAGGTGCCTTAACAGTGATTCTCAATCATGGCTGTACATTGGAATCACCTGGGGAGCCATGACTATTATGGATGCCTGGGTACCATCCCCAGAGATTCTGATGCAGTGGGTCTGGGGTATTACCAGGGCATCAGGAATTTTTAATATTCTGCAGGTGATTTTAATGTGCAGCCAAGTTTGAGAACTCTGACTCAGAATTTTCTGGTTTACCATGGAAGGTGTTGAGATCCTGAGTGGGCTTCATCAGAGAAGCCTGGGGCAGTGGGAGATGAACCTGTGGAAGGTGGCTGGGAGTTCACCTAGCTTGGCTGGTTAATGGGAGGCAGCAGGGCTGGGCCAGTTAGTTAAGGCTGCTCCAGACCAGGATTCTACAGAAAAATGGTAGGTGTAGTCCTGGCCCTGTCCAAGTAGACGCAGTTTGTTGGGGCTCTAAGGAGAAGGTGGGGCAGGAGGTCAAGACGTGGCTCTAGGAGATGATGAGGCAGGCCTGATTAGTGGGAGGCCTTTACCTCATACCAAGAATATCTATGGACAGGCACCACTATTTTGGAACAGGCATGATCTTTGTAATCAGATAAATCTGTGTTCGAATAGTGACTCTGCCTATTAGCTGTAATTTAACTTCTCCAAGACAAATATCTTTATTTCCTCTGAGCCTCAGCCTCTTCACCTGTAAAATGGAGTTTTATCTCACAGGTGGTTGTAAGGATATAAGGAAATGATCTATGTTAATTGCACAAAACCTAATTAGATGCATGACATGTGCTTACATGCTCAAAATAATTTATTCCCTTCCTCTGTTTTCTCTAACATGGCCTTGGTCCCTGGCGTGTATTGTAAAACAAAATGCACGGGCTTATAAATGCTCTAGGTCGGGACTCAAATCCCGACACAACAGCCCATTAGCTGGGTGACCTTAAGCAAGGCTTCTCCCAGCCTGAGTTTCTTCATCTGTTCAGCTGGCTCCTTCAGAGAGTTGTTGTTGTGAGTGTTGTATTGTATACAATAACATACAAGTAAGGGATGATTACAATAATATACAAGAACAGATGATTCAAAGTAGGCAAAACCTGAACGGACGAAACATATGAAAAGATGTAATAGAAATCAGAAAAAATGCAATTTAAAACCATATAAGATACGATTCCACATGCGTTGGATTGGCAGCATATCAGAAGTCTGACATTAAGCTCAGGTGAGGATGTAGAACACAGGTAACTCTCTTACTCAGTTGATGGGAATGTGATTTGGTACAATCGTTTTAGAGAGCAATCTGGCATTATCTCCAGTGAGGTTAAGGATGTATAATTCAGGAATACTATTGCTAGAGCAGTAGCTTTTAGACATTTTTGTCCAGATTACAGGAATAAATATATTTTACATTGCAACCCAACACAAACAAGTGCACACACATATATACCTGGAGTTAACATTTCCTGAAACAATACTTCTCCTTACAACATATTGGGAGGGGTAATATATAATAATGGGTAAGAAAACGGCTCTGGAGCCAGAATCCTAAATTTAAATTCCAGCTCCCCCACTTATTAGCTTGACTTTGGTCAAGTTACTCAACTTCTTTGTGCCTCAGTTTCCTCGTTTGTAAAATGGAAACCATAACCTCTCTCTGCTTCAATTTTCTAATATGTAAAATGAGATTAATTAAAAGACTTACAGGATTTTTGTGAGGATTAAATGAATTAATACATGTAAGGCACTTCAAAGAGTGCCTGGCACAAAGTAAGTACTTGACACAGGTGAATTATTATTACATGTGCTGCAGGCTGTGCTCTCCAGAAAGCTGGGTTCACCCTGATGTGCTAGTTCTGCAGTCATGAGTTGCAGAGAGGCAGCCAAAGAGCCTCTCTATCCTCCATATGCATACCGCTCCTCCCTCTGCTCTTATTCCCTTCTCTGCCTCCCTGACATTATCTTTGGCCCTTGACCTCTGTCTGTTACTAATTTAAACTTCCTATCTTTCTAGCCAACTTAACTAAATAAAAGAAGTTGTCAGGACAACTAGGGAAGGGTCCATATAAGAGTTTGGGGGCACAGTTTTCTTTGATGTTTCAGTGATTTTGGATTGGGGTTACATCTGTCAAGAACATTTTTCTGCTATCTCTTAGTAGTGAGATTTTGATACAGGATCAAAAGAAGTAAAAAGAGACAACATGTTACACTGGAAAGAGCATGATTTGGGTTTGAATTCCTAGTTCTGCCATTTTTTGCCTGTTGCTTAACCTCTCTGCATATCAGCTTTCTTAACTGTAAATTGGGGATATTCTTTACCTGCCAGGGTTGTGGTAAGATTTAAATGAGATAATGTATATAAACTATCTAGCATTAGATAATCCTAAATAAATGGTCAATTTTATCATTAATAGCATACGAATTTAAAATGTATGTAAAGGTACTTTAAAGGAGATATCTGCTCAGCATCCTTCTAAAGTTCAGCTGGAGTTTTATTCCAGCCCCCTACCCACCAGGGCTTCAGGAGACTCCCCTGATTGAATAGATCAGCTTTCTCATTTTCAGAAAAAGATCCAAAAGCCAGTCCCATTTCTAGCACCAGAACTGAAAGAAGTTGATGTGATTCTCTCCTGGAAATGCCCCCTGGTGGGCCCGATATATGCTACTGCCCCAAACCTCCAGAGGAGGGCACCAACTGTCTTTCCAGCCTTTATGGTTGGAGGCGTAGTTGGGAGTGGAGGAGCAGATTATAGGTGATTTGAACAGGATCTACTAAAGGACATTTACCAGCCCTTCCAGCTTTAGAAATAGCCAGTGTGTGAAAAAAACTAACTGTATAAATCGGACAGTTTAGGAGGTGATTATTGACATGACAAAAGGGGTTCTTGACACAACAAAATGGGTCACCACAAGTTGCTTGGAGCAGCAGGAACCCTTAATATGTGGTGTGGGTAAACTTTTCAGACTATAATGTGCTGGACACACTGATAAAAACACATGAAATTTACAAAAGAATAGATTTTTATGTAATCTTTGGGAGCATGGCTATTGTATAAAGTACACATATATAATGGAATGCTTCTTTTACATGATTATAATTTACATTTTCTTGCGATTGTATTCATTGAACAAATATCTAATAAGCACCTCTGATGTGGTTGTGTCAGGTGTTAAAGGTGTAGGTCTATAGCTAGACGACTTAGGTTCAAATTCCAGCTTTACCACTTAGCTGGCTTCGTAAGTTTGGACAATTGACTTAATCTCTCTGTGCCTCAGTTTCCTCATGTATAACATAGATAATAATAGCACTACTTCAGAGGACTGTTGTGAGGATTAAATGAGTTAATGTATGTAATAAGCATACTGTATTCTAGACACTATACTAGACCCTGGGAGTACAGAAATTAATAAGACAAGACCTCTATCTTCAGCACTCCCAGGCACTATGCTAGGCACTGAGGTAGGATGGAGGACACCAAGACAAAACAGATAGTTGTGTTTTTTTTTTAATTTGATAGACTTTTTTTTTATTTTTAGTTTTTTTTAAGGAAGATTAGCCCTGAGCTAACATCCGCTGCCAATCCTCCTCTTTTTGCTGAGGAAGACTGGCCTTGAGCTAACATCCATGCCCATCTTCCCCTACTTTACATGTGGGATGCCTACCACAGCATGGCTTGGCAAGCGGCACCATGTCTGCCCCCGGGATCTGAACCTGCGAACCACTTAACCACTGCCCCACTGGGCCGGCCCCAAAACAGATAGTTTTTATCTCAAGAAGATAACAACCTTGATAGGGACATGAAAGATAGGAAACATTTCTTATAACCATGACATTTCCTCTGTTACTGTTCTGAGTTCTTGAAAAATAGACTGATTTTCTAGATATGTTTTGTTTAAAAAATCATTTTCCAGGGCCAGCCAAGTGGTGCAGTGGTTAAGTTGGCATGCTGCACTTCAGCAGCCCAGAGTTTGCTGGTTCTGATCCCAGGTGTGAACCTATGCACTACTTGACAAGCCATGCTGTGGCAGGCGTCCCATATATTAAAAAAATGGAGGAAGATGGGCACGAATGTTAGCTCAGGGCTTAGCTTCCTCAGCAAAAAGAGGAGGATTTGTGGTGGATGTTAGCTCAGGGCTAATCTTCCTCAAAGAAGAAATTTAAAAAAATAAATAAATAGAAAATCATTTTCCATAAAGCAGAGATTATAGTATAGTTTATAGAAATATTTATTAACTTGGCACTAGATTATATCCTTTTACATATCATATCTCATTTTATCTTCGTATCAACTCTATAAGTTAAGTACTATTATTCCCATCTACAGGTAAGGAAATTGAAGATTAGAAAAGGAAACTTGCCCAAGGTTGTATAGCTCTCAAATGGTGGAATCCACTGGGATTTGGACCCAAGTTAGAGCCCCTCTCTTTGTACCTTGTAGGTTGCTATATAGGCTGCCAATGAGCATTTAGCCCCTTAAAAAGACTCAGTTCTCCTGTAAAGTAATCCCACAGAGATTCCTGAACATGATACTAAAATACAAGCTCTGTGAAGTCAAGGATCATGCCTATCTTATTCATTATTATAAGGGCTCGATAAATGTCTGTTAAATAAATGGCTGCAATAGGAGCTTATAATACTTGCAGAAATCTAGGCTGATGGGCAGACTCTTGCTAGAAGTTGTAATGTGTCCTCAGAGAAGGTTCTCCTGAGTTTTGAGGAAGAAGAAAGTCTGAAACAACCACTTTCCCTGGTGCTTTCAATTCCTTTTTTAAAAAATCATTATTGCCTGTATTATGAAGTCCTTGTGACTCTCCTCATCTCTAAGGATGATGGAGGCCCCAGGAAAAGAGAACACCTCCTTCGTCATGCATGGGTAGCAAAAGTCATTGCTCACAGCACTGGGAAATGGGCATTGCACTAGCATCCCTAACCTAAAGACCCAGGAAGATCTACCTCAATTGTAGTTTGTTCAGGTTCAGACTCGAATGTAGCCAAATCAGCCTTAGGGCATGAACACTGCACTAAAACATACTCATCAAGCTTCAACAGTACACCAAGCATTGTGGTAGGTATATGATAGTGGAAGCCAGTATAGCAAGGAAAACACATGCAAAGGTCCTGAGAATGCAAAAAACCCAAGTAGCTGGAGCACAGAGAAGAGAAAAGAGGAAAAAGTTCCAGGTAAGGATGGTGTGGTAGGTAGGATCCAGAACATGTATGGCCTTGTAAGGGCTGCTGCTAGACTCGTGTGTCTTTCTGACAATCAAAACAAGAATGCACAAATTAGAAAAAGATAATCTTTACAGGGTGAACCCAGCTCTATGGTTTAGCAAGCAGAACACAAGCTGGATTTCAGCCCTCACACGCTCCCTTGCCAGGGCACATTTGTTTAGTGCACTAACTGCACAGCCATTTGTGACTGCCCTGTTTGTAAGGTTTTGGGGCTTCTCTATGGTTTAGCCACACTGACATTCTGGGGTTTTTTTCAGTTTTTCCAA
The DNA here is from genome assembly GCF_037783145.1 of Equus przewalskii. Classification (NCBI taxonomy): domain Eukaryota; kingdom Metazoa; phylum Chordata; class Mammalia; order Perissodactyla; family Equidae; genus Equus; species Equus przewalskii. Next base: position 41,331,752 of record NC_091863.1, on the reverse strand, counting down.
CAACCACATTACCTTTGCCTCAAGGTCTTTACATACACAGTCTCAGAATAGTTTCTTCCCTCCCCTCCCCCAGAGCACTCCCACTCAGCTTTCATTTCTCAGCTCAAGCATCACTTCCTTGAGGAAGCCTTCCCTGAGTCCCTAGATTGGATCTAAAGAGCATTTGAGGAAGATCTGCAATGAGGATGACACCGGAATTGGGTCCTCAGTTATGAGTAGGATTTTGATAAGTAGGAAAAAGAAGATATGCCATTCCAGGATCAGTTCAGAATTTTTCAAATATTGCTCTGAAAATTGTATGAAGGATGGATTGAAGAGACTGAAAGGTTCTCCAATGCAGAACCTGAAGAACAGTATCATCCATGCCGTGGAACACTTAAAGAGAGTTGAGCAGCAGTTGTAAGGAACAAATTCAGGTACAAGTCACACATCCTGAGCACATACTGGGTCCTTTGTGCATGTGTTATTTCATTAATTACAACTATGAAATAGGTATTGGTATTCCTACTTTACACAAAGAGGAATTGAAGTTCAAAGCAGTTAAGTGACTTAACGTGGCTTAACGTGGATCACACAGCTATAATGAAAGGCAGATTTGCACTTACATCTCCTGACTCAAGGTCCAGGGCTTTTTTTTATAACTTTGAGGAATCTGCACTTATCTTCTGCAATATTCTCAAGGCTTGGCTTCCCATTCTGGGTCTCCAGAATTTGATTTTCAGTGTAAGAATAGAGAAGCTTCTATCCAAATGGTCCCTACAAGAGCTCCTCATGGTGGTCCTGGGATCCTTGAGCTGGAGGCAATGTCCAAGAAGGGATCTCTGGGGACAGTGATTTAAAACAGAACCTTTTGAACCTTAGCATGAGATAATACAGAATTTTAAGTCTCATCATTGGTTGTAGACCATATCATTCCGAGGGAACCAGGAGAACATGTTTTCTTTTAGCCAAGTAAGCAAGCAAGAACTAAGCATGATACATTCTGAACATCCTTTTGGCCTCAGAGACAGCATTAACTGGTGTAGCCTTTGGAGTTTTTGGTCATTTCTGTATAATCAAGTCATCAGTAAACCATTGACAATCTTTCCATTCTCTGGCTTCCCTCCCTCTGGTCAAGTAGCCACTAGTATTTTTTTGATTTGTTACTAAAGCAAATGATTTGGTAACTGACTTCCTACATTAGAGATAGGAAGGTGTGCAACCAGAGACTGGTTGTATAAGTATCACTCCATTTTCTGTTGTATGTCGGTTTCCCAGGGGTTGGGCATGGCTGAATGCCCATGGATCCTGGACCAGAACAACTCACTATAAGGAAGACATTCTGGATACTTGGGACAGAGAAGGAGGTTAACAATGGCCTCTTCAAAGACTCAGCAGCTATTGTCCTGCTTTGCAGGTCTACAAGCCCTGCCCTCATCTTAAAAGCGAGTCTGGGTAAAAGCGGTCAAAAGGTACAAACTTCAGTTATAAAATCAATAAGTCATGGGGATGTAATGTACAGCATAGTGACTATAGCTAATAATACTGTGTTGTATACTTGAAAGTTGCTAAGAGAGTAAATCTTAAGTTCTCATCACACACAAAAAGTTTATAACTATGAGTGGTGATGGATATTAACTAGACTTATTGTCGTGATCATTTCACAATAGATACATATATCAAATCATTATGTTGTACACCTGAAACTAATATAATGTTATATGTCAATTATATTTCAATTTTTTTTTAAAAAAAAAAAAGCCAGTGTAGATTTTGGTGTTAAAAAGGAAAAGACCTGGGGCCAGCCCGGTGGCACAGTGGTTAAGTGCGCACATTTTGCTTCGGTGGCCCGGAGTTTCCCGGTTCAGATCCTGGGTGCAGACATGGCACTGCTTGGCAAGCCATGCTGTGGTAGGCGTCCCACATATAAAGTAGAGGAAGATGGGCATGGATGTTAGCTCAGGGCCAGGCTTCCTCAGCAAAAAGAGGAGGATTGGCAGTAGTTAGCTCAGGGCTAATCTTCCTCAAAAAATTAATTAATTAATTAATTTAATTAAATAAAAAGGCAAAGACCTAGAACTTGGACCTAAGCCAAGCACTTGAGACTAACAGTGGGGAGTATAAGGGATTTTTTTAGAATGGTCACTTTCTCTCTCTAAACAAATCCTGCTGAGTTAGGGCTAGAAATGCCTGTCTCACTTTTCACTTCTAATGTCAGGAAGAAAATTTACAGGCTAATATTTCTCCTTTGCTGTCTATAAGAAGTGTTCCCTTCCTCTACTACTGTGGCAAGACTTCCAGAAAGACAAGAGAACAAGCCCCCGTGGACCTGGGAGTCAGAATCTGGGACGTGGCAACTGTACCTCATGAGGTTTGGAAGTACAGATTCCTCGTCTCTGTGTTTCCACCTTAGGCCCTGAGTTTTGCTGCTCCATTTGGGCCATGAGGAGAGGCCAATTCCATCTCTCACACTGAAACTGAAAATTGAATAAGAAAGCAAACTTATGAAAGACCAAATTAGCCCCAGATATATTGGTTGCAGCCCAGCCCTGGTGGTCTAGTGGTTAAGATTCGGCACTCTCATCAGGGAATCTCACCACTGGTCTGTCGGTTGTCATGCCGTGGTGGCTGCATGTTGCTCTGGTGCTGAAAAGTATGCTACAGATATTTCAAATACCAGTAGGGTCACCCATGGTAGACAGGTTTCATTGGAATTTCCAGACTAAGGCAGACTAGGAAGAAGGATCTGGCCATCCACTTCTGAAAAAATTGGCCATGAAAACCCTAGGAATAGCAGTGGAACATTGTCTGATATAGTGCCGGAAGGTGAAAGGATGGTGCAAAAAGACTGGGCAGAGTTCTGCTCTGCTGTACACAGGGTCTCTAGGAGTCAGAATCAGCTCGACAGCACTAACAACAAATATTGGTTGCATAAACTTGGAGAAAACCCAAAACTTCAGCCAAATCTCTAAGGATACCTGAAATGTTTTGGATTCTCAGAAAAATCTAGTGAACATTTTATGGTATTTTTCTTTTTGTCTCTTCTCAGGTTAAAGAAAAGCTGGTAGAAATCCCAGGGAGAAGCCTCAGGGCAAAAAGAAAATAAGGGAGTATAACAGTCAGCTTCAAATTGGGAAATGATTGTAAAAGTGATTGGGAACATTGTTAAGAACTTCACTGAGTTCTCAAAGACATTTGTCAATATTTCAGAGTATCCACTCATCAGACCCTGAAGTAGGCCCCCAAATTCAGATGACCCTTCCTCTTTAGTAGAGGAATATATGCTCTTTGACAAAAACTTGTACTCATTCACTCATTCATACACATATTCACTGAACAAATATTTATTAACTACCTGCTATGTGTCAGTTCTCGGTGTTCAGGACACAGAAGAGAACAGTAGTGATAGTGTCCTTGTTCTTGTGGAGTTTACAGTCAAGTAGGGTAGACAGACATTATGTAGACAATCTCACAAATGAATAAATATTTTAAATTGTAATGGAGTGCTATGAAGGAAAATTATGGCTTGCCCTGGGAACATAATCCAGTAGGAGATGAAGGTAGGATGGAAGACCCAGTTTAATCGGATGAGTCTAGGGAGGTTCATCCAAGGAAGTGACATTTAAGGTGAGACATAAAGGTTAAGTAGGAGTTCAGCAGGTAAAGGTCTGGGAAAAGAATATTCCGGGAAAGGGATACACCAATATAAAGACTGTGAGGCAAAAAAGAAAAGGACCTGGGTGTCCGTGAGAAATTGAAAAAAGGCAAGTTTGGCATGACACAGAACATAAGACGAGGCTGGAGAATTCAGCAGGAGTTAAACCATGTGGTGGCCATTTATACTATATCAAAGATTTTGTATTTGAGAAAGGAAGGTCTCAAGAATAATTGAATCCTGATATACTCCACGGGAGGAATGGTGGTCCTTGTTACTGAGTTGCAGAGCGCTGGAAGACAAGCAAGTTTGGAGAGGAGGGCAGATAATGAGTTTGATTTTGGATATTATGATTCCAAATGCATGTCATGTAGGCGATTGGATATACTCTTTTGAAGGTCAGAAGGGAAATCTAGAAACACAGAACTGGGAGTTGTTGGTATATGCATGATTATTAAAGACATGGGAATGATTGAGTTTATCGAGAGGAGAAAGTATAGAGTGAGAAAATGAGAAGGCCTAGGGTGAAACTTACCTGATTCCAGCATTTTAAGATTGAGTAGAGATAAGAGGGCCAAAGAGGCAGGAGGAGAGCTAGGAGAATGCTGAGCCCAGAAGCTAAAGGAAAACAATGTTTCAAGAATGGAATGATGACATATCTGCATAGAAGAAAACAACGTGAGAATAAACAAGTGGATTTAGCATCAAAATCATTGATAACCTTAAGGAGAGCTGTGTTTGTTAAAGTAGTGGTAGCACCAATCTGATTGTGTTGGGTTTGAGAGTGAATAGGAGGTGAGACCATGGAAGAAGAGAGACTAGAAAATCCTTTCAGAAGTGTGGTTATAAAGGAGAGAAAAGAGATAAAGTGGTAGCTAAAGGAATGTATGAGATCTAGGAAGTTTTTTTAATGGGAGAAATTGGAGAACCTTAGTGGACTTCTCCCAATAAAAAAACTTCAAAAGTAATAATGGGAAAGCGTGATGTACCGACTCTGCTTCTCAGGCTCCAAGGACCAGGAATTAGTCAAGGTCAGGCCATAGATAGAATGTTTGGGCCCACTGACAACAAAAGCAGATTCCCTTGCGGTGTCCTGATCAGACCCAACTATACTACTTTCAATTGCTTTTAAATAAGCTATGCTTTAGTTTCTCTGATGGTCCCTAAAGGAAGAGGAGTTTTCCAGTAACTTTTATAGGCTAAGGCCCTGTTTTTCACTTGGATGATATCTTGAAGCTATCTTTAGTTTTGCTTAACATCATTCACACTGACTACTTGAGTAACCTTTTTAAAACACATCTGACCACGTCACTGTCCTGCTTAACATATTTCGACTATTTTTCACTACTTTCAAGATAAAGTCCCGAACTCTTCAGAATGACAAGCAAGGACCTTTCTGACCTGCCCTGTAACTATTTCTCAGCCTCATCTATATTTACATGTATATTTGCATCCTACACTCATTTTAGCCGAAGTACTAGCAGGTCTTTGAACCAGTCAAGCTCTCCCTTAATTCCCCCTGCCTTTTATCATGCTGTTCACCTTGCCTTGAATGGCTTCAGCTGAGGTTCTCCACAAACGATTGTTAAATAAATGAATAAGTAAATAAATGAAGGAATTAATGCATTTACCTCAGTTTCCTTGGCCATTTTTGAGAGGGGCTACGTGGCTGTACATGGTAACGAGTAGGGTATTCGTTTGGGGAAATTGGAGGACACTTATGTGGTAGAATTTCAGGGAATCATTGAGATCCTCACTGCATTAAACCATCACTCCTGTTAGCTTATCATTGGACCTTATCTCATGAGAATTTCATTTCCCCGAGCAAGGGCTTGGTGTTACTGGAAGTCTCTGAGGGTGGGAGGAGTCCTAAAAAGGAAAGAGGGAGCCAGACAGAGAAATTGGAAGTGGAAGGCAGCTGATGGGAAACAGCTGACAGTACCACTTTGCCCAGAACTGATGCTGTTGTGATGGCAGTGGAGCAGAAACAAGCCAACCTGAAATATAACCAAGTGCAAGGAAAAGATTGATTTGGAGCCTAAAACATACTTTGGGAAATCTTAATCATCCTGTTGTTGAGCTAAAAGGCAGATTAAAATTACTTATACTCCCCATCCCAGATGCCCAAAGTAGAGCACTAAGTGGAATGCAGCAGGGGATTCAGCCCATTTCCAGAGATAGATCATTTCCAGTAGAGCCCTTTGGGTTTGAGAAGGGGTGGGTGGCTTAGGATCCCCTAGCAAAGCCAAGTCCATAAGACAAACAACTCCAGAAAACCTCAGGCTTTTCATAGTCCTTGTCAGGGACAGGAAAGGCCTGGCTCACAGATATCACAAAACTGGTGCACAAGCCAAGATGCCTCCTCCTCTGGCCACTTTCAGGCCTACCCATAAGGAGATCAAACCCACTTAGTCTGCTGGACTTTTCTGGGCTGGCTGGCTAAAACTGGTGTTTCTGGAAGTCTAGTATCCCAGGCCAAAAGATTTCCACTCTTCTACAAGAGCCTGGACTAGAACAGGAAGCAGCAAGTAAGAAAATCAAACTCCATTGTACTTTCTCTTTATACTCTGCTCCCTGTCAACTACTAAGCATAGCTTCCTCCCATTGGCCAATTTTATTAGTTCTTTGAGGAAACAAAAAATTGGAGAATTGGATAGGAGACAAAGCTTGAATAAACCTATGATACAAATGAGCATTATGGGCCTGGTTAAATAAAGGTCTCATAGAAATTGTCAAAGGGTAGTCGATGAAATACAGACCTTGGATTCTGTTTGTTCAAATTCTACCTTTGCCAATTTATTAGGTACATGACCTAAAGAAAGTCCCTCACTGAGCCTCAGTTTTCCCACCTGTAAAATGAAGTTAATAGTGCCAACTTCACCCATATGAGGATTGAATGCCTGGCACCTAGGAGGTAGTCAATCAAGGCTAGTTAATTTTTTCCCTATTTGTAAGAAACAGTGGAGTGGTAGGTGAATCTTGTTCTGAGGGATAAGGATTTTGAAATCCTGAGGTCTGGGTTCAGCAGAAGGGGCTTGGCTAAGTACCCAGATCTTATAGATGGGGTATGTAGAGGGGAGGGTCATTGGATGGATGAAGTACAACTCTAGCTGGAAACTATTGTCTGGGTACTTTCAATATGGGTAAACTGAGTTTAAAGTGTAACATGTAAGTGGGTAATGTAACAGGACCTGTGATATCATAAAATCTGGGCTTCTTACCCTGTCTGGCTCAGCTTTGCACTTGTGTTGTCTTGAATAAGCCACTGTTTTCCCAATTCTAATCACTTTTCCTCCCCTCCTGCCCCCACTCCCACCATCAAATCAAGATGTTATACAGAGGAATTACTATGCACAAACTATGAAGCTCTGGATGTTCTGTGGAGAAGGGCAAAGGAGGGTGAAAACTGAGAGAGAGAGAAGCAGGGTGTCATCAGCAGGAGAAGGAGGTCTAGAGAGGTGCTCTGGAAAGATATTTTGCACAAGAAGGGGTATGGTTTGGCATTTAACTTGTAGAATTTGAAACAAGAATTCATAACTGTCTTTGTCAGGAGTGGAATTTGGTTGATTGGCCCAACTGGAGGGCCTTGCTCTGAACCACCTAAGATAGAGATTGAGGACATGAGTTTATATTGTATGACATGGACATTTTTACAGGATTGGTAAGGGTTTTGTGGTGTGAGTAGAATTGAAGAGGCTTGGAAAATAATATTTGCCATATGGTCAATTGGGTGATTTTTAAATTGTTCAATCACTTATGTAAGGAACTCTACAAGTAGCCATATTAAACATGCTTTTCTCTCAATCTTCCCACTCCCTGGAGATATATTTCTCTCTTTCCTTCCTTTCACCATCAAAATTCTGGCTTTCTAATTCATAATTATACACTGACTTCTGGTCTTGCCATTCAACCTATACTGTTATCTCAGATGTTTCAACAACCTTCACATAGTCTAAATCTCTGCCCTTCTCTTTCATGATCCTCTAACATTGCTGATTTCTTCCTCTTTGAAACTCTTTTTCTCCCCCTAGGCTTCCATGAGCCAGCACATGTCAGGTTCTATTACTACCTTTCTGACAGTTCGTTCTTTGCCTCTCAAGGCTCCATTTTCACTCTGGCCCACTCAGAGCAGGTTTTTCTCATGATTCCCTCCCCAAATCTCTTTCGTTTCTGCAGACTCTTTGCCATCACATTCCCACATCAGGTATCCTCTCTGAATGATTTTGGTCTCCTTATCTCAATCTCAAGCTCCAGTTGGTATTTTAATTGCCAGCTGAACATAACCTGGATTTCCTACTGTCACCTCCTACTCTTGTCCTAACAACATATATCTACTTTCCCTAGCCAGTTCTCCATCATGTATTCCCTTCTACTATTGCCACTACCCCTTTCTCTGCTGAGAAACCCAGTCATCCTTGACTCCTCTCCCTCTTTCGGCCTTTATATTTGGTCCCCAGATCTTATTGATTCTACCTCTCAAAGACATCATCTTAAACCTGTTCCCTCTTTGCCATTCCCATTGCCACCACTCTAAGCCTGGTTGTCATTACCTCCTCCCCTGAACAATTGCAACAACCTCTTTGTACATTTCATTATTGCTACAATTCATTTCTTCCACAAACATATACTGAGTTAATTACAGTGTGCTGGGCATTAGGTATACAACTGTGTATCTGATCTCAAGGAACATGCAGTCCAGTAGGGAAGGCAGACAGCTAAAAAGGAAATAACCATACAGAGATGTGTCAGAATAGAAGTAAATACAGGAAACTGTGGGACATAGAAGGACAGCCCTTAACCCAGAATTCAGGGTTAAGGAAAGCTTCACAGAGAAGATGACATGAATAAATATAGGAGTTTATCTGGCAGAGGAGGATCAATAGAATATTCCAAACAGAGGGATAACCATGAGCAAAAGCATGGGAGAAATAGAAAGCACACTCTTTTGGGAAATGCAAGTTATTAGAGATGATTAGAGTGCAGTGAGAAAGGTGGGGCAGGAGGCTAGATTGATTAGCAGGGGTCGGATCATGAAAGGTCTAGTATCTCTTCTGAGGAATTTAGAGAGCTTGGGAAACTATCAAAATATTTTAATCAAGAGAGGAACAAGCATCTGATTTGTACTTGAAGAAGTTTGCCCTGGCAGTAATGTGGAGACTGAATTGGATGAAGGCAATTCTAATGCAAATCCTAATAATAATTTTTACGATCTAGAAAAATACATTTGGAAAAGTAAACAGTAAAAATAATTAATAAAGGTTTACAAAGGGCAAATTATTAAGGGTCAAGGAGGGCAGGCACTAGTAAAATAACTCTATGGTTAAACCCACTGTGATGGTTAATTTTGTATCAACTTGACTAGGTGACAGGGTGCCCAGACATTTGGTCAAACATTATTCTGGGTGTGTTTGTGAGAATGTTTCTGGATGAGATTAACATTTAAATTGGTAGACTGAGTAAAGCAGATTGTTCTCCCTAATGTGGGTGGGCCTCATCCAATCCTTTGAAGGCCTGAATAGAACAAAAAGTTTGCCTCCCCCTGTGAATAACAGGGAACTCCCCCTGCTTGACTGCTTGAGCTGGGACATAGGTCTTCTCCTGCCTTCGGACTTGAACTGAAAAATCAGTTCTTTTTAGGTCTTGAGCCTGCTGGCTCTCAGAATGGAATGTATACCATTGTCTCTCCTGGGTCTCAGGACTTCAGATTAGCATTGGAACTACACCATAGGCTCTCCTGGGTCTCCAGCTCGCCTACTGCAGATCTTGGGACTTCTCAGACTCCATAATCATGCGAGCCAATTCCTTATAATAAATCATATTATATTATATTATATAGTATATAATATAGCATATATAAAATTATATATTACAATATAATATATAAAATATATATAATTATAATATATAATATATATAATTTATATATTATATCTCCTCTTGGTTCTGTTTCTCTGGAGAATCTTCATTAATACAGATTTTGTGAGCTAGAAGCAGGGTGCTGATGTAACAAACACCTAAAAATGTGGAAGTGGCTTTGGAATTGAGTAATTGGTAGAGGCTAGAAGAGTGTTGAGGTGCATGCTAGAAATATGGACATTAAAGGCCATTCTGGTGAGATCTTAGACAGAAATGAGGAACAAGTTATTGGAAATTGGAGAAAAGGCAATCTTTGTTATAAAGTGGCAATGAACTTGGTTGAATTGTGTTCTAGTGTTTAGTGGAAGGTAGAATTTGAGAGTGATGAAATTGGATATTTAGCAGAGGAGATTTCTAAGCAAAGTATTGAAGATGCAGCTTGGGTCCTCCTTACTTTTTATGGTAAAATGTGAGAGGAGAAGGGGACAGCCCCATGGCGTAGTGGTTAAGTCTGGCATATTCCGCTTCAGTGGCCCAGGTTCATGGGTTAGGATCCCAGACGTGGACATACACCGCTGTCAAGTCATGCTGTGGCAGCAACCCACAAATAAAATGGAGGAAGATTGGCACAGATGTTAGCTCAGGGCTAATCTTCCTCAAGTAAAAAAAGAGAAAGATTGGCAACAGATGTTAGCTGAGAATGAATCTTCCTTCCCCTCCCCCCCCCCCCAAAAAAGTGAGAGAAGAGAGATGAATTTGAGAATGAATTGTTAGGCAAAAAGGAGCCAGAACTTGGAGATTGGGAAAATTCTCAATCTATCTCATGAGGATCAAGGCTGCCCCAGGGAGAGAAGCCCAAGGTGCCCTGGCCTACATACCGATCTATATGATCCCACCTGATTTGTATCCAAAGTTATAGGACCACCTGATAACCAGACCCCACCTGCACTGATACCATTTTAATGACTTTTTTACATGATCTTTCCTTTGTCTTGTAAAGAAATAACTCACATACTCATGCCTTATAAATTTAGCCCTGCCCTCAACCCATTGCAGCTCTTCACTGCCCATGGGTCCTGTCCCCATGCTACTCCATGCTATCCTTGGATAAAAGAGCATTACTACCTGACCTTGACAGTCCAAGAAATCTTTCTTTCGAGCCTCAGCTCACCGAGCCCGGATCATATCCATATTGCAAAAAATGAGAAAGCTTGTACTGAGGAGAGCACCAAGGGTGTGGCTGAACAATCATTTGATAAGAGGATCAAGGGTGTGACTCATAAACTTGATCAACCATCTCAGCAGAAGCTAGGAATTGAGATAGGATTATACCAACAGAATCACTGCCAGCTGGAACTAAAGAGGATAGAAAAAAGGAGACAAATTGAAGGGAGGCTGTCAGACTTCTCAGATTCCATAGGAACCAACCATAGACCTCTTCAGCTGCGAACATGCACTATTCTTTAAGAAAAGGGAATGCTGAGTGAAATAAGTCAGAGGGAGAAAGTCAAATACCATATGATCTAACTCATAAGTAGAAGATAAAAACAACGACAAACAAACACATAGCATTGGAGATTGCATTGGTGGTTACCATATGGGAAGAGAGGAGGAGGGAGGGAAAAAGGGGTGATTAAGCTCACATGTGAGGGGATGGACTATAGTTAGTTTTCGGGTGGTGAACATGATGTAATCTACACAGAATTCGAAATATATTATGACGTACATCCGAAAATAAACAAATAAATGAAAAAGACAAAAGGGAAGAACAACCCTGAAGGTGATTCAGAGATCATCAGGACTGCCTCCTCGATTTCAAAGAGTGGGGCTGTCCCCTCAGTTTTAACAAGCCAGATGGCCCTTGACTAGAGAGCTGTGGGGACTGGGCTGCCCAGAGCCTCAGGGATGGGACCGCCACCCCTGTGGGTCCAGAAGTTGGGGCATCAAGCCAAAGAAGATTATTCTTGAGCCTTACCATCTATTGGAATTTGCCTTGCTAGGTCTTGGACTTGCTTTGGACTCTTCACTCCTTCCTTTTTTCCTATTTCCCCCTATTGGAATGGGAATGTCTATTGCATGCCACTCCCACCACTGTACTTTGGAAGCACATAATTTATCTGGGTTCACAGCCAGAGCGGAATTTTGCCTCAGGATGAATTGTACCTTGAGTCTCACCCATGTCTGATTTAGATGCTATTTAGATGAGACTATGGACTTAGATTTTAGAGTGATGCCAGAAGGAATTAAGACTTTGGGGACTGTTGGGATGGAATTAATGTATTTTGCATGCAATAAGGACATGAATTTTGGGGGGCCAGGGGCCGAATGCTATGGACTTAATTGTCCAAAATTCATATGTGGAAGCGCTAATCCTCCATATGACTGAATCGGAGATAGGATCTTTAAGGAGGTGATTAAAACTAAATAAGGTCATAAGGGTGGAGCCCTGATCTGATAGAACTGGTGTCCTTCAAAAAGAGAAACAGCCAGCAGTAATCTCTCTTTCCACTATGTGAGGACATAGCAAGAAAGTAACTGTCTGAAAGTCAGGAGGAGAGCTCTCACCAAAAAGTGAACTCTACCAGAACCTTGATCTCTGACTTTCCAGCCTCCAGAACTGAGAGAAAGCAAATTTTTGTTTTTTAAGCCACCCTGTCTATGGTATTTTGTTATGGCAGACTGAGCTGATTAAGATGCCCATGGAACCTGATTGCTGCATTGCTTGGGTTCAAGTCCAAGCTTTACCACATATTGACTAGGTCAACTTAGCCGACTTGGCTTTCCTATGCCTTAGTTTCCTCACCTCTAACATATAGTTCCATGTTTCTGCACAGTTTTCACAACTATCATTTTAAATTTGCATAGCGTTTACTACCCTGTTGTTGAGTTTTAGGTGTTTTCTGTGTTCTTACTATTATAAAACATATTCATACATACAGCTTTTTCTTTTCTTTTCTTTTCTTTTTTGCTGAGGAAGACTGGCCCTGAGCTAACATCCATGCCCATCTTCCTCTACTTTATATGTGGGACGCCTACCATGGCATGGCTTGCCAAGTGGTGCCATGTCCACACGCGGGATCCAAACCAGCGAACCCCAGGCCGCCAAAACAGAACGTGCACACTTAACCGCTGCACCACCAGGCCGGCTCCACAGCTTTTTCTTCTATTGAATTTTTTCCATTAGGATTGACTCTCAGTAGTAGAATTACTAGATCAAAGAATATAAGTATTCTGATTGCTGGTGATCCATGTCACCAAACTGCTTTCCAAAAGGACCAAACCATTACGGACTGATTTGATAGATGTCAAATGCTTCCTATTTATTATTTCACTTTATATTTCCTTTGTTATTAGTGACCTTGAACTTTCCCCCATGTTTATTTACTTTTTATATTTCTTCTTCCGTGAATTATTTCACATTTTTTGTCTATTTATCTAGAGCATTTTTGATACCCCATACATGTAGGTATTAATCTTTTTATATCATATTTCATGTACATATTTCCTTAACTATTTCTTCCTTACGTTTTAGTTTAGTTCCTTTTGTCTATCCAGAAGATTTTAAATATATAGTAAATTCTATTGAGCTCTATCTTTGTAATTTTTAAAAACCGAATAAGAGAAAGTTAAAATTATCCCCAAGAACATCTAAAATATTCTGATCCCTTTTTTTCAAAGTTTCTTATGATTGAGTTTTTGTAGCTTTTCTTTACTCTCTCTTTTGTTTCTGCTTTTTTTTCTCCCCAAATCCCCCCAGTATATAGTTACATATTTTAGTTGTGGGTCCTTCTAGTTCTGGCATGTGGGACGCCGCCTCAACATGGCCTGATGAGCGGTGCCATGTCGGCACCCAGGATCTGAACTGGTGAAACCCTGGGCCACCGAAGTGGAGCGTGCGAACTTAACCACTCAGCCCCAGGGCCGGCCAGTTTACTTTTGTGTACACCATAAGGTGTGAATATAAACTTTCCTTCCCTGATTGCTAAATAATTATTCTAATACCAATAATTAAATATCCTTTTCACACTCCATTGATATGGATTTCTTACTTCATCATATAGACAATTACTTTAATAATTAGATATATTTATGTTCTATTGATCTATATTTGGATAAGCACCACCATATTTCTATTATTGTTACTTTATAAAAGGTTTTAATATCTTGTGGGGAGCCTACCTCTCCCCATTATTGCCCTGCCTTTTCAGAACTTTCTTTGATATTATTGCCTATTTTCTCAGTAATATTTTATTAGTCATCCAGGAGAATAAAAACTGGAACATGGTCCCAGTGTTTTCTTCTGTATTCTTCTTCCTCTAGATGCTCAATAAACATGCATGGAATGAATAAAAGAGGAAAGAAAGTATACAGCATCATGTTTGATTGCTGAGAAATGCCAAGGTAAAAGCAAGTTTATACCTGCTTCCCCAAACTCCTGACACTTCCAAAAGCGTCAGGACAATCTTGGATGTGTATCTGAGAAATCCTACTCTGCTCTTGGAGGATTGTTGTTTGCTTGTGCATTCAACAAATATTTGTTGAGTACCTACTCTATTCCAAACTTTGTTCTAGGTACTGAGGATAGAGCAAATGAACAAAAGAGACAAGTAAAATAAACAATGAATATATTATATAAACCATGTAAGTAAATAAATACATATAGAAAAATAAATAAAGCATGGAATAACTATAAAATATAAAAAATAAACAAATAACTATATAAAATAAATAATAAATATAAAAAATAACAGGTTGATATAGATGTTTTAAAGTGAAATAAATCAGGATGATGACATAGGGACCAACTGGAATAAGGGTAACATTAGAAGTGATAAAGAAGGTTTCTCTGAAGAGGTGCCTTTGAGCTAAGACTTAAAAGATGAGAAGAGGTAGACACCAGAACACCTGTGGGAAGAGCATTCTAATCAGAGGGAATAGTAACCGTAAATGTTCTTAGTCAGGAATAAACTATGTTCAAGGAAGAAAAAGTTGGCTATTTTGGTTCGAGTCTCATGGACAAGGGAGAGACTGGTAGGTTCCTCTTTGGTCTACAGTCTCCCTAGTCATGAGCTTCTCCTTTGATGGAAACTTTGCTGGGCTTGAGTGAGGAAAGTCCTGGGGAAGAGTTGGCTTTTTCCCATGATCATAAATCATCCAAGCCACACTACACGACAGTATCATGATTAGCCTTTTCAGGCTAATATTTACAAGTCAGCATCTGGTGGGGTAACTGGCTTGGAACCATCAAGCCTAGGATCACCACCCTTTCCTCTGCTCTAGGAGAGGTAGAATCCAGAGTTGCTGGGAGGAGCCAGGTTGCCCCGCCACCAATTGTTTCTTTGAGCCTAGATAGAAAAAAAAAAAATGGAACTAGTAGTAACTGTTTTGCTCAGAGTGATTGGTTATCAGCTATTCATAGTCTTTGAGAAATCAACTTCAGGTCTCAGAGTTGGTTCCCTCCCTATTGATGAAAGGGAAGCCTCCCACACAAGAGCGCTATGCAAACAAGTAAATATCTCCCTATAATGTAAAAAGATACAATGTAAGTATCTACAAAAGTCCTATTTGTACAGTGAAATTCCATTAGAACACACCTCAATAGGACATGCGCTTAGATATACCACTCAGCAAGTAAATAATACATGGCACACAGGCATACAGCCTCAGAGTTTAGGCACTTTCACTCCCATTATTTCATCGATCTTCACCACAAATCTAAGAGATAGAGAGCATTCTCCTCTGTATTGATCATAATACAATAGATTATGCTGAAGTAACAAATAACCCTAAAATTTCAGTAGCTTAAACCAATAAAAGTATATTTTTTCACTCATTCTTCATGTTTATTGCTGGTCAGTGGAGGACTCTGGTGTACGTCATCTTCACACAGAAACCCAGGGCAATGGAAGCATTACCATTTGTAATGTTGTTCAATAGTAGTGGGAAGAGAAGACAGAGAATCATGTGATCTCTTAAATGTTTCCACCCTAAAGTGACACACATCACTTCTGCTCATATTTCATTGGTGAGAACAAGTCAGTGGCCATATTTAACTTCAAGCTGGCAAAGAAGTGTAATACCCCAGTATTACTGAAAGTAGAAAGGAACTGAATAGTGGTAGTAATTTCCACTACAGCCTCATTTTACAGCCGAGAAATCCAAGACTCAGGAATGACATGTTGAGGGAAGAAGTTTGGAATTGTGAACCAAGCTTGTAATAAATAACTTTTGGCTATTGTTACTAAGAGACAGTATGCTTTCAGTTAAAAGAAGGTTCTCAGAGGTTGAGAATTTTAGAATACAGACTTTGGAGCCAGACAGTCTGTTCAAACTCCAAATTGTGCCACTTACTGAGTACTTCAAGCAGGTGACATCACTCTGAGCCTCCATTTCCTCATCTGTAAAATGAGGATGAAGGATTAAAAAGAAAAACTTGCAGGGTTAATTGATGATTGGAGTTAATTGGAGTTAATGTGGATAAAGCACCTGAGCCCAAACTCAGTTATTCTTTCCCCAAATTTATCCCCCTTGCCTCTGCTACATATGCTAGAACATGGAAATCCTGTGGAACAACTCTTAGTCCGATTATTTTCTGGCTTTCTATTTCCCACTGCAATACGTAAATAGATGAGAGGATAGAAAGAAAAAGGAAAAGTTGAGACAAGAAGGAAGGTCATTTTTACCATGGGTCCAGAAATGCCTTTGCATACCCTGTTCCCTCTCTTTACAACGTCCTCTCCTTTGTCCAGTAAACCCCTACTTATCCTTCAAGACTTAGGTCAATCCAATCATTTTTCTGGGATGTGCTCCCAGACTCTTTTATGTTGAGTTTGATGCCCCTTCTCTAAGCCCCCCAAACACCTTGTACCTAGGTCTATCTCAGCACTTAGCACAATGCCTTGTAAGTGTTTGGAATACAGCGAGTGCTTAATAAACATCTATCTAAGGAATGAATAAGATCATTGCATGGCATACAAGTGCCCTGTTGATTTTTCTGTCTAGCCTCATTTCTTTCTATCCAATTCCTTACCCTGCTCCACCTGTTCCCCCCACCAGCAACTCAAAACACACACTTACTATTCCAGAGATAATACACTGTTTATAGACCCTGGAATCCCTCGGAATCTCCAGGCCTCCATCTTTGCATATGCTGCTTCCTCAGCACAGCATGCTTTCTCGCCACCTTTCAAACAATCATCTTTTAGCAGAAGCTGAGGACATTGTAGTTTGGAGCATGGGCTCAGAAGACAGGCTGCCTGAATTCAAATTCCAGCTCTTATTATTAGCTGTGTGATCTCAGGCAAATTATCTAATTTCTCTGGATTGCTTTTTCCCCATCTATAAAGTAGGGCTAATAAAAAGTACCTACCTAGTAGGCTTGTTAGGGAGATTAAATGAGTTAATACATTTAAATTGTTTATAAGCATACCTGGTACACAGTAACATCTATATAAGTGTTTGCTCTTTTTAAATCTTAGCACAAACACTACCTCTTTTGTCTAAGATGGGGTCACAAATGGGCAGCTTGCAGGCTATGTTTTATTAGGACCATATGGTGTTTATATTTTTTTTATTACAATGCCCTCCAGTTTAGTACAAACTCCACCACTCCCTGTCTCTACCTGTTTGATTCATTTGTCTGGTCCCGGAAGCTTTGGGTTTGCAATCTTGAGTAAGCACATCTCTTTTCTGACCCCCTCAGACAGAATCCCACAGGTTCAGCGCATACTTCCATTAAAGCAGTTCTACAGCTTTCTGATTGTTTTCTTGTCTGTCCTCACTCCACCGTGAGCCTCTTGAGTAAGGGAATGGTGATCTCAGTATTGCTAGTACCTAGAATGGTGCTTTATACAAAGAAGTGCTCAAAAAACCCTTATTGAATGACCGAATGAATGAATGAAATGAAATGAATAGTTGAGGTAGCCCCTATTGTCAATTAAGAACTGGCCTCTGGAGAGAGCCACAGGGCTTCTTTGCAGGCAAACCTAAACTTTAGAAACTATCCACAGAGAGCTTTCTGGTCCTGGCTGGGAGATTTAAAGAGCTCTATTTAACCCCTTTCCTCCAAGGCCACGTCTTCTCTGACAGTCTTTAATGGGATCAAACTAATGGGACTTAGCCACAAAGGCAAAAGAAGCAAAACACAGCATGACTCCCTTTGCCTTTGTAAGTAATTTGGAAGTTGTCAGGATAAGAGCTGAAGTCTCCTAAAATGAAAAGATGTGCATCCTTTTCTGAAGATAACAAGCTCAGGGTTTGCACAAAATTGTCCCAAAACAACATTCCATCTTTAGAAGTGATGAATTGTTTTTTCTAAGAAAGTGGGGGTGTGTCCATATGTCAGTTGTTTAGGACCCTAGGCTGTGTGACCCAGGGCATAGTTTTATTGGTAGAGCAAGCTTCTTAGATTGATTCTATGATGTGCTTAGCAAATGTACCTTTGAATAGGTGTACATACACTTAAGACTGGTAGGAATAGATGTCATGCATCCCTAGTGGCAACAGTGTGATCCAGCGGAGAGATCACTGGATTTGGAGTCAGACAAAGCTGGGTTGGATTCTATGGAAAACAGACTTTAAGCTGGCAATCATAATCTCCACTTCCTGGCATCCATGCCCCTGTGTAATCCCCTCCCCTTGAGTGAGTACCTATGATTTGCTCCTAGCCAATAGAATATGGCAAAGGTGAGGGAATGTCACTCTCACGATTACGTTGTGTTATATATGACACCATCTTGCTAGCAGACTCATTCTCTTTTCCCTTGCTAGCTTTGAAGAACAAGCTGCCATGAATCCTACAACTGCAAGAAACAATGCTGCCAACAACCACCTGAGTGGGGAAGCAGGTTGTTCCTTAGCTGAGCCTCCAGATGAGAACCCAGCTCTGGCCAACACCTTGACTGCAGCCTTTCAGGACCCTAAGCAGAGGACTCATCTAAGCCATGCCCAGACTTCTGACAAAACAAATTGTGAGATAATAAATCGGTGGTGTTTTAAGCTGCTGTTTGTGGTAATTTTTTATGCCACTCAGGAAACTAATATACAGTCCTAGCTCTACCACTCACTAGCTGTGTGAGTCTGGGCCCATGCCTTCCCTTCTCTTTGCCTCAATTTGTTCATCTGTAAAATAGGAAATGATGACCATGCAAATGCTTGCCCTGCCTCCCTTCCAGGGGTACTCTAGAATCCAGTGAATGTGAGAGTTCTCTGTAAATCATAAAGCAGTGTACAAATGTGAGGAGTGATTGTTAGTTTTCTTCCCAGACTTCCCAGGGCCTAGCAGCTCAAGCAGGTGAACTTAAAAAAAGAGAATATGGGAAAGAAACAAATAACCAAACAACTACGGTGGCCTTAAAACACACACTGGCTTGTCTGGCCCAAATTGCAATATATGATTTTATGAAAAACAATCCCTGTGGACGGATTGAAATATCTCAAGCTGTTTGGAAGCCATCCTAGCTAGATCCTTAAGGTGTCTGGCTCCTTTGGCCTCAGATTCCCCAGCAGCCAGGTGCAATCTCACATCCTTTTTCTCTCCACTCACCCTGCTCCCAAATGCTCACTTTACCGAAGTCAGCTCCAAAAGCTATTGTCCAATAATCTCATTACTCCTGGGTCACGGCCTGAGGCCATGGGGGTTATATGAGGACATGATGACCTGCAGCTCTTGCCAGGTGGAGCAGAAGGCTGCTGACAACTGAGGGAGAGTTGAGTTTCTTTCAAAACAGACCAGCAGTTCATATGGTCGCTCACAGATATTCAATCCTGTGAACGTGAGATAGGGAAAAATGGTTTGCTGCATGCTGGGAGCACTAGACCACATGTACAGGTTCATCACCCAGCCTGCACATCCTTGAAATAGCAGAAATGTAGGTGTTGGTCAACCATCTCTTCAGAGACTTTACTCCAATCCTGTTTAGCTACATAGCTTGGCATAATGCACAGCATTCAAGGCTCTGCATGGTCTGGCCCCTGCCTACCTCTTCTCAGTCCTCCATCCATGCATCCTCCCTCTTTTCCTCAAATTGGTTTAGGGCCTTCTCTTAGCCACCATCACTCTGTCATAGAACAGAGAAACCAATAACAATGATAATAATAACAGCATCTACCACTTGTTATGTGCTGGGCACTTTTCTAAGCTTATTGCATATATTAATCCATTCACTCATCACCATGACAATCCTATTAGGAGTGTACTGATATTATCATCTCTATTTTATGGATGAGGATATCAAGGTTCAGGTTCTACTGCTAATATGTAGTGGTGTTGTGATTTGAACCCAGATACATTGAGCTTGAAAGCTATGCTCTTAATCACCATGCTATGCTTTGCTTTTTGTTTACTTGTCTATCTCTCCAACCAGACTATATGTTCCTTATGAGCAGCAATTTTATGCCCAGCACCTAGTGCAGTGTTTGGCACATTGTAGTGCTTAATAAATGTTTATTTGATGAGTGAATAAACGAATGCACAGTGAAAAGAGCACAGAATTTGGAGTCAGAAAGCACAGTGTTCAGCCTAGAATCCATCATCTAACAATTTTTGTGGCTTTGAGTAAGTAAGTTAACCTTTCAACCTTTCTAAGTCCAAACAGCATAGTGTTTACACATGTGGGCTCTGGAGCCAGGCAACCTGTGTTCAAAATAAGGCACCGCCACTTACCAGCTATGTGACCTTGAGCAAGCCCCTTATCCTTTCTAGGCCTCAGTTTCCTAATCTTTAAAATTAGGATAATTGTAATAAGTAAGTCACGAGGTGGTTATGAGGGAAATACATACATAGCACTTAAAGCACTATCTGGGACATAACAAGTGCTTGATGAATGTTATTATTATGCTTTAATATTTTCACATGCAAAAATGAGGATAAGAATATTTATCTCAGGGGCTGGCCTGGTGGTGCAGCAGTTAGGTGCACACATTCTGCTTCAGTGGCCCGGGGCTCGCTGGTTCGGATCCCAGGTGTGGACATGGCACCGCTTGGCAAGCCATGCTGTGGTAGGCGTCCCACATATAAAGTAGAGGAAGATGGGCACGGATGTTAGCTCAGGGCCAGTCTTCCTCAGCAAAAAGAGGAGGATTGACAGCAGATGTTAGCTCAGGGCTAGTCTTCCTCAAAAAAAAAAAAAGTTTATCTCTACATGTTGTTAGAATCAAATGAGACAAAAGATGTGGAAATGCCCTGTCGTCTTAACAGCACAGTGTAGATGCTAAACTTGGAAAATATCCCAAATCATTTGTTCAGGCCCTGAAGCTCAGACTCCACGTAGCTTAGCTTCACACTCACAGGTGAGCAGCAACCCCCTAAAAGTTTAAATAAAGACACTAGAGTTGGCCCTGACAGTGCTAAGAGGCCCACAACTCCTAGATCATGTGTGAGCATATTGTTATATAAATAGACATGTAAATAGCCCTTATGTAGGCTGTGGCTACAAAGTCTGCTGAATATCTGGCATTCAACCCTATTAGAGGCCAGGAGGTGGTCATAATTTGGCATCAAGAGTCCCTGGGTACAGAAAGAAACAGATTAGATCAAACAACGTGACAAAGAGAAAAGACCTGTGAAGCCTTAGGAAAAGGTTCCACCCTATGCACAGTAGGTCCCCTTGAGAAAGGGAGTGACCAAGGCACAGAGCAAATGAGGGACTTGGATTAGATCAATGTGTCCCTGTCCAGGCTACAAATCGTCTACCTTAGACACCAGGAGTGAGAAACAACTGGGGAGGAGGACAAATAGTCAAGCAGTGGTCCAGCAACCCTGGTTCCCAAGAAAAAGGGAGTAGGGAGAGAGAAAACCACACATTGCTCTAACATGTCCAGGGCTAGTATGTAGGAAGGGCCTGAGAAGATGATTATAGTTTAAACATGCTAGGATTTCCGGAGACAAGGGTGGCTAGATTTTGCTCAGGCTGTGACACTTTTTGGTCTGCTTAGGAAAAGTACCTCGTTCACCCAGCCACACTGAGGCAAGAGGAATCCAGTCACTTCAAGTGAGCAAAACACACGTTTTAACAGTGAAAATAATGTGAAGTGTCTGAAAAATCTCCATTTGGCTTCTCGGAGCCCCTTACTTCTGGCAGCTGCTGACTAAGGTTTGAGTTGGGGGCTACGAAGGAGAGCGAAGGGAGGGAGAGATTGATCAACAGAACTGAACTGAAAGACCCATCTAAACGGGGCTGGGTTGAGTATAAGAAAGTACAATGCCGGGACCGGAACCAGAGAGACAACAGGAAGTGGAGGTTGAGGACATTTTTCCTATGTGAATGCTGGAGCAGAACTTGTAGTATTTTCTTCTTGTTTTGTAATGCCCACAGTGACTAGTATAGGGATGGGCACACAAATAGCCCACTGACCATTTAATAGCAGAGCGGTGGCTGGGAGAGGCTTTAGTGAGGTTTGGAAAGCATAGGAGACCTCAGACTGGATGTGAGAGCTATGTTATATATCTTATGTAATTTTAACGTGATTTCATCAACAATATACAGCTACAGCTGTTTGACTGGCCTGTACTACATCCACTCCTCATCAACTGAATTTTAAGCACTGGATTTCCTAAGCACTTAATTGGGTCCTAGCCTCAGGGGAAGGGGATTATAATAGATACAAAGAGGCTGAGACCTAGTCTTTGCTATCTAATTGGGAAGGTAAAAGAAACCCTTGTGTGCCATTACAAAATCTACTAAAGGGCCAAATGAGTAGGCTCAGAGACCTTAGGAAGGCAAAAGTGGACTGAGCTGCTGGACCTTGAAGAATGGTTAAGATTTGTGAAGGTGGGAAAGACAAAAGGCAGGGAATGAAGGGAAGAGAGAATACTCCAGGTAAGGGGACAACTTGAGTAAAGACTTGGGGGTTAGGATGAGTATAGTCTGTTCCAGATACATGATTGTCATGCGATATAACACATGACCCTTATTCAAGACAATTACTCCATTCTTTGATCAAACACAGGTTTGGCTATGTAGATAGATGGATAGATAGATAGATAGATAGATACATAGATAGATACATAGATAGATAGATACATAGATAGATAGACAGACAGATAGATAGATAAAGGAGTCCTGGGGCAAGAAACAGAGCCATGTTTAACTATTCTGGGTTTGTCATTAATTCACTATCTACTAATTCAATAATCCACTATGACCTTGCACAGGTCATTTACTCTCTGTGGCCTCTGCTTTCCCACCTGCCACAAAATGGGGGCAGGCACCCAGACTCTTAACCTGAAGGAGTTTCACCTTCTTCCTGGCCTCTCCCTCACCCACACATTCTACAATGCCGCACACTTCAAGGAACCCAGAGAATAACTCTGTTAACAGTGTTTCCCAGATCTAATCAGAGGCAATGACACTAAGACCCACGACAGTCTGAGTCCCTTTTGTTCTCTTGCTCCCAAGATTAAACTTTAGGGAGCTGAGCAGAGGAAGGGACCCCAGTGTGGACTTGGGACCTTGACTGCTGCAGGAGAAACAGCCCGTGTGTCTTTGAGAGGCAGAGGTTTCAGTCTCCCGTCCTGAACCTCACAGGCTTCTTTTGGCCACCCAGGAAACAGGTGATGCTGAAGCTGGGCAGGCAGGAGACAGACAGAGCCGACCCAAGGCACCAGAGTGTCAGGTACACAAGGGGCCTAGAGTCCATCTGTCCCACTTCGTCAATCCTTCTCCCTCCGGGCCATTATCAGACTCAGGCTAGAAAATTTTTCAGATTGCCTGCTCCCACCCTCTCTAGCGGGTGTAGGACTCCCCGCCTCACCCTTCGTGCCAAGCTCTCCCCACCCAGTTTCTAAGTGAACTGGGACAGACCTGGAAGCTCCCTGCCTCAGCAGGCACAGGATTCCACTTGATAGAATGTTCTTCCTGCTGGTGAGCCAAACTTGCTCCCCTGTAACTTCCTCCTACACACCCACGTTCTGCCCTCAGGACAACCAAGCAGACAGGACTGCCCCTTATTCTCAGGAATGTCCTTCACATATTTGAACACAGCTTCCTCTGCCATTCTTGCTCCCTAGCCAGACTCTTCTCTCTCTCTCTCTCTCTCCACTTTATTGACATATAATTCACATACCATACAATTATTCATCCATTAAAGTATAAAATTCAATACTTTTTCATTTATTCAGAGTTGGGCAGCCATCACCACAATCAATTATAGAAAATTTTTGTCACCTCGAAAAGAAAGCTTGTACCAACTATTAACCCACTCCTCCCCAGCACCTGAGGCCAAGGCAACCATTTATCTGCTTCATGTCTCTACCAATTTTTCTGTTCTTGAAATTTCATATAAATGGAGTTGGCGACATGAGTTCGATTCACACTTTGTGGAACTTTGGGCAAGTTGCTTGACCTCTCTATGACTCAGTTTCCCCAACATAAAAATTATAATATTCGTTTCTATTTCATAAGGTAATAATGAAGCTTAAATGGGCTGATGCATATAAAACTCTTAGTAGAAGTTTTGCTCTTATTAATGCTTTTCATAAAGTGATTTTCTTGATCAGTGCTCTCACCTTAAACTGCTACGTTCTCATTGGAATGGAGCAGAGCAGGACCGGGTGTGATAATGTGAGTATCTAGGTGATGTTCAACATATCTAGCATCCCAGTAAAGCATAGACGTGACCTATCAGAATGGCCTCAGCACTGAAGCAGATCTTATATGCTCTCTCTTGGGCTGGGCACTACTTACTCACTAATTTCTAAACTGGAGAGGTTAAGGATCCAGGCTATCATTAAGGTAACAGAAGAGGCACTTGGGGCTTCTGAGCTACTGCTATTTGCCAATTAGTATGGAAAGACTTCAATATTTTAACAACCATTATGGCCATACCATTGTGTACTGGCTGGAGGTCGGACCTGGGCAGGACCATCATCTTCCTTGCTATGGACACCACACTTCTGGTTATGCAGACTACATTCTCACTGCTTTTTGGCAGCCACACCACACTGCACTGAGGACTGAGATTGAAGCCCTCAAGCCTTTTCTATTCAGCCTGCTGCTAAGCTCCTTCATCTCTTAATAACCTATACTAGGTTGTGTTTTGGACGTAAGTTCAGAATCTTAGATTCACAAAAGCAATTTGTGTTGATTGTTAAGCTCCTTGAATTAGGGTATGTACTTCATACCAGACCTTCTAAAGGGGCTTCAAGGAGACCAGGTGGGCAGGGCTGGCAATGGCAGCAATGACGCCTGGCCCCACATTTATTCTTTGGCTCCTCAGAAGTAAAAGGGGTTCTGTTTAGCCTTGCCCTTGACCATGAAATTAGAATATTCTACACATTGAGAGAAGAGATGGCCTCAAGAAAGAGAAGGAGATGGAAAGACTGTGAAAAGAATCAAACCTCCAACCTGAAAAGACATCTGGCAAAGCCAGACCAATTCTAGTTCCAAGCAGTTCTCCAGGTGGAGGCTGATCTGGGAACAGCAGCCAGGAAGGAAGCTTCAGAAGCGCAGGCACAAAGAGCCTCAGGCCAAGTAGAGACGTTCCAGGAAATCTGAGAAGAGGAAGGCAAATAGAAAAATGACGCTAAAATGAGGACAGCAAATGGGCTTCTGATCCAATGGTAGTGTGTGAGGTAGTAGGGGACAGGGACAGGTAAACGGGGTGAAGGTGATATCTGGAACTTCTTCCCTGGGACCCAGACTAGCAAGGTATATCCAATGTTGCTATTCGGCGGGTTGGATTTTTTGCTATTTATCTGGCTGGCCGCTCATTGGTGCTGAAAGTGGGGAGAAAGAGGGCAACTGCTGCAAACAGCTGGGACGTGGCTCTATCTGGGCTGAGGTCAGATAATCTGAGGAGCTAGTGTGGTGATGAGGGCAGCCTGTCTACTAAGGAAGGCAGAGGCTCTTTCAAGGTAGGCAGCTGGTGTGCTGAGGAGGACAACTGGTACTTGGGGACTTGAGGATAAAAAAGTATCTCCTCAGAAGGCAGTGGAGAAGCTCAGAAGGAGAAGGAAGTGGGTAAAATTGCAGATCCACTTCTTGCTCAACGGGGTGGGGAGCAGGTATTCAAGAGACCATAAGATGCTCTGTACAGGCCTTAGAGCTGATGCTCACTGATGCTAATGCCTATTCACAAAATCTATCTTCAACACTATGCTATGAACACTAATGAAAAATATGAAATACTAATGAAAACCCTGAAGTGTCTAGCAAGGCAAGGGTATCTTTCTGAAGTGAAACTCCCAAGTGTAAATTGGATCTTTTTCTCTAGAAGGCAAGGCTAGGTCTCTCTTCCATTTCATTTTGTTTCATAATGTGATTAAGAGCAGAGCCTCTGCCTAGGCTCAAATTCTAGCCCTGCCACTTACTAACTGTTAACTTCACCTCTCTGTGACTCAGTTTCCTCATCTGTAGCATGGTTGTAATAAGAGAATCTGCTTCTTAGAGTTATTGTGAGGAATCGTACTGTAGGTCACATGCTTAGAACAGAGCTTAGCATGTACTAATAATTCAATAAATGTTATGATTTAGATTCTGACTCACTATCCAATTTAGGCATAGCCCTTCCTGCTTTGTGTCTTCTGTAAATGTCCCTAACTAAGCCACTGAAAAAATGATGTTGGCACAAAAAGGAATTTTCTCTTCCCTTGCTACCAGCCTCCTATTCAGTTCTCTAACCTATCTGAACACTTCTGGAACATACATGTATACATCCTGTTGTTACTGTGGCCTCACTTCTCACCCTTGCTGCACTGTTCTGGGACCACTCCTCACATTCTCTATTGCCCTATATTTCCACAGACTTCTTCCCCTAGGAAGCTGCTCCTTCTACCTTTCCTCCTTTCCTCTCTGCCTTCTTCTCCCTCTACCTGTACTCACCATCCATCCATCTTATCACACAAGCCGGATACCTAAGAGTTGTCATCCAAAATCAGAGGTCAGCAAACTTTTTCTGTAAAGAGCCAGTTAATTAATGTTTTAGGCTTTGAGGGCCACAAATAATCTCTGTCACACCTACTCAATTCTGCCATCGTCGTACAAAAGCAGCCATAGACAATACCTAAACCAATGAATGTGACTGTGTTCCAATAAAACGTTATTTGCAAACACAGGCAGTGAGCCAGTTTGGCCTGCAGGCTGTAGTTTGATAATAATTATTGCAGAGCATTCCTTTTCCCTTAAAACCCATCCTCTTATCCAATTCATGAAAAATTATCTCAAATCTGTTCCCTTCTTGCCAACTCCACCATCTCCACCCTGGACCAAACCACTGTCATCTACTGCCTGGACCACTCATTACAAGAGCCTCCTGATTGGTTTCTCTGATTCCACTCTTGTCCTCCTATAGTCCATTCTTCATACAGCAGCCAGACTGTTTCTTTCAAAATTCACATCTGATCATGTTACTCTTCTACTTAAAACCATTCAATAGATTTACACTTTTCTTAAGATAAAGATCCAAATCCTTAATAATGTGGCTTATAATACGCTACATAATCTGATCCTGCCTATCTTTTCCAGTCTTTTCTCCTACTGCTCTCTCCCCAGTCACTATGCCTTAGCCACACTGGCCTTCTTTTAGTTCTTCAAACACACTAAGCTCTTTTATACCTCAGGACCTTTGCACAAGCAGTTCCTTGTACTGAAAAATCTGTCTCCTTCCTATCCCTCCATTTCCATTAATCCGTGCATAGTTAATGCCTATTCATCCACCAACCCTTAACTCAAAGGCCATTTGCTTTGGAAAACTTTTCCTAATTATTCCCAGTCTAGAATAGGCCCCACATTAATACGTTTTCAAAGTTCCCCATAATTTCCCTTCCCAGGTCATGTCCCAGTTTCTAATTAAGCAGTGGTTTGTATGATTGTTTGATTAAAGTCTATCCTCCTTACTAGGGTGTAAGCTCCATGACCACAGAGACTGGGCTTGTCTTGTTGATTATGTAAACCTCATCTTTAACAAAACTGGTTACTTAATAAGTTTTCATTTCTTAGAAACTGCTTTGTTAAGGTATAATTGGTATACGTTAAACTGCACATATTAAAAATGTGCAATTTAATGAATTCTGATGTATATATATATATATGTATATAAAATGAAACCATCACTGCAATCATTATAATACTTTTATATCTATCACCTCCAAAATTTCCTCCCGCCCCTTTGTAATCTCTCCCTCTTCTGGCAATCACAGACCTAATTTCTGACACAATAGATTAGTTTGCATTTTCAAGTTTATATTTTTTATTTTTTGCAACTTGGGAGTTATTTTTACTCACTTTTTTCTCATTCAATTCCAACACCTCCTCCACCCTCTTTTTTATTGTGGTAAAAATTATATAGCATAAAATTTGTCATTTTAACCATTTTTAAGTGGCGTTACTTATATTCACAATGTAATGCAACCATTACTACTATCTATTTCCAAAACTTTTTCATCACTCCAAATGGAAATTCTATAAACATTGAGCAATAACTTTCATTCTCTCTTCTCCCCAGACTCTGGTAACTATTAATCTACTTTTGTCCCTATGAATGTGCCTCTTCTAGACGTTCATATAAGTGGAACCATAAAATATTTGTTCTTTGTGTCTGTCTTATTTCACTTAGCATAATGTTTTCAATGTGCATCCATGTTGTAGCATGGGTCAGAACTTCATCCCTTTTCAAGACTGAATATGGGGCCGACCCAAAGGCACAGCGGTTAAGTTCACACGTTCTGCTTTGGTGGCCCGGGGTTCACCAGTTCAGCTCCTGGGTGTGGACTTACACGTGGCTTCTCAAGCCATGCTGTGGTGGCATCCCACATATAAAGTAGAGGAAGATGTTAGCTCAGGGCCAGTCTTCCTCAGCAAAAAGAGGAGGATTGGCAGCAGATCTTAGCTCAGGGCTAATCTTCCTCAAAAAAAAAAAAAAAAAAGACTGATGGGGCCTGCCCCGTGGCCAAATGGTTAAGTTCACACATTCCACTTTGGTGTCCCAGGGTCTCGCTGGTTCGGATCCTGGGCACGGACATGGCACTGCTTGTCAGGCCATGCTGAGGTGGTGTCCCACATGCCACAACTATAAGGACCCACAATTAAAAATATATATATACAACTATGTACTGGGGGGGGTTGGGGAGAAAAAGCACGAAAAAAAAAAGATTGGCAACAGTTGTTAGCTCAGGTGCCAATCTTTAAAAAAAAAAGACTGAATAATGTTTCATTGCATGGATGTACCACATTTTGTTTATACATTAGTCTGTTGATGGACACTAGGGTTGCTTCCACCTTTTGACTATTGCGAATAATGCTGTAATAAACATTTGCATACAACTATCTGTTTGAAACTTGTTTTCAATTCTTTTGGATATATATCTGGGAATAGAATTACTGAGTCATATGGTAATTCTTTGTTTAGCTTTTTGTGTCAAACTGTTTTTCACAGCAACTGAACCATTTTACATTCCCACCAGCAATGTTTGTGGGTTTCAATTTCACCACATCCCTGCCAAAACTTAATATTCTCCATCTTTAAAAATTATACCCATCCTGGTATGAAGAGGTAACTCGTGTTTTTTATTTGCATTTCCCTAATGACTAATGATGTTGAGCATCATTTCATGTGCTTATTGCTATTTGTATATCTTCTTTTTAGAAATGTCTACTCAAGTTCTTTTCACATTTTTCAATTGGGTTGTTCGTCTTTATATGTTGTTAAGTTGTAAGAGTTCTTTATTTGTTCTAAATATTAAACCCTTATCACATATATGATTTTCAAATATTTTCTCCCAATTCTGTAGGTTGTATTTTCACATTCTAAATGATGCATGAAAATTTTGAATTTTTATGAAGTTCAATTTAGCTATATTTCTTTTGGTGCTCATACTTTTAGTGTCATAGCTAAGAATCCATTGCCAAATTCAAGGTCATGAAGATTACCCCCATGTTCTCTTTTAAGAGTTTTATGGTTTTAACTCTTATATTTAGGTTGTTGATGAATTTTGAGTTAATTTTTGTAAATTGTGTGAGGTAGGGGTTAAATTCACTCTTTTGCATGTAGAAATCCAGTTGTCCCAGCATCATTTGTTGAAGAGACTGTTCTTTCTCAATTGAATGGGAATGGGTTTGGTGCCTTTGTCAAAAGTCAATTGGGCATAGATGTATGGGTTTATTTCTGGATTCTCAATTCTATTCCATTGCTCTACATATCTATCCTTACACCAGCACCACACTGTTTTGATTACTGTGGGCTTTAGTAAGATTTGAAATCTGGAAATGTGAATCCTCCAAATATTTTTTTCTTTTTTAAGATTGTTTTGGCTATTTGAATCTCCTTGCAATTCCCTATGAATTTGATGATCTGCTTTTCCATTTCTGAAAATAAAGCTGTTGGAATTTTGATAGAGATTGTGTTGAATCTGTAGATCATTTTGGGTAATATTGACATTTTAACAACATTGTCTTACTACCCATGAATATGAGATGGCCTTCCATTTATTTAGGTCTTCTTTTATTTCTTTCAGCAGTGTTTGTAGTTTTCAGTGTACAAGTCTTTCATTTCCTTGGTTAAATGCACTCAGGTATTTTATTCTTTTAGATACTATTGTAAATGGAATTGTTTGCTTAATTTTTTTTAGATTGTTCATTGCAGGTATATAGAAACACAATTCTTTTATTAGCTCTAGTAGCTTTCTTCTGAATTCTTTGACATTTTGTATGTACAGGATTATGTCATCTGTAAGTAGAGATAGTTTTACCTCTTCCTTTTAAATTTGCATGTTTTGGTTTTTTTCTTGTCTAATTGCTCCAGCTAGAACTTTCAGGACAATGTATAACAGTGGTAAGAGTGGTAAGTGTTTCCTGAAGAGGAAAGCTTTCAGTCTTTCACCATTGAGTACGGTATTAACTGTGTATTTTTCATAAATTCCCTGCACCATGTTGAGGAAGTTCTCTTCTGTTCTTGGTTTTCTGAATGCCTTTATCATGAAATGGTGTTGGATTTTGTCAAACGCTCTTTCTCCATCAATGGAGATGACCACATGGATTTTTCCTTCCATCTATTTATGTGATGTATTACATTGATTGATTTTCTTATGTTGAACCACTGTTGTATTCCTACCTGGTCATGGTGTATAATCTTTTCACCATGCTGTTGGATTTAGTTTGCTAGAATTTGTTGAGGATACTTCTATATTTATAAGAGACATTCATCTGTTATTTTCTTGTGATGTCTTGTCTGACTTTGATATCAAGGTAATGCTGGCCTCATAGAATGAGCTAGCAAGTGTTCCCTTCTGTTCTTTTTTTGGGGGTTTTGTTTGTTTGGTTTTTGGTTTGTTTTTTTCTTTTTTTTTGAGGAAGACTAGCCCTGAGCTAACATCTGCTGCCAATCCTCCTCTTTTTGCTGAGGAAGACTGGCCCTGAGCTAACATCTGTGCCCATCTTCCTCTACTTTATACGTGGGACGCCTACCACAGCATGGCTTGCCAAGTGGTGCCATGTCTGCACCTGGGATCTGAACCGGCGAACCCCAGGCCACCGAAGCAGAACGTGCGAAGTTAACCGCTGCGCCACCGGGCTGGCCCCTCTTCTGTTCTATTTATGAAGAATTTGAGAAGGATCTGTGTTTATTCTTCTTTAAATATTTGTGAGAATTCACTATTGAAGCTGTCTGATCCTGCACTTTTCTTTGTTGGGAGGGTTTTGATTACTGAATCAATCTCTCTTTTATAGGTCTGTTGATATTTTCCAATTCTTCTTGAAAAAGTTTAGGTAGTGTGTGTATTTTGAGGAATTTGTCTATTTTATCTAGGTTATCTAATATTTTGACATACAATTGTTCATAGTACTCTTTTGCAATTCTTTTTATTTCTATAATGTTGGTAGTAATGCCCCCACTTTCATTTTTTTATTTTAGTTATTTCTCTCTTTTTTCATTTGCCAGAATAGCTAAAGATTTATTAATTTTGTTGGTCTTTTCAAAAAGCCAACTTTTAGTTTCATAGATTCTATTGTTTTTCTATTCTCTATTTTACTTTTCTCCACTCTAGTCTTTATTATTTCCTTCCTTCTGCTAGCTTTGGGTTTAGTTTGCTCTTCTTTTTCTAGTTCCTCAAGGTGTAAAGTTAGGTGATTGATTTGACATTTAAAAGAACATTTTTAATATAGGCATTTATAGCTATAAATTTTCCCCTAAGCACTGCATCACATAAGTTTTGGTATGTTGTGTATATTCACTGAAGTATCTGTTCCTTAGCTTGTGTTCAGCTAGTATTTTGACAGAGGTTTCTTTGAATGCCCACAGCTTAAGACAAACAAACACCTCTTTGAGTCTTGGCAGATTGACTCTTTGGCAAGCTTTCACAGAGCCTGTGGATCAGCCCAAGGTGAAAACTTAGGGTCTTCTCAAGTCTTTTCTGAGCATGTCTTGCCCTAGGCATGGATGTGGCTTTCTAAATTCCCCTGTATGCATGGAGCTTTTGAATGTCCCAATTTCCCAAAGAAACTCTCCCCAGCTTATGTTCCCAGGCTCTAGACCAAACTATTATATATTTTGAAAGTAATCTTTTGGCCCAGGCATCTGTGGGTTGTTAGTTCAGCTTGCAGTGTTTTCAAGCAATGCCTGATGCTTTTCCAGCCTGAGTTCCAAGTTAGGTGAAACAAAGATGAGTGTCTTGTGTCAGTCTTTCAGGGAGCCCCAGACAGGTTAGAATAGACACACCCAATAATTTACAAATAAGATCTCTTCTTTCTTTTCTTGAACCAGAGATCAGGATCTCACACTGGGAGCTTAGGCTAAAACTGCTGCTGCTCTAGGGAGGAGATGGGAGAAAGGCAAGTAAAAGTGCCATAAAGCTTTCCTACCATTTTCAAGTTGCATTTTTCTTGATTAAGTATTCAATTAGTTGCTGTAAACCCTTGGCTGTTTACCAGAGTTCTGACAAAGTTGGTTCTGACAGTTTTTACTTGCTTTTTGATGTTTCTGTGGGAGCACAGAGGTCCTACAAGCCCACTAGGTGATTCTGATGCAAGCTCAAGTTCGAGAAATTATCATGTGGCCTATAAGATGTGGCTCAATTTCTTGGGGGCATACCTGGAGCCTTTGTGGCACTCTCTGGCACCTCTATGTCAAGATTCTTTGAGAAATCCAGAACAAGAGTCCAGTGGTGAGTTGACCTCCATTCATGTCTCCCTTTCCTACTGCTCCCAAATAAGACAGAGTGATAGCCACTCAACATTAGTTGTGCAGCCCTTATATTAGTGGACTTTTATCTAGGTGAATCAAAGTCTGAGTAAAGCCAGACCAGCTATGGCTGGACACATGAAATCTAGGGCTTGATCTTGGCTTAATCCCACTCTACACAGGCAAGGTTACCACTGTCTTAACAGCCATGTAAAAGGCCATAGACCCAAAATTCATAGACTGAAGGAAATTCAAGTGAATCTCAAATAAATGATGTTCTGGGGGCAGTGGAGGCTTCTGAATTTCCATGTAGGAGGGTCTCGGTAAATTGCTCTGTTTGTAAATGGGCAGGGTGAGGGCAAACTAGGGAATTTGTTCTGAAACTACATTTGCAGAGTATTTTGAATTAGATTGTATATTTTTCTGGGGGCTTTAGGTGGGACTAGTGGAGATTATGAGGAGTTTAAAGCCCTACCCCTGTTCTGATGCCAAGCCAAGTGTCTCTCTTCTGGCTGGCCCTGAGTTCTCTTGACCAGTAATGACTAATCATCTGTATAAATGGACATAAGAGGGTGGAAGAAAGGACCAGTCCGATGAGACAGCAAAAATTGCCAGCCTCACTGTCTAAGGGTCACAGTCCTCCTATATAAGAGTAGAGATAAAAAGCCTAAACTGGAGTCACCAGACTTGAAGGCATGCACACCCAGTCCCCTGCACTCACGTGCTCCCCTGAGTCCACATACCATACACTTGACACATGCCATGAGCCAAGACCCAGCACGATTCTACTCTAAAACAACAACAGCAAAGCATTTATTTCCAAAAAAGGGACAAGGTCACAAGAAAAGGCCTATAATAATTAACTAAGTCAATGGAAAACTCATTTTTCAAATACCCCCCATGGAGAGTTAGGACAAAACAACAGCTTAGTGAATGTTTGGTTACGGTTGCTAGCTACTTCTTTTGCCCTTGATACACTGCTGTGATTTTTCAGCTTCCTCTGCCAATCTTGCTCAGCACTAGTGATCTGAAGATTAAAGTCCAGGTATGCAAATTAAATAGCCCCATTTGCAGCCTTGATATGTGGGCTCTTCTGAGCCCAGTGGCCCTCTGTGTTGATTTTTGTCAGTTTTTGCCCCGGCAAAGGGAGCAGGAATTACACCAGTGAGAGTCTAGTCAGGAAAACAGTGCCTATATGAAGTGTTCAATAGATGAAATATAGTAGGAGAAACAAAGTGGGAGAGCTGAGAGGCCAAGCAGGAGAAAGTGAGGCGACCCAGAGATTAGCAATGTAGAAACCTCCCTACCATCCCCAGGACTGCAAGAGGACAGGGAGGAGTTAGTGTTACTATAGCCCAGGTGTCAAGCTCATTGTAGAGGCTGCCAGGTAGAAGTTTTAACAATTGAGGGAAGGCTCCTCAGCAGAAATTAGAACTTAAGAGGAGACCCAGCTATGGCCAGAGATGCTGCTTGAATTAGAGAACACTATGCTGCACACCTTTTGTTGTTGCTAAACCACCATCCATTTCCATTTCTTCTGATATTTACACTATGATTTTTCCTTCCAGGGAACTGTTCCTCTCCTGTTTGGTGCAGTCTTGGTGATGCTGTAATGCATGATTCTCTGCCCAACCCTAGTCAGGGCGTGAGTGGGCATGTGATACGTAGTATACCAAACATATCCTCTCTCAAAAATTTTAATCTTGAGCATAAGGACGGAAAATAGTTGGAACTGTTTCAGCCATATGGTGGTACTTGAAAAGACCATACATTCATTCCTATTTATCTAAATTCCCAGAGACACTCTAATTAGTATTTTGTTTTATTTTTCTGCCAAAGCCTTTATCAATTCTTCCATTAAACTCATTTATTTGTTCAAGTTTTCTTAAGTCTGACAATTTTTAACTATGATGCTTGCCATTCCCCAAGACAACGCCTTGTTTCTAATCCTCAGAATGCCCTTCCATGCCTCCTTGGTCTTAAGAATGTCTACTCATGCTTCAATACTGAATCCAAATGTTACTTCTATGAAAACTTCCCCAGTCCCCACTCTCTCTGGAAAATTTTAGTTGTTTAGTCTTCCAGTTTCCCATAACAGTCTATACATATCTCTGTTTCAGCACTTATCATATTGTCTGATTATTCTATGTTTACTTGTCTGTCTCCCTTCTAGACTATGAGGTTCTTGAGAGCAGAGCCATGTCTTATTTTATCTCAGGATTCTCAGTACCTAGCTGCTTGGCACATAGCAAATGCTTAATAAAAGCTTCATGAATGCATAAATAACTGAACGGATAATGTTGCCAGCACATCTCCATTCAGCTACAGTGGAAACCAGAGTTCTTTCCTTCTTCGCATTTAAAAGGGTTTGGAGCTCATGGCCTCAAAGGCTTAAAGGAGAGAAATTAGTCCAATATATGCTCCCAATAAGAAGAGATATAAAGAGATACTTTTATAAAGACAGGAGACAGAAGAGAGAGAGAGAATAAGAATGAGAAGAGGGCAGTGAGGAATAACAGCCAATTACAAGGCTGTACAAGGAAATACTGCTTTGGGCTCAGAGATCCACTTAGTGTTCCACTTGAGATGATGACCATTAGGTTCCCTAGAGACTTAAGGGAGGTAAGTACAAAGGTATGATGGTAAATATTTAACCACTAGCTCTCTTGGGGGAAAAAGACCTTAATTTGTAGCATTTTCCAATTTCCCTCTTGTAAATATTCCTACCATGGCCAATTTCAAGCTATCAATGTGGCATCATTGAATGCAGAGTTAAGAAGAGAGGTTTGGAAACTCACCATTATATAGTATTTCCGCCATATAGATAAAACAGATATAAATAACTTCAGCTTCATAGATAATAATAAAATGTAGTAAAATAATTGCTAATGGTGAATATTTATCTTTATTCAAATGTAAGTTTATATAATTTAATTTTTAATTATAGCTGTGTTTAACAACTTCCTTGAAAACTTCTTGAAAATCTAACTATCAGCTCTCATGAGCAGATGTAAGCCAGTAGCACACCACTGTGGGTAACCCTATCCCTGGGCTACCTGGGGACTCAGAGAAGCCCCAGTAGACAGAAGTATACCAAAGTGAAATAAGGACTGTTGGTCAACTGTCACTGTAGTGTGATCGAGAGGATCCAGCCTACCAGGTCTAAAAAGATGATGGGGCTGGCCCGGTGGTGCAGCGGTTAGGTTGGCACATTCTGCTTTGGCAGCCTGGGGTTCACTGGTTCGGATCCCAGGTGCTGACCTAGGCAGTACTTGTTAAGTCACACTGTGGCAGGCATCCCACATATAAAGTAGAGGAAGAGGGGCACAGATGTTAGCTCAGGGCCAGTCTTCCTCAGCAAAAATAGGAGGATTGGTGGCAGATGTTAGCCCAGGACTAATCTTCCTCAAAAGATGAATAAATAAATAAGTACAAAGGCGAGTGCTGAACACTGATGCAGCAAATAGATAAACACTGTGGTTTCCCGGTACCCAAGGAAGAAACTATGCTTGGTAGCTCCAAATACTAGATAGCTCCAAAACAGAATACCTCCAATTCATGTATAATCTGCCTTATTGCTGAAAATTGTCTTTATAGTTGAGATTGAGTCAGTGAGCAAAACAACTTGTTCTGTTGAGACCACCCACTGAATATCCCTGGACTGAGATGGTAATTATAGAGCTATGTTGAGAGCTATGCTCTCTGAAATTTGTGCAATCAATAGTTTGGCCTTCTTTCTAAAGTGTCCAGTTAAAAAAGACTCCTCTTTTACTCAAATAAGGAAAATGCATTTAGGATGCCTAGACACTAGTTCAGATTTCATGCATGCAAGAAAAATGTGGTATTGATTATAGTCTGCCAAGAAAGTCTCACCTTCACAAACTTGAGTTGTCTCTTTGCAGTGAATTGGGCATATTGTGGTTCCTCATTTCAACATTTTATTTTTGGTCTTCTTTAATCTCGGGTTTCACCTTTACAGGACATTTTCAGTACCTTTGAAAAGAACAAGGAGGAAATACAGCTTAACATCTAGTATTGTAATTATAAAAGCACCCACTACGTGCTTGCTACCCTGTATACATCATCTCATTTAATCCTCCAGAAAAACCCAAGAGGTAGGCACTATTATTTTCCCATTTTACAAGTGAGGAAATTTCACATCAGTAAGGCAAAGTTCTTTGCCCAAGTTCACATAGCTCACAAGAGCAGACCTGGTGTTTGAAGCCAGGTGTGTCTGATACCCAAGTCTCATAGGCTTTCCACTATACCATGCTGTCTCTCCACTTAGAGAGGATAGTCTAGGAGAGAAGATGATCTGTGCAGTGTCAAAGGATAAGTAGAAAGGCATTTGTCTTTCCGGAGAGTCACACGGGAATTCTGAACTCAGGCCCAAAAGATTTAAAAGCACAAATAATTAACCTTACCTCCTTGTATCAAACATATGACTAATCTTAAAACAACTTTAAACAAATATTTCCTTTTAAAAGCTGATACTTTAGGGCAGCTTTTAAAGAAAGTTATTAGACAAAATTAGACATCTTTGTTCCCTTTCTCTTGTTCTTAATTCCTTTTCCTTGCCATAGTTTGGAAAGGAAAACTTTTCCTGGCAGTTAAGCCTGCACCTCTTGTTTGGCATAAAAATCTCTTCAGTCTTCATCTCAGCTGTCAGATCAACTTCCCTTCCTATTTTGTCTCTCCCTCTCTCAGCCTGAAAGAACACCTTAAGTGGAGGCAAGGGCTAGAGAGAGAAAGACTAGTGGTAATCTCTCTCCTCTAAAATTTCTCCTTTTGGTGTCAGCCTGGAGGCGCAGCGGTTAAGTTCACATGTTCTGCTTTGCTGGCCGGGGCTTCGTGGGTTCGGATCCCGGGTGGGGACATGGCACCGCTTGGCAAGCAATGCTGTGGTAGCATCCCACATATAAAGTAGAGGAAGATGGGCGCGGATGTTAGCTCAGGGCCAGTCTTCCTCAGCAAAAAGAGGAGGATTGCTGGCAGATGTTAGCTCAGGGCTAATCTTCCTCAGTAAATAAGTAAATAAATAAATAAATAAAATTTCTCCTTTCTTCCTTTCCATGAATAAGACCAAATGCTCCACTTACTAGATTAACCCCAGTCATACAAAGTTTTATAGCCATTTTGTGTGGGCAGTTTTTCTTGTGTGTGTGTGTTTTTTTCCTCTTTCCTTATTAGAGTTCACTCCACATTCCATCCTTCTACAAGAGTGCCTCAAGCAGAGAGTTGCTTATGTACATTGCTAAGGTTACTGCCAAATTTCTCAGCTAGTTCCCCCTAGAAACCCCTTCACAATGGACATATTTATCAAGTGCTCCAGAACATTGAAAGAGACCATATGTAGTCTGTCTTAACTAGATAATTTGAATAAAATTTGACCTAAAAATTAAACCAGTTTTATTGCTGGGCCCCTCCTATCTTCCCTTTTATTAATGTACTCTTCTCTAGCCAGCATCTTCCCTTCTCTGCTACCTAGCGTCCTTCCCTTCTGCAGTCATCAGAAGCCCAGGATCTGCTCCCTCTGCAACAGCCACAGCCACCAATGAAACAAAACTAGCTGGAAGCATAGAGACCAGTGGTTCTCAACCCTGGTTGAATGATGGAATCACCCGGGAAATTTTTGTTTTTATTCAAGTGTCTAGGTTAGGGGCCAGCTGGTGGCGCAGCTGTTAAGTTTGCACGTTCCACTTCAGTGACCGGGGCTTTGAGGGTTCGGATCCCAGGTGGGGACGTGGCACCAATTGGCAAGCCATGCTGGGGTCGGTGTCCCACATATAAAGTAGAGGAAGATGGGCACGGATCTTCCTGGAAAGAAGGAGGATTGGAAAAGAAGGAGGATGGAAAGAGGAGGATTGGCAGCAGATGTTAGTTAGCTCAGGGCTAATCTTCCTCAAAAAAAATAAATAAATAAATAGTAAACTATTTTTTTTTTAAAGATTTTTTATTTTTTCCTTTTTCTCCCCAACGCCCCCTGGTACATAGTTGTGTATTCTTAGTTGTGGGTTCTTCTAGTTGTGGCATGTGGGACGCTGCCTCAGCGTGGTCCAATGAGCAGTGCCATGTCTGCGCCCAGGATTCGAACCAACGAAACACTGGGCCGCCTGCAGCAGAGCGCGCGAACCCAACCACTCGGCCACGGGGCCAGCCCCAATAGTAAACTATTTTTAAAAAATTGTCTAGGTTGGAGCTTGGGCACCAGAATTGCTTCGTGGCTTCTTAGATGATGATTCTAACCCTGTTCTCTGGGCCTGTCTTCCCTGCCTAATCTTTTTCCCTATCAACATTTGTTCTCATCTATCAATTACTTGGGAAAAGATTTAATAAATTCATCTACAATAAGGCATTGATAACTAGTAAGAAGCTTAATGTGCTAGCCATTAGTGGGCTTTTCCATTTTGATTATGAAAAAAAGAAAAGAGAAAAAGCTCTGGTGGCATAAATTCAGGCATGGGGGAGATATTTGGGTTGGAAAAGTTGCTTAGCTCCCAAGTCATATCATATAAGTTAGTGTTTTCCATGTTTTTGATATACACACGCAAATATCCATTATAAACTTTAACTAAAAACAAGGAAACTGAATTTTAAAAATCAAAGAAAATAATATTTTACTATAGTGAGAATAACAAGAATTTATTTGCAATATTTCACCAAGACCCCTATATCTAGTTAAATAATAACTGGAGTTATAGGTCAGGCTTGATATCCCTTTGATTTCTTTTCTTATCTTTATTTTCAGCAAAAGAAAAGCCTCAATTCACAAATTAAAGTTGTTGGGAATGGCCACAAGTATTTGGTGGCTCTTGCAGATAGTTTTGGATATACATAATTGGATAGCACATTAACCTAGAAATTATGGAATGATTTCTCACTAAAGACTGCATTCAACACTCCATCAGACAGGAAGATGATAAGCTTTCACACTTAAAAACTGGAAGGGTGGATGTTTCAACTTGGAAGACAGTAGGAAATGGATCTAATCTTTTCTTTGGTTGCATTCTGCTGTGAAAGGAATTTTTTCATGCTTCCTTACAATATGTGGATGTGCTTTTTATTTTTTTATTTTGTTTTCCTTTTTCTCCCCAAAGCCCCCAGGTACATGGTTGTACATTTTTAGTTTTGGGTCCTTCTAGTTGTGGCATGTGGGACGCCACCTCAGCATGGCCCGATGAGCGGTACCATGTCCATGCCCAGGATCCGAACTGGCAAAACCCTGGGCCACCAAAGCAGAGCGCACAAACTTAACCACTCAGCCACAGGGCCGGCCCATGGATGTGGTTTTTAAATATGCCAAATTTTTTTCTATGACGAGCAAAACAAAGAAAAATCATGAAGTCAAATTCCTGGTAAATTAACCATTTGTACCACATTTAAGTCACCTAAAGAAATCCTGATGTCATAAAATGGTAATGCTTAAGCCCTGAAGTGATAAGTTGAGTCTGTTCAAAATATGAAATATATTGCTAAGACACACCACTTGAAAAATTCAATTTAAATGATACACTTGGTCTATGGTGTTATCACTGTCATGAAGAAAAGCTTTAGGTTTCATCCCTCAAAAAACTTGGGAGAATATCGTTCCCCTCGATAGCCCTCATAAATCAGTGTGGAAAGATAGACTCATACTTACTGCCCATGTCTTCACTTAACATCATGGAAAGATGAACACTCAATGGGAGACATGTTATCATAATCCAAATCTTGACCCTTTTCTTCAACACTGAATCAAATCAAGAGGTATACTGTTGACCACTCATATTTCTTTGAATATATCTAAGTATGAATTGACATTCAGATGCTTCTTTTATTCTTGTGGCTGCAGCATCCTTCCTTGCTGCATGTATAGCTGCTGCTTTGTCAGTATTGATTTTATCTCAACTTTTTCAATCTTTAGCACACATCACAAAATGATCTTTAAATAAATGAATATTATCTTCTCTTGAATGCTGGTTTTTCAGTGATAAATGGAACAAAAGTTTACTAGCACTTTTCTTGAACATATCAATATGCCAACTGAAAATATTCC
This sequence comes from Equus przewalskii, assembly GCF_037783145.1. Taxonomy (NCBI): domain Eukaryota; kingdom Metazoa; phylum Chordata; class Mammalia; order Perissodactyla; family Equidae; genus Equus; species Equus przewalskii. The sequence continues at coordinate 41,291,118 of NC_091863.1, read as the reverse complement.
ATAGCATGTTCACATATTAGAAATTGTTCTTCCACTGTGTAACCCAATGATATTATGAAACATATAATGATGATAAAGGAATTGTGCCAAAAATTCATTATGAATTTTTTGTGAATATAATAGTTGCCACAAACTTTGTGGTTAGTGTTATAAGTTTCTTAGAAATTGTGTTAGAAGTAGTGCATATACTCTAAGCAGTGCAATTTTGTTGATGCCATTGTAGTTTGGGCCTCTTATCTCTCATTAGTAATGACATTCATCAGTTTAGTACTGAAAAGCATTATTTGCTGCTTTTCCTGGTGACATTCGAGTGGTTACCAGAGGGTGCTGGTGTGTACTTTCTATGAAAAGGTTATGAAAGCTACAGTGGCATCACTGGATAAAGTTTCATAACAGACTACAGTTTCCACACAATAAAAATCAGAGTTCAGATATTCATTGTTTTAATTCCTCTTTACTAATTTCTGCATCTACATTAGCAGAAATTGTTTTTTATTATAGAAAAGCCGTGTATTAATCATGAAAAAGTAGCAATGTAAATTAAAAGCTTTATTGCCTCATATATTGTCGGATTTACTTGTCCTAATGCATGTATCTTCACATTCTATATTTAACCCAAAGTCAAGCTCACTATTTACGTTTTTAATGTTACCTTGAGTCGCTATTGTTTTTCATCACTACTTTTGTACTTGGATGAACCACTTTTGAGCCATTAATACATTTTAGGAATTAGAGATAAAATGCAAAAATATAGTAACCATGAAACATGCAAAATTAAGAACATAACCCATGACAAGAGCAAATAACGTGGCACAAACAACAGCTTGTTAGCTAAACGTTAGCCAAGATGAACCAATCACTGCATTTCTTGTAGTACATGCACAGCCTCACCTATTAACACCACATTGAGAATTTTAGGGAAAAAAATCATGATTAGTCAGGTGTAACCCTGTCATTATGTCCCACAAGCTTCTGCCATAGAATGGAAGTACATTCCATTACCAGAAAGGAGACCATTATACACATGGGGAAACTGAGTCTTACAGAGGCAAAGTGACTTACCCAAAGTTTCACAAATGTGAATCAAACCCAAGTTGCCCTGGTTGGGCAATTAGTTGCCTCACTTAGGCACCAAGATAAGCATCATCTCCTTTGGCATTGATAAGGAGTGACTGAAAGAGGTGAGGATATTTAGATTGGGAAAGAGAAATCTGGCTAGGGAGCAAGAATGGCAGAGGAAGCTGTGTTCAAATATGTGATGGACATTCCTGAGAATAAGGGGCAGTCCTGTCTGGTTGGTTGTCCTGAGGGCAGAACATGGGTGTGTAGGAGGAAGTTACAGGGGAGCAAGTTTGGCTCACCAGCAGGAAGAACATTCTATCAAGTGGAATCCTGTGCCTGCTGAGGCAGGGAGCTTCCAGGTCTGTCCCAGTTCACTTAGAAACTGGGTGGGGAGAGCATGGCACAAAGGGTGAGGAGGGGAGTCCTACACCCGCTAGAGAGGGTGGGAGCAGGCAATCTGAAAAATTTTTCTAGCCTGAGTCTGATAATGGCCCGGAGGGAGAAGGATTGACGAAGTGGGACAGATGGACTCTAGGCCCCTTGTGTACCTGACACTCTGGTGCCTTGGGTCGGGTCTGTCTGTCTCCTGCCTGCCCAGCTTCAGCGTTGCCTGTTTCCTGGGTGGCCAAAAGGAGCCTGTGAGGTTCAGGATGGGAGACTGAAACCTCTGCCTCTGAAAGACATATGGCTGTTTCTCCTGCAGCAGTCAAGGTCCCAAGTCCACACTGGGGTCCCTTCCCCTGCTCAGCTCCCTGAATCTAAAGTTTAATCTTGGGAGCAAGAGAACAGAAGGGACTCGCTGCACTGTCTGCACTTGGCAGCCAATGCTGGTGAAATGTGAACAGCTAATAGGACTCACCTTAACCTTTGGTCATTCTCAAACCACAGGATGCCTTCTACTTGAAAAATATAGTTGGAGACCCTCTAGCTTAACTCCACCACATGGGCAAGTTGTAATCTTCATATCTAATAAACCTCACCTTGGATTTAAGTATAAATGCAGCAGCAGCAGAACAGGCACACTTTTCCAAGGTCAACGGTAGAATTTTAGAGACTTATTTAAACCCCCTATTTGCAATGTTATAGTATTAGCTGTATGTCTAATTATAGCTGGCAGGAGGATCTCAAGGAATTCAAGAACTCTCTATGGCAGTGTTTGGGGTGGCTAAGAATGTTCTCCTAGGCCCAGGACTGATATACAGCTGGTATGCATTGTGATTAAAATTCTGGGGTTAAAATATTAACATACTTCTGTACTGGTTTGTAAATAGCCACTGCGTAAAGCCTCTCAAGTACTCCTTTGGCCCTGGCCACTCCAACCTCCCTCTCCCCAGGCTCCTGCCATGCCTTCCTATGATCCAACAACTACAGGGAAATGACTGACGCAGAGGGGACCTTCCAGACCCAGCTCCTACTGAGACAAAAGGTGTTTTAAAGGTTTTGAGTATTATCTCTTATTAAGTCTCAAGTCTTTTGTCTGGGAGAGGGGACATGAGACTTCGGGTCAAGTACTTCAGTGGCGAGAAGCCAAACTTGGAAGAATTTTAGGTACTATATGTAAAGAGGAAATAAAGAGCAATTTAGTTCAGGAAGAAGATTCAGTGAAGGGCTGGGTTCTAATTCCCAACATCATGACCTGAAGCAAGACACTTAAGCTCTTTGTAAGAAAGTAGATTTAGTGTTATAAAGCTTCATAATACGTTCCAAGAGCTTCTGAGGAAGGACAAGAAAGGTTTTCTTTAAATCTATAAATTGAGATTCGTTGATTACTGTTATTATTCCTCTGATAGTTTTGAGTACAGTGGAGTACACCATTTTTTTTATAATGCGGTGATCCTCCTTGAAATATCTGTCACATTTAATAATATCAACTAAAATTTACTGAGCACTTACTCAACCAGACACTATTCTAAGCACTTTACATTTAGCGTCTAATTTAATACAAATATTCAGGTAGACATCACTGTCATTACTATTTGATGTTGAAAAAACTGAAACCAGGGATTATTTAACTTGACCAAGTCACTTGGCTGGTAAGTGGCTGAGCAAGGTTTTGAACTGAGGCAGTCTGATTTCAGAGCCTACATGTCTACCCACTATGCTATACTGACACAGTCGACCAAACTCTACTACTATTGAAAACCTGCTATATGCCAGGGAACTTTCCTATAAATTACTTCATTTAATCCTCCAACATCTACCTTAAGGCAGGTATCATCACTGTCATTTTACAGACAAGGAAACTGAGGCTCAGAGATGAAGCTACTCATCCAAGGTCACTCAGCCAATAACCATCAGAACTGCAGCTCTAACCCAAATCTTTCATGCCAAAGGCTGTGCTTTCCTGCTTCACATGCTTTCCCATCTCCCAAATAATTTCCCTTCTTCTAGTACCTTTATTCTTCCTCATCTTTATGTTCTTTTATGGTCATCTTCAATCTTCCAGATTGGTAATTCCCTTCCTGGGATCCCTGGTAACATTCAGCCTTTAACATTGCCCCTCTGACCAGTCTGTAACTTGCTCTTCATTAAAATGTCCCCCAGATTTAGTGTCCATTGAACTTTTCCTAAACTAATCTTTAACAAAATAGTTGCAAAATGATGATTTTTCCAGCTCTAGCGCTCCCATCTTCCAAATCCTGCACAACTGAAATCAGGAAGCTGTCCCTATATCTGCTTCCTGAGCCGGTCAAGTGAACTTACTGAATAACCACTGGATCAGTTACAGTACTTAGGCTGTGACTCCAGATATATGACTAATTCTCACTTAGGCAATAAAGACACTTCATGATCTCACATAACAAGAAGTATGGAACCAAGTCAATTCCAGGATTGCTTAATTCAGCAGTTCAATGATGTCTTCAAAGACACAGGCTCTTTCCATCTTTATGTTCTACCATCCTAATGTGTAGCAACATCTCCCCTTTATTCAATAGCACATATTCCCTAAAAGTGAAAAAATATAGAGAAGATTACCACGGCCCCTGTGAAGATACCTGAATTCATGAAGCATGCAGTTTTTTTTTCTCAAATAACTCCTTTTTAATTGGGCTGTCCTCGATAACCCTATTAAAAATTACAACCCTATCTCTACGTTCCCTCTCTTCCTCCCCTGCTTCATTTTTCTCTATATCACTTATCACCATCAGGGATACCATATATTTTATTTATTTTCTTTCTCCCGCATTAGAATGTAAGCTCTGTGAAGGCAGAGACTTAAGTCTGTTTTATTTACTCTTGTGTACCCAGAACCTAGAACATTTCCTGGCACATAGGATGCACTCAATAAATATTTATTGAATTAATTACTGTCCACAAGATGACTGCTACAGCACTTAACATCATATCCTCAAAAAACAACATTCTAACCAGCATAAAAGAGGCATGAGACAAAGAGGCTATTTTCTCCCAAGGCTTGCAACTTTTATCAGAGAGCACAATATTTCTCAGAAACCCCACAGCAGACTTTTCCTAAGGTGTCATTGACCAGAACTGGTCACATGCTCACCAGTAGGCCTCACTAGGCAAATGGAAATGGGATTACCGAGATTGGCTTAAACCAATAATGATTCATCTCCCAGGGCTGGGCAAAGAGCAAGTCTTTTAGCATAAGGAGGAGCATGTGAGGTTGTCGTGTGAGCAAGCTACAAGGTTTGCCATAGGAGCTGAGCATACTCTTGAGAACATCTTCTAACTCCTGTTCTCCTTTCTGTCTCCCATGGCAGGACCACCCTCATCTATCTGGTCAGCTCCCATAGGAACTTTCTATCATTCAATTCAACATACCTAGCCCAGGTCTTGGTCTCTACTACCATTTCCCACTAAAAGAAGTCAGAGCTTCTTGGAGAAGTGGATGATTCCAGAGTTGGAGCAGGGTAGGCACAAGATGAGCCTGGAACATCTTATTATGTCAGAAAGTAAGGAAGTGCTCAAGAAACTAATGGGGTCATATCACAAGGACACAGGGACCAGATTGAGGGGGTTCCCACTGTCCAAATATAGAACAATTTGAACACCAAAGTAATTAAGGACAATAATGAATTATAAACCACTGAGGAAAAATAGGAATCCAAGAGTTCATAGTGATAATAGAAAGATAAATAAAGGTGAAGGGAGGGCTCATGTTTATAGTAGAATACTGAGGACTGACTGGTAAATGTGGAGGGAGTGCTAGAGTTGGAAAAATCATCATTTTTCAACCATGATGGTAAAGATCGGTTCAAGCAGGGATCAATGGATACTAAATTTAGTGACATTTGAATGAAGAGCAGTTTATTTGCAGCCTCTTAGTGTGTCTTCCCACAGATTGCAAGAGGTAAAATAGTAACTACACAGTGAAATGATTGGGCAATATCTTGACCGGGTGATCAAAAGTAATATGACCAAATGAAGGGGCAGATGGACATTATATGCCTTCACATATGATTCTCTGAGAAGGACATAGCATCACCTATGTGGTACTCCAGCCTAGAGTATATAACCTGAATCTAACCATGAGGAAATATCAGGCAAGTACAATGAGAGACACTATATTTTTAAAAAAATGTAGAGTGGAGAAGACTGTATTCTTCAAAAATGCAAATGTCATAAAATATAAAGAAATACTGTAGAAATATTCTAATCGAAAGAGAATAAAGATACATGACAAGTAAATTTAATACCTGGTCCTAGACTGGATCCTGTACTGGCAGAAAGAAGCAAACAGCATAGCACAAAAAATTGCCAATTGCCACAATTGGAATACAGAATATTCCATATATAAAATACAGAAAGTAGATGAAATTAAAGTATCAGATCAATGTTAAAGTTAATGATGTTGATATCTGTACTGTGGTTATGTGAGAGAACACTGAAGTATTTATGAGTAAGAGGGCCATGATGTATGCAACATACTCTCAAATGGTTCAGGAAAAATCAACTACAATATATGGATAGATAGATAGATGATAGATGGATACTAGATAGATAGATATATGAGAGAGAGATCAAGAGTAAGCAAGCAGATGATAAAGTAAACGGGGAAAATGCTAGCAATAGGTGAATCTGAAAGAAGGGCATATGAGTCTTCTTTGTACAATTCTTATTCTTACAACTTTTCTATAACTTTGAAACTATATCCAAATAAAACATTTTTAAAAATACAGCTCATGATCCATCCCATCCTGTTTAGAAGCCTTCCCTACTTAGTTTTGTGGAGGCTCTCAGGGCTACAGAATAGTGAAGGATGTCACTCATGTATTTGCATGTTTTGGCAAAAATGAACACATCCCAATTATTTGTGGGAGATCTTCCAGAAGAATAATTACTCAACAAACATTTATTGTGTGCCAGGCACTGTGTTACATACATGCTGGCACAAAAGGTGACTAAAGCAAGCTTCTTGCTCTCAAAAATTTCATGAATAGACATATAAGCTATGTGTCAAGTGCTATTGCTATAGGAATGCACAGGTTCTAGAAAAAGCCAGAAGACAGTTATCTTATTCAGCCAAGAGAGGGGATCAGAAATAAGAAAAGAATGCAGAGAGGTCAGGGAACATTTCCCAGAGAAGATTCTTGAGTTAAGCAGTAAAAGGGTTAGCTGGTAGACAATGAGAATGGAGGAAGGACATTCTTGGCAGATAGAAAGAAATGAAACAGGTAGGGTAGTAGTTCAGAAGACAGATTCTGGAACCAGACTGCCTTGGCTCAAATCCCAAATATGCCACTTATGAACTGCATGACCTTGGGTAAGTTAGTTACCCTCTCTGTCTCAGTTTCCTCATCTGTCACATGGGCATGATGACATTACCTACCACATAGGATTATTGTTGATGATTAAATTATAAAAGATGATGCGTTTCGACCACAACCTGGCACATATATGTGCCAAATAAATATGAGTTCAGTTCATGTCTCTTTCAAGAAACTAAAAGTTTCAGTTAGTAGAGTGCAGGGCTCATGTCAGGGAATGTAGGGAGAAAGGTGGGAGGATGTGATACCAAGCTAAGGAATTCATACTTTAGCCTAAGAGCAATGGGAAGTTATTGAAGAGTTTTAATGACTTGACCAAATTTGTGCTTTAGAAAGGTCCTTCTGGCTTGAAGAATGAAGCAGGGTAAGAACAGAGGCAGAAAAGCCAGTGAAGAGGTCATTGTATCAGTTTGGATGAGAGGAGATGAGAATCTGAGATAGGATCGTGAGGCAGAGTGTTCTTGAAGAGGGAACATAGTCAAGAGATATCATGGGAGTACAAGTCAAGTTTAACTCCCAGATGCCTGACTTGAACACCAAGATGGATAAAGGCTCCATCCTCTGAGATAGGGAACAGAGAAAGAGCAAGGTTTTGGAGGTGGGGGACAGAGATGATGAGTTGAGTTTCTCCATAGTAAGCTTGAAGGGCCTGTGGGACATCCAAGTAGAGATGTCTAATAAAAGGTAGGATATACAAGGCCGGGATTCACTATCTCTTAAGACTCACAAAGCAAATTCTACCATTTTCTACCTGTGTGGCCTCCAACTAGCAGTATGCCTTTGCTGAGCCTCCATTTCTTCCATTATAAAATGATTGTGATGATTAAAATGCCCCAGTGTAAGCAAAAAGCAGTCAATAAAGTATAAAGTATGATACAAATGCCAGATATTTTTCTTTTGGGGAGAGCTGACACAGAGAAAAAAAATCTCACTTCTTAGATCATCTTTTAGGAAACTTTCCCCTCTGGGGCCATAAAAAGTGTTTCAAGAATACATAGAAACAGCCCTGCCTGTCCTAAGACTGTGTTTTTCTCCCCTTCTATTTTATCTAGAATAAAAATAGTCAGATCAGAAACTTGAAAATAAGTCTTCAATGGGCTAGAAGGAGCCAAAGCTGAAATTAGGGACTACAGAGGCCAAAACGTGAGGTAGAATTTAAAAGTTCTAGGGGTATGTCATCTTTATTGAGATTTGGCTAACTTCTAGACACAATGGTTAAATTCCAGTCCCTGACTAGAGGCCGCTTTGCCAGGCCTTTTGCAAAGTGCTTGGTTCTCTCCTATCCTTATGGAGTTGGTTTGTAACCACAGAGGCCACACAACAGGCATCCTAATTCTCTGTACCACAAACTAACTTCTGTCTGCAAATCCTTAGGGGCTTGCCTGTAAAAAATGCACCCTTGCTTCAATGGCCTTGCCTCATAATTTTCCCATGAATGTCCTCACAAGCCCCTGGGTTCTTTTAGAAGAGCAGATAGAGAATTAGCTATTCAGGTTGCAAAACTGACTTTATTTGTAGAATGTGGGAGTACACAGTCCCTCCCCAGGGAGGGAGTATACAGTCTTTCTATTCAGTTCAGCTTGTCAGAGATTCACTTATTAATTGGTATTTTATTGGGCTGGCATTTTTGTTGCATCCTCAGATTTTATGACCCTGATCTTTGAATCAGTCATCTTTGAATCTATAGGCCCAATAAATATACCAGTTTCTCAAAATCTCTGTCATTCTCTGTGTGGGTGATAAGGAGCTTCACTTTCCTCACCTGTAAAATAGAAATATTAATAGTTACTTGCAGAGCTGTTGTGAGGACTAAATGAGATTATACACTGAAAGTACATACCCTCCGCATTCGTTCAAAAAATATTTACTGAGAACATACTATATGCCAGACACTGCTACACGCATTGAGGATGCAGCAATGAACAAAGACAAATATTACTACCCTTGTGGAGTTGATACTATGGTGAAGAAAGTCTGACAAACAACTAAATAAGTAAAATGTATAATATGACAGATGGTTATAAAAGCTGTAGAGAAAAATAAGACAGGATAGGGGAATAGTGAGTGCCAGTCAGAGTTGGAGATCACCACACAATAGGTGCTTCATATATGGTAGCTACTTCTGTTAGGTATCTTCGGTCTCTATACCTCAAGCATTACTTGGATATAGATCCCAAGTGCTTGCAGTAGTTCAAAAAACATATATCAAAACCTAACTATGGATCAGGGACTTGCTAGATTTTGGGGGTGTAAAGATGAACAAGACATGATTCATAGCCACAAGGATCATTTCAATACCCTGTAGTAAGTAATCAGACCTAGGGTGAGGAGGGAAGAAGATAGAGGAGAGTCACTTAGCATGATCAAGGGTCAGGAAAGGCTTTCTGGAGGTGCTGTTGTCTAAGTGGAGGCTCAAAGGCTGAGAGGAAAGCTATTGGAAAGGGTGAACTTGGCAGAAGAAATTATACAAGCAAAGTCACAAGACCATGGACTAGTGAGGTGAGTGAAAAAGAACTACATGATGTTCAGGGCATGGAAAGCAGCAGGAGATGAAGTCAGAAAAGTAGGCACAAGTCAGGAGGACACGGGGAGTCAGATCATGGACATCACTTAGAGGACAATTATGGAACAACGAGAAGTCCTCAGGTAAGGAAATTACATGGTCAGATTTGCATTTTAGAAAGATTACTTTGTAGAAAAAAAGAAAGTAAAAGAAAAGAGATCATGCTGGCTGCAGTTGGTAGGATAGACTATAAGGAAGTTGAAATTAGAGGCAGAGAATTCAGATAGGACACTACCAGAATAGTGCATGCAGGAGAGTATGAGAGCTTGGATTGCAGAGATGGAAAGGAAAAGATGGATTTGAGGAATATTTGGGAAGTAAAATTGGAAGGCCATAGTGGTTGATTTAATTAAGAATGCAAAATCAAGAGTGATTCCCAAGTTTCTGGCTCGGGTGGATGGTAGTGCTACAATGGGAAGTAGACAACAAAGGATGGATTCCCTGGGAAAAATGTTGAGTTCGGTTTCGGACACTCTAAATCAGATTCAATGGATTATTTCCAGAAGAGACTCTTTTGGGATTTGGTATACTTTAAGGTTTTGCAGTCAGGTGTAGTTGGGTCTAGATTATAATTTGGGGGTAATAATAAAAATTTACCCCATGGGATGGTAAAGATAAAATGATATAATGCACAGGAATTGCTTAGCACAATGCTCGACACATAGTGAATTCTAAGTATAGATTGGGTATTAGCTATTATTATTAGCCTTTTTCTATGCTCAGATCACACCTCCCACTTCTGCTCAACTCCTCCAAGTTCGCTTCTAAGGTTTTCTAGCTGACTTGCTTCTGTCTCCCTAGCATACTCCTTTGGGAGCTGCCCCATGAATTTCTACAATCTGCGTTAATCATCCTGCTTACTTTCTAGTTTCTTCATGGTCTTGAAAAGAACTTCGGCTTTATTCTGCACATGATTTCCCTGCTGAGACACTATCTCAGGCTCCCCTTGACCTTCAGATCACCATGATTCATACTGCTTGTAGAAGGAATTTTTAACAGGTATGTCTCTTCGGGCACCAATCTACTTGGTATCAGCACAAACATTAAATGCCCCCTCTACCATCTGATAATTTTGTTACTGGATGAGACTGTCCAGTGCAACAATTTTGATGATGACAGCTACCATACATTTAGCAGCTATTAGGCCAGGGACTTGACATTTATGCTCCCATTTTATCCCTATAAACCTTCTGAGGGAGGTAGGTGCTACTATTATCCCAATTTTGTAGCCAGAAACTAACATTTATTGAGCATTTATGTGATATCAGGTACTGTGTTAAGCACTTTGCATACATTAATTTATTTAATTCCCATACCATCCCCAAATGTAAGCACCCATTATTTAAATGAACAAATTAAGTCTTAGACAAGTTAAAGTAGCATGCTTAAGGTCACACAGTTGATATTGGCAGACTGGGACTGGAAATATTATTGTGTTTGCTCCTGTGCCCTGCTACATGCCACAATAGGAAAAGAAAAAGAATGGCTGGGGAGTGGGAGCCTGGCTGAGTATGTATATCTGATAGGATGGGTAGGTGTAGCTATTGTCTCTCTGTATTGAAAGACAAAATTAAGTTGATTTCTTAGTTGGCTTTACTTGTAACATGATGATCATGAAATAGAGTTAAGGGATCTGGTATTTGAAATTCCTTCTCCAACAACTTCCTACTCCTTGCCCTCTTCCCAAACATGCATTAAAACTTATAAAGTCAATAATCAAAGACATTGAAGTGAGGAGGAAGAGACGATAATTCAATCCACTGTCCTAATGCAAGAATTTTCATTTTTTATAGTCCTTTCTAGGTGTGTCCACATAAAGACAATTTTACCCAGTTGTAACTATTTTGTATTTTGCTTTATTCATTTAACATTATAAGGCGAACCTTTTATCCTTCCTATTTCATTTACTGACAGGCCATAATATACATTAAGTTGATCTATGTTAAGATTATTTCTAGTTTCTCATTACTAAAAGTAATACTACTTTGACAATCTTTGGTGCTTAGAGATTTGTGTTCCTTCTGCTGAAGTCTGTCCTTACGACAGAATCCCCAGAGAGGAACTGCAGTGTCAAAGGGCAGGAACATAATTATGGCTCTTGATGAAAATTATCAAATTGCTTTCCCAAAGGATCAGACCTATTTGCACTGCAGTTGTGAGAGTGCAAGCTCGTCAATGGCATATGGTTGTGTTAGTTGCTATTTTCTTTCCATGTTTTTAGTTTAGCCTTAATCTTTATTATTTTCGTGATTAGGCATATATTCAAAATAGTGTGAAAGTGGCAGGAAAATAAAGAATGAAATTCCAGTAAGGAATGAGATAACTGGCCACAATTTAAAATCTCTTTCAGGCATATTTGTGTCCGTGAGGGTCTCCCAACAGGCTGGTGTTTCAGTCCTTTTTAGATCCATTTTTCCATAATTAGATGACAGGTGGAAATAAGGCCAGCCCTGCAGGAGCCCCACTTGGAAAGGTTAGTGAAGAGTGGGGAGGGATATTAGCCAGTTTGGGGGGACTTGCTGAGTGGCACATGTAACCAAGACACAGAAGGCAGAATCACAACTGGAGGATGAACTAAAAAAAGATCATTGGCATCAAAGTGTCCTCCATTCTATAATTAACCCAGTAGTACCTCCTTCATACAGAAATAATTTGTGGTCAGATTAATTAGAATCAAGAATTAGAATTAAGAAATAGCACTGGCAACAAGGAAGGAAAGTCCAGACCTGCTGCTCCTAAGAATAATGGAGAGACAGAATAACAACTCTCCCATGTGTCCAGTATTGTACAAAATGCTTCCTCCAGCTTGTCTCTAATCCTCACAGCGACCTTATGAGATGGGAACAATTAAGCTGATTTTACAGATGAGGAATCTGAGGCTCAAAGAGGTTAAGTTGGCAGGCAGCATAAACTGGTAGTTAATAGCGTGAGTTCTAGAGCTAGAGTGCCTGGATTGGAAACCTGTCTTCTTCCCCATTTACTAGTTATGTGATCTTAGGAAAGTTATTTAACTTCTCTGCCCTTCAGCTTCTTCTACTTGTAAAAGAAGATAACAGAAGAACCTGCCTTATAAAATAGTTTGCAAGGATTGAAGGAAACAATATATGCAAAGTGCTTTGAACAGTGATGGGCATGTAAGGTCAAAAGATCTGAGCTGTGGTCATTATTATTAGCCAAGATGACACAATCAGTAAAGAGGAGAGCTTGGATTCTGGCCCAGGTTTGCTGGCCTCCAAACATCACCCTCTCTTCATTAAATCAAAGAGCCCACTTAGAACTAGTATATTTTTTTAGCAAACCCTGTTTAGCCACCCCAACTATTTTCTCATACTCTGATTTTCCTAGCAAGCCACAGACAGTGGCAATGCAGGGATTTAAGAGTCATCTCCCAGCTCTTGTGGAACACCAACTCTTCCCCAAGGGAAAAGATCACTTTCTCTGTATCCATGAGGCTTGGACTAGTGGCTCACTGGGAAATGGTAATTTCACACTTAGAGAGCCAAGATCCCAGGTTCTATGTCCAAATACTATAATTCTGCCAGGGTTGAGATAAGTTTCCATTCTGTTCTATTTTCTTTTCTTGAAGACCAGAAGTTGTATTTAGGCTCAATTTTAAAAATTCCTAACCCAGGACCTTGCCTCAGATAATGGGTAAAGTGATATTTAGGTAGAGAGGAGCTTCTGTTAATAGCTAATCATAAGATTATAATGCTTATTAAGCACTTTAAAATGTTCTGGGTGCTATTGTCAATTCTTCACTTCTATTTTGCATTTAATCCTCACAACAACCCTCTATAGTAGGTACTATTCCCATTTGACAGAAGAAGAAACTAGGCACAGTGGTTAAGTAACAGGCCAAAGGTCACTTAACTAGTTAATGCAAGTGCTAGGATTTAATCCAGAGCCCTAAAGCCCACACATACAACTGCTATACACTACTGACTCTCATTAATGGTAAAAGGTTAATTAATAGGCAAAGGCTAATCTTAGTCTCTAGCTGGTGCCTGACACACAGAAGGCATTTATCACATAATTTTGGAATATTGAATGAACCATTCGCTACTTATGCATCTTTACCATGCAACCCAGTAATAATTGTGCATTTAATCAAATAAATTAGAGTCATGTTATTAATTTGTCTAATTATCAAATTAAACTGCTTGCCTGCATTAACCTTCAGTATGGCTCCATGTAATTTAATCATCTGTTCAAAATGCACACCAAAGTCATTCACTCATCCTTCATTAATTGAGAATACCTACTAGAAACCAAGCCCCCATACTATCTCTAAGGATATAGAGATAAATAGACGTAGATATTCACAGTCTAGTGGAGGAGACATATATACAAATATAAATTAGACTGATCAGAGGCATTGAAAGAGGGAGGAATATGGGAGAGCAGAAGAGAAAAACTATGAACATATAGTACTTCTGCTGCCCAAAATGTCTTCTTCTGGTAACATATCTCATCCCACCTAGATGGATACATCACCCAACTCTGGTGTGATGACTAATTTTACATGTCATGTCAACTTGACTAGGCTAAGGGATGCCCAGATAGCTGGTAAAACATTATTTCTGGATGTGTCTGTGAGGGTGTCTCTGGAAGAGATTAACATTTGAATCAGTAGACTTAATAAAGAAGACTGCCCTCACCAGTGTGGATGGGTATCATCCAATCTCTGAGAGCTTGAATAGCACAAAAAGGCAGAGGAAGGGCAAACTTGCTGTTTGCTTCAGCTGGGATATCTATCTACTCCTGTCCTTGGATGTTGGCACAGTTGGTTCTCAGACCTTTGGACTTAGACTGAATTATACCACCTGCTTTCCTGGTTGTTCAGCTTGCAGGCAGCAGATTGTGGGACTTCTAGGCCTCCATAATCGCGTGATTTCTATAACAAATAAACAAACAAACAATTGGCTCTGTCTTGCTGGAGAAGCCTGACTAATATATCTGGATAATCAGAGAATTCCGTTTCTCAGGCCCTCTGGCCCTGTTGTTAGTTCAGGGATAGATTCAATTCTGGAGCTTTTGCTGAGACTATTGAGAAAGTGGCTCTGTGTTTCTACCAGGGTTGCTAAGTGGTAAGATGCAAATCTGTAGCTCTTCGTGGCTTTCTTGGCCACCATGCAGGGAGAGCCTGCTTGAGAACTGAGTCAACATAGAGGAGATCAGGGCCAAGGGATAGAAACAGATTGCTGATGACGTCATTTGAGCACCTGCATCTAGCTATGCCTAAAATTACCCCTGTGCCTTTCTACTGGTATCAACAACCAGTAGAACAACCAGTTTCTTTTGGCTTAAGCTTATTTGTCTTGTAGTTCTGTCACTTGCCAGCAAAAGAGTCCTTTATATAGACATCTATCTAGACTCTGTGTGTGTGTGTGTGCGCATGTGCATACATATGCACAGACATATGCTGGTATGTTGGTTAGTTAGGGAAGGCTTCCTGGAAGAAGTGAGGCCTGAACTAAATCTTAAAGTGTTGATAGGAGTTACCTAAAGCAAAGGGAAATGTACACAGGGCAGAAAGACAGCATGGATATAAGTATGGAGGTAGGATACACCACGAAAAGACAGGAGTAGGGATACTGTAAGCGGTTTGGTGTGGTGGGAGGGTAAAGTGAGAGTCAGAGGAAGGAGAGACAAAGCTGGAGAGCAGGGCAGGGGCCACTAAGTGGGGCACCAGGAATGCCATGTTAATAAGATGGCAATTTGTATTCCTTATATTCCTTTTCTACAGCCCAGCCAAATTTTTACATTTTTTCCTCTTTTTGTTATTAGTGCTCCAGTAACATATACCAACAAACAGAATTGAAGTAGAAAGCTTTCTAGGCTTGGAGTTTGGTCAATCTCAGGATCCTTTTGGGGTTCTGAATCACTAGAGGAGCCTCTTTGTGATGTCCTATTTTCTGGCTGTTCTGGGTGAGACAATCCTTATCCTCCATTCCATGATTAAGAGGTATACCAAGACACCAACCTGAAAGTTCCTTCTCATATGATCAAAAATGCCTTTGGTTTTCCAGGCCCCAGGTCATGTGTTCAGTGATGACTGAGCATCAACTATGCCCATGCCCTGTGCTAGATACTGGGGAGCAAGTTGAAGAATCAGACGTAGTTCCTGCCCTCAAGGAGCATCCAGTCCAGGGGCGGAGACAACTACAATAAAATATGATCAGGGCCACAGTGGAGGGATATAAAAGGAGCAATGGGAACATCAAGAAAGAATAGCTTGGAGGTATCAATGAAGGTTTCTTCTACAAATGGGACTTTTGAACTGACTTGAAGAAGGATCAGGGATTTACCAGATGGACAAGGATGAAGTGGAGGGCATTCCAGGCAGGAAGAAAAGTTTGTGAAAAGGCCTAGAGGTACAAGAGAACAGGTTGTGCTTGGGGTAAGTGCCCATAATTTGGTAGTTCTTGATATCCAAGTGTGTGTAGGGGGGAGATTGGGACACGGTTTGGGGTGGCATGGGGGAAAAGTTCTGGCTATGTAGGCAGGAGCCACATAACAAGGATCTTAGTCAAGGGATTTAGATTTTATGTGGTAAACAATAAGGAAGCATTGAAAAAAATTGAACAAAGAAGTCACATATAGTTTGTGCTTTAGAAAGAGTACCTTGGCTGCAAAGTGCTGCAAAGTGGAGAATGGATCAGAGGCATCTGGGCAGAACAGCAGGCATCAGGGAGCCTGGTTAGGAAGCTGTTCCAATGGTCTAAGTGTGAGATGATGATGGAGTGGCAGTGGGCATGGAGAGAAGTGGATGGACTGAGAGCTATTTTAGGACTAGAAATGACAGAGTTTGGTGACTGAGTGGATGTCAGTTAAGTGGGGGAAAAAAGGGGAGGAGTTAAGTATGATATCCAGGTTTCTGAAGTTTAATCTAAACCAGTGAAAGAAAAAACACTGAAAGTGCCCTATATATTAGAACATCAAGTAGTTGTCAGGTTCCTGATAGTTGTGCCAGAGAGAAATCTCTTTCTTTACAATTTGAGCTGCCAGACTCTCAGAGAAAGGAGCCAGTCATTCCCAAATTTGAACATGAGTCCTCACGTGTGACTTTGTTCATGTATCTATATTGGTGGAGGAGCGTATGTGTCTACATCTAGGTGTATGTACACATGCCCGGGACCACCTCCCCCAAAGAAAATATTTGGAGAAAGTAAACCTTTTCAGAAGTCCATCTGACACTCCTGGACAAAGGCAGCTGGTTATTTTTTCCTCTTTGGGCTAGGTCATTCTAGATTCAAGCCAAAGCAAAGCGGTTTCATCTTTAGCCAATATTTTATTTTATTGTTTATTTATTAATTTGTTTGTTCGTTTCTTTTCTGAGGAAGTTTCACCCTGAGCTAACATCCATTGTTAATCTTCCTCTTTTTTGTATGTGAGCCGCTGCCACAGCATGGCCACTGACAGACAAGTGATGTAGGCCCACGCCCAGGAACAGAACCCTGGCTGCTGAAAGGGAGCATGCCAAACTTAACCACTGGGCAACCAGGGCTGGCCCTAGCCAATATTTTATAGATGGGATTCATTTCTACTCAGTCTATAGTAAAAATAAACGACCAAAGAAAGAAAAGAAGGATATTTATATCTATATTTTGACTGTCAGCTATGTACTTTTCCAGAGCTTCATCAAAACTGCAGTGGGAGCTTTGTTTTACTTAAATCCCCATTGAATTAGTGTACCTTCTCTGCCACTATAAGAGGGCAAAATGATGGAAAGTTTGTGAAAGTAAAAGGGCTAGATTTTGTGTGTGTGTGCAG
Organism: Equus przewalskii; assembly: GCF_037783145.1. Lineage (NCBI taxonomy): Eukaryota > Metazoa > Chordata > Mammalia > Perissodactyla > Equidae > Equus > Equus przewalskii. The sequence continues at coordinate 41,273,988 of NC_091863.1, read as the reverse complement.
GTGTGATTTTTTTTTTTCTTTCCATGGCTGGAGGAGCAGAGGTAAGAGCTTAATAAGCACCAAAAATTTATTTTATTAATGACCAAGGAGTAATGAATAGCTCACAGAAAAGAACATGTGAGACGTAGAACAGATTGGCTAACACCAGCTGAAAGCAAGGGGTGGCCCTTTCCAAACTGGATACCAAGAAGAGGCCATCTCCAAGCTCACATATTGGATCTGAGCAGTTCATCTGATTTTCACATCCTTGATATGAAGGAGTCAACCCTTGACTGAAACTCCTCTGCAGCAATGTCAAACATTCATCACAGCCCAGCTGAACCTGTATCAGATGACTGATTTCCCCAAGGGCAAATTGAGGGTTTCCAATTGGGCTAACATTAGCATGAGCTTAGAACACAAACAAACCAACTCCTGCTCCAACAAGCCTTCCCTGAGAGCACCAACCATCATAGATGGCAGCCTCTTACACACACACACACGAAAACTGTCTAGATTTGCCAGCTCAAGAAGGATGAAGAAGCTCTAAGTCCTCAGTCTCAAACACAATACCAAGCTATGATCCTGAGATTCCATGAGACAACTGGTATTTTTCTGAGTGGATAAAAGCACAGGATGACCCAAATGGTATACCTTGGCAATAGAAGAATTCTTTATAAAGTTACCCAAGGAGAAACCGAAACTCTATATTTCTCCAGCAGCATGTACTTACAAAGATTTATTTAACAAAAATAGTGTCCCAGCTATAGTATTTTGTCTACTAATGTTTTACTAGCTTTAACTCAAAAGAAACAGGCTTTGACCATAATGTCTTTCCCCAGTCCTAGGCAAAATTCCCCAGGAATCAGACTCTTTAGTAGGATAGTCAACTTAGAATTGTCCTTTGCTGTACACCACCCCCTCAACACACACACCCTTAGATGTATAGCTAGCTGGGAAGGAGATATTTGCTATTTCATGTCATCTGTATATGAATAATACCTGGAACACTAGACTTTTTTCCCTCTCCACGGATAATTATTATTGCCTCAGATCTCTCCTCTGTGAGAAACATCCAGAAGAGCCAGGGTAACTGTCGGGCAGGGTGGAAATAAATGGGGAAGAAGAGAAACAGGGGCCCTAGAATCCAAGTAAAATAGACCAATAGATCCAATTGATGAGATCAAAAATGAACACCTCTTGATATTATTTATGACAAAATCTGTTTCATTTTTAAAGGTGCTCTGGATCCCCTTTTGCCTATGAGTCTACTGGCCCAGGAATATTCCAGGCCAACCAACATGATTTTCTAAGGAAGCATGGAGTGATGATCAGTAAAGTAATGAATCTATTCTCTTTAGTTTCACCTGTAAAATGGTGACTCTTAATTCTGACTCTTGCCTTATTTTTCCTAAAGGAGTGATGAAATTAAGAAGATGACAACAAAATTTACCGAGTATCTTAGAAGTATGTGCCATAGAACATTAGACAACAATCATAAAGCATAGTTAGATTTCTGTAATATGATAATTTGCCTATGACAAATGAGAACTTTCCTAGTCTGTAAACAATCTGCAAACAATCTTTGAGCCAGCACAGAAAGAGTTTCTGAAATAGTGACTGCTAGCACAAAGACAGGAAGTGGGAAGTCTGTGGATCCACAATGGAAGAAAAGGGAAAGAAATGAGTTTAAGCAGTCTTTTGAAGTAGAGCCTGCTTCTAGGGGAGAAGGGCAAAAATCATTATGAAAGCTATGGCAAGGTATCTCTCAAAGCCAAGTTCAAGGAACTCATCTTTATTCTCTCTCCCTCTCTCTCTTGTACATACTCAGATGAGTCCCCCTTGAGGACCACATGGGTCTTGGGCCTAACACCCATGCACACTTCCTGTTGTACAGACGTACACACATAGAGACACCCAGGCAATCAGAACTGCATCCAGAAACAGGCCCATATAGATATTCAGGAGACAATATGGAATAGAAAAGTGAACAGAGGACACACAAACTACATAGAAATCGGTTGGGTAGATATATTTGGAGAGTAGTGGTGAATAATAAAACCCCTCTCATTCACTCCCAAGTTCAGAACCAATTGAGAGACACAGGAAGCAGAGAGGCAGAGATTTAAAATATCTGTTAATTACTGTTAAAAGCTGGATCGAAGGACAGGGCATATATAGACAGCCATAATAGGCTTCCTAATACTCTCCCCACTTAGCTAGACAGAAGTGCCAACTCACCCAGCAGTGGAGAAAGAGGTCAAGAGAATTATTCTAACAGAAGTGTTCCTAAATAGAAACATGAGGAGAGCAGAATGGAAGACTCCAATCCCTTCCCTCCCCTCCCAAAGAGGAGAATATGACAGAGAAGTGATTAATAAAGTTATCACAGGATGTTTCTCCAGCCTCCCTGCCTTGAAATCCTGGTTTTACCACTTCCCGGCTCAGTCTCTTCACTTGGAAAACAGTTAATAATACCTACTTTGCAGGGTCATTGTAATAATTGCCAATAATGTACGGAAAGTGCCTTGCACAGTGCCTAACATTTAGCAATGGTTCTCTCAGTCTAGGGCACATTAAACTCACTTAATGAATACTGTTAAGTTTTCTGTTGAAATATTGTTTCAGCAATTATGTAAGCTCTTTAAAAGAATAAATGTTATGTCCATACTACCCAAACTGATCTACAGATTCAATGCAATCCCTATCAAAATTCCAATGATATTTTTCACAGAAATAGCAAAAACAATCCTAAAATTTGTATGGAACCACAGAAGATGCCAAACAGCCAACACAATCCTAAGAACGAAGAACAAAGCTGGAAGCTTTACACTTCCTGATTTCAAATTATATTACAAAGCTATAGTAATCAAAACAGTATAGTGGCATAAAAACAGGCACATAGACCAATAGAACAGAACAGAGCCCAGAAATAAACCTACACATATACAGTCAACTAATACTTGACAAGAGCCCCAAGAATACACAGTAGGGAAAGGATAGTCTTTTTGATAAATGATGCTGGGAAAACTGGATATCCACATGCAAAAGAATGAAACTAGACCCCTATCTTACAGTACTCACAAAAATTAACTTGAAATGGACTAAAAACTTAAATATAAGACCTGAAATGGTAAAACTCCTAGAAGAAAATATAGAAGAAAAGCTTCGTGACATTGGTCTTGGCAATGATTTCTTGGATACAACACCAAAAGCACAGGCAACAAAAGCAAAAATAAATAAATGGGACCACATCAAACTAAAACTTCTGCACAGCGAAAAAAAAAAAAAAAAAAACCAAAAAACCCACAAACCATCAACAAAATGGTAAGGCAAACTCTGAAATGGGGGGGGGGATATCTGCAAACAGTATATCTGATATGGGGTTAACATACAAAATATATAAGGAACTCCTGTAACTTAATAGCAAAAAAAAAAAAAAAAGCAAATAAGTCGATTCAAAATGGGCAAAGGATTTGAATAGACGTTTTGCCAAAGAACACATACAAGTGTCCAACATATACAGTAGGAAAAGATGCTCAAAATCACTAATCATCAGGAAAATGCAACGCATATCACATCACACCTGTTAGGATGGCCTTTATAAAAAAACCCAGAAATCCATATTAACAAGTGTTGGCAAGGAAGCTGAAAATTTGGAATCCTTGTGCGCTGTTGGTGGGAGTGTAAAGTGATGCAGCCAGTATGGAAAACAGTATGGAGGTTCTTCAAAAAATTAAAAATAGAACTACCATATGATCCAGCAATCCCACATTTGGGTATTTATCCAAAAGAATTTAAATCAAGATCTTGATGAGATATTCGTACTCCCATGTTCATTGCAACATTATGCATAACAGCCAAGAGGTGGAATCAACCTAAACGCATATTGATCAATGAATGGATAAAGAAAATGTGCTATATACATACAATGGAATATTATTCAGCCTTAAAAAAGAAGGAAATACTGTCATATGTTACAACATGAATGAACCTTGAGAACTTTATGCTAAGTGAAATAAGCCAGTCACGGAAGGACAAATACTCCATGAATTCACTTATATGAGGTATCTAAAGTAGTCAAATTTATAGAAGCAGAAAGTAGAAGGCGGTTGAGAGGGGCTGGAGAGAGGTGGAAATGGCTGTTGCTGTTCAATGGGTATAAAGTTTCAGTCATGCAACATAAAAAAGTCCTAGAGATCCATTGTATCACACCGTGCATATAGTTAACGATACTGTACTGTACACTTAAAAATTGATAAGAGAGTAGATTTCATGTAATGTGGTTTTTATCACAATAAAAAAAATAAGCCTCATCTCTTACTAGAGCAAGGATTCTGAAGCTAGAGTCTATAAGCCTCAGCCCAGAATGAATATAACATTGGGTGATCATGTATACCTTTCTAGAGGAGAGAGTGCATAGCTTTCACTTGAATCTCAAAAGAGTCTTTAATTGAGAAAGGAGCTAGAGGCACTGCTATGAGGAAAATTGTATTCAAATTTGAGTTTACAAAAGGTCCAGCCAGGGAAGTTCAAAAGAAGTTCAGAGAAGGATTGCTATTTCAGTCTTCTTCCTTCCAAAAACGTAAGCTAGTCAATAGATTTCTAATGGAGAAAAGACTCTTGAGAGGATTTTGTTAATGAGGTAGAAGTAAACAACTTTTTAATTTCTCTCTCCCTGTTTCTGCTGATTGGCCTTTTGCTCACCTCCTCTGTCTGCTCCTTTTGAGATCCTTTGTGATCCTTCTTGACTTTGAAATACTAGCATAATATTTTAGATATTAGCATAATCCAAGATTCCATCTAAATCCCCCTTTTCTAATCATTCTGATATCCCTGGGTGAGATTATCCACTCCAGATAGCGTCAGCTACAATGCAAGTGTGTGTCTTCAAACAGCAACCCTCTCTTGATATGCAGTTTCTTATTTATACCTGCTTATTGGACCCTCCACCTTTCTCCCACAGGCAACTTAACATACTTTAAATTCATTATCTGTCCATTGGCCACATACACACACACACACACACAGAAATACACCCCTGGACTCTTCTCCATTGCTTTATTTTCACCTGGTTTATCTCCATCATCAAGTCTTTGTTTGCACACATACAACGTTTAGCCACCTGCCAGGGAGTAATCACAGATTTTACAAACTGGAGAGGAACATAAGAAATCAAGTAGCTCAATCCCTTCAATTTACAAAGAGGGGGAGTGACCTGCTTAATATCACACAGCAATTTAATACAGAGCCAGCTTAGAATTCAGGCATCTCAAGTTCTACCTTGTACCCTTTCCACTACGTAATCATGCTCCCACTAACTGTACTTCCAAGGAAGAATGAGATTCCTGCTACTAGCAGTGATTTTTATCAGTTCTTTACTAGATTATCTAGCTAGTAAGATTATCTAGCTATCCAATGTTCAAAATATCTGCTTACGTGCTATTTGCACCATGGGCGAGGTAATTTATGTTCTTCTGTAATGAAGAAAAGTATAAACTGGAGAGTGCAACAAGACAGCAGCATGGAGAGTGTCTTAGAATGAAAATAGATTGGTTAAAATCTAGCTCAGTGCTTGCTTTCATAATAAGGTTGTGGGGATTTTGACCTTTTTTTTATCAAAGTGTTTTCATATGTATTATTTCATTTTAGTCTTCAACAGTTCTGGGAGGTAGGTAGTTCAGGGCTTATTAGCTGAAGTGTACAGATGAAGAGAATGAGACTGAAAACTGTTAGTTCAGTGATGCGCCCAAGGTCACCCATTTAGTTAGTGACAAGGCCGGGGCTCAGATGTGTGTCCCTTGCTTCCAAGTCTCTTTCCTCTAGTCTAGACACAGAATTCTAGTAGACCTTGAGTGATGACTACATATCCTGTGAACTGAACTTTACAGATTTCAATATGCTGAGAGTGAAACATCCTGAGTACTACCAGTGACAGTCGTAGAGATATGAGTTTTACCCCAAAAAGAAAAAAAGATGCCCAGTTTCAAGGTGGGACAGAGTAAATAAATGTTATATCATGGGTTGATACACAATTAAGAATCAATAAATTGAGATGCCATTTCCTCAAATTTTCTCGTAGGGGAAATGCAAAACAATGAACATGATCAAAATGATTTTTGCAGGTCTAAAAGTCTAAAAGATTGAACGTTTCTCATGTGAATCATCTCTAAGGACTTTAAAAAGGTGGGCTATAAACACCCAAACTGCAGTTTTATTAAAGAAAAGTCAGATCAGCATCATATAATGTTGTCCAGCAGGCTGAGAAGAAAGGATTGGGGGAGGGAGGGAAGCCCATGAGAGAAGTTTCAGTGGCCTGCTGGGACACACAGCAGGCTGAAGTGGGTTCAAGAGGCAGTGACAGGTGAGGAAATGGAAGCAGAGAGTGGACACCTTGTCTGCAGAAAGCTGACTGTGGAAGGAAGGGTGCCACAGTGTGTTCCTTGGCAATGAGGAAGAAGCTGCACAAGAAGAGAGCAAGAAACTAAGCAGGCAAGAGGGAATGGGAAGATCCTTTTGAGTCACAAATGAGTTGTTCAAACTTTTCCTGTTAGTGTGAGGTCCTTTAAAAACTCACTGCCTGCATGTGGCTCCAGAGACAACACCTCCGAGAGAGAAGGTAGCCCAGGTCAAGACTGAAAGATCAGTGTAAGTTTCAGTAACAGATTCACTTTTCAAGACTATTACCGTGGGTATTTGTGGGTGTGTTTTTTTCGGTCTGTTCTAAAAGCCCAGCTCAGAAACTACAGCCTTAAGCATGAACAGATGAGCAGAGATGTTCTGGACCCTGTCTAAAAGCTGATTCTTCCAAAAGGCACAACACTGTCAATTGGCGAGCTTATCAATGGATGCTCTTTCCTGTAGATTTGTTGAGGAGTGGAAACAATGCTGCTAGTCTGCTAGGAGTTTGCTGATTCCCGGCTTGGTCATCTCAGAGGGGCAAGTGCAAGGCCGTGCCAGGAACTCCAGATGACTTGGACATACACAAGCACAGTGCTACTCATAGATGCCAGCGCTGAGCCAGGGTGCGGTTGAGCCCGGGCAGGGGGCATCCTCAAAGTGCTTCTTTATTTAAACTATGCTCCGGGGCAATGTTTCATAATGACCCCACACACCTAGCGCATACACACAGAGCAGTCTACACACACAGCCCCACTGTGTTCGCTGGCCTGCTTGCTTTATTTTCCAACCCTCTAGGCAAGGTCCACAAATTAGCAGCCTTGTAACCCTCCCAGGACCCCGTTCTTGGGACCTTCAGAAGAAAAAGGCAGTCAGAGAAACACGAATGCGCTAACAGGGGAAAACAGCATTTCAGCCCACTCAGCCACGCGGGCCATCCACACTAACGACTTTCACCTCCCCTCGCCTGTGCTGGCTGGAGGGGCGGGGAACCCGGCAGTAAGGAGGAGGACCAAAGAGGGGGGCCTGCTTGAATGAAACAATGTAACAATTGATGTGAGGCCTCGCCTCGCTCCCACTCCCCAGCGATCCTATAGGCGAGGTCCCAGTAACTGCCCCTCCCCATTGCTCCGTTTTCATGTCCATTACGCGCTATCCCTCCGCCTCTCCTTCTTTCTTTCCTTTTCTTTTTTTTCCTTCTCCTTTTTCCCCCTCTCTCCCCCTTTCTCCAGCTCCGTGTCATTTCCTCCTTGCGCTCGCTCACTGCCCGAGCGTCTCCAGCCGGGAGAGTAGGCGGAGCAGGGCGGTGCAGGGTGGCGTAGCGCTGGAGGGCGATGGTGGCGGAGCTGCTGGGGGCGGAGGCAACATAGCCCCCGCGGAAAAGGAGCCCCGCGGCGCCTGAGCCGAGCGGAGGATGGAGAACCGGCCTGGGTCCTTCCAGTACGTCCCTGTGCAGCTGCAAGGGGGGGCGCCCTGGGGTTTCACCCTTAAGGGGGGTCTGGAACACTGCGAACCGCTCACAGTGTCTAAGGTAAGAACTGGAGGCTCTGTGCCAGCGGTGCCCAACTTTGAATGGGCAAGCGGGTGCGCAGGCTGCCGCGGGACGGGGCCCTCAGACCAACTTTGAAACTTGGCCAGGGCTGGGGGTGAAAGCCCCCCTGTGGAGCATTAGTAGCAGGGAGAGGTCTTGCCGCCAGCCCATGCGCAGACACCCCTTAAGGGTGGCGGGAGCACAGGATGAGAGCACGGCTAGCCTCTGGCTAGAGCCCTCCGGGCAGACACATTTGGGAGGGCTCTGGGGCAGCTTCCCCCGACGTCGGGGCGCCGCTCCCCTCAGTTTGAGCTGGAGGAAGTGGTGGCTTTTGGGGGTTTCACCTTGGAAGTCCCCGCGCCCCTATGGGACAGGCAACGCGGCTTGGCACCTTTCTTAGCAGCGTTGGCCCTGCGTCGACCGGCGGGCCGTCCCGCCGGGGCAGGTTGCAGGGCGAGGGTCTGGTGTGGGAACGGAGATGAGGCATTGGTGGCTTTCGTCAGCCTCACTTCCCACGGCCGGACGCGCGCACATCCATTCAGCCGGCGGGGCGTTGCTGCTGCCAGTTCAGCTCGGCCTTTCCCTCTCTCCGGAGTCCTGCCTCAGCGCCGGCGAGATTTCCTGCACGTTGAGAACGGTGGAGGAAACTTTTGCGCCATGGAGCGCAGCTGTGCTGGAGCTGCTGCCGCCGCCGCCAGGGTTTGTTTGTTTTAGGAGGCTGTGATCTGCTGGAAGCCAGTTGCGGCTGAGGACAGGGGAGAGTAGCTCTCAGAGTGCTCCAGAACCCCCAAAGCGAGCCGTCTCCGCTGGGGCTGAGGGTGGGGGGTGGGGGCCGCTGGGGCTGTTACTGGGAAGAGAGATTTGTAGGACGACTCACCTTGAGGCGCCAGATTGCCAAGTGATCGAACTTCACTAGCTTTATGCCATTTTTTTTGTTTTTGTTTTTGTTTCTGTTTAATGCTCAAATCTGAAAAGCTCTTCTTCCAACCTCCTCAAATGGCAGTTGAGGTTGTAGATGTGAGTTTGGGCTTGAGATAGAAAAATGTGGCTTCTTAGCGGGGAACAAATGTCACTTTATTTTTTTGGTTTTTTAACGTTGGTCACATCTCAGCAGGGGGCTGCGAATGCCCCCGCCCCCAGCCTGTCCTGCTTTGGCTTTCCACTGGAGCTGCTGAGCGTAGGGGTTCTTCAGGCCTTAGGGCCCACACTCTTAGTAACCCTGCCGTGTTGCTGTGAGGTGTACCAAGCAGCCTGAGCAGTCTGAGGTGTACTGAGGCTAAATTTTGTGGGGCTATCAGAAAGAGCCCGGATCTTTAGTTTCCCCAAGCACCAATTAGCAGCCCACATCTTCATCCCGCATCCTTTTCCTCTGTACTAGTCATGTATTTCTAATCATCCTGAGATGCCTTTGTCACCCACTGTCACACCCCCTCCTAAGATACTCTCCCTCCAGTATTCTCTGGAGAGAGTAATAAGCTTCTTTTTTTTTTTAAACAAAAACACTTTCAAACAACCTCTTTGGGGAGGAGAATACTGGCCTTCGGGAATTTCTTCTAATCAAACTCTTCCTCTCCCCACTCTTTCCACCAAGGTCACAGCTGGCTATGCAGCCCTCCATGGTCTGGCAGTTCCTCCCTTTCTTTTTCTCCTTACACCACCCACAGAATCAACACAGTCTGCCTAGACAACCTGCTTTAGGGCACTTTTTTACCTCTGCCCAGGTCTGACCCATCCTGAGAGGCGCCGCAGAGAGGGCTTGCTGCCGTGGCCCTGGATTGTTTTGTGAGCCAGTGAGAGCATGGCAGGGGGTGTTACTAAGTATGGGGCAGCCAGCAATTTGTGGTCTGGCTGGGGGATTATTTGAGGGTAGATGAGGGTTTCCTTGGCCAAGCTGTTGAGGAAGTGACTTGTGTGTTGAGAGGCAGGGTGCCTTTTAATGATTCCCTTTCCACTGGATGTACAGTTGACCCCTACTATATGAAGGCTCATTATTACATGCATTTGCATATGCAGGGGGTAAAAGCCTTTCCCCCATCCCTCCCAGATAGCCTGGCTCCTTACAGTAAAAGTCAGCTATATATAACTTGGTTATCCCCAACATTGTATAAAGGGACCATAGTATTTTCTTCAGTACAGTGGTTGCCTGTAATTTTTTCTTTCTTGCCAAGACACTCTGTGGCATATTTCATTAATCCCCTTTTCATTTTTCTGCCTTAGTTTTATTTCTCCTTATGCTTCAGAACAACACAGCTTTCTTCTTGAAAATAGTCTTGGTCTGCACACACTGGTGAGAATGGGATAGAAGGGCGTAGAAAGAATTGGACTGGCAGATTGAAAACTTGGGTTCTAATCCTTGCTCTGCTACTCGCTACCTCTGGGATCCTAGGTATATCACTTGCCCTTCCTGGGTTTAAGGTGTCCCCTTGTCTACAATGAGGTTCAAGTGGGTGGCCTTTAAATAAAACTAGGACAGTCTAGTAGCCAATCCTTTATGCTAGCTCTGGCCCTTTTGTCCTGGGAAGGTTTGGACTAAGGAAGGTGAGGCTTTGTTCTGTTTGCATACAATGTTATTGGTTATAGTGTGTTTCTGTATCCCTTATTTCATTAGCCTCTTACAGCCACTCTGTGAGGAAGTCATTGAAGGTTGTAGAGAAACTGATGAAAAAACTGAGGTTGTGATGCATTGAGCATCTTGCCTCCTGAGTCAGAGGTAGGATCCCAGTCTATTGTATTTTTTACTGCTTAGAGTGTTTCTTGATTCTTCTGGTAGCTCTGCAGTTTGTGAAGGGGCATGGAGCAACACCTTTCAGGGACGTATCCAGTCTTGGCAGCTTCCCACCCCAGTGATCCTTTCCATGCCAACCTGTGGTTCCACAGTAGATGAGGACTGGGGTGCAGACACTCTCTGATGGAATCTGGGCTCAGGGAGTAGGAGAGAACTGTTTTGATAACTCTAGATCACTTGTGATGATCTCAGGTCAGGCAGAGACAGAGGTAAGGTGCAAGAATCATAGTGGGGAATGTTGGAGAACCTTCTTTGGTGTCATGGGAAAAAAACCCAAAAGTGATTTGGGTCTGGGTGATATGGAGATAGCTTGTGGAAAGGTGGAGACATCTTAGGAGTAGAGGAATTTGAGAAAAGGTGATTAGTGGGAAAAGAATGCGTGGAGTGTGAAAGTCTACTTCATATTTGTCATGGAAGAACCAGGAAATGATCAGGTTGAGGAAACATCAATTCCTACTGGCTCCTGTGATTTCGTTGAATGTGGAGAATTCAGCTGCCCAAGTTATGGAGACTGGTATAGTCTTCTGATAACCAAGTGACAAAGAAAGAGGAAATGTTAAAAAAAAAAACCCCTGCTATTGATTATCTCAAGTGTTAAGGGATGGTTTATGATTTCTCCATACATTGTGGTATTCTCAAAGAAGCATGACCCTCAAGGGAATTTGGCTCATGACTTTGGTGTTATTAATTCCTTTGGCTAGTGTCTTATACTACCTTGTTGACCCAGGGGGCCTGTCTGGATGAAGTGGGGACTGTCTTCTAATCAGATTCTGGGTCCCCCACTACAGTGTAGACAGTCATCCGTGAAGTTGACTCCCCATGATGGATGAGATCCTCTTTGGGGATGGGTGATCTTTCCAAGGTTTTGGCACCAATGATTCTTCATTGAATATGGCCTCTCACAGGCCTCAGGGATTCAAACTGTATCCTCCTGTAGGGTCTGTGTGCGTATGTGAGCGTGCATGTGTGTGTACGCACGCACACGTGAGAGAGAGAGTTGCTGAGCTGTAGCATAAGGTTCCTATACTCATTTTGAGTTCTTGGAAATATGCCCTGAGGTTGGCTGAGGGTGGAGAAAAGAAAGGGTGGAGACCAGTGTGGGGATGCAGGAAAAGGAGAAGGAGTAAAATTGGGGAGGAGGACAAGACAGGGTTTTTTTTGTCCTTTTACATATTTGCCCTTTTCCTGGCCTGTTTTTTGTGGCAGTCTCCATCTGGCACAGTGGGGGCTAGTTGCCACCCTGGAACAAAGTAGAGTTGGTGGCATAGTAGCCTGGAAGAAAAAGAAGCTTCACTTCCTCCATTTAGTGTGCACTGATGTTGCTATGTCATTTTACTCTTTCTAGATCCAATCTCTATTTGCAAAATGAGGGCCTACCTGCCGCATCTTTATTATCACAGATGATGTAAGAGTGAATTGGGTAGACTAATACTGTTTATTGTCCTTAGCCTAGGTAGATGGTAGGGCATGCTCTTTAAGTTGTTTTTAGCCCCTCCCCCATCCCCACTGTGACCTTATTTCTAGAAGCACACAGAGAGGCAGTTGAGATTTCGAGACTAAAGTCAGATTGAGGCTGTCATCTGGCAGGCAGTAAATTTGGCTGTGATTTTGAGTTCTTGTTGGGTGCAGAGGTAGTGTCATACAAGAAACAATACTTCCTGTGAAACTTTCTTAGCTGTGTTACAGGCTGAACCCACCCCCAGACCAGGGCTTGGCATTACGAAGGGAACTTCATGGGGTATACTTCTTGGGAACTTAGTCCAGCCTGGTTACTTACATGAATCTCCTTCTCATCTCTGCCTCTAGAATCAGAAAAGAAGTCTATGGCCTCAGTTCCCCAACTACTACCTTCTTCCAGAAAGTAGAAGGTATTGGAGGACATGGGTTAGGAATCCATCCAAGAGAGATACAAAGAAGGTTGGAGGGAGGTAGAGCAAGAAGGGCGGGTGGTATGTGTCCGGTAACCCTTGGCTGAGCTTTGGGTACACACTACTTTTGGGCCTGCTGGGCTGTCATAATACACCTGGCACCCTACTGAGATTCACACATGTGCTCCCTGAAGTGAAAAAGGCCAAACCTGTTAGGGGTTTTTTCCTCTCCCAAAACTCAGACAAAGAAAATAGTTCAACTCCAACTGGAAGACACTTGAACATTGTCCCTTAAAAAGATTAAAATGATTTCCCCCCTTACTCTGCCTAATTCCCTCCTGGGAATTTTTCTAAAGAGAAAAGAGAGACTCAGACTTGAGACTGGTGTTTATGGAGTGATTGTCTGGAGGGAACATCACAGTTTTTATAGTTAGGCTTCTTCAGAACCAGGGGGTAAAAAGATGCTGACCCATCTGAGAAAAGTTAATGAAGAACAGCAGAGATTATGTAAAGGGCTTCTCTTACTACCTGCCTCCCGCCCCATACCCCCTGTCCCTCACCAAGCACCAAAGGGCAGACAACTCAGGGCTGCTAACCTAATGCTGTTCTTGGAGGAAACCTAGAATCAGACTCTCACAGTGAGGAGGGCCTTTTGGAAGTCACTCGGTCTTAATCTTAACCAGTCCATGAGCCTCTCGTGCACTATTCCTGAGCTTGTTTTCCTTTGGTCGTGGGGGTGCTCACTCCCTTCTTAGCCAATCCATTTCATTGTTGGAGTTTTGACTGTGGACACCTTTTTCTTAAGTTGAGCTGCAATCATTCTCCCTCTACCTGCCATCCATGGGTCCTAGATCTACCTCCTGGGATCATGCAGAAGAAGAATGCTTTCTCTGTCTTAGGACAACCTTTGGGAGGTCCAAAGACGAAGACTATATCCCCTTATCTCGCTTTTCTAGGCTGAAGAGCCCTAACTCTTTCAGCTGTTTCTTACGAGATCTGAGATCCAGCCTCCGCTCCTGTTTCCTCCTCCCACTTTGGGCACACTCTAGCCTGTCCACGTTCCTCTTGAGTTCTGGAGCCCACAGCTTAATACAATAACTGAGGAAAGTCTGGCCAGAATTGAGTAGGACCATTAAAAAAAATAGAGCTGAAGAGCACTTTGGCTCTTTATGAAGTCCATGCCATACAAAGACCCTATGTCAAGCAAAGTCTTTTTTTTTTTTAACTTTTTATTCAGATTATGATAGTTTACAACCTTGTGAAATTTCAGTTGTACATTATTGTTTGTTAGTCATGTTGTAGGTGCACCACTTCACCCTTTGTGCCCACCCCCACTCCCCCTTTCCCCTGGTAACCACTAATCTGTTCTCTTTGTCTACATGTTTAACTTCCACATATGAGTGGAGTCATACAGAGATTGTCTTTCTCTATCTGGCTTATTTCACTTAACATAATACCCTCAAGGTCCATCCATGTTGTTGTGAATGGGACGATTTTATCCTTTTTTATGGCTGAGTAGTATTCCATTATATATATATAAATATATATATATATATACCATATCTTCTTTATCCAATCGTCAGTTGATGGGCACTTAGGTTGCTTCCACATCTTGGCTATTGTAAATAATGCTGCAATGAACATAGGGGTGCATGGGACTTTTGGAATTGCTGATTTCAAGTTCTTTGGATAGATACCCAGTAGTGGGATGGCTGGGTCATATGGTATTTCTATTTTTAATTTTTTGAGAAATCTCCATACTGTTTTCCATAGTGACTGCACCAGTTTGCATTCCCACCAGCAGTGTATGAGGGTTCCTTTTTCTCCACAACCTCTCCAACATTTGTTATTTTTTGTTTTGGTTATTTTAGCCTTTCTAACGTCTGTAAGGTGATATCTTAGTGTAGTTTTGATTTGCATTTCCCTGATGATCAGCGATGATGAGCATCTTTTCATGTGCCTATTGGCCGTCTATATACCTTCTTTGGAGAAATGTCTGGTTATGTCCCCTGCCCATTTTTTGATCGGGTTGTTTCATTTTTTGTTGTTGAGTTGTGTGAGTTCTTTATATAGTATGGAGATTAACCCTTTGTCGGATATATGACTTGCAAATATTTTTTCCCACTTGGTGGGTTGTTTTTTTGTTTCAATCCTGTTTTCCTTTGCCTTGAAGAAGCTCTTTAGTCTGATGAAGTCCCATTTGTTTATTCTTTCTATTGTTTCCCTTGTCTGAGAAGATATGGTGTCCGAAAAGGTCCTTTTGATACCAATGTTAAAGAATGTACTGCCTATATTTTCTTCCAGAAGCCTTATGGTTTCAGGTCTTTGATCCATTTTGAGTTTATTTTAGTAAATGGTGAAAAAGAATGGTCAATTTTCATTCTTTTACATGTGGCTGTCCAGTTGTCCCAGCACCATTTGTTGAAGAGACTTTCTTTTCTCCATTGTAGGCCCTCAGCTCCTTTGTTGAAGATTAGCTGTCCATAGATGTGTGGTTTTATTTCTGGGCTTTCAATTCTGTTCCATTGATCTGTGCACCTGTTTTTGTACCAGTACCATGCTGTTTCGATTACTGTAGCTTTCTAGTATGTTTTGAAGACAGGGATTTTGATGCCTCCAGCTTTGTTCTTTTTCCTCAGGATTGCTTTAGCAATTCGGGGTCTTCTGTTGCCCCATATGAATTTTAGGATTCTTTGTTCTATTTCTGTAAAGAATGTCATTGGGATTCTGCTTGGGATGGCATTGAATCTGTAGATTGTCAAGCAAAATCTTTTAGTGGAAGTACCTGTGCTGCTGCTAAGTCATACCTGCTCAAGGCCTCTAGGTAGGCATCTGGGATAGCCACATAATAGATTTCAGAGGGATACATTTTATCTTTTACTATTTATTTAGAATTGCCCTTAGCCAAGGCCAGCCTTGGGAAAAGTGTTCTAAAGGAGATGAGAGAGAAAACATAAGCCCCAGCTTCAAGGAGCATATATGTTTACACAAAGAGTTACAGAGAAGGAATTTGTATAATAGAAGAAGGAGGCAGCATTAATGAATAGTGAATAATGGAAGTCAGAACTCCAGAACGTCAGATTTATTTTATTTTTTACCAAGTGCTGGCTTGGAATTTGTGAAAGTAACCTCTCTAAACTTAATTTTCTCCTTCTGGGAAAAATAAGTGTCTCCAAGATTGAAGATGTTGACCATATGTAACGTACAAACAGTCTCCAAGTTATAGAACCCCTATGAAGGAATTTAGATACAGCCGTCCCCATCCCCAACCCCTGTCAGATATTCATCTCCTTGCACATTGCCTCTGGCACTGACTGCAAAAGCCCCTCCTGTTGCTGCCATCCCTGGGTTCTGAGGTCTTCTGTCTATACCTGCAATATCTGCAAGACTCACTCCTGCTGAAGGTCTTGTACCCCAGCCTCATCTTCTCATGCCCTCACATCCACCAGTTTGTCACCTGAGCTGGGCAAATCCCTTTTCTTCCTACCAAAGCCCTGATCAGGGAGTGCATTGGAGTGGAGCGTAATCCTCCTTATTGCTGAAGGGTGAGAGGAGAATAGAGAGAAGAAGGAAGAAAAGAGAGAATGAAATAGAGAGCGGAAGTCCAGGAAACATACCTCACTAACACAATGTGCTCTAGACATCTCTGCTAAATAGATCTGGGTGGGCTTGGAGTTTTACTAATATCAGTGCTCCAGGTGCTTATATCCTTGATGCTAGGACCAGAAGTGTGTGTGTGTGTGTGTGTGCATAGTGTATGCACAGTTAAATTTCTGTCCAAAACTGAACTTTAGATTTACCTGAGTTATCTTGTAATCAGCAAGTGACCCTTTTATTTTGCTTATGTTGGTACCTAGATCACTTTCATTCAGCTTTTCTGGAGCCAATATTTTGTCTCCTGATGCCCCCCTGAAATACGCCCTTCAGGCAGACTTCAACTAAGTCATTCATGAAGAAGTTGAGATTTTGTTTTTCCTGGCTAAAGATTGTGTTCCAAGGACTGGGATGGGGTAGAGATTTGTTTTATTACACCCCTTTGCCCTCTCCGGGGTAAATAGGCCAAGTGGAAAGATCGTCTTAGGCATTAGTTTTACAAGGGATGAACCTTTCTTCCTCACATCACACTGACATGTTTACTTGGGCACATAGCCATCCTGGCTGGGAAGTGAAGTTGCAAAGATCAAGATGACTTGGTTTCTCAGCAAGCTAACCCCTCCTCTTTGACTTCACCTCCACTCCCTCTTCTTTTAGTGCAAGTCTGTGACTATGCCATGTCACAGAGTGAGCACTGCCTAGTAGCAACAGAGACACATTTTCCATGCATCCAGGCTGCCCTTTCTTCATATCTAGTCTTTGGTTCCTAGCCCCTACCCGTCACCGCCAGTTGCTTGAGGCCTACATTTTAGACTGTCTCATTCAAGTGCCATTGCCTCGTTGTTCATTCGTTGGCTGCCCTGCCTTCTGTCCAAAACCCAACTTTTGTTCGTCTTTGGTCACGGTGGGCCCTTCTAGTCTGCCATACCATCTTTGTCCCTCTTGGCTAAGCCATGCTTCCGGTGGGGGGTGAGAGAAGCTCACAGAGTTAAGGTTGATAAAGTTTGCAAACACTCATCAAATTGATAACCAAATCAGGGTGAAGTTTTCTCACACTCTTTCTCTCTCTAGCCTGTTTTAGTGGAGGATAGGACCTTTGTCACATTTCTGATACTCTCTTATCAACTTGCTGAGTAATCTTGGCATGTTACTTCACCTCTCTGTACCATTCTGTTTCTTTTCAGACTCTTCATGGGGCAAGCTTCTGCTTTATTGAAGGGTTGCTAAGAGCTCCAAGATCCTTGCTTGGTCTAGGCTGAGGAAGTGTGAAGGCTAACTGACAGCAGGGAGTTCTTACAGTGCATTGCTTTTCTCCACACTACTACTTCCTATCTTTCCAGAAGTGGCTGTTTCCTGGTATGTTCTCAGGGACGGCATGCGGCATGGTCTGTTAACTTTCACTCAAGTCTTTTAATGTTACATCTGAGAGGAATGCAAGAGGTGGGACTAATTTGACAGGATCAAGGGTTAAGTTCAGTGACAGACAGACCCTTTGTGGTGTCTTCTGGCCCCCACCCTAATGCCACTTGGCAGATTCCCAGCTGTATGGTCATCTCTCTTCCTGAGCCTCTGGCAGGGAAGTTTTGAATGGGTCTCCTATACTGCCTGTTATGGTCCATCAGAAATTGATTTTTCCTTTGGGGGAGGGGTTGGGGCTGAGATAGGTAGAGCTGGGAGTAAAGCTGGTTCAACTAGTTATTCTGGAAAAGGAGTAGAGTCTCATGGCTGCAACCCTATCTTTGCTTATGAGAAGATGACAAGCTAAAGCCTTGTCTTTGTCTGGCTGCCTTGCTGTTTTTTATTTCTTTTTGTTTGTGTTTGATGTAAGTAAAAGCTCCTGTGAAAACTTCTGCATGTAGGCAGCTTTTGATGGCATGTTATCTGACTGAGAGCATAAGCGATGACATATTGAAGCCTCGGGGCTGAGTAAGCATCAGGTCTTGACTCTTATGTTCTTTGGAGGACTTCACTGAGAGTTTGGAGCTCTGAGTTAATTTACATTTGCAATTAGAGAGTATCAAGACAACAGGCTGAAAAGTAGACCAGGCAGGTCCCTGTATACTCCACTTGTGTGGATGTGCCTCACTGGTTGGAGGCAGTGTAGACTGCTTGCATCTTAGCAGTGTCTTGAACCCGAAGGGTGGTCAAGACCTAGATATGGTCGGATAGAGGAGGTAGTGGACCTGCTGTTTGGCAAATACTGCTGCTTCTAGGTGTTTTTCATATATTCTTATTTAATTTTTACAGTAACTCTTTGAGGTTGGTATTGATGTCCCCTTTGTGCAGATGAGGGGACTGAGGCTCAGGAGAAGTTAAATAACAAACTCTAAGTCACACAATAAATAGAAGAGCTAGCATTCAAATTTACTTCTCTCTGACTCCAAGTCCCAGATGGTTTCTACAATACCTTGTTTAGATAGGTGAAAGAAAGAAGGAGAAAGAAAAAGAACTGGATAAGAATGTGGGGGAGGGGAGAAATGAGATAGAGAAATAAGAGAAATGAGGAAAAATGAAAGAGAACGATAGAGAGAGAAAGAAATGAGAGAAATGTAATTTAGTACAAAAACTGGTAATATTACTAATACATGCCCCTCAGGGATCAAGGTCAAAGGAAGGTCTTTGTTTTGTTTTGTTTTAAATCTCAAATCAGGGTAAGGAGTATGAACTTAGATTGAGAAGACATGAAGTTCAGTCTTTGCTTTGCCACTCGTTATTTGTATGTCCTTGAGCAAGTCGTTTCCCTCTCTGTATCTCAATTTCCTCTTTTGCAAAATGAAAATAAACTTGCCCTTTTTTTTAGTAGAGAGGGAGATTGATTTTATCCTTTATCTCATATAAATAGTAGATATGTATGTGATTTAAGAAAGAAATAAAAAGCATTCCACAGGTGTTCCTTATTAAAAATGAAGTGTATGCAGTTACCGAATCTTTGAGAGTTGTTTGAAATGGCAGAACACCTTTAATGTGATGTCTGATGCTGTTGGAAGGATGACTTCTGGCTAGTGTCTGAACAGCAGGCAATTTGAAAGGCTATGGTAAACCTTGTTTGGTTCCTACCTATGAGCTCTCATTTCAGCCTCCAACCAACCAATCAATCAATCAACCAACCAGTCAACACATATTTGTTGAGCACTTTGTAAAGTGCCTAACCCTAAACTAGAGACTTCAAGAGATAGCCACCATAGAAGACCTGTTCCCTGGAAATGACAGTTCTGTTGAAGAGAGGGACTACTGCAAGCCCAGGAAACAAAAACCTTTAAGTGCTGAAGCCATGGGATAGGATTTAAGAGCAACATTTATTCGGCAGGAAGAGATTTCATTGTGGGCTGATAGGGTTGGTGAGCTTTGTGGAAAAAAGAAGAATTTGGAGCTAGGCCTTGAGGGATATATAGGACTTAGGTGGGTTGCGGAACAAGAAAGGCATCCATTCCAGTTAGTGCAAGTGGTGCATGTCCTAAAGACGCAGACAGGAGACTGAGGCTAGTTGGTTCACTCCACGATGAACTGAGTAACAGCATGAGCTCCCCAATAGCAGGGTATATGTTGTTTGTTCATTTATTCACTTATTAATTCATTCATTAAATTGTACCTGTTCTAGGAGCAGAGATATTCTTCCTATGGCCTATGAAACCAGCATAGAGCGCCACAAATGTCACTTTTGTTTTCAAACAAATACTTCCATAGTGCATATCCTGGGCCAGGCACTGGTTTTCTAACTTAGATATTAACTCATTTATTAACCCCATTTTACAGCTGAGGAAATTGAGGCATAGAGAGGTTAGGTAACTTGCCCAGTGTCATACTGCTTGTGTGTCTGGATAAATGAGTCAGTGGAGATTGTTGCAGAGTAATGGGATATAAAGGTGAATGGATTTGAGCCAGTTATTCTGAAGAACCAAGAAAACTGGGCTATAGAATGGATTCAGGTTGGAAGTAGGTAGCCATTTCATTGTTTTGGAGGATTAGAGTTAATGTATTAAAAATACAGCACCTATCACAGTACAGTACCAGCCACATAAGTGATTCCATGAGGAAAGACCTGAACTGATCAATAGGAAGGGGCGTTTTGAGGGAATCAGTCATCTTGGCAATGTGCTGACTGTTGTTATATACTAGCAAGTTGCCAGAGGTTAGTGGTAATACATACCATTTGGATCTGAGGAAATGAAGGAGAGGTAGGAGTTAGAGATGAATCCAATATTTCTAATTTAGAAGTCTCTAAGTGGTGATGGGGATTGGGAGGGCTAGCCAGTTTTAGTTCAGTTTTGGATCTTCTGAAACCGAGGTGTCTGTAGGACAGTCAAGTTAAGAAGTCCCATAGCCCGTTTGAAAAAAGGATCTGTTTACTTAAGGCCACTGATCAGTTAAAACCACAAATCATTATTTTAGTAACATAATGGTTAACACAGACAGTTTACTAAATCT
Source organism: Equus przewalskii (assembly GCF_037783145.1). NCBI lineage: Eukaryota > Metazoa > Chordata > Mammalia > Perissodactyla > Equidae > Equus > Equus przewalskii. Next base: position 41,253,407 of record NC_091863.1, on the reverse strand, counting down.
GCTTATTGTTGTGGAAATGAGTTAATTGCCAGACAATCTCATGCCCCACCAGACTTTGGAACAGGCCTGTATTGTTATTTAGTGTACTTTTCTGGTCATAGCTTTGTCTTGCCATCTCTTCCAATCTGAGGGATGCTTAGTCACCTGAGGTGCTACTGGCTGAAGTTCTTTCTGTCTAAGTTAGTACTTTTAAGTGATGGGAAAGTCCAAAAATCAAACAAACGAAAAACAGAAGAAACTGTCAAAACACCAAACTTCAGACATAAAGCTTGAAATGTTAAAAGGTTCGAGACTGCTAAAAAACATCAGTTGACTTGCCAAGATGTTTAAGGATTGTTTTCTCTATATGAAAATCAAAATGTGGAGGCTTGGTAAACCTCAAACCACTGAAGTTTCAAGTCTGTATTGCATTTTTCTTAGCAGTTTTACACTCTTCATAGTGTAGTAATATTAATTGTCAATATTTCTACAATAGTATTGGTTCTTAAATGTGACCTATGAAAAAGCATTGTTAAACTTGAAAGCATGATTTGAATGCCTTCAGTGGTGTTTTTACCATACATTCATCGTGATTTTTAGATTAAAACAAGGAGGAAATAGGGATTTATTTCACAAATTTATTTGCTCCAAATCTGGCTGGAAAACATCACTTTATTATTAAGAGTGTTTTGCAAATTTGGAGTGATTATTTGCGCTAAACCTGAGCCCTGATGCCCTTTACACTTACATGAAATCTTCAGGAAAGGTTAGCTTTGTGTGCAGACGGGTCTGCTAATCCCTCTCCTACTGCTGTCCTTAGATTTGCTTTCTAGATCTCTTACTTCTTTGTGCAGCATCACCCGTTTTTCCGCATGGTGAAGAACTCTAATTCAGAATGTCATAAAGATGCTTGTGCTATGGAAGTTGGGCTATTCACTCTCTCCCTACTTCCTTGTAGACAAAACTCACTTCTTGCCAAAAGACTAATGGGTACATGAGTTCATTTACCTAACTCTTCTCTCTGACAAGGTGAAATAGCTTGTAAGTTATATTTGAAATTGATTTGAATATCTAGCTGTTGGGGGTATTTTTGTGAAAAAGACTACCCGAGTGCTCTGGTTTCTATAGGAGCCAGCTTGCTAACTTCTCTGCTATGTGAGCGCTGGTGGAAGGATGATACTCTCCCCCTCTGGATGTAAAGGGTTAAATATGTAATTTTCATGTTTTCCCATGCCTTTGGCTGGAGAAATGTGCAGTGTTCTGAAACCTGCCCAGACCCTGCACATACTGTATCTACTTAAGGAAGGTTTTGGCTCTTAGCCCTTCTCAGCCGCATTAGGGTTCGGGTTACATCCCTTTCCCCTTCTAGCCACTAATGAAAGCGAAAAGAATTAAGGATCAGGGAGAGTTAATTCCCACTGCTAAGACCCAGGTGGGGCCCTTCCACCTCCCATCCTGGCTTCTAAGTTGAAGCCCTAATTTAGGGCTGAGCTCTAGTCTAAGTCTGTAAGTGACAGTGATCTGGAACAGGCCCCAGAAAAACACTTGACAATCAGGTTTTGCCCTATGCTGGCAGTTCTCCTCCTCTCTCTCTTTTTCTCTCTCTCTCTCCTCTTGCTCCTCTGTTGGGATCTTAGGAGAGACCAGTGACCCCAGGGGCCAAGCCAACCAATGCTATTACAGAAATAGAAATGATGGGGACCAGCCCCGGTGGCACATTGGTTAAGTTCACACGTTCCACTTCGGCAGCCCAGGGTTGACTGGTTTGGATCCTGGGTGTGGACCTACTCACCACTTGTCAAGCCATGGTGTGGCAGGCGTCCCACATATAAAGCAGAGGAAGATGGGCATGGATGTCAGCTCAGGGCCAGTCTCCCTCAGCAAAAAGAGGAGGATTGGCAGCGGATGTTAGCTCAGGGCTAATCTTCCTCAAAAAAAAAAAAAAGAAGAAAGAAACAGAAATGATGTATTATAGTTCCTTTTTTCTAAACTGGAAGATTTGGATGAAACTTGTACTATTTTTTTTTTTTTAAGTTCCTGAATCAACATCAGTCCAACATTAGGAGTTTCATTCACAATAAGAAATGTCATTGATATCTCACCCAACTTAAAAGAGATGCATAGTAATGAGCCCTGAAATAGCTCAGAGAGAGAGGGCAGCTTTGAAGGAGGATCTTGCAAGAGCTGGGACAAGCAGAAGAAGCCTCTTTCTGGAACAACTACAGTCTTGTAGTGGCTTCCTCAATGGTTCCCTCCCTTTAATCATGCCCTCCCTTCCACTTCAAATTATTTAATGGTTCCTTGCTACCTATAAAATAGAGCCCAAACTACTTTAGCCTGGTTATAGACCATTCTCCATCTGGCTCTAGTCTTACTTTCTAGCACTCCTTCCAGGACCCAGGTTTTCAGGCAGACTGACTTCCTCTCTAAACACCAAACACACCTGGGAAGTTCTGGCCTCCAAATTTTCCATCCTGATGTTCCTTGAGGGGCTCAGCTTCACAATGCGTACTTGGAAGGCCTTCTCTCTTCTCTGCCCCTCCCAGTTAGGCCTAACCTTCAAGCCCAAACTCTAAGCCTCAAGGGCATCATCTCAGTCTGTTCCTGGTAGAAGTAATTTCTCACTTTGTGGAATGCTGGGGTTCTGATTTTTCAGTGGAAATCTTTGGATACTTTGGCTGCCTTATGTGTGGCTTGTGGGACCAAAATTGTCTAGAGGACAATAGGTATATCTTCTCTATCTTTACCATCCTTAACACAGAGCACAGAATAGACTCTTCATAGTGGTTTGCTGGAGGAGTCAAGCAAAAATTTTGTACTCGATAATTGGTAATTTTCCCCTTTCCACTCCCAATCCCAAATTAGAAAGAGGACATGACTTGAAGAGCTGGATATACTAACCAAGTTTTCTAGTCTTTCTGTGACACCTAGTAAGTGGGGTGAGCCTTGAATGACACACACATGTGAGCTAGGGACAGGGGGAACACTTACAAGGAAATAGTGGTGCAGGTGAAAGGCAACCCTGGATGAGAGGGGAGATGGCAGCAGTGGAGGGTGGGGATGTTTACCTGCTTGTCCCAGAGCTGCCTGGAGTTTGGTTTGCAACAGTTGGGTTTCTTGCTGCTGCAGCTCCTGTGTGTAAGCTGTGTTACTGAGGCTTGCATGTGGGAGAGGCCTGCTGGCTGATGATTACAGCATTCCCCATGCTGTTCGGAAGTGTTACTGTAAAACTCTTAAAACAGCAGCCACCCCTCTTGTTGCTATGTGTTGGGGAGGGTATAGTGTGAGTCTTCTGCCTGACTCAGATGTTTTCACTGCTTCAGCTGAAAGGAGATAGCTTTATGTGAACATACTGTATGTGTGTGTGTGTCTGTGTGTGTGTGTTTTCACTTTTGCTTAAGCAAGCCCTAACGTGTTCTGTCTGACTAGCCTTGGATGTGAGTCACCGTCTGGTATTTATACCCAGTGCCTTAAGTGTCCTCATTATTTGACCATGACATTCCTTTTCTCACTATTTTACTCAAAGCTGGGAATGCTGAAAAGGGCCAGAAAGAACTGTCTGTGTCCTCCTTCCTATTGGAGTCTAATCTAATTGGTGGCTAACTGTCCCTGCAGAAGTCACTTAGGTTATGTCAAGGCTCTAAAGAGAGCAGACTGAAACTTACAGTGGCAGTACTATGACGGTTTAAAAGACACACTGTGGGGGCTTCTTTTAGTTTGTTCTTGCCCAGACTCCTGCTGGAGAGTTTGACACACTGGAGCAAACTTTAGGAACAGGCCTCGAAAGGGACCCCAGGAAGTATTTGTCCTTATCAGGATCACATAGTAAGTTTGAAAGGAATACGAACAATCTGAGAAAGTCTTAGAGGAGATGTTTCAGCCTTTGCAGGCATTTTGGGGAGAAGCAGAGAATGTCAGCTTTCTCCTTACTGCTGTTCCCATTAAGGTCCATAAAAGTTGAAAATTTTGTCTTGGAAGCATGCTGCTAGAGTGTGGGAATGGTAAACTCCATCAGGGGCACTCTTGATATCAAAGGGACAGAGCCTCAGAGAGGAAGGACATAACTGTTAGCATGGTCATTTGGAGGCCAGGCAGCCAGTAAATCATTTGAGAATGAATTAAAAGTTCAAAGGGCAGGAGAGAATTCTTTGGGTGACCTCATAGGTGCTTGAAAAATCAAAGGGATAGCTAATGTGCTTTTATTTTTTGAGCGCTGGTTCTAAGAGGTGAGGGAATGAAAGCGCACAGTAGGAAATTGGCATTGCTGTTTTCATGTGCTTGGGAGCCTTAACTCTGGGCGGGAATGATCAAAGCTACCATTAATTAAATGTCAGTTATGTTCTTGGAATTTTATATGCATAATCTCTAATCTTCTCATCGCTACTGTAAATTAAGTGGTAGTATTCCTATTTTACAGATGTAAAACTATGAGGCTCAGAGAAGTCAAACAATATTCTTAAAGTAACAAAGCCAGTAAGTGGTAGAGCTGGGATTTGAATCCAGCTCTGCCTGACCCCAAATCCTATGCTTGTCCCACTATACTTTGGAGTTTTATTTCAAAACCCTTTTTCTGTGCCTCATGTTCTCTTTATTGTACCATTATTAACCATTCCTGTGACCAGGTTCTGTGCACCATAGCATTGGAGAAAAGTGGATCACACAGACCACTCATTCCCAAGCTTTCCTGGGAAGCTTGTTAAATACATAGATTAAACTCTCAGGATTAAATAATATAATGTATGAGAGGTACTTAGTAGTGTCCCTATTCTAAGATGCAGAAATTTCCAAAATTCATTGAACCAGTAAGTGGCAGAGCTGGTATTCAAATTTCAGCTTATTGGATTTTAGAGTGCCTGTTCTTCCCAATGCCCTCGTTGCCTCTCAAACTTGGATGGGGGGACGCAATAAACAAAAAACCCTGACTTGACCCTCTTGGCCCCTACAAACCTACCCGTCTCACTTACCCTCTTTGCTGCCAATTTTTGTTAAGTGAAGAGTGGTCTTCCTTCCTTCCTTCCTTCCTTCTTCCTTCCTTCCTTCCTTTTTTCCTTCCTTCCTAACACAATTCATTTGTTTAAATTGTTATTTTGGGGATAGGTCATAAATGTTCATGGATCAAAACTAAAATTATATAAATGGGCAAGTGTTTCTTTATTCCTAGTTTCTTTTCCCAGAGACAATCACTGTCTACCCTTACAAAGATAGTGTATGCATTATATATAGATGTGTAGCATATGCTTGTATATATGCATGCTCAGTGTCTCTATTTCCTGACAGCCTATGTATGCCTGATCCTCTCCAATCTGGCTTCTACTGAGGTCTTCCTGAGGGCCAAACGGACTGGCCTTTTCACTGTCGTCATCCTCCTTGTCTTCTCTACACAGTTATTTTATATTTTAAGTTATTTGTTGAATAGGCAACATATCCACATAGTCCAAAAGCCAGTTAGTATGAAAAGGTGGACGTAGAATAGTGTCCTGCTCATCCTTGTCCCTTATCTACCCAGGTTCACCACTCCCCACTGTGCTTAGATTTTCTTTTAAATGTATCTTTCCAGAGTGTCTCTATACATACATAGGCAAATGTGAACTTAAATTTTTTATCTTACCTTTTATGCATACTAAAATAATCTTCTGCATCTTGCTTTTTTCACTCACATTTACCAGAAATCTTTCTCTATCAGTATGTACAGGGCTACTTCTTTTTTTAAGTCATATTATATTTAATTATTTAACCAATTCTTAGTATTGCCAGTCATTGGCATTGTTTCCCATGTACCATTCTGATGTTCTCAAAGCCTCGCTGGCCAGCATGGCTTCTGTGACACTGACCTACCCTTTTTCTCCACCCTCTCTCACTATTTCTCCATTCTACTTTGTGAATCAACCGTCTCTTCCATCCCCATCCTGTGGATATCCCTTGAGGCTCAGAGCTCAGCCTCCTGCTTGCTCTCTTTGCCTCTCTCCAATCTCTTTCTCTCTCCCTCTCTTCCTCCCTCTCTCTCCTTTTTCCCTCAAGAAAGAGCAATGATGAGATCTCATGACTCCCAAATCTCTTGCCGTTAACCTTTTCACCAAAGCTCTAGGCTCTTCAGCTGTCTGATGGACAATATCTACTTGAATAATTTTTTCTTTTTTTTATCTCAAACCCAAAAATGTATAAAACGGAACTTGTTATCTTCCCCTTGCCAAACAGGATCTGTCCTTGGCCTCCTGCCTCCCACTCAGCTAGCACTGGAATCTTGGAGTCACTGCTTATTCATCTCCTATATCCGATCAATCACCACATGCTGTCAGTGTTTCTTCCTTCCTTCAAAATAGCCGTCGTATCTACTCCCTTCCTTTCGATTCCTGCTACTCCCACCCTCTTCCAATCCCTTATTACTTTACTTCTAGATTTCTGGATTCCTGGCTGGCTTCCCTGCCTCTAGGCTCACTCCTTTTAAGTCACTTTCCCTATTTGAGAATTTTCGTTTTCCTGTCTGTACAACGAGGAAGCCGGACTGACTGGTTGATCTCTGCTGTCCTTTCCAGCTCTGACATTCTAGACCAGCAATCTTCCTAAACAGTATATTACCACCTCCCACCATTGCCACTCCCTGTACTGCCCTCTCTCACTTGAATAGTTGCTATGGCTCCATACCCCTAGCAGTGCCTTGCACAAATCTTTCCTCCATAATGTTCCCAGTTTTTTTTTATCCTCAATCAGGTTACAGTTGAAAGGAATCTTAGAGACCATTCAGGTTGGCCAACACTGACCCACTGCCTGCCTAAAATGTATAACACCCTTAAATTTGGTTGACTAGGCTATGCTTGAACCCTTCCATTGATGGTACCACTCTCTCACAAGCCAGCCCTTTGCATTGTTAGGTAGCTAGAGTTGTTATAAATTACCTACCATAAACTGACACCAATTGGTCTGCCTTTATGACACTCTATTTTTCAAAACTTCCTTCATTTATGATTTAAGTACCAACCCCTCAAGTCTGGCATCTCAAGTTCTCCATAATATGGCTCCTACTTTCTCTTCCAGCCTTAAATCCTGGATACCTTCTTTGCATTTCATCCAAATAAAAAAAATGGCTTCTGATAACATGGATGGACCTTGAGGGTGTTATGCTAAATGAAATAAGTCAAATGGAAAAACATGAATACTGTATGATTTCACTCATATGTGGAAAATAAACATACACATAGATACAGAGAACAGATTGATAATTACCAGAGGGGAAGGGAGTAGGGGGAGGGTGAAAGGGATAAAAGGGAACATGTGTACAGTGATGGATGGAAACTAGACTTTTCCATCTAGGTGGTGAACACCACTAGGTGGTGAACACAATGTAGTCTATACAAAAGATAAGATATAATGTTGTACACCTGAAATAATGTTGTAAACTAACGTTACCTCAATAAAAAAATGACTAACATTTATTGAGCACTTACTGGATGTCAGACACTGTTAAGTCATTTTACGTATATTATCTTATTTAATCCATACAGCAACCATATAAGTTTCTATTATTCTTCTCCATTTTGCAGAGGAGAATAGTGAAGCATATGGAAATCCAAATGATTTACCCAGAGTCTCACAGCTAGTAAATGATAGAGCTAGGATTTTAATTCAGAAAGGCTGTCTTGAAAGCCTATGTCCATAATTCCTGCCATACACTGTCAGCCCCAAATGTGACAAATCACAGTTTCCCAAACATGCCCAATGCTTTGTTCATCAGCTTCTCTCCACACCTTTCTAGTCGTATCTGCCTGACTAAATCCTGCCTATTCTTTGAGGCCCATCACAAATTGTACTTCCTTCTGGTCCTGTTCTACCCCATCTTCCATCCCTCCATTCTTCTTCTACACCTCCCCCCGCAAAATCCTTACAGGTTTCTCCACCTCTCTTCTAGAGCTCACGATGTTCTTCCTAATGAGCAGTGTGAACTCATTTTATATCCCTCATAGAGATTATTTCTTTTCATATTTTGTTTCTATGGAACTTTTCTTTCTGAATCTTGTTTCTTTCTTAGGCTCTAAATTTCATTTCTGTCATTACCCTGGGGTTTGCACGTTTATTCCCAGGCACCATCAGTGACAGGGACAAAAACCAAGCTGTTCAAGTGTTGCCATCCATAATAGTATAAATTGTATATTATATACTTATTTATTGTTTATATTACATCTATAAAATATAGTATAAATTTATATGTTATATTTATTAAATAAATCTATATACTGGGAGCTGAATGAGAAACAACCTAAAAATGAAGGAAACGTTTTATTAGTGTCTCTATCCCCAATCTGACTGCCTTAATATTTATTACTTCCCTCTCCCTTGCCCTTAACATTTGTTGTTATGCTATCTACAAACTATTATAAATTTTGTTTTATTACATTGATGGACAGATGGATGGATAGATAGATAGCTACTTCACCACTTGATCTAGAGATTGTGAATTTCTGTGTGTGTTGGGGGAGTAGGTGGTGGGTGGTGGTGGTTGGGTGGTTGGAGGTAGGTGGTTCTTTGGGAAGGGAAAAGTTCCTTGTCTTCTGTGCTAAGAAAAAGTCCTTTATTTTTTTGCCCAGCTTTATAGAGGTATAATTGGCAAGTAAAATTGTATATATTTAAAGTGTACAGTGTGATGATTTGATACATATGTACACTTTTCATGAGAACCCTTAAGATCTTCTCTCTTAGCAAATTTCAAGTATATGATACAGTATTATTAACTATAGTCGCCATGCTGTATATTAGATCCTCAGAACTCATTCATCTTATAACTGAAAGTTTGAATCCTTCAACCAACATCTCCCCATTTTTCTCACCCCTCAGCCCTTGTCAACTACCATTCTACTTTCTGTTTCTATGAGTTCGACTTTTCTTTTTCTTACATTCCACATATAAGTGAGATCATACAGTATTTGTCTTTCTGTGTCTGGCTTATTTCACTTAGCATAATGCCCTCCAGGTTCATCCATGTTGTCACAAATGGCAGGATATCCTTCTTTTTATGGCTGAATAATATTCCATTGTGTGTGTCTGATTGAAATATTATATATATATATATATATGCACACATATATACACACACACACACATTTTCTTTATCCATTCATTCATCAATGGACACTTAGGTTGTTTCCATGTCTTGGCTATTATGAATAATGCTGCAGTGAACATGGGAGTGCAGCTATCTCTATGAGATACTGATTTCACTTCCTCCAGATATATTCATAGAAGTGGGATTCTTAGATCATATGGTAGTTCTGTTTTTACTATTTTTGAGGAACCCCCATACTGTTTTCCGTAATGGCTGCACCAATTTACATTCCCACCAACAGTATACAAGGGTTCCCTCTTCTCCACATCCTTGCCCACATTTGTTACCTCTTGTCTTTTTGATAATAGCCATCCTAACAGGTGTGAGGTGATATCTCATTGTGGTTTTGATTTTCATTTCCCCAATGACTAGATTTTTAACACCTTTTCATGTACCTGTTGGTCATTTGTATATTCAAGTCCTTTGCCCATCTTTAATTGGGTTATTTGTTTTAGCAAACTATTGGGTTTTATGAGTTCCTTGTATATTTTGGATAATAACCCCTTATCAAATAAACGGTTTGCAAATATTTTCTTCTGTTCTGTAGGTTGCTTTTCACCCTGTTGATGGTTTTCTTTGCTGTGCAGAAGCTTTTTAGTTTGGTATAGTCCCACTTGTTTAGTTTTCCTTTTGTTGCTTGTGCTTTTGTGTCATATCCAAAAACTCATTGCCAAGACCAATGTCATGAAGTTTTTCCTCTATGTTTTCTTCTAGGAGTTTTATGGTTTCAGGTCTTACATTTAAGTCTTTAATTCATTTCTAGTTTATTTTTCTGAGTGGTGTAGTTTCATCCTTTTGCATGTGAGTATCCAGTTTTTCCCAACAGCATTTATTGAAGAGACTATTCTTTCCCCGTTGTGTGCTTTTGGTGCCGTTGTCAAAGATTAGTTGACTGTATATGCTTTGGTTTATTTCTGGTCTCTCTATTCTGTTCTATTGATGTATGTTTTTATGCCACTACCATACTGTTTTGATTACTATAGCTTTGTAATAAAGTTTGAAATCAGGAAGTGCACTGCCTCCAGCTTTGTTCTTCTCTCTCAAAATTGCTTTGGCTATTCATGGTCTTTTGTGGTTCCATATTAATTTTAGGATTTTTTTCTATTTCTGTGAAAAATGCCATTGCGATTTTGATAGGGATTGCATTGAATATGTAGATTGCTTTGGGTAGTATGGACATTTTAACAATAGTAATTCTTACAATCTGATATCATGGGATATCTTTCCATTTATCTGTATCTTCAATTTCTTTTATCAATGTCTTACAGTTTTCAGTGTACGGGTCTTTGATTTCCTTGGTTACATTTATTCCCAAGTATTTTATTGTTTTTGATACTATTGTAACTGGAATTGCTTTCTTAAATTCTTTTTCAGATAGTTCATTGTTAGTGTATAGAAATGCAGCTGACTTTTGTATGGTGATTTTGTATGCTTTACTGAAGTGTGCTTTACTGAATTCGTTTATTAGTTCAACAGTTTTTTGTAGGTCTTTATGGTTTTCTATGTGTAAGATCATGTCACCTGCAAACAGAAAAAATTTTACTTCTTCCTGTCCAATTTGGATGCCTTTTGTTTCTTTTTCTTGCCCAATTGCTCTGGCTAGGACTGCCAGTACAATGTTGAATAGAAGTGTTGAGAGTGTTCCCTCTCATGTTCTTGATCTTAGAAGAAAAGTTTTTAGCTTAATATTTACTACTTCTCATATTCCCCCTCCCTTGCCCTTAACATTAATTGCTAAACTATCTACCAACTGGTGTGCATTGTGCTTTTTCACATAGATGGATGGATAGATAGATACTTCACCACTCAACCTAGAGATTGTGAATTTTAGTGTGTGTGTGTATGTAAGTGTGTGTGTGTGTGTGTGTGTGAGAGAGAGAGAGAGAGAGAGAGAGAGAGAGAGAGAGAGAGACAGAGGTTGTTGGTGGGGGGTTGGTTCTTTTGGAATAGAAAGATTTCTTGTCTTCTGTGCTAAGAAAGCCCCTTTAAAATGCTACATTCTATAGAACTTCTTCCTCCTTCTCCCCTGCTCTCTTCTTTCTCCCCTCTTCTCTATTTCCTCCCCTCTATCATTAGTGATTGTGGTTTCCCATTTGTATTTTGTAAATGATTTCCATCTGAAGTTTCCAAGTTCTCTGACTGAGGGAGATATGCTTATCTAGCATGTTAGACAAGAACATGATTTACTACCCAGACAGACAGACTAATTCAATGGGTAACACGTCGTTCTCTAAAGGATCATGATACTGTTGCTAATTCCCCGTGTGTGCCAATTTAATTACATTTCAGAAGTCAGAAAAATTTAAGTAATTCCAGTTCACTAAGCATTAACTATAAATCACTAGCGGGTACTTTAAAAAAATATGTTGATGGATTGGCTGGCATTTTACATGAGTATAAGCCACCTACCTAAGAGTCTCTAAGTTGGTTTTGCAAAGTAAAAATGTGCTCTTGATCTCTCTCTCTCTGGCCCCATAATATTTTTGTCAGCTCCCACCCTATCCTGTACACCTTTTCTAGGGCCCCCTTTTCTTTTCCCTTTGTATATTTCATCAGACTCTTTAAGGGAGTCATAGACTGGTTGTGATTATTACTGAACCATATGGGAACCACACGTCTTATCTTTTTCTACTTTCTTGAATAGTGGTTATGTCTTCTTAAATGAATTTTAAAAAAACAAGACTAGTTTTTAACTATTGAAATGCTTTTTACCAAGTAGCCCTGCCTGAATTTCATAAGCTAATAAAGCCAATGTTAATAATCCATTTTTTTTTCTTTTCTTTCAGCTAACACCTGAAATCTGTTCTGCAGGAGGGTAATACTAGTTACTGCAATATATATTAGTATGCAGCTGTTATGATCCCTTATCTTTTACTAACCGTCTTCTGCATTAGTAGGATCTTGGAGTCATTGTTTAGTCTCTTTTTCCAGAATGAATTGTGCATACCATGTAAAGTTTGACTACAAAATAAGGATACTGATTTTTGTTTGTTTGGGAAGTCAGTCACTATTTTACAAGTGTATTCACTATGGTGTTAAGGCAACGTTGACATGGTTTTATATTTTATAGCTTTATTTAAGTATAATTGATATATAATAAATTTGACGAGTTTTGACAATGCCAGTAAAACCATCACCATGATAAAGATAATAAACATATTCATCACCTGCAAAAGTTTCTTTGTATCCCTTTGTAATCCACCCCCACCACCCCCCGGTAACCACTGATCTTCTTTCTATCACTATAGATTAGGTTGCATTTTCTAGAATTTTATATCAATAGAATCATATAGTATGTACCTTTTGTCTGCCTTCTTTCACTCGGCATAAATGTTTTTACATTGGTCCATATTCTTGCACGTATCAACAGTTTGTTCCTTTTCATTGCTGAGTAGTATTCCATTGCATGGACATACCACAGTTTACTTATCCCTTCATTGTTGAACATTTGGATATTTCTGGCTATCATTGAATAATTTTGGTTATTATGAATAAAGCTGCTATGAACATTCATGTATAAGTTTTTGTGTGAACATATACTTTCATTTTTATTGGTTAAATCTACAAGTGAAATAACTGGGTCATATGGTAGGTGTATATTTGTCATTTTTAAAAAGCTGCCAAATTATTTCCCATAGTGGTTGTAAATATCTTACACCAGCAGTGTAAGAGAGTTACATTCCTCCACATCCTCACCAACACTTATTGCGGTTAGTCTTTTTTTAAATTTTAGCCATTCTAGTAGGTATGTATTGATATTTCTTTATAGTTTTAATTTATATTTTTCTAATGACTAGTTATATTGAGAATCTTTTCATATGCTTATTTGCCATATGTATAGCTTCTTTAGTGAAGTGTCTGTGTAAATCTTTTGCCCATTTTTATTGGCTTTTCTAATATTGAGTTGTAAGAGTTCTTTATATATTCTACATATAAGTCCTTTGTTGAATATATGTGATTTGCACATATTTTCTACCAGTCTGTGGCTTCTCTTTCCTTTTTTTTTTTTTACTGAGGAAGATTCTCTGAGCTAATATCTGTGCCAGTCTTCCTACATTTTGTAATTGGGTTGCTTATCACAGCATGACCTCTGTCAAGTGGTGTAGGTCCTTGATGGGAACCAAAACTGGGCCACTGAAGCGGAGCATGGAACATAATCACTAGGCCACAGGGCTGGCCCTTGCCCTTCCATTTTTTAACAATGTCTTTTGAAAGTAAAAGCTTTTAATTTAGATGAAGTCCAGTTTAATAATTTTTTATATTTTATAATTTCAGCTGTGTCCTATTTAAGGTAACTATGATTTTTCCCTATATTTTCTTCTAGAACTTATATAGTTTTACCTCTTGCACTTGGGTCTAGGATCTATTTTGGATTAATTTTTTTTTAAGATTTTTATTTTTTTTTCTTTTTTCTCCCCAAAGCCCCCCGGTACATAGTTGTATATTCTTTGTTGTGGGTTCTTCTAGTTGTGGCATGTGGGACGCTGCCTCAGCGTGGTTTGATGAGCGGTGCCATGTCCACGCCCAGGATTCGAACCAATGAAACACTGGGCCACCTGCAGTGGAGTGCGCAAACTTAACCACTCAGCCACCAGGCCAGCCCCGTTTTTTGGGTTAATTTTTATATGTTGTGTGAGGTAAGGGCTGAGATTTTTGGTTTTCTTTTTATTTTGTTTGTTTTATATATGAATATCCAATTGTTCCAGCACCATTTGTTGAAAAGATTATCCCTTTTCCATTTAATTGCTTTGGCACCTTTGTCAAAAATCAATTGACCCTATACACTTGGGTCTATTTTTGGACATTCTGTTATGTACCATTGACCTCTATGTTTATTTTTCTGCCAACACCACATTGTTTTGATTATTGTATCTTTATAATGTCTTGAAATCAAGTAGCATAAGCCCTCCAACTTTGATCTTTTTCAAAAGTGTTTTGGCTACTCCCAGTTGTTTCAATTTTCATATAAAGTTTAGAATCAATTTGTTTTCAAAAAGCCTGCTGGGATTTTGATTGGGATTATGCTGTATCTATAGATCAATTTTGGGAGAATTAACACCTTAACAATACTGACTCTTCCAATCTAGGAACAAGATTGGAATAACATCTAGGTATGTCTCTCTATTTATTTAGATCTTCTTTGGTTTATCTCAGCCATGTTTTGTAGTTTCAGTCTGCAGCTCTTGGACATCTTTTGTCAGATTTATCCCTAAGTATTTCATATTTTTTATGCTATTATAAATGGTTTATATTTTTAAAATTTTACTTTCTGATTGTTGATTGCTAGTGTATACAAATATGATTGATTTATGTCTATTGATTTTATGTCCTGCAACCATACTAATTCACTTATTAGTTCTAGTAGCCTTTTTGTAGATTTCTTAGAATTTCCTACCTAGCCAATCATATGATCTACGAATAAAGATGATTTTACTTCCTTTCCAATCCATATCCAAACCTGGTTTTAACCAGTAGTGTGCAAGTGAGATGTGTTATATAACTTCTCTTAAACCTTGGTTTCCTCATCAGTAATGTGAGGATTATAATAGTACCTACTCATAGGGATATTGTGAGAATTAAATGAGATAACATAGATGATGTTACTAGTACAGGACCTGGCAGAATATATTGCTCTTAAATGTTCATCTTTTGGGCTCTCCTCCTACTTTACAAAGTCAACATTCATAGTAAGGGATGTCCTCCAGTCATTATTTCCTTTTTAACATCTGTTATCAATGAATTTATACAAACCTAAAAAAAGTGATTTATATTGTCTGGCTATTCTAAACTTTGGGAGTGATGTGTTTTCCTTTTTTTTAATTTCTTTTTTTTTTTTTTAAGATTGGCACTTGAGCTAACCTCTGTTGCCAAGCTTCCTTTTTTTCTTTCTTCTTCTCCCCAAAATCCCCAGTACGTAGTTGTATATTCTGGTTGTGAGTGCCTCTGGGTGTGCCATGTGGGATGCTGCCTCAGCATGGCTTGATGAGCGGTGCCATGTCCACGCCCAGGATTCGAATCAACAAAACCCTGGACCACCGAAGCGGAGGGCGCAAACTTAACTACTCAGCCAAGGGGCCGGCCCCTGATGTGTTTTCTAAGTATACTAATTGTATGAATTTGGACTTCATTTTATTTGTTGTAAATTTACCATTTTAAGCCTTTTTCTAGACTTTCTCCAGCTTGATGCTATTGTCCCTGAGGTGTGGTGACCAGACCTGCACACAATATCCCAGGTGAGGGGAAACTATGAAGAAGGAATTAGGGGCATGGTGAGGTGAGGGAGAATCTCATTTTTTTTTTTGTTCCTCACATGCCTAGACTAATAATTATTTTGGCTGAAACAGCAAATTAGGCTGGTGTCTTCAGAAGGCAGTCCACAGTGATTTCCATATCCCTTTCCTTGTTCAAAGCTGATAACTTGGAGCCCATATTCCCAGAGGCAGAAGCCTATACTAAAAAAAAAGCATTAATTACCTTACACTTGTCCCTGTTGAGACTGTGTGTGGAGTAGCTGAGAGGTCTCTTGAAGTATAAGTAGCCAGTCAGACAAAAGCCTCCTTGGAAGTGTCCAACCGCACCCACCTATTGCACCCTCATCTCTACTCCTCTAACTCAGAGCACTCACTGGAAATGTGTGCATATTTATAGAGCTGCCTGCCAATCCTCCCTGCCCATCCTTAATCTGCAGTGGGCCTTAGCTCTATTTACGTGACCAGTATGGAACAAAATAAGAATTTTGGTTTAGAAAAATGAAGATAAGATGCCTGTAATAGATTGTCCTTTCATGTTAGCCTTCTATTATCATCGTAGTCCATCTTAGAACCTAAAGATGTAGAATGAAGGAAATTTTGCAGTTTAACTTGGTATAGTTTGATGACCCTCGTGCCAGGAAGAGAATGTACCCGGGTGATCTCAAATTAGCTCTGAGAGTTGCAGGGATGGGGAGGGTGGAGATAAGGGAAGGAGGATTGTTCCCAGGCATAAGTTCAATTTGAGACTTCACTGTGGGGAGAGCAAGAGGAATCCCAGTAGCCTGACTATTTCAATTGCCTCCAGTGATTCTGCACATACACAGGTAGGCCCCTGTCTGTCTCCTAACTTACTTTCCCCTAAACTATGTATGCATTCAGTAGACGTAGTTGGGTATCTGTTATGTGTAAGACTCCCATTTCTGAAACCTAGGTTATTTCCTTCTCTGCTTGTTTTTTTTTTTGGGGGCGGGGGGGAGGCTTGTCAAAGTGACTATTTGTGATGATTATCAAATTCATCTCAAGTATAGAATTGGAAATAGACAACATGTATGGTTCCTGACTTCAGGAAACTTTATCCCACCTTCACCAGATTTTTAATTCATGTAAGGCAAAATACCCTACTCTACAGTTGAGATTGTTACTTCTGTGATCTGTTACCTTGAGCAAGTTACTACCATTCTCTAGGCCTCCTTTCCCCCATCTGTACAGTGAAGAGTTTAAACTAAGGACCCTTTCAGCCTTAAAAATTCTGATCTCAACCTTTGTTTTCCCTTTGTAAGTACAATATGGGGCACAAAAAAATTATTTTAAATGGTGATGATGATGGTTTATTTTCAGATTTTTTTAAAAAAAATGTACGATTTGAGTCTTAACTCTGTTGGGAGTTTTGGCTTTTCAAGCAATCAAGTAAAACTCTTACGATATCCACTATATGTTCTTGAAAAAAGATTAATGAGTTAGAGATAAAATAGCTTGATTTATTTGGGGTCAACACTTTAATATTTGTCTATATAGTCATGGTTTTTATCAATATGAAACCCCCCGATGACACAGACCCCTGAACTGCCACTAGCTCATATGGTACGTTTACACCAATTACAAAGAGACTCTCCTTTCTTCAGGTGCACTCAGCCCTGTGTAAAGGCACCAGGCTTGGCAAGTGGAGCCCAGGTTCCCATTTACTCCCTCAGCCTGGGGACCTTATGCAGTGCTTGGATGCTATGTGATTTCATTAATAGTGCTTTTCATAATGTCCTTTTCAGATAGCACTTAATATTGCTTGTTTTTTTAACTCCTTAAATTTGAGTTTTCCAATCGGATCTGATCACTGCCATCAATGACTCATTTTCAGCTGCAGCATCCTCTGAAGTTGCAACACAATCTTTGTTTCTTCTTCCTCACTTCATACCTTTTGCTTGGTATTCCATATTGTTGATTCTAGGTCCCATTATCTCTGCCTACTTTTTGGTTGGCTTTTTAAAATTATCTTATTCTTTTAGGTGGCTAATAAGTCTCTCCTCTGTATTCCTGTGAATTCAGTGTCTATTTTCCTGCCCTTGGTATGCATGTGGCTGACTCATGACTCTTCTGCATACTTCCTTACCCAAGGGATTTGTTACTTAACAGCTATACAAAGAGGTTCTCACCCATGTGTCAAACGTCATACTGGGAGCACCACAGCTATGCCTCTGGCCCTAGGGCCTTTTCTCTTCATAAGATGGCTGCCACTACTTGCTATGAGTTTGAAAGACTTTCAAAGGCCACCACTTGCCCCATCTCCTTTTCCTGTCTTTTCAGCAGGGAGGGAAGGTTATACTACTTCCTAGATCTGGCTGTAATCCCAGGCATTATCTCCCTCTGACTTCTCTTAAGAGGTTTGCCTTAACTGCTGGTGGTGGTGATGTTGGTACCTAGGTGAGTCCTTAGGGCAGGAAAGAAGAACCAGAGGTAGCAAAGTCCAGGAGAGGCATGTTGGAGGCATATTGTGGGCCTTTCTCTTCTTCCTGTGTGTTCTAGACTCCCTGATTCCAGCATAGAAATACCTGTGCCTAATTCCTGTCCAGGAGCAGTCTAGGTAGCTGGGGATGCAGACAAGTTTCCGTTAACCACTTCTTCATCTAGAATACTGAAGAAGATCCCAGAAGCCCAGATGATTACCTTTGGCTTACCCTCCTCAAACTATTCGCTTTATGTTTAGGCCACTGAATGCAATAGCCACAATACTATTTTAATTATTTGTATCAGTGAGCTTGTGAGCTCTTACAAAGCTAGAGCCTACTTTTCTAAAATCTAGGTACTCAAAATAGTCAAACCATCAATTTTAACTTTATTCTATATTATCTTTTAAAATCATCAACTGTTTCTTTTCTCTATTGCCTATAAAGCCCCCTGCTTATCATCATTAGAGAACATGGACTCTGAAGTATTTCAGACCTGAATTCAAGTCCAGCTGTGTAAGCTTTGCCTTCTGTAAAATAAGACTACCATCAATCGCATTGAAGAGTTGTGAGAATTCGGTAAGACTATGCTTGTTAATTCCCAGCACACAGTCCATCGTGGAAACAGTTCTGTAGTTATGATTGTTAATGGCCTAAATTTTGAAATACTTGTCATAATTATCTTCTAAGGAAATGTTTATAATACCTAAAACTTATGTAGTGGTAACTGTGGGAGATGCTGTTTAAGAGCTTCCAATCGTTTCACTCATTTAATTCTCACAACAATTTTTGAATAGCTGTTAGTATCTCCATTTCACAGATGAGGAAATTGAGGTACATAGAGATTAAGTAAAGTGCCGAGGGTCACTCAGCTGAAAAGTGGTGGATCCAGGTTTGTGATCTCAGGCTGGCAGGCTCCATATTCCACGTTCTTAACCACTATGCTATATTAAATGAATTTGATTATGGTTACTTTTAAATATGGCCTTTAAAACTATTTTTAATTGATGAGCATTTACTGAGGGCCTCCTGGATGACAGGAGTTAAGACAAAGAAAGAGAAAAATGTAAGTGACTACTTTTTAGCCATCTTAAGAGAGGAGATGGACATAAATGCCTGAGAGAGGCATAAGAACAGCTTGGAAAGGGTAAATAAATTTGTCAGTTAATTACAGCTGTCAACACTTTGCTTTACCTTGACAGCATTAGGGCATTCTAGACCAGTGCTTTTCAAGCATTACTATGCATACAAATCACCTGGGAAACACTCTTAAATGCAGACTTAGATTTAATAGGTCTGGGTGGAGACAGAGATTCTGCCCATCTAACAAACTCTATTCAAGGCTGATGATACTGGTTGAGACCACACTTTGAATAGAGAGGTATGACACATCGAGGGTCTACAATGCTTTCTAGTTAAGCAAAGACGTGTTGAAGACTTTTAAGCTGACTCGATGGGGACTGGGGTGATAGTTGCAGGATGTAATAAAACAATTGGTTTAAAAATTGGTGTGATATGTGGGAGGTACTCAGGAATCTCTGTGGGAGTTTGAGCAAAGGATTAATATGATCAGAAAGGTGATTTTTTGTGCTCTGTGGAGGGTGGAGAGAGGGGGCTAATGACTAGAGGAGGTCCAGCTCAGAGATTGGTGTAGAAATTCAGGCCATGAGAGGGTAAAGGCCTGGAGTGTGATTATGGCAGTGGAAATATGCAGGAAGGCCTGGCTCCAAGGGAGATTGATTTCTGCAAACCACCAAAAATTCAGCAGTTAGGATCTCCTCAGTAATAGCTCAGAAGTGAATGGAAATCTTAAAAAATCACTTCCATATCCGTGATCTCATTTCATCAACACAGCAACTATGGGAGATTAGTAGTTACTTTCACCTGTTTTACAAATGAAACTGAGATAACGTAGCAGCAACTTAAACTATGTCTGAGAAAAGGCAAAGCTAATTGCAAGAGAAAAGACATTGTGAAAAGGGTCACAATTATTCATCTTGTTCTTATAAATTGATTTTTTTCTCATTAACAGAGTAATATATTTTGATTATAAAAGTAATATATGTTAGAGATCATACTACATGGCTGTATTGCCTGTATCTTTCCCTCAAATCCTTCCACTTAACTTATTATGGCTTTTTCCTTGTCATTAGAAATTTTTTGAAAACTTAATTTTAAATTGCTGCATAATGATAGCCCCATATGAATGCTTTATAATTTAATTTAGTTTTTTTATGTAATTGACCATTTAGGTTTCCAGTTTTTTGCTATTATAAATAACATTGTGGAGAACATCTTTGTACATACATCTTTGTCCAAGCATCTGATAATCTATTAAAGACATATCAACTCTTTAAGAAGTCTCCTTACTGATTTACAACTGGCTGATGTAATGCTTGATAAAAGACTGGGTCGGCCTAGGGCTTGAGAGGTTACCTAAGCATCTCTCATTGTCTCAGGTTACATAGTGAACTCTTGCTGGGCCCCCAGGTTCAGGAAGTCATGTCTTGGAAAATTCTGCATTCTGGTATCATCATTGGTCTTGAATCTTCTCATGCTAGTCCATCAGCAACAGGTATGACTACCTGTTGGGTTCGGGACTGGGGTTGGGGTGAGAAGGTGGGGAGAAATGAAATAGAAGGCCTAATTCCTGCCTGCACGGGGCTTATCAGCTCTTTGGGGAAAGAGGCCAGACACATGTGGGATAATTAAGGAAAGAATCGAATCAAAACAACAGCTTAAGTAGCTTGAAAGTCTGTAGGGAAAAGCAGATATGTTAATATTATGGGTGATTTTGTCATCTTGTTGCTAATCTATATATTCTGTGGTGTATATATGGAAGAGGTAGGAAAGCGGTACAGTATGGATCTGGAGGCAGAATTGAACTGAAATTCTGTCTTTTATTTCTTGTGTGACCTTGGGCAAGTTATTAAACCTTTCTGAGCCTAAGTTTTCATCTGTGAATTATGGATAATATTATTTATATGTAGATTTTCTGATGTGAAGAAGTGATCTAAGACACTAAGCAGGACACTAAGCAGGGCTAAGCAGACACAGGACACTAAGAGTCCTGTGCCTGGCACACAGTAATGCTTATCACTAGGTAATAAGTACTAACTAGTATTATTATTAATATTATTAGACATTATTTAAATAAAAGGTTAAACTATATATGTAGTTAAATATGTATGTTTGGGTATGTGTGTGTATATATATTCCTACCTATTCTGCTATTTCTAAATATAACTATACACACACACACACACATACATGCATGTACACACATATTTATAGTTATATTTAGGAAGAAAGAGTAGGTAAGAATCTAAAGAAGCCTACAAATCCAGTTTTGATTGGCCTTACTTTAGGGAAAAAGCTTTTCTCTGGCACTAGGCTGCCAAAGGAAAGTTGCTACTTCCTTCCCCTCCCACCATCACCAATGTTGGGGGCTTGGTGCCTTAGCTGTGCAGGGCTAGCACTGTTTAGCAGCAGGTTAAGTTGAAAGACGGCAAGTTGTGGAGCCACAGACTTCTGGGCTCAAAGCCTGGCAGTTCTCTTTCCTAGCCAGGTGCCCCTGAGCAATTTCTGTGAAGCAACTCCCTGTGTCTCAGTTTCCTCATTTGTCAAATGGCAATCATACTTAGGTCGCAGGATTGTTCTAAGGAGAATGAAATTAAATAATGTCAATATGATTGTATTTGGTCTGTGGTTGAGTACAAATTATTTTCCTTTATTTTCTCACTGAATTTTTTGCCTGGCTTTTGTAATACCACACCCTCCACTGCTTCTGCTACCCTGTACTAGGGACTAGTTCCCTCACATCTTGTACCTTGAAGAGACTTTGGCTCCTAACAATATCTCCTTTTATTTGTCACCCAAGTCAGGTGTTGTCTTCTTAACTTGAGTAAGTAAAAATGTCCTTTTTCCTAGCTATTCAGAATTTCGCTTCCCAGACTCTGTTCCTTCAACTTCACTTTTACCTTCCCTTGTGAGCATGCCATTTCTTTCTCTTGTCTCAAAGTTGCCCCACCTCCAGGTCAGTTGGGGTGGAGGTTGGGGGTCCTCCCATTATCAAAGCCAAACATTCTATCCAGCTTTGGAATTCTTGCTCTGGACTGCTCCTGGAAACTGGACTGTCTACTGGTTAACCCACCTTCCCGCTCCCCTTCTTTCTATTCGCACCTAGAAGTCTTCTCTCCTGAGTATGATCTTTAATCCCAACTGGGCCTGCCTCTGGCCTGGCTTGCTTGGTGCTGATTTGCATGTGTGTGTGTGTGTGCCTCTGATCCGTCAGGTGCATGAGCTATAGTGGACAGAGCCCCTTAGATACCGCTGACTCTCCTACTCAGAGCCCTAGTATCAGCCATTCCTAAGGAACTAAGCTGCTAGGTAAGGCAGTTGACACTTCATAGCCCTAAACATGTTCTAGGCCCAAACTGGTCTCTGCTCTTTGGGCCTAGCCTTTTTGAGGTCCCAACCAACTATCCAGGAGCTTGGAGCAGATCCAAAGCTGCAGCTTCAGGAGGGTGTTGGCACTGTTTATTTGCAGGCACCTCAGCAGGAATACTAGGAAGCATGTGAGGAAAAAGAAAAAGATTGTTCATATAGGGAGGGTTATTTAAGATGTGAGGGTCAATTTAAGAAATGTTTATATGACAAAGGTACATTCTGCCAAAATGATGTTGAAGAGATCAGCCTTTGCATTTTTTTAAATCGCTCCTTGTATAATTTGTATGTAGACTCCAAGGCCAACCAATAGTTTGCCTCCTCACAAGTTAGCTTGTTTTCTTTTATCAGATGGAGGCTTTAGAACCTGTAGTGTTTGCTTTTATGCCTTGGCTACTAGGAAGCTCAGAGCAAATTTAAATTTTCAACTGAAGCATATATTAACAAAGGGGTTTCTTCTTCTTCTCCTCCCCCTCCTCCCCTTCCCCCTCCTCTCCCCATCCCCTCCTCCTCTTCCTTCTTTTTACTCAAGTGTCCAGTAGATGGCAGAGACCAAATTTGGACTCAGACAGTTGACCTATTTTTTTAAAAAAAGATTGGCCTTGAGCTAACATCTGTTGCCAATCTTTTTTCCTCTTCTTCTCCCCAAAGCCCCCAGTACATAGTTGTATATTCTAGTTGTAGGTCCTTCTAGTTCTACTATGTGAGACACTGCCTCAGCGTGGCTTGATGAGCAGTGCTAGGTCCACGCCCAGGATCTGAACCAGCAAAACCCTGGGCCACCAAAGCAGAGTGCTCGAACTTAACCACTTGGCCACAGGGCCGTCCCCTCTTCTTTTTAAATAAAAACATCTCACCCTCTGGTTTTTTAAAGACTTTCTTCTAATTATATGACCCTGTGATAGAAGAATTTTTTTGTGAGGTACTTCAAATCTTTTGGGATATAAGTAGGGCACCTGGTGCATGAGGATTGTGATCCTTGATTTTTGGCTATCCTGGGAAGTAGGCAAAAGTATAAGAGAAACTCAATCTGCTTTGGTCAGAACAACAGACTTTGCAGGGAGAAGTACCCCTGTAAGCTTAGCTTAGGTGGGGAGAGGGAGCTGTGCATAGTCTTTGGCATTTTGCTTTGCAGGAGCTCTATTCTCCAGTCCCAAGCTGGTCTTTTCTGAAATTAGATGCAGATGGTGTCAGGTGAAAAATACCACATTTTAGACATTTCAACAAGAGTGCTTTTGCTACCTGATATCATTCTAAGATACTAGGGAGACTGAGGTGTCTTCTTCATGTGAACTTTGTAACATGCAATAACAGGGAACCAAGGTGCTAGTCTCCTGTATCACCTCCAACAAACTGAGGTTGTGAGTCCTCAGTTTGGGAATTCAAGGAGACAGGTGATCTTCAGTTGGATACCTTAGTACCTTGGAGACCTCCACCAGAAACGGGGGCTTGTTCTGTAGACTAGGGTCTCTTGCCTGTGTTCTACCTCAAATGAAAGACAGTGTTGCCTAAGGGGACAGGCGTCACCACCATCAGGTTAATTTTCCTAAAGCCCAACATTGATAATGTCCCTTTTCTCCTCACCCCTCTTCCTTGGATCTGCCTTCATGCTCATCCCCTGTGATCCATCTTGTTCATTGTGCCCTGGTCATTGCTTTTAGCTAAAACATAATTTGTTTATCGGAAAGGAAGTACCTCTCATGAGGCTGTGTGAGGAGTTTTGGTGTCAGTCAGACCTGGGTTTCACTTTGGCTTTGTCACATTGTAGTAGTAGGGGCTGACCATTTCTGAATCCTGTTTCCTCACCTGTAAAATGGGGTCAAGGGTACTTCTCTGATAGGGTTATTGTGAAGCTTAGTATATTAAGATGAGATCTATCATTTATTGGGCATATACTTTTCATATTATCATTATTATCTCATACACTCTTTAAGTCAGGTACTAAAATTAGCACAGAACACAAAAATCTTGAATTATTGGAAATTCCCCCTGCAAATACCTTGTATGCAATAAAGCATTACATCTATGTATAGAATCGAATACAGTAATTTTTTGTTTGTAAACCTCTGAGCTGGACTACAGAAAGAAATAGGATCTTCTCTCCCTTACTAGCTTTGAATAAGCAAGCTGCCATAAATGTGTTACCCATGAAGAAGACCATGTGGCAAGCCAGTGAGGGCAGCCTCTAGCTGAAAACCAGCTAGAGTCCAAGAGCTGTCAAGGAACTGAATCCCGTTGATAGTCCTGTGAGCTTGGAAGTAGATCCTTCCCCAGTAAACCTCAGATGAGACCACAGCCCTGATCAACACCTGGACTGTAGCCTTGCGAACAACCCAGAGAAGCCCTGCCTGGACTCCTGACCCATGGAAACTGAGAGATAATAAGTGTGTGTTGTGTCAAGCCAAAAGGAAAAAAAAGAAAGGAACAAATGGAAAGTATTTATTCAGTTGTCTGGGTATTCAAACCATCTACCTCTAAGATGACCATCACGTTTCTAGTGGTGAGTAGGGGATCTGTGGAAATTCTAGAGGCTTTCTTTATTGGATTTGTTCTATTTTGTTTTCATATTAAACCTCTACCTTAATCCAACTTAATAGAATTCTGGTTGTGAAAATTTATATTGTATGTAAAGCACTTAGCCCAGTTTTTGCCACTACCAGTAAGGACTTAATAAAATGTTAGCTGCTATTTTCTTACTAGAAGTAATAATAGTACTACTAGTAAGATATGTGATAGCACCTAACGTAGCGCCTGGTACATAGTCCTTGCTCAATAATGTTTGCTGGAATTGGATCCATATACATACTGTTCTTTTAAGGTATAGTAAAGAAGGATTTGGCCACCTGCTTCCTGTCTTTCCAAGTTTCCTGCTGTGGCCTCTTGGCCATTGGTGACATTTCAACCTGGAGTATGTTCTCCAGTAAGTCTGAAGACAGGGAGTCTGCCTTATTCATCTTTGTACCCTCACAGTTCCTGGCATGTGATAGGTACTGAGTGAAGGAATAGATAGATGGAGGAAGCAAAGGTTTGAAGCAAACAAGGAGTCTCCTTGCCTTTGTGAGATTTTAGGGGTGAGGCTTCAATTTGGGCTGTTGCTGCTTTTTCTGGGCTTTTGACATCAGGCCTTCATGGTTCTGCATATTCCTTGAAACCTTGTTCTAAGCTGGAAACAGGTGTATTCTTAATGTGGCCTTTCTGGCATAAGTACTCAAAAGTATAAAAGCTGGCTTTGGTACATTGAGCGCTTCCAGGGAGAAATGGCCTGTGAGAAGGAGGGTGATAGAGCAGCAAATAAGAGCATGAGATTTCGAGTCAAGAGGAACCTTAGTTCAAATTCTAGTTTTGTCACTTCTAGCTATGTATCCTTGGGAAGTTTCTTAAACTTTCTGAGCCTCAGTCTCCTCTCCTCTTCTGTAAGATGGGGGACATACATACCTCTTGGCTTTGTTAGGATTGCAATGTAAGTGTGCTTAAAGCTATGATACATAATAATTG
Organism: Equus przewalskii; assembly: GCF_037783145.1. Taxonomy (NCBI): domain Eukaryota; kingdom Metazoa; phylum Chordata; class Mammalia; order Perissodactyla; family Equidae; genus Equus; species Equus przewalskii. The sequence continues at coordinate 41,227,704 of NC_091863.1, read as the reverse complement.
CTTAATAAATGTTAGCTACTATTGTTGTTGAATACCATATCTCCTCTCCTTTTCAAAATGAAGATAGCTTTATTGTTTTCCTTGTCATCAAAAGCCATACTATTGTTTTAATATTAACTTAGAAAATACATAAAAGTTTAAAGAAGAAAGTGAAAATTACGTATATTCCTATCACCTAGAGATAACCAGTATTGATAATTAGGTGTATGTATATCTCACACTTTATTTTGCTATGTTTATATATACACACATTAAAATGAGTTCATATGATATGCATTGTTTTGTAGCCCACTTTTTTTGGTAGTAGTGTTATTGAGATCATAATGGTTTATAACATGTTCTAATTTCAGGTGTACATGATTATTTATTGATTTCTGAATAGACTTCATCATACTCACCACCAGTAGTCTAATTTTTGGCCATCACTGTAGATATGTGCCCCTTTACCCTTTTTGCCCACCCCTCAACCCCCTTCCCCCTGGTAATCACTAAACTGTTTTCTTTATCCATGTATTTGTTATCTTCTACATATGAGTGAAATCATGCAGTATTTGTCTTTCTCTGTCTGGCTTATTTTGCTTAACATCTTACTCGCAAGGTCCATCCATGTTGTTGCAAATGGGACAATTCTGTCATTTTTATGGCTGAGTAGTATTCCATTGTGTATATATGCCCCATCTTCTTTATCTATTCATCTGTAGAAGGGCACTCGGGTTGCTTCCATGTCTTGGCTATTGTGAATAATGCTGCAGTGAACATAGGGGTACATAAATCTCTTTGGATCATTAATTTCAAGTTCTTTGGATAAATACCCAGTAGTGGGATAGCTGGATCATATGGTATTTCTTTTTTTTTTTAAGTGATAAAAGTTTTTTTTTAATTTTTATTTTTTTCAGATGTACATCATATTTTAATTCTGTATACATTACGTCATTTTCACCACCCGAACAGTAATTATAGTGCTTACCCTCACATGTGAGCCTAATCACCCCTTTTGCCCTCCCCCCCCCTTCCCCAATGGTAACCACCAGTCCAATCTCCAATGCTATGTTTTTGGGGTTTTTTTGTCGTTTTTATCTTCTACTTATGAGTGAGATCATATGGTATTTGACTTTCTCCCTCTGACTTATTTCACTCAGCATAATACCCTCAAGATCCAACCATGTTGTCTTAAATGGCCGGATTTCATCATTTCTTATGGCTGAGTAGTAGTCCATCATGTATAAATACCACATCTTCTTTATCCATTCATCCATTGATGGGCACCTAGGTTGCTTCCAAGTCTTGGCTATTGTGTATAATGCTGCAATGAACATAGGGGTGCAAGTATCTTTATGCCTTTGTGTTTTCAAGTTCTTTGGATAAATACCCAGCAGTGGGATAGCTGGATCATATGGTAGATCTATCCTTAATTTTCTGAGGATACTTCATACTGCTTTCCATAGTGGTTGCACCAGTTTGCACTCCCACCAGCAGTGAACAAGGGTTCCCTTCTCTCCACATCCTCTCCGACATTTGTTGTTTTTTGTCATGGTAATTATAACCATTCTGACCAGTGTAAGGTGATGTCTCGTTGTAGTTTTGATTTGCATTTCCCTAATAATTAGTGACATTGAACATCATTTCATGTGCCTGTTGGCCATGTTGTTCCATCTTTTTTGGAAAGATGTTCATTTCTTCTGCCCATCTTTTGATCAAGTTGTTTGTTTTTTTTGTTGAGTTATATGAGTTCTTTATATATTTTGGAGATCTACCCCTTGTTAGATAAATGATTTGCAAATATTTTGTCCTAGTTTGTGGGTTGTCTTTTCGTTTTGTTTGTGGTTTCCTTTGCTTTGCAGAAGGGTTTTAGTCTGATGCAGTCCCATTTGTTAGCCTTTTTCTTTTGTTTCCCTTGCCCAAGTAGACATGGTATTTGAAAAGATGCTGCTAAGACTAATGTCAAATAGTGTACTGCCTATATTTTCTTCTAGGAGTTGTATGGTTTCAGGTCTGACATTCAAGTCTTTAATCCATTTTGAGTTGATTTTTGTGTGTGGTGAAGATAATGGTCTACTTTCATTCTTTTGCATGTGGCTGTCCAGTTTTCCAAACACCATTTATTGAAGAGACTTTCCTTTCTCCACTGTATGTTCCTGGCTCCTTTATTGAAGATTGACTGTCCATAGATGTATAGTTTTATTTCTGGGCTTTCAGTTCTGTTCCATTGATCTGTGTGTCTATTTTTGTGCCGGTACCATGCTGTTTTGATTACTATATCTTTGTAGTATATTTTGAAGTCAGGGATTGTGATGCCTCCAGCTTTGTTCTTTTTTCTCAGGATTGCTTTGGCTGTTCACAGTCTTTTGTTGTTCCACATGAATTTTAGGATTCTTTTGTCTCTTTCCGTGAAGAATGTCATTGAGATTCTAATTGGCATTGCATTGACTCTGTAGATTGCTTTAGATAGTATGGACATTTTAACTATGTTGATTCTTCCAATCCATGAGAATGGAATATCTTTCTATTTCTTTACGTCTTCTTCAATTTCTTTCAGTAATGTCTTACAGTTTTCAGTGTATAGGTCTTTCACCTCTTTGGTTAATTTTATTCCTAGATATTTTATTCTTTTTGTTGCGATTGTAAATGGGATTGTTTGTATTCTTGATTTCTCTTTCTGTTAGTTCATTGTTAATGTATAGAAATGCAACGGGTTTTTATAAGTTGATCTTATACCTTGCAACTTTGCTGTAGTTGTTGATTATTCCTAATAGTTTTCTGATGGATTCTTTAGCATTTTCTATATAAAGAATCATGTCGTCTGCAAACAGTGAGTTTCACTTCTTTCTTTCCAATTTTGATCCCTTTTATTTCTTTTTATTGCCTAATTGCTCTGGTGAAAACCTCCAGTACTATGTTGCATAGGAGTGGTGAGAGTGGTAGCCCACTTTTTTATACCTAGCATTACGTTGTAGAAATCTTTTCAGATGTATGTAATCATTTTAATGGATTCACAGTATCACGCTTTATGACTATATGAATACTATAAATATTTTAACCAGTACCATATTAATTTAATTTTCTTCTAATATTTTGCTATTATAAACAGTGCTACAGTGACCATTTGTATACATACATCTTCACACACTTGTCTAGTTATTATATTAAGAGAGATTCATAAAAGAAGCAGAATTGCTAGGTCAAAGGGAATATGTGTTAAAAATCATCCCCTTCATTAATTACAACACATACTGGATTAATCTTTATTAAATGGGATTATGAATGGGAGGAAGCTTTGAAAACTGTCAAATGCTGTATAAGCATGCATTATTGCATTGGAATTGTTATTGTTGGAGGCGTGGCAGACTGATGACCTTAAGGACTAGGAGAGGAGAGAAGGCTTGATTTCTCTCTGGTTCTCATGAAATACACCTATATGAACATGCATGCATAAGTGGGTGGTTACTGTTTATTCTAAAGGATCTATGTCTTCACTCCCTCCCCCAAACTGCGAAGATGAAGAAAGACTCTGGGACTCTTGAAGTGAAACAATTGCTTTTAAATATGGTTGCTTCCAGCCAAATGTTCAGACCTATTCTTTCCCAACCTCAAATTTTAGGAAAGCACTTGAATAAAGAAGCAGAAGATCTCCCAAGCTGCTCTGAGTTGTTCTGCTATAGTCTTGAGAACAAAACTTGAGGGCCTGGCTACTTTATTTGTGTGTGTGTGTGTGTGTGAGTAGAGGGGGTGTTGGGGAGAAATAGTTTTTTAAGGCAAGGCTCGTTGGTCAGTGCCCATCTTACGGATACCTTGGTCACACCTTCAGTGGAGGGACTCACCTTTCCAGCAAGCTTGACATTCCACAGAGTTCAGGCCAGCCTAGGGAGACTAACTTAGCCACCCACTCCCCTGGCTTCCTGTTTTTCTAGCAGCCAGAGTGCCTCTTGAGTATAACTTTATTGTAAGCATTGTTGAGTAGGGGGAAGTGTGTATTGAGAAGTCTTGAATCTGGATCTCCTCATCTAACAGCCTGAATTCTCTCTGACTTCAAAGACTGGGCACTCGTCCAGGAATGATGCTCTTGGCCCCTGCTAGAAGGGGGGGCCAGGTGTAGGAATACAAACAGACTATGGGGGCCTGTACAAGGGTGGAAGGCAGCAGGAGAATATGTGACTATGGAGGGGAACAGATGCCTGTGTGCTTGGCCAGGCTCCACGTTAAAAAGGGTGCTCCTTGCAGGAATGTTTTCAATGATGGCTGTCAGAGAGCTTGGGCTCTTTGAACCTCTAAGTCCGAATTGGGTGATGCTTGCCATAAGCAGAAATGAGCATGGAAATGATTTATCCTGGGGCCTTGATTATATTACTATTAAATCACTGGCATACTGATGGGGCCTATTGATCGCCAAACTGTTCCCTGAGTTCTCTCTATAAATCCCTTCTCTCTAATCCCAGTAAATCAGTTGTTACTGCCGGCTGTGTGTATGCTGCTCTCTTAAAAAGCAGCACCCTGTGAGTATTTTGGACTCATTCATCCTCCTTTCTACCCAGGTCTCCAGCTCTCTGAACTGTGAACTTTCACCACCTCTCCCCAATCACTTTTTCACTGTTCACTTTTTTCTCCTGACTCTCTAAGCAAATCTGTGTACATACCTTTTCATGTGTTCACATGCATTTCTGGGTATGCATGCTTGGCTCCCTGAGGCTATTTGTAAGTCTGCAGGTATGTGGGTAAGCCTTCTTGTGTGTAAAGGGATATGTCCCATCTGTGTGTACCTCATCAGGAACCTTGATTCTGCATGCAGTGGAGGCAGGCCTGTGGGCAGGAGGGGTATTATGCTGGAGGCATGTGATTGACCTTTCTCTTGGACAAGCAGGCTTTGATGAGCCCTTAATTGAATTATGAGTCTGGAGAACAGGGAAGCTTATCCTCCATTGTTGGGGAAAAGATGGAATATTACACTGACTCTGGAAGAAAATGTCTTCATTTTTTTTCCAAAGCATGTGGGGTAGACTCAGATGACTAATGCAGGGTCTAGATTCAAAAGGCCTCTTCTGTTCAGGAAAATGTGGGATTTGAGATGTACAGGTGAGCTTAAGACAAGCAAAGGTTTTGAATGGTTCTTATGTTCCCCACCCCCTCTAGACTCTAAGCCCTTTGAAGGTACATTCTTCCTTATTTTTTTTTTTTTAAGATTTTATTTTTTCCTTTTTCTCCCCAAAGCCCCCCAGTACACAGTTGTATATTCTTCGTTGTGGGTCCTTCTAGTTGTGGCATATGGGACGCTGCCTCAGCGTGGTTTGATGAGCAGTGCCATGTCCGCGCCCAGGATTCGAACCAACGAAACACTGGGCCGCCTGCAGCGGAGCGCGCGAACTTAACCACTCGGCCACGGGGCCAGCCCCAACATTCTTCCTTATTTTTGCATTTCCTTTCTGGGTCTTGTATGACACAGACACTTAAAAAGTAGTGAATGGATTATTAAGGCAGAAGGATAGACTGCTAGGCTTACTGAGACTGTCGATGGCCCTACAGAGTCCCACATAACTCCCCAGGAAGGAAGGCTTAAGCCCAGGAGGTCTTGTTTCCAGAGCTGGCCTTAGACAAGGGTCCGGCCCTCCCTACTTATGACATAATTGGCAGAATGGCTAGAACAAGTAAATGATTGTGCCATAATTAGTTTATGACCTGAGGGCATGCCAGTTTGTAGCCCTGCCAGTCTGCTAGCTGCCACCAGCACAGATATGCCTCATAAAAGTGCAAGCGACAAAGCTATGGTACTATTCCCTGGGCCTGCTAAGCCTAATGACTCAGCCTATGAACTGTGAGTATCTGAGCTAGTGTGTTAACATTTCCTGAATACTGTCCTTTTATATTTTCATTTTATGTAAAAGTAACCTTTATTTCTTACAGTTGTTAATCCTTGCTTTGACTTAATTGTAACTGCTCCTCTCTTTCTCTCTCCTCCCCTCTCTCCTTCCCTCTCTCTCTTTCCTTCCTTCCTCTTTGTTTTGGCTGGGGGAGCATAGTGAGGCTAGGGCAAGACAAAGCATCTGGCCCATTGTGTGACAATAATTGAAATCATTCCTTTCTTATATGCTCAGGAAATGGCTCAGCCACTGTCTCCTGTAGGTCTCACCCTCCTGGCCTACTGCTGGTATGATTGTTGTCCAAATATTCTCTTCCAGTGTCCTAAGAGTTCAAGAAACCCAACTTGGGTAATGAGAAATCTGTCAACCTGCCAACCTAATTCATATAAATGTGTACCAGAATGTTGATGCCAGACATTGGCAGATCTGGATTCTGAAAGTGGGTTTTGATTCTGTGGTTCCATGAGCTCTTCTTTTCTTTCCTGCCCATCAACCTCAACCTGAGTTGCATTTTTATTTCAGGTGCTCAACATATGGTAATCTTTGGACTCATCAAAGATGAATTAAGAGTGTACACAGTATCTGTTGCTGACCAAAGCACTAAGCAGCTCATGTTCATAGGTAGAGAAAGAGATCTACTGATTCACTAATATTATTTTTACATATAAGAAATAAAACAATTTATAGAATGATCAAAATCAAAGAATGGCTCCCATTCAGGGATTCCTTTCAGAGCTATTAGGATAATTGTTTCCAATATCACACAAGCAGGATTAACACCCCTAGCCCCATCCAGGGAACGGGACCAAAGGTGGGAAATTCTTTACTTTCCTTTTTTTTTTGAGGAAGATTAGCCCTGAGCTAACACCTGCCAATCTTCCTCTTTTTTCTGAGGAAGACTGGCCCTGAGCTAACATCCGTGCCCATCTTCCTCTACTTTATATGTGGGACGCCTACCACAGCATGGCTTGCCACGCGGTGCCATGTCCGTACCCGGGATCTGAACCGATGAACCCTGGGATGCCAAAGCGGAACATGCGCACTTAACCGCTGTGCCACTCAGCCGGCCTTACTTTTTTTTTAATCTTCTTGTCATCACAGCCAAGTTTTCACAGCTTAAATTTCTTTTGAGTGTTTTTTGTTGTTGTTGGTTGTGCTGCTCAAATGAAGATATCATTCTCTTTTAACATTGCCAGCAATCGCTTTTCTCACCCCAAAAGTTATTTCTGTTTATTTTGAATTGCCTTTAATGTGTCTCCTGACTTCTTTGATAGGGTTGGTGTCCAGGCCTTTCACAAAAAGGCTCTAACATGTTTATGATAAGGTCTGTATTTGGGCCTTGCATTGATTTCACATTTGAAAGCTAATCATGTATGGCCTTAAGTAAAATATAACTTACAGAGAATTGACATTTTGTTTTAAAAAATAAGTTTAAGATTGGGCCCTTGATGAGAAATGTAAGACTGTGATTTTCACATATTTGTGAAATTCAAGCACATTATCTATTATTACAAAGCAGTAGTAAGCTGTAATAAACCAAAGAAACCTAAGTTTAAATAAATGTATTTCAGTTGCTAATAGGCATATGAGCATGCCTCTAGTAAACGAATTTGCTATTACTTGTCCCCAGGTTTCTCTTTAATCATAGCATGGCCACATGTATTCTCAAGACTTATAATTTATAGAGTTTAAGGCCATCCTTCCTCATCAGAGATATTTCCATGTGAAAATATTTCTAGTATGAACTAGAGTAGTTTTGTTCAAAAACATAGTGTTCATGAAATGCAAACAGTTTTACTAAGGGTCTATAATTAAGGCAAAACTATTTTCAGTAAGGCCTCACTTACTCTGAAGCTCAGAACATATCCTGGACCCCAGGAATAACTTTAAAAAAATGTGGCTTTGAGATCTTGAAACAGCTGTCACAAAGCCCATGGTGCAGGGAAAGAGGCCCTCATGCTTTGACCTCAGAGAGACCCACTGATCCTTAATGGAAGCTTGTTATTCCCTCAGTTATAGCAGAATACAAGCAGCAAATTAGAATTGGGAGTGGCAAGTTGCATGAGTTTCAGCAGGTAGTTTACCCAAGAAATAGGCACAGTGATAGTTGACTACTAGATAACCAGGATGGAGAGACCACAAAAGGAGAGACCTGACAAAATGAAACAGGTAGATAGTCTTCCACACAAAAATATAAGATTGTGATATTCTGTAGTGTTGATATGCCAGATTTTGCTTAGCCATTCTATTATTGGGGATTTAAGTTATTTAAAAGTTTTCACTCATAAAAAGTGATGCAATGAATAGTTTCTGTACAAATTGTATTTCTTCTCTTTAGAGTTATTGCTTTCTGGTATCTTACCAAAAGTATAGTAACCAGGTCAAAAGGTATGAGCTATTTTGTAGCTGTTGTTACATGTTGCCAGATTGTATTCCCAAAAGATTAAACTATGTAAATACACCTATTTTCTCATAGTCCTGCAACACTGAATGTTATCATTTTTAATATCTTTGCTAGTTTAGTAGGTATGTAAGTATACTATCCATTTGTTTTAATTTTTATTTGTTTAATGAGGCTTTACGTTTCTTAATGTCAACATTTGCCATCTGTTTCCTTATTCATTTTCTTTGAGCACTTATCAAGTAAAATCTATTGACCTTCTATATTTTTATCCATTCCTTATATTTTGGATAGTCCAGCTTTATCATTTATATTTGTCACATATTTTTCCAATTTTATTGCTTTCATTTTTATGTGTGCTTTATTATATTTCACTATGCAAACATGTTCTTTTTCACATTTATATATTCAGATCCGTCTGTCCTGTCTCTGATGTTTCTTTCATTTTTCAATATTCAGAAATTTACCACTCCTCCACAGCTGGGACAAATATGTGATTCTGTCCTCCCCACTACCCCAGGGTGTTTTTTCTTTTTCGTGTTTAATTCTTGGACCCATCTGGAATTTATTGAAGTGTATGGTATGAGGTATGGATCTAAAGTAAATTCTCCATACTGATATCCAAATGTTTTAGCAATTCAATTTGGCAAATATTTCTTGAACTCTTCCTATGTGCTAAACATTGTGCTAAGTGTCACGAGAAAGTTTTTTTAAAAACGAGGCAAAGTCCATGCTCTCCAAGTGTGTGATCCTGTGTCTGTTTCTCTGTCTTTCACTCTCCCTCTTTCTCTGAAGAGGGGTAGGGTGGCAGTGGCAATAATTATTAACAAAGCACAAGGAAGACTATGGTAGGTATCATTAAAGGGGTTAAAAGCAAGAAGCTGTGGAAATTTAAAGGAGTGAGAGATTCCACCTGAGGCAAGGAAAGGCCTCAAGATAGAGGTAACATTTAAGAAGGGCCTAGATGGCAGGATTTTATTTATTCAAAAAACACGTGCCAAATATCTGTTATGCCAGGGCTTGTGCTTGGTGCTAGGGATAGAAGTGAACAAGACATAATCCCTGACCCCAAGTTGCTCTCAGACTAGCAAGTCAGGGTGCTGATAAAGGAAACATACCAGGAAGAGGTAATAGAAAGGGAAATGGATTTGGTTGGAGAAAGTTACAAGTTGGAGAACAGTAGAGATTGAGACTGGAAAGGAAGATTGGGGCCTGTTTTGGATGGGCCTTAAATGTCAAGAGGAGGCAGTGATTTTTCCTTTGTTTTGACATGGAGAGGGGTAAGGGATATGACAGTGCCATGATCAGAGCGGATTTCTAGGCCAGTTCATTTTATTTGGAAGGCTGCTATCTGTTTGCCGGACTGTTTTCTAAAATGTAAGTGAGTTAAATATGTGTACTGCTTTGATATTTGGGCTTCTTGGCAGTATCAAGTCTACCCTTTACAGTGTCTATCAATATGACTGATACCTCTCTATAACTGTGACAGGGTTTGTGATCTTTCATATATTGCAGCTGGTTCCTTTTTAGCTATCCATTCTCTGTTTCAAGTAGGTAGGATTATCTGCCTTTTGCCTAAGTTATTTAGGAGACATTTTAGAGTGAGTATATCAAGATGGCTAAAATAAAGTGCCTGGTGCTTGAAGGAATAAAGTTTAGGTATCAAGAAGATTCGGTTATGGGAAAACAGCTCATTCCCACCTTCTGCTGGAAAAATGAAAGGCCAGTATGCATGAGACACAAAATTAACTTTATTGTGGCTGTTCACATGAACATACACCTAATGAATTTGTGAAATGTTTTCTTTCTTGTTGTGGGCATGGAGACTACAGTGTAGAAATTAAACCATGGGTAAGTGGACCCAAGCCTTCTGCAAATTTGAAAATGGATTGTTTTCCAGAGGCCAAGAAAAGCTTAATTAGAGGCTTAAAAATGAGTGGTTTGAGAGCAGGACTTCCAGAAGGGCTGTGTGAGGAGCTTGATAGACCCTCTTCCCAGTGAAACAAGCACTTAACTGGTGCAAAGTTAAACAACCATTTAAAGTCTCCAGAAACTGACCTAGAGGAGTTCAATATATTGAGAAGCATTTATTCAAGCAAATCTACTAAGTCTCAGTAAGAACAATGCAAGTCTAGTTGTCACCTCTCCCCCACCCAGTTTCATGCTATGGATAGTTTACTCTGGGCAGGTGTAGCCAAGAACATAGGGCTGCTTTTATCCCCACCTCCAAGTCATAGGCCTGTGGTTTCACCCTGGGAAGCACAAGCAGCCAGCAGCTCTCTTCCCATACTCTCGGCTTCATATTTAGGAGCTCTATTTTGGGTTGGCATGGACAAGAAGACTGGGATTCCTCCCCCCCCCCACCCCGCCCCTGTTCCCATGTTCAGGGCAGAGGTTCCATTCCAGAAGAGGCAAGTTTAGAAGACTACAGGCTACCCACTTCCCCAGGTCCTACTTGTAGGGTGGAGGTTCCATACCAGGAGTGGCATACCAAAAAGATGGCAGCTACCATCCCCACCTTCCAGCTTCTGCTTGTAGGATAGAAGTATCATTCAGGGAGAATCAGCCTGCCACCACACCCTCACTGCAATGAAGTAGTGCAGAAATTCTTCTCAGAGCTTAGGTAAGACTGGAAGATCAGCAGCTCAGCAGCTTTGTTGAGGGATTGACTTTATTTGGAACAGGGAATGGAAGAACTCATTCCTGAAAGTGTTGTCAAGAACAATAGAAATCTTTGTGTTAAGAAACTAGTAGAAGGCTAATAGTTCCATGAAACTAGGAGCAACAAATAAAATGGCAGACCAGCCAGAAGTGTAACAGAACTGGAGAGAGAGACCGCTAAAAAGAGCCCTGTTAAGATCACACTTATTCCTGGGGGTCAGGAAGACTATGCATGTATGCTATATTGGAATCACTCAAAAAAACCCAGAGTGGGCACTTGAGAGCTACCAGTCACTTCTTGAAAATGAAGCTGACTTAAAAGCATTTCCCAAGCAACACTGAGATCCATCATCAAGTTCTGAAGCCTTACTGGCTCAAGGGGCAGAAGCACACCCTCTGACCAATCCCTGGCTGAATATTAAGTTATGCTGACCCAGGAGCAACTCTGAGGTAGTTGAAAAGCCAGATGAATGAACAAGGAGAAAAAACTGAGCATTAACAGAGGATGCATAATTCAGAGGAGTTAGACTTCACAAACTTGATTCAAGCAAGCCACCAGACAAGACCCATGGTGGTGGTGAGACTAATCATAATCTAGAGTTCCTACAATATATTATTTAAAATACCCAGTTTTCAACAAAAATTACAGATGCAAAGAAATAGAACAGTGTGACCATTGTACAGGAAAAAAGCAGGCAATGGAGATTCCCTTTGAGGGGGGGCCACATGATGTACTTAGCAGACAAACACTTCAAAATAGCTATTATAAATATTTTCAGAGAACTAAAGAAGTCAGTTAAAAAATGATGTAAGGAAGGGACTGGCTTCATGGCAGAGTGGTTAAATTCACACGTTCTGCTTCGGCAGCCCGGGGTTTGCCAGTTCAGATCCTGGGTAGAGACCTACACACCACTTGTCAAGCCATGCTGTGGCAGGTGTCCCACATATAAAGTGGAGGAAGATGGGCACAGATGTTAGCTCAGGGCCAGTCTTCCTCAGCAAAAAGAGGAGGATTGGCAGCAGATGTTAGCTCAGGGCTAATCTTCCTCAAAAAAAAATGATGAAAGGAAGATATGATAACTCATGAATCATCAAAGAAAGAATATCAGTAAATGGAAAGAAATTACATGTAAAAAACAATGAAATGAAAATTCAAAGTTGAAAAGTACAATAACTGAAATGAAAAATTCACTAGAAGGTCTTGGCACTAGAATTAGGCTGGAAGAAGAAAGAATGACTGAACTTGAAGATAAATAATTATAGATTATACAATTTGAAGAACAGAAGAAAAAAATGAAGAAAATGAACAGAGCCCCAAAAACCTGTGGGGCATTATTAAGTGCACCAACATATACATGATGGGATTATCAGAAGGAGAGGAGAAAGTGAATGAGGTAGAAAAAAAATAAAGATTAATGGGTGAAAACTTCTAAAACGTGATAAAAAATGTTAACCTATACCTGCAAAATCTCCAAGACATCATATCATAGTTAAAATGTTGAAAGCCAAAGGGAAAATCATGGTAGCAGCAAGAGAAAAAAATGACTCATCACATGTATGTGAACCCCAGTAAGATCAATAGCTGACTTCTTGTCAGAAAAAATGGATACCAGAAGGCAGAGGGATAACATTTTCAAAGTGCTTAAAGGGAAAAAAAATCAAGCAAGAATCCTATATATAGCAAAACTACCTTTCGAAAATGTAGGTAAAAGAGAGATCATTCCCTGATAAACAAAGATGGAGAGAATTCATTGATAACAGACTTGCCTTACAAGAAATATTGAAGGAAGTTCTTCAGGCAGAAAAGAAGTGACATCACACAGTAATTAAAATTGACATGAGAAAAACAGTGCTGGTAAAGGCAATTATGTAGTAACTATAAAAGACAGTGTAATTACATATTTCTTCTCATCTTCCCTTAATTGATTTAAAAAACAATAGCATAAAAAGTATATATGTAATTGAATTTGGGAGCCTGTAGCATATGAAGATATACTCAACAATGACAGCACAAAGTAGGGGGAGGGAAAGAAGCAATAGTGGAGCAAGGAGGTGACATCAAATAGTACCTCAAGTCCACAGGGAGAAACAGAGTATCAAAAATGATAAATAAGCTCAATATAAAAAAAACTTTACATAGTTGTTTCCTTTCTTTTTCTAGTTCATTCAAACAGCATATGATTATGTTAAGCAACAATTATAACACTGTACTGTTAGGTTTGTAATGTATATAGACATAAGATATATGACATTAATAATACAAAGGAGGAAGGAGGGAATGGAGCTATAGTGGAGCAAATTTGTTATATCTTACTAGAATTGAGTTAGTATAAAACTGAAGTAGAGTATGATAATGTATGGCATATATTGTAATCCCTAGAGCAACAAATAAGAAAATAACTTAAAAATAGAGTTAAAAATTAAATCAAGGAAGTAAAATGGTACATTAGAAAATATCCATTTAATACAAAATAAGGCAGTAAAGAAAGAGCAGAGAAGTAGAAAGACGTGACATATGGAAAACAAATAGCAAAATGGTAGATGTCAATTCAACTATAGTAATAATGTTAAATTTGAATGAACTGAATAATCCAATGAAAAGGCAGAGATTCTCAAACTGGATAAAAAAACTGAGATCTAACTATATGCTGTCTAAAAGGGATACACATTCAATTCAAAAATATAAATAGGTTGAAGGTAAAACAATGGAAAAAATATATCATCCAAACTTCAACCAGAACAGAGCACGAGTAACTATACTAATATCAGACAATATTGACATTAAGACAACAAAAGTCACTAGAGATAGAAAGAAATATTTTATAATGATAAAAGGGCAATTCATCAGGAAGATATAACAACTATAAGAGAGATATATGCACTTAGCAACAGGGCTCAAAAATAATGATGCAAAAACTAACATAATTAAAGGGAGAAGTGGACAATTCAACAATAATAGTTGAGGACTTCAATATCTCACTTTCAATGATGGATAAAATAATTAAACAGTAAATCAACAAGGAAATGGAAGACTTCAATAACTAGATAAACCAAATAGACCTAAAAGACATTTGCAGACCACTCCACCCAACAGGAGAAGATACATTCTTCTCAAGTGTGTATGGAACATTCTCCAGAATAGATTATATGCTCAGTCATAAAACAAGGCTCAACAAACTTAAAAGAATAGAGATCATACAAAGTACATTCACAGACCACAATGGAATTAAATTAGAAGTCAACAACAGATGAAAATTTGGGAAATTCAAAAATATGTGTAAATTAAACAACACTCTCCTGAATAACCAATGGGTCAAAGAATAAGTCATAGGAGAAATTGGAAAAGACTTTGAGATGAGTGAAAATGAAAGCACAGTATATCAAAACTTATGGGATGCAGCTAGAACTGTAATTACAAGGAAATTTAGAGCTATATATGCCTATATTAAAAAGAAGAAAAATCTAAAAATCAATAACCTAACTGTCTACCATTAGAAAATAGGAAACTAAGAGTAAAGTAAATGCAAAGAAAGCAGAAGGAAAGAAACAATAAAGATTAGAGTGGAAATTAATGAAATAGAACGCAGAAAAACAACAGAAAATCAACAAGACTGATAGTTGGTTCTTAGAGAAGATTTAAGAAAATTGATGTATTTGCTAGGGCTACCATGACAAAATACCACAGTCTAGATGGCATAAACAACAGAAACTTATTATCTCCCAGTTCTGAAAGCTAGAAGTCAAAGATCAAGGTGTCAACAGGTTTGGTTTCTCCTGAGACTTCTTTCTTTGGCTTTTAGATGGCCTCCTGGTTGTGTCTTCACATGGTCCTTTCTCTGTGCACATGCATGTGTCTAGTGTCTCTTTTGTGTCTAAATTTCCTAGTCTTTTTTTTTTTTTGGCTGAGGAAGATTGGCCCTGAGCTAACATCTGTTGCCAGTCTTCCTCTTTTTGCTTGAGGAAGATTGTTGCTGAGCTAACATCTATGCCAGTCTTCCTCTATTTTGTATGTGGGATGCCGCCACACCATGGCTTGATGAGCAATGTGTAGGTCCATGCCAAGGATCCAAACCTGTGAACCCCAGGCCGCCGAAGAGGAGTGCGTGAACTTAACCACTTTGCCACCACACTGGCCCCCCCAAATTTCCTATTCTTATAAGGATACCAGTCAGATTAGATTAGAGCCCACCATAATGGTATGATTTTAATTTAGTTGCCTTTTTATATTTTTTATTTTATTTTATTTTTTAAACACTTTTTTTCTCCCCAAAGCCCCAGTACATAGTTGTATATCCTAGTCGTAAGTCCCTCTAGTTCTTCTATGTGGGATGCTGCCACAGCATGGCTCGATGAGTGGTGTGTAGGTCTGTGCCCAGGATCTGAACTGGCAAATCCTGGGCTGCTGAAGTGGAGCACGTGAATTTAACCACTATCCCATCAGGCCAGCCCCTATTTTTCTTTTTTTTATTGCAGTAACATTGGTTCATAACATTATATAAATTTCAGGTGTACATCATTATATTCTGTTTCTGTGTAGATTAAATCGTGTTCACCACCCAAAGACAATCCATTGCCACAAACATGTGCCTAATCACCCTTTTTGCCCTCCTCCCTCCCCACTTCCCCTATGGTAACAATCAGTCCAGTCTCTGTCTCTATGTATTTGTTTATTGTTGTTTTTATTTTCTATTTATGAGTGAGATCATACAGTATTTGATTTTCTCCCTCTGACTTATTTCACTTAGCATAATACCCACAAGGTCCATCCATTTTGTCACAAATGGCCAGATTTCATCATTTTTTATGCCTGAGCAGTATTCCGTTGTGTATGTATACCACATCTTCCTTAGCCATTCATCCCTTCGTGGGCATCTAGGTTGCTTCCAAGTCTTGGCTATTGTGAATAATGCTGCAATGAACAGAGGGGTGCATGTGTCTTTATGCATTCATGTTTTCATGTTCTTTGGATAAATAGCCAGCAGTAGAATAGCTGAATCATATGATAGTTCTATTCTGATTTTTTTGAGGACTCTCTATACTTTTTTCCATAGTGGCTGTACCAGTTGCACTCCCACCAAGAGTGTATGAGAGTTCCCTTTGCTCCACGTCATCTCCAACACTTGTTATTTCCTGTCTTGTTAATTATAGCCATTCTGATGAGAGTGAGGTGATATCTCATTAAAGTTTTGATTTACATTTCCCTGATAGTTAGTGATGTTGAACATCTTTTCATGTGCCTGTTGGCCATTGGTATATCTTCTTTGGAGAAATGTCTGTTCAGATCTTTTGCCCATTTTTAATTGGGTTGTTAGCTTTGTTGTTGTTGAGACGTATGAGTTCTTTATATATTTTGCATACTAACCCCTTATCACGTATATGGCTTACAAATATCTTCTCCCAATTGTTAGGTTCTTTTTTCATTTTGTTGATGGTTTCCTTTGCTGTGCTGAAGCTTTTTAATTTTATGTAGTCCCATTTGTTTATTTTTTCTATTGTTTCCCTTGCCCAGTCAGACATGGTACTTGAAAATATGCTGCTAAGACCAATGTTCAAGAGCATACTACCTATGTTTTCTTCTAGAAGTTTAATTGTTTCAGGTCCTACATTCAAGTATTTAATCCATTTTGAGTTAATTTTTGTATATGCTGTAAGATAATGATCTACTTTCATTGTTTTGCACGTGGCTGTCCAGTTTTCCCAGCACCATTTATTGAAGAGACTTTCCTTTCTCCATTGTATGTTCTTGGCCCCCTTGTTGAAAACTAGCTGTCCATAGATGTGTGGGTTTATTTCTGGGCTCTCGATTCTGTTCCATTGATCTGTGTGTCTTTTTTTGTGCCAGTACCATGCTGTTTTGTTTACTATGGCTTTGTAGTATATTTTGAAATCAGGGAGTGTGATACCTCCAGCTTTGTTCTTTTTTCTCAGAATTCCTTTGGTTATTTGGGCCTTATGTTCCATATAAATTTTAGTGTTCTTTGTTCTATTTCTGTGAAAAATGTCATTGGAACTCTGATAGGGATTGCATTGAATCTGTAGATTCCTTTAGGAAGCATGAACATTTTAACTATGTTAATTCTTCCAGTCCAAGAGCATAGAATATCTTTCCATTTCTTTTTGTCTTCTTCAGTTTCTTTCAACAATGTTTATAGTTTTCGGTGTACAGATCTTTCACCTCTTTGGTTAAGGTTATTCCTAGGTATTTTATTCTTTTTGTTGCAATTGTAAATGGGATTGTATTCTTAATTTCTCTTTCTGCTACTTCATTGTTAGTGTAAAGAGACACAACTGATTTTTCTATTTTGATTTTATATCCTGCAACTTCACCATTTTCATTTAGTATTTCTAGAAGTTTTTTGGTTGATCTGTTAGGGTGTTCTACACATAAAATCATGTCATCTGCAAATTTTGGCAGTTTCACTTCCTTTCCAATTTGGATCCATTTTATTTCATTTTCTTGCCTGATTGCTCTGGCTAGAACTTCCAATACAATGTTAAGTGGAAGTGGTGAAAGCGGGCATCCTTGTCTGGTTCCTGTTCCTTTTATTTTTAGAAACTGGAACCTGAGCTAGCAACTGTTGCCAATCTTCTTTTTTTTTTTCCCCTGCTGTTTCTCCCTAAATCCTCCCAGTATGTAGTTGCATATT
This sequence comes from Equus przewalskii, assembly GCF_037783145.1. Lineage (NCBI taxonomy): Eukaryota > Metazoa > Chordata > Mammalia > Perissodactyla > Equidae > Equus > Equus przewalskii. The sequence continues at coordinate 41,210,146 of NC_091863.1, read as the reverse complement.
TTAGTTGTGGGTCCTTGTAGTTGTGGCATGTGGGGACACTGTCTCAGCATGGCCTGATGAGTGGTGCCATGTCCTCACCCAGGATCCGAACTGGTGAAGCCCTGGGCTGCTGAAGCAGAGCACACGTGGCTTAACCACTGGGCCATGGGGCCAGCCCCTGGTTCTTATTCTTAAAGGGGTAGCTTTCAGTTTTTCTCCATTGAGAATGATATTAGCTGTGGGTTTGTCATATATGGCCTTTATTATGTTCAGGTACTTTGGTTCTATACCCATTTTATTGAGAGTTTTTATCATAAATAGATGCTGTATCTTATCAAATGCTTTCTCTGCATCTATTGAGATGATCAGGTGATTTTTATTCATTTTATTAATGTGATGTATCATGTTGATTGATTTGCAGATGTTGAACCATCCCTACATCCCTGGAGTAAATCCCACTTGATCATGTTGTATGATCTTATTAATGTATTGTTGTATTCAATTTGCTAGTATTTTGTTGAGGATGTTTGCATCAATGTTCATCATTGATATTGGACTGTAATTTTCTTTTATTTTTTTTATGATGTCCTTGTCTGGTTATGTTGTCAGAGTAATGTTGACTTCATAGGATGAGTTAGGAGGAGTCCCCTCCTCTTTAATTTTTTTGGAATATTTTGAGAAGGATAGGTATTAAGTCTTTGAATGTTTGGTAGAATTCACCAGGAAGCCATCTGGTCCTGGACTTTTTGCGTGGTTTTTGATTACTGTTTCAATCTCCTTACCAGTGATTGGGCTATTCAAATTCTCTGTTCTTGATTCAGTTTTGGAAGGTTGTATGATTCTAAGAGTTTATCCATTTCTTCTAGATTATTCAGTTTGTTGGCACATAGCTATTCATAGTATTGTCTTATTGTCTTTTGTATTTCTGAGGTGTCTGTTGTAATTTCTCCCCTTTCATTTCTGATTTTATTTATTTGAGCCTTCGCTTTTTCTTGGTAAGTCTAGCTAAAATTTTGTCAATTTTATTTCTTTTCAAAGAACCAGCTCTTAGTTTCATTGATTTTTATGTTGTTTTTTTAGTTTCTATTTCGTTTATTTCTGCTGCGATTCTTATTATTTCCTTCCTTCTACTGATTTTGGGCTTTGTTTGTTCTTTTTCCAGTTCATTTAGGTTCACTGTTAGATTCTTTATTTGAGATTTTTCTTTTTTGTTGAGGTAGGCCTCTATTGCTGTAAACTTCCCTCTTAGAATCACTTTTGCTGTATCCCATAAATTTTGGCATGTTGTATTTCATTTCTTTCCAAGTGTTTTTTTATTCCTCCTTTGATTTCTTCATTGACCCAATTGTTGTTCACTAGCATTTTATTTAATCTCCACATATTTGTGGCCTTTCCAATTTTCTTCCTATAGATGATTTCTAGTTTCGTACCATTGTGTTCAGAAAAGATGAGTGGTATTATTTCAAACTTCTTAAATTTATTGAGACTTGTTTTGTGGCCTAATATGTCATATATCCTGGAGAATGCTCCATGTATATTTGAAAAGAATGTGTATTCTGAGGTTTTTGGATGGAATGTTCCATATGTATCTATTAAGTCCATTGGTCTAATGTGTCATTTAAGGCCAATGTGTCATTATTGAACTTCTGTTTGGATGATGTATCTATTGGTCTAAGTAGAGAGTTAAAGTCTCCTACAATTACTGTGTTACTGTCTATTTCTCCTTTTATGTCTGTTAATAATTGCTTTATATATTTACATGTTCCTATGTTGCATGCGTAGATATTTACAAGTGTTATATCCTCTTGTTGGATTGTTCCCTTTATCATTATATAGTGTTTTCCGTGTCTCTTGCTACAGTTTTTGTGTTAAAGTATATTTTGTCTGATATGTGTATTGCTAGCCCAGCTTTCTTTTCATCGTCATCTTCATGGAGTATCCTTTTCCATCCCTTCACTTTCAGATTTTCAGTGTCTTTAGGTCTGAAGATTGTCTCTTGTAGGCAGCATATATGGATCTTGTTTTTTTATCCAATCGGTCATCCTGTGCTTTTTTTTTTTTGAGGAAGATTAGCCCTGAGCTAACTGCTGCCAATCCTCCTCTTTTTGCTGAGGAAGACTGGCCCTGAGCTAACATCCGTGCCCATCTTCCTCTACTTTATATGTGGGATGCCTACCACAGTGTGGCTTGCCAAGGGGTGCCATGTCCGCACCCAGGATCCAAACTGGTGAACCCCGAGCAGCCAAAGCAGAATGTGTGCACTTAACCGCTGCGCCACCTTGTGGCCCCAACACCCTGTGCCTTTTGATTGGAGCATTTAGTCCATTGACATTTAAAGTAGCTATTAATAAGAATGTACTTATTGCCATTTTGTTACTTATTTTCTGGGTTTTATAGTAGTTCTTCACTGTTCTTTTCTTCTTGTCTTGCTCTCTTCCCTTGTGGTTTGATGACTTTCAGTAGTATTATGTTTGGGGTCCCTTCTCTTAATTTTTTGTGTATTTATTATAGGCTTCTGGTTTGTGATTACCATGAGGTTCATATATGATAACCTATATATATAGCAATCTATATTAAGTTGATGTTCTCTTTAGTTTTTTTTTTTATTGAGTTAATGATAGGTTACAATCTTGTGAGATTTCAGTAGTACATTATTGTTTGTCATTCGTGTTGTAGGTGCACCACTCCTCCCTTTGTGCCCACCCCCCATGCCCCCTTTCCCCTGGTAGCCACTAATCTGTTCTCTTGTCTACATTTTTAAATTCCTCCTATGAGTGGAGTCATACAGAGATTGTCCTTCTCTAACTGGCTTATTTCACTTAACGTAATTCCCTCAAGGTCCATCCATGTTGTTGCAAATGGGACGATTTTGTTCTGTTTTACGGCTGAGTAGTATTCCATTTTATATATATATACCACATCTTCTTTATCCAATCATCTGTTGATGGGCACTTAGGTTGCTTCCATGTCTTGGCTATTGTAAATAATGCTGCAATAAACATTGGGGTGCATAGGACTTTTGGAATTGCTGACTTCAAGCTCTTTGGGTAGATACCCAGTAGTGGGATGGCTGGGTCATATGGTATTTCTATTTTTAATTTTTTGAGGAATCTCCATACTGTTTTCCATAGTGGCTGCACCAGTTTGCATTCCCACCAGCAGTGTATGAGGGTTCCTTTTTCTCCACAACCTCTCCAACATTTGTTACTATTAGTTTTAGATATTTTTGTCATTCTAGTGGGTGTAAGGTGATATCTTGGTGTAGTTTTGATTTGCATTTCCCTGATGATCAGTGATGATGAACATCTTTTCATGTGCCTATTGGCCATCCCTATATCTTCTTTGGAGAAATGTCTGTTCATGTCCCCTGCCCATTTTGTCATTGGGTTGTTTGATTTTTTTATTGTTGAGTTGTGTGAGTTCTTTGTTTATTATGGAGATTAACCCTTTGTCGGATAAATAACTTGTGAATATTTTTTCCCAGTTAGTGGGTTGTTTTTTTGTTTCAATCCTGTTTTCCCTTGCCTTGAAGAAGCTCTTTAATCTGATGAAGTCCCATTTGTTTATTCTTTCTATTGTTTCCCCTGTCTGAGAAGATATGGTGTCCGAAAAGATCCTTTTAATAGTGATGTCAAAGAATGTACTGCCTACGTTTTCTTATAGAAGCCTTATGGTTTCAGTCTCACCTTTAGGTCTTTGATCCATTTTGAGTTTATTTTGGTGAATGGTGAGAAAGAATGGTCAATTTTCATTCTTTTACATATGGCTTTCCAGTTTTCCCTGCACCATTTGTTGAAAAGACTTTCTTTTCTCCATTGTATTCCCTCAGCTCCTTTGTCAAAGATAAGCTGACCAAAGATGTGTGGTTTTATTTCTGGGATTTCAATTCTGTTCCATTGATCTGTGCACATGTTTTTGTACCAGTACCATGCTGTTTCGATTACTGTAGCTTTGTAGTATGTTTTGAAGTCAGGGATTGTGATGCCTCCCGTTTTGTTCTTTTTTTCTCAGGATTGCTGTAGCAATTCGGGGTCTTTTGTTGCCCCATATGAATTTTAGGATCCTTTGTTCTAATTCTGTAAAGAATGTCATTGGGATTCTGATTGGGATAGTGTTGAATCTGTAAATTGCTTTAGGTAGAATGGACATTTTAACTATGTTTATTCTTCCACTCCATGTACACGGAATGTCTTTCCATCTCCTTATGTCATCATCCAATTCTCTCAGAAAGGCATTGTAATTTTCATTGTATAGGTCTTTCACTTCCTTGGTTAAATTCACCCTGAGGTATTTTATTCTTTTTGTAGTGATTGTGAATGGTATTGTGTTGTTGAGTTCTTTTTCTGTTAGTTCATTATTAGAATATAGAAATGCTCCTGATTTATGTAAATTAATTTTATACCCTGCAACTTTGCTGTAGCTATTGATTACTTCTAAGAGTTTTCCAATGGATTCTTTGGGGTTTTCTATATATAAGATCATATCGTCTGCAAACAGCGAGAGTTTCACTTCTTCCCTCCCTGTTTGGATTCCTCTTATTCCTTTTTCTTGCCTGATTGCTCTGGCCAGGACCTCCAGTACTGTGTTAAATAAGAGTGGTGATAGAGGGCATCCTTGTCTAGTTCCTGTTTTCAGGGGGATGGGGTTCAGTTTTTGCCCATTGAGTATGATGTTGGCTATGGGTTTGTCATATATGGCCTTTACTATGTTGAGGTAGTTCCCTTCTATGTGCATTTTGTTCAGAGTTTTTATCATAAATGGCTGTTGAATCTTGTCAAATGCTTTCTCTGCATCTATTGAGATGAGCATGTGGTTTTTATTCCTCAGTGTGTTGATGTGGTGTGTCACGTTGATTGATTTGCGGATGTTGAACCATCCCTGTGTCCCTGTTATGAATCCCACCTGACCGTGATGTATGATCCTTTTGATGAATTACTGAATTCTGGTTGCCAGAATTTTGTTTAGGATTTTTGCCTCGATGTTCATCAGCGATATTGGCCTGTAGTTCTCTTTTTTCACGGTGTCCTTGTCAGGCTTTGGTATCAGCGTGATGTTGGCCTCATAGAATGTGTTAGGAAGTGTTCCATCTTCCCTAATTTTTTGGAATAGCTTGAAAAGGACAGGTATTAAATCCTCTCTGAAAGTTTGGTAGAATTCCCCAGGAAAGCCATCGTGTCCTGGGGTTTTATTCTTTGGGATGTTTTTGATGGCTGTTTCAATCTTTTTCCTTGTGATTGGTCTGTTCAAATTGTTTGCTTCTTCTTGAGTGAGCTTTGGGAGATTGTAGGAGTCCAAGAATTTATCCATTTCCTCTAGTTTATCCATTTTGTTGGCATATAATTTTTTGTAGTATTCTCTTATAATCTGTTGTATTTCTGTGGAGTCTGTTGTTATTTCTCCTCTTTCATTTCTGATTTTGTTTATTTGAGCTTTGTCTCTTTTTTTCTTTGTAAGTCTAGCTAAGGGTTTGTCAATTTTATTTATCTTCTCAAAGAACCAGCTCTTTGTTTCATTGATCCTTTCTACCGCCTTTTTCATTTCAATAGCATTTATTTCCGCTCTGATTTTTATTATTTCTCTCCTTCTGCTGACTTTGGGCTTTGTTTGTTCTTTCTCTAATTCAGTTAGGTGTAGTTTAAGATTGCTTATTTGGGATTTTTCTTGTTTGTTAAGGTGTGTCTGTATTGTGATGAAATTTCCTCTTAATACAGCTTTTGCTGTATCCCATATGAGTTGGTATGGCATGTTATCCTTTTCATGTGTCTCCTGGTATTTTTTTATTTCTTGTTTAATTTCTTCAATGATCCCTTGCTTGTTCAGTAGCGTATTGTTTAGTCTCCACATCCTTGTGCCTTTCTCAGCTTTTTTCTTATGATTAATTTCTAGCCTTATAGCATTATGATCGGAGAAGACGCTTGTTATTATTTCAATTTTTTTTTAATTTGTAGAGGCTTGCCTTGTTTCCCAACATAGGTCTATCCTTGAGAATGTTCCATGCACACTTGAGAAGAATGTGTATTCTGCTGCTTTTGGATGAAGTGTTCTATATATGTCTAATAAGTCCAATTGTTTTAGTTTTTCGTTTAGCTCCACTATTTTCTTGTTGATTTTCTGTCTGGATGATCTGTCCATTGATGTGCGTGGGGTGTTGAGGTCCCCTACTATTATTGTGTTGCTTTTAACATCTTCCTTTAGGTCTGTTAATACTTGCTTTATGAACTTTGGTGCTCCTGTGTTGGGTGCATAGATATTTATAAGCATTATTTCCTCTTGATGCAGTGTCCCTTTGATCATTATGTATTGTCCCTCTGTGTCTCTCTTTACCTGCCTTATTTTGAAATCTGTTTTCTCTGATATAAGTACTGCAACACCTGCTTTCTTTTGCTTGCTATTAGCTTGAAGTATTGTCTTCCACCCCTTTACTCTGAGCCTGTGTTTGTCCTTGGGGCTGAGGTGTGTTTCCTGGAGGCAACAAATTGTTGGATCTTGTTCTTTAATCCATTTTGCCACTCTGTGTCTTTTTATTGGAGAGTTCAATCAGTTTACATTGAGAGTGATTATTGATACATGTGGGCTTAATGCTGTCATTCTGTCGCTTGTTATCTGGTTTTCCTGTGTTACCTTTGTTTCTCGTCCTGTGTGTTTTGGCCTAGCCATTGACTTCTACAATTTCTTATGCTGAGTTTCTTAGATTTTTCCTTATTTATGTTTTGTGGCTCTGTTCTGTTTTTTCATTTAGTGGCTACCCTGAACTTTGTATTTAGAGTCTCATGTATAATATAGTCTATTCTCTGGTGGTCTCTTACTTATTGTCCTAGACTGATTTAGTCCCTTTGCTCTGCCCCTCCTAAGTTATTATTTTCATCTCTTATTCCAACTCGTTTTATGAGTTTGTAGTCAGAGTGATAAGATCGTCTTTACTTTGGTGGTTTCCTTACCTTTATCCTAATGCTATAGTTGAATATTTGCTATCATATTCTGGTTCTATCTATCTGCCTCCGTACTCTGTGGTTTGTGACCCCTTTCTCCCTTTTTTTCTTTTTTCAGGTATGAGAGCCTTCTTGAGGATTTCTTGTAGTGGAGGACTTTTGGTTACAAATTCCCTAAACTTTTGTTTGTCTGGAAAAGATTTAATTTCTCCCTCATATCTGAAGGATATTTTTGCTGGATAGAGTATTCTTGGCTGAAGATTTTTATCCTGTAAAGTTTTGAATATGTCACTCCATTCTCTCCTAGCTTGTAAGGTTTCTGTAGAGAAATCCACTGAATGTGTGATAGGAGTTCCTTTGTAGGATATTTTCTTCTGTCTTGCTGCCCTGAGTATTCTTTCTTTGTCTTTCATTTTTGCCATTTTTACTACTATGTGCCTTGCAGTAGGTCTTTTTACGTTGACAAATCTAGGAGATCTGAAAGCTTCCTCTACACACATTTCTCCCTCAATCCTTGGTTTGGGAAGTTCTCTTCTATAATTTCCTTAAGCACACTTTCTGCTTCCTCTTCCTTTTCCACGTTCTCAGGAATTCCTATGGTCTTTAAATCGTCCTCCTCATTGAATCCGCTATTTCTATGATATTTTCCACATTCTTTTTAATCCTTAGTTCTCTTTCTTCCTCTGGCTGGAGCCTTTCAGCCTGTCTATCTTCGATTATGCTAATTTTCTCCTCTATGTTGTCTACATGGGCATTCAGGGAATCCATATTCTGTTTTATCTGATCCATTGTATTTTTCTTCTCTAGTATTTCTGTTTGATTCTTCTTTATAGTTACAATCTCTTTTGTGAAGTAACTCCAGAACTCATTGACTTGTTTCTCTATCTTTCCCTCTAGCTTATTGAGTTTTTTGATGATAGCTACTCTGAACTCATTTTCACTTAGTTTACCTATTTCCAAGTCCTAAGGACTTAATTCTGTGTTTTTATGTTTTCCTTCTGGTCTGGAGCTTTTATAAATTGCTGGATGGTAGAGGAGCGGTTTTTGTGCACGATGGTAGTATTCAGTTGCAGTTACAGCCTGTCGCCACTAGATGGGGGTCGAGAGCCACGGGTTCTGAGCTCTCCGCCTTCAGGCAAGATGGCAGCACCCAGCGCGGTTTGCCGGGCGGAGGGGCAGTTTCTCTCCCACACTGATCTGGATTCTGATCAGCTGTCGTTCTCTGGTCTCCCGGGGCCCTGGGTTTATGGGGGTCCCTGCACATGGAAGCTTTCCCCCGTCAGCGGGTTTCCACTGCACTGGCAGCGGGAGTCCTGGACCATCCCTTGTCACGTGGCCCCTCCTCCACTCCTTCCCTCACCAATGGCAGTGATCTCAGTCTCTAGGGGAGGGAGCGAATTTCTCTCTTACCCCATTCCAGCTTCTCTGAGGCTGGCTTCAGCGTCTCCATCCACTGTGGTTTTGTTTCTGTAGTTCTCTGACGGTCTGGCATTAGGATTATTGGCTGAAATTCAGTTTTTCCAATCCTTTGTTGTAGTTTGGAGGGGAGAGAGTCCCAGGTCAGCTCACCCCGCCATTTTGCTCCTGCAAAAGTCTCCAATGTTCTCTTTAGTTTGACCTCTTTTTAAAGGCTCTACTCTTTTACTCCCCTCGTACCCCATTTTATGTTTTTGATATCATATCTAATCTCTTTTTTTGTACATATGTATCCATTACCCTTTTATCATGGGAATAGATAATTTTATTACTTTTCTCCCTTGATCTTCATATTAGCTTCGTAGGTGGTTGATCTGCTACCTTAACTGTATATTTGCCTTTATCGGTGATTATATTTGGGGTTTTTTGGATATTTTTCTTATACCTGTTTGTGGTCTTCTCTTTTCCACTTAAATCCGTTTAGCATTTCTTGTAAGGCTGGTTTCTTGGTGATAAACTCCTTTAATTTTTGCTTGTCTGGGAAACTATCTCTCCTTCCATTCTGAATGATAACCTTGACAGGTAGAGTATTCTTGGCTGTGGGCTTTTTCGTTTCAGCACTTTAAATATATCATGCCACTCCCTTCTATCCTGTAATGTTTCTGCTGAGAAGTCAGCTGGTCATCTTATGGAGTTTCCTTTGTATCTAACTTGTTGTCTTTCTCTTGCAGCCTTTAGGATTCTCTCTTTTTCTTTAATTCTTACCATTTTAATTACAATGTGTCTTTGTGTGGGCCTCTGGCTTTTTCTTGTTTGGTGCTCTCTGTGTTTCCTGTACCTAGAAGTCTGTTTTCTTCTTTAGGTTAGGAAAGTTTTCAGCTATTATTTCTTCAAATAGATTCTCTGCCCCTTTGCCTCTCTCTTATCCTTCTGGGATATCTATAATACGGATGTTAGTATGCTTGATGTTGTCCCAGAGGTCCCTTAGACCATCCTTGTTCTTTTTAATTCTTTTTTTCTTCTATCTGTTCATCTTGGGTGATTTCTTCTAGTTTGTCATCCAGCTCACTGATCTATTCTTCTGTACCGTTTACTCTGCTTTTGATTCCCTCTAGTGAATATGTCATTTCCAGTATTGTATTATTCATTTCTGATTGGTTCTATTTCTATTTTCTTTTTTTATTTAAAGATTGGCCAGTTGTTAGCTAAGGTGCCAATATTCTTTTTTTTCCTGCTTTTCTACCCAAATCTCCCCAGAACATAGTTGTATATTTTAGTTGTGGGTCCTTCTTGTTGTGGCATGTGGGACACTGCCTCAATGTGGCCTGATGAATGGTGCCATGTTCACACCCAGGATCCAAACCAGTGAAACCCTGGCCCGCTGAAGCAGAGCGTGTGAACTTAACCACTCTGCCACAGGGCTGACCCCTATTTATATTTTCTAATTCTTTGTTGAAGTTCTCACTGAGTTCATCCATTCTTCTCCCAAGATCAGTGAGCATCCTTATGACTTTACTCTTTGTCAGGTAGATTGTTTATCTGTTTCATTTAGTTCTTTTGCTGGGGTTTTGTCCTGTTCCCTTACTTGGAACATATTCCTTTGTCTCCTCATTTTTCCTCTTTCTCTGTGCTTATATCTATGTATCAGGTAGGTCAGCTACATCTCCCCATGTTGGAGAGGTGGCCTTTTTTTTTTTTTTTTTTTGAGGAAGATTAGCCCTGAGCTAACTACTGCCAGTCCTCCTCTTTTTGCTGAGGAAGCCTGGCTCTGAGCTAACATCCGTGCCCATCTTCCTCTAGTTTATACGTGGGATGCCTACCACAGCATGGCTGCCAAGCAGTGCCATGTCCGCACCCGGGATCCGAACCAGCGAACCCCGGGCCGCCGAGAAGCGGAACGTGCGAACTTAACCGCTGTGCCACCGGGCCGGCCCGAGAGGTGGCCTTTTGAGATGCCTTATGAGGCCCAGCAGTGTGCTTCCCTCTTGTCACCAGTTCCAAATGTTCCAGGAGTATCCCCTGTGTTGGCTACATGTGTCCTTCTGATGTGGTGGGTTGCTCTTGCTGCAGGTGCCCAGGGAGTCTAGGCTGTCCCTGTGTCTGGCTGGTTGTAATGCTCAGCTGTGTATGGCTGCTATGGACCTTTCACTCACTTTATGAGGCATGGGGAGTCCCAGCATGGTTGGCTGTAAGGTCTAATAGCACATTCCTGTTGCCATTTTTCTGTTAAGTGAGTAGGCCCCCTGTGTGGCTGGTTGCTAGCCTCAGGGGCCTAAAATTGCTATAGCCCTCCAGCCTGCAATGCTGTTGTCAACTCTCTCAGGTTTGTAGCTAAATGGGGCTGGCCCCAGGCGTGGGAGCACCCAGTTGTTTCAGAGTTTTGAAAGTGGGACCAATCCCCTATAAGGCTATTTGAGAAGCACAAGTTTGCTGCAGTTGACAAGTCCCACTGCTCACAGGGCTACGTACCCCATCAACACAGTCCTCCCTTTTGCGCACACCCCAACTCACTGAGGTGAACCCACTCGCTCCACTGCAGAGGCCCCACACACTCCACCAGTGGAGGCCCGCCTCTCACACATGCCCTGCCCCACAGAGGTGGACCCCCTCACCTGGGTGCAGAGATTCCAGGTACCCCACCTATGAGGGCCCACAAGTTGCCTGAGGGCTTGCTATTGGGTGGGGCCAGTCCCTAGGGTGGGCTTCCTGCACTGGCTGAGCTGGATTTTATAGATGCTGTAGTGGGTGGGGCTGACCCCTGTGCTAACAGGCCCGGGGAAAAACTCCAATGGAATCTGCCAGTGTTAGTGTCAGCACACCTGTACTAGGTTACAGTTATGACTGCTGCAAATGTCTCAGTCCCTGGGAAAGTGTTCCAACCCTAGGGAGGTCTCACCTCCCATTGACATGCACCCAGAACCTATCAAGTGAGTCTCTTTTCACCAAAGGACTGTTCACCTTTCTATCTGGTGATTTTAGGTTGCTTTCCGAAATGGGTGATTTTGTGCATGGGCCCTTTAAGAGCAGGCTTTTTTTCACTTATGTCTGATAACTTTTCTGGGGTTATTCACTGTTGTTGTTAATTGACAGCAAAGCCAGATATTATGACACTCATATTGGTTGTGCTGAGTCCAAAAGCTGCTTATAGCAGTAACACTCCCACATTCAGATCTCCTAGTCATCCAGGGAAGGCTTCATACCTTAAGGTTGCTCCTGGCCAGCTGTGAAGTGCCACGACTAGAAGGTGGCTTTTTTCTCTCCAGAAAGGAATTTCTGCCTTTTCCACCTCAGTCAGTACTGTCCCTTGTTGCAGGGGTTCTTTTTATCCAGTTTTCAGTTCTTTCTCAGGGGTAATTGTTCTAAGGGTAGGTGTGAATTTGTTGTGTCCATGGCAGGAGGTGAGTTCAGAGTCTGCCGGTACCACCATCTTGACACTGTCCCTCTAATTGCCTTTTTAAAGACCTTATCTTCAAATGCAATCACATTCTGAGGTCCTGGAAGTTAGGGCTTCAACATATGAATTTGAATGGATAGAATTCAGCCCATAACAATGGACAAAACTTTAAATGTACTGATTGAGAAAAAGAAGACTGAAATTACTGATGTCAAGAATGATGAGGGAACACTACTACTGAACTTACAGAAAAGTAAGTAAAAAATTGTAAGGGAAAACTACGAACAACGGTATGCCAACAAATTAGGTAACTTAGGTGTAATGGACAAATTATTGGAAAAATAAAAATTGTCAAAACTGCTCATGAAGAAATAGAAAATATGAATAGACATATAACAAAGGGATTGGATTAGTATTTTAAAATCTTCCCACAAATAAAAGCCCAGGCCCAGACTGCTTCACTGGTGAATTCTATCAAACATTTAAAGAAGAGTTAATACCAATCCTTCACAAACCCTTCCAGAAAATAGCAGAGGGAACAAATTCCAATGCATTTTACAAGTATTGCCTTAATACCAAAGCCAAAGACATCATAAGTCAAGAAAACTAAAGGCCAATATCCCTTATGAATATAAATATAAAAATCCAGAACAAAATTCTTGCAAACCAAATCCCACTACATATAGAAAGGATTATACATCATGACCGAGTGAGATTTATCCTAGGAATTCAAGGCTAGATTAACATCCAAAAATCTATCATTGTAAACATTGCATTAGTAAAATAAAGTACAAAAAGAACATGATCCAATCGATAGCTGCAGAAAAAGAATTTGGCAAAATCCAACACCCATTCATGATAAAAACCTTCAACAAATTAGGAAGAGAAAGGAAATCCTCAAGCTGATAAAGGGAATCTGTGAAAACCCTACAGGTAACATCATATTTAATAGAGAATAACAATACTTTCCCCTTAAGATGGGAACAAGACAAGGATGTCTGCTTTCACGTTTTATTAAACATTGTACTGGAGGTTCTATCCAGGGCAACTAGATAAGAAAAAGTAAATCTGTCTTTATTTGAAGATAACCTTTTATGTAGGAAACCCTAAGGAATTCACTAAAAAACCAGAACTAATAAACAAGTTAGAACTAAATGCTAGAACTAATAAACAACTTCATCATGTTTGCAGAATACAATGTCAACATTAAAAAGCAATTGTATTTCTTGACAGTAACAATGTACAATCTGAAAATGAAAGTTTTAAAAATTTCCTTTCACAGTAGCACCAAAAAATAAAATAATTAAGAATACATTTGACAAAATGTACAAGACTTGTACACTGAAAACTACAAAACATTAGTGAAAGCAGTGAAATAAGACCCAAATACATAGAAAGACATCCCATGTTCGTAAATTAGAAGACTTAATATTGTTAAGATGGCAATACTTCCCAAGTGGGCCTACAGATTCAATACAGTCCCTATTAAAATCTCACATGATTTTTCTTGAGGAAAATGACAAGCTGATCCTAAAATTCACACAGAAATACAAGGGACTCAGAATAGGCAAAACAACCTTGAAAAAGATCAGACTTGGAGGACCTACACTTTCCCATTTCAAAATTTACTACAAAGCTACAGTAGTCAAGTTAGTATGCTACTGGCATAACGATAGACATAGATAAGTGGAGATCAGCTGAGATCCCAGAAACCCTTACATTTATGGTCAATTGATTTTTGACAAAATTGCCAAGAAAATTCAAAGGAAAAGCAATGTTAGGCAATGGGATTTAACCAATAGTATTGACTAAAATTGGTATTTAGCCAATAGGATATCCACATACAAAACAATGAAGTTGGTCCTTGACCTCACACTATACATAAAGAATTAACTCAAAGTGTATAGTAGGCCTAAGTATAAGAGCCTAAACTATAAAACTCTTTGAAGAAAACATAGGAGTAAATCTTCATGATCTTGGGTTACACAAAGATTTTTAGAAATGACACTAAAAGCACAAGTGATAAAAGAAAAAAAGATAAACTAGACTTAATTAAAATTTAAAATTTTTCACTTTAAAGGATAGCTTCATGAAAATGAAATGTCACCCCAAAGTCTGGGAGAATATACCTAAAACATCATATATCTTATAAAGTATTTAGATTCAGAATATATAAAGATCTCTCACAACTCAATACTAAAAAGATAAGTTACCCGTTAAAAAACAGGATAAGAATTTGAATATTTTTCCAAAGAATATATACAAATGGCCAATAAGCACATGCATAGGTACTCAACATCATTAGTCATTAGGGAAATGATAATGAAAACCACAATGAGATAACATTTCTCACTCACTAGAATGGCTATAATGAAAAAAAAAAAAAGACAATAACAAGTGTTGGTGAGTATGTGGAGAAATTGGAACTCTTTCATACATTGCTCCTTGGAATGCAAAATGATGCAGTACTTTGGAAAATAGTTTGGCAATTCCACAAAATGTTAAACATAAAATTACCAGTCCATTCCTAGTTACCTATTTACCCAAGAGAAATGAAAACATATGTCCGCACCAACACTTGTACATTAATGTTCATAACATCATTATTCACACTAGCCCAAAAGCAGAAACATCCCAAAAGTCCATCAAGTGAAGAATGGATAAATAAAACGTGGTATATTCATACAATGAAATATTGTTCAGCAATGAAAAGAAATGAAGCACTGTTACATGCCACTATATGAATGAACCCCTACACATTTTGCTCAATGAAAGAAGCCAGACACATAAGGCCAAATATTGAATAATTCAATTTACATGAAATGTTAAAAAAAAAAAAAAGCAAATCTATAGAGACAAAGTGATTGGTGGTTTCCTGGAGTTGGACGTGGGAATGGGGACTGACTATAAGTAGTGCGAGGATTTTTTTAGGATGATGGCCATGTTCTAAAATTAGATTGGGGTGATAGTTACACAACTTCATAAATATAATAAAGTTCATTAAGTTGTGCATTTTAAATGGGTGGGTTTTATTATATGTAAATTATATATCAACAAAGCTGTTAAAATGCAGTGGTTTAAGAAAATAATAATTGTAATGATTTTATAAAGAATGAGATCACTAAAACAAATTGTTATAAAATCCATTCCCAGGTAAGTATAACTCTCAAATTTCTGTTTCTGTTACCTTTCAAGACCTTGTTCCATTTATTAATTTCCCCCATGTACCTCTTCTATACCCTACTATGGACCTTTTCCTTTGCCTATTCACTTACCTTGAGCCTATTTACCCTTCCAGGACTTTCTTCTCCCTAGCATTCTGGCTTGTGCTTTCACCTCTCTCCTAAAGTCTTTTTCTCCTGAGGTTTATTTTATTTCCAAATCCTGAGTGTTTTTCTCAAACTGCTGGTTCTATTTCTTTGATGAAAAGTGGCAGAGAATTTTTCTTGGGTTTATGCATTTGACAGATGTTTACTGAGCACCTGCTGTGTACTTGACCCTGTGATGATACTTGTGGTGGTTTATGTTGCTGATCTTTATATTTGAGGAGCAACAAGAATTTTTAATGTGTCACATAAAATAGTCTGTGTAGAAGTGCTGAATAGCTATATTTCATGGCAGTTTTTGCTCAACCTATAGAAAGGTCTCTATTTCAAAATGACAAGTATATAATTGCCTTCTCTTTGTCCCTGAGTTGTCCTTGTGTCTTGAGGTTTAAGCCAGTGATGTGCTGGTAAAATGGCTTTCCAGGGAAAATTAAATAAATAAAACCTGATTTGTAGTATTTGTGATTTCCATAGTGGATATACTCACACCATAGCCACTTTTATCATATGCTAATATGATAATACTGAATGCAGAGTGGGGAAGCTAGCCAATTGGAGCCCTCTACTAAAAGGCAATTGCTTAGTCCTAATCTCACCAAGAATAGCTTTCATACTGTCCCTGAGTTACTGCCCACCTTGGTCTGAAGGACTTTGGTAAGAGAACTAATTCTTCTGGAGTACCAGTTCTGTGCTAGGCACTGTGCCCTTTAGGTACTCCTTGTCATAATGCTGTGAGAGAGATACCCATTTCATAAGTGAGTAGATGGATGGAGGCTCAGAGAGTTAAAATGATCTGCCCAAAGCCACACAGTACACTGCAGAGCTAGGATTTGAATCGTGATCATGTTGATGCCAAATCTCATGCTACTTTTATTGTGCCACCGTACCTCCTAGGGCAAACCTAGCAGTGGAGATAATGAGAGAATGTAGTTTTCCAGTGTTAGTGCTCTGGATATTGTTCATCTTCTTAGGATTGGGTATAACCTTATCATTTGTAGTGCATTTAACTTGCTGGAGGATGTTAGGGTAATCTCTGTGGGCAGCAGGCAGGAAAAGCAGTGAAGACCAATGCATGGTGTGGAGCAGGGAACTTCTAAGCCCTTTGACTGATTTTAGCCTAAGGATGGACTGAATTGAATGTCTAGGAGTTCCTGACTATTCTCTGACATTCTGGGGGAATGGCAGAGATGCTGGAGCAGCACATTTTTTTTGGGCCTCAGGAGAGGCCTAGAGTTGTCTATTTGACAGGTCAGTGCTGTCCCTGGTGGTAGTGGTTTCCAAATCAAGTCAGGGAATATAAATGATTGGAGCAAGTTTCTGAAAACGAGTCTATGCCTAATTTTTACTAGACACAAAACTTCCTAACAGCAGAAGTCTTTGTTTTGTTTATTGCTATATCCCTATTGTCTAGAAAAGTGCTTGACACTCACTATGTTGGATAGATGAATGGATGATTTGCCTCCAGGCCTGTAGCTCTTTTCTAGACCTGGCTATGCTTGAAACCTCAGAGATCTCAGATCCATAAGAGACCAACACTGAGGCTTCTCACATTTTTCACAGCTAAGGAATTAGTAGCAATTATGTAAAGACAAATGATGTCACTTAGATGATGAGATGTGTAACATTGCTTTGGGAAGCACTCCTCACTATCTTTGGGTAGAATAGCTACCAATTATTGTTTACTGTGTGACAGGTAGAGAGATAAGTGCTTTACATGCATTAGCTCATTAAATTTTCATGACGACCTTATGATATAGACACTTAATTAGGCCCATTTTATAGATGAGGAAACTGAGGCCTGGAGGGTTTAAGTAGGTTGCCCAAGGTGGCACAGCTAGTATAATGAAGAGCCATTAATCAAACTCAAGTTTTCCCCAACTAGTAATCCTGTACTTGTCCCGCTAATCTACATTGTCTCATTTTCTATGTTACTATTAATTTATTGACTCAGGGAATATTTATTAAGTCTCAAGCTCTATTGTATGCCAGACACTTAAAGCTTCTGAAGGGAAAGGGGAATCTTGTTCTGCTGAAATGTCATAAAAAATGCTTGTATTTTCTAACACCATTTCCCCCTGTTTCCCATAACTATGATGCCTGGTAATTTGGAGCTACCAGGGGACATTAAATAACCCCTCCTCTTCTCAAATGCTTTAGCAACTTCCCTGGGGTGAGAGTATCTTATTTAGTTCCAGAGGATGAAGGAAATCCCAAGCAATGGTTGAGCAAACTCCATCATACCCAAGTCCTGAAAGTTTTCTTTTTGCTTTCAGTACTTGAGATGCTCCCAAGAAAACACTTACCTTATATCAGATGAGTCTGGGCTATATGAATACAGCCTTTACTTTCTAGAATGTTCTTTCAAAAGTGCCAAATCCATTTAAAGCCAGTAAAATAGGCTTTAAAGGGTCACAGAAGGAGTCCCAGCAACACAAGTTCCCCCTCTTGGGCTTGGAGACTCAGAAGGAGGTGGAAAGGGATTTGGTTAAGCCCAGAGCTGAACCAACCATTCCTTGATACCTTTGTTAAGGTTCTTGTCCTTTTGTTGGTTCTTTTGTTCCTTCAACAAACATTTACAGAATGTCCACTATGTGACAGGCAAGGTGCTATGCTGGCGCTGCCCAATAGAAATATGGTGAGAGCTACATATATGATATTGTAAATGTTCAAGTAGTCACATTAAAGTAAAAAGAAACAAGTGAGATAAATGTTAATAGTATGTTGTATTTAACCCAGTAGATCCAAAATGTTAACGTTTCAGCATGTAATCAATATAAAAAGTTATTAATGAGATATTTTACATTCTTTTTTCATATTAAATCTTTGAAATCTGGTATGTATATTAAACATACAAAAACAGCTCAATTTGGACTAGTCACATTTAAGGGCTCAATAGTCACATATGGTTAGTGGGTAGCTACTGTACTGGACAGTTCAGGGCTAGGCCTTGCTCTCAGGGATACTGAAATGTGTTAGATACATTTCTGTGAAGTGATGAGGATAGGAACATCAGCTGGCATGAGCCTGATAATAATTTGTTTAGCAGAAAGCTGTTCTTTCAATTACTACCAACATGGGCTGCAAATCATGAGGTTAAAATCTCATGTAATATTAACAGTCCTTTAAGCTCCTTCAGAGTCTGCTTCACTGCTTTTGGGAGAACAAGTCTCTTAAAGCAGGACATGGTTTTGATTCTGCAAACATTCTCCCAAGGCAAAGAGGTCAGACACCTCTGCAGAGTGGTTGTGAACTGAGGCAGGAAGCGATTTAAGGTGGGGACTTCAGGGTCATCAAAGAAGCAGCCCCTGCCATTTAAGCCCTTCAAGTGATCCAGGGGAAAGACCAACAAATAACTATTAGCCTTGTTATTTTCTATCTCTTTTCCCTATCCTAAACCCTTTCCCATCGCTCAATCTCTTCTCTCAGGACATTCCATGTCTTAGGGGCTCCCTGTCTCTCCTCTATGCTCTGGGGGATGTGTAACTGTATGTATGAGGGTGTGGAATCGTGTGTGGCTGTGTGAAGGTGTATGACGGTGTGTGTGCTATCATGGCTCAGCTATGTAAGTGATGGATGGGTGAGTTTATAGCCCCCAAAGAATATCTAGGAATAATCAAGCGAAAAGTTTCTTCTCAGTTTGTGTCCTCTCAGAAGGAGACACAAATTAATGGAGACTGAATTTAGGCCCTGAGCTCACCTGGCAATTTCCAGTGACAGACTCTCCCTGTAGCTGCAGAGGCTGTCTGGCAAAGGGAGTATTCAAAACTGGAATTGGGTTTTTCTCCTTTAGAAGACAATATTTTTCATCTATTTTCTCACATAAAGTGCTTTCAGAGTTGTCTTAGTTTTAGATAGTCTTCTTCAATTGGAGACTTAGAAATGTGTTTTTAAAGAGGCCCCTTGGAGAAGGCAGATTTCTTTTTTTAACCTTTTGAGGCAGAAAGGATGGGAAAGTAGTATTTTTCAGGAGGGACCCTTCCCAGAAGCCCATAAGCTACATCAGGTATTCTCTCAGACTGCTTGTAAAGGCAATGTGGCTAATGGGGTTAATCATCTGAAAAGGTAGCCATCTTGCTGCTCTGAAACAGACAATCACAGATTGTCTGTTGTCTACTTTCCCCAGGGAGAAGATGTGGCTCTA
Source organism: Equus przewalskii (assembly GCF_037783145.1). Lineage (NCBI taxonomy): Eukaryota > Metazoa > Chordata > Mammalia > Perissodactyla > Equidae > Equus > Equus przewalskii. The sequence goes on along the minus strand of NC_091863.1, from coordinate 41,190,961 downwards.
AGCCAGTGCGTCAAAAGAGAAGAAAAAAGGCACATTCCTTAGGATTAAGGTGTGGGTGAGACTTACCCTGTCTGTTCTATCATAATAGGAAGTGCTTACAGACCACATTTCCCAGAGGGCTTAGTCTGCTGTTGAAGAACCATGTGCAGCCAGGAGCAACTAAACCTGAGTTTAAAGGTGGAGGGAGATCAGGCCAAGGAATTCTTGCAATATTGGGCACAAAAATCATGGAGTAATATGTTTATCCTCTATGTTTACTTAAAATTTACTGAACACTTGATCAGAACATCCTGGGTTATCTTACCAGATGTAGGAATAGTGGGGAGGAAAGGGGAAGGTAACTTACACTTACAGAAATGTGCCAAGCACTTTATGTATTCTTAAGGCCATCTTGTGAGGTGGATGGCATCTTCTTCACTTATAGATTAGGGGGCTAAGACTCATAGGACTTATGTGACTTAAAGATAGTGATGGGGGGATTCAAACTTGGATATGCTTTCCTCAAAAGCCCATTCTTCCAACTACCCTGTACTGCTGTCTTAAATCTTACTGTTTAGTTAGGGAGACATGACTTCTATTCTCAAGAAACAATCAGAGAAAAGAAAGTACTATGTTAATTATAATTAAACACTAATAATGTAAAGTAGAGACAGCATGTATTTGACATGATCAGGAACAGTTCTAATGTCGGGGCAGATTTTCTATTTCCCTGATGGTGTTGGTCAGTGTCATGTTGGGTAATAGGAAAAGTGGACAAGGAGCTGTCAGTAGTATAGCCCAATGTTGCTGAAGAAAATGACTATTGTCACCCCACCCTTGAACAACTGCAGAAACAAACCTGAACCAAAATCTAACAATGAACTCTAGGTCTTCTTGATACACAAAATATCATTAGCTCCTTGGCTAACATTATTTTGCCATAATGATAGAGAGACACCATTTTGGCAAGGATAGGTCTGAGTTCTACTGGTGGGTGGAGAAATACTAGTCCTCTATTGTACCCCCAGGAGATATAGCTGAGGAGTCAATGCTTGATAGTTCTAAAACATAAAAGTTTCAGTATTCTTTTGTTCTATTGTCATATCACCCTAGGAGCAAAAATTTCACAATTGATCTAAGTGGTGGTACCACATGGGTCCATCTGTATTCTGAACTATGTTTAGCATAGACTCCATGATTTCAATTAGAGTGACAGGATTCTATCATTGCCTCATAAGTCTTAACAAAACCAACTGTCTTGTTATACATGAGTAAAGATAGGTTCAATTAACAGTGCTTCTAAAAATGCATTCTTCTGTATGTATGTCTGTATGAAACCTTGGGTGAGGATAATGAAGGCAAGTCTTAAAATTCCATCCCATTTTCACTGAGCAAGACATACTCTTACTGTTGAATATGGAGTGACATATTAAATGATGTCTTAATGGCGTGACAAGTCTTAATGGCCAGCCTCTTCCTGTAACCCATTTCAGAATAATCTTAGTCAAGCTGTGGTTAGAGAGCTTTTATTAAATGCCCAGCGCTGTACTACTACTGTCTGCCATTTTCCAACTTGATCATTTATGAGGGTGATGTAGGATGATGATGAACATTACAGATAAGGTCTCTTCCCATACAGTCCTTAAAATCAACTGAGATCAATGCAGTTAGAAATAATTCAGAGATTTGACTGCTTCCGAAGAGGCATAGCAGTAGAAACAGGACCTCGTTAAACTATTTTAACAAAGAGGCTACCCACAAATTCAGAAATTTATCTCTTTAAGAAGAGTCTGCAATAATAGCATTAAGGATTCCTGACTGAAGCCTTTTAGACACTTCCCCCTGGAAAAGCATAGGCCTTTAGTAGCTGATGTTGGCCAGCTGGGCTGGCACATGTGGCACGCCTTTCTGGTCTTTCAGTATTAGAGTCTTATCACAGGCAGATCTGGGCATAGATTCCAGCAAAGACCTCCATAATAATCATTCCATTCCTGGAAGCGTTGCCTGGAGGAGGCCGAAATAATGAAATGGCTGTCTTCTTTTGTTGATGGCTTATGACCAGCTTGAAGTCCCTAAGAAGTATCTCTGTTGTCCAGTACCAGTTCACTGTGGCTTTGATAACCCTCAAGAGATAAATGATGGAGGTCTTCTAACAACCAGATTTCTAGTGGCAAGGGCACAGCCCAGTCTTGGGTCAGCAGTGGAAGCCTTTTCAGGGTATCAGTTATTGGTAAGCTTGCTGAAAGTCTAGTTTTAGAAAGAATCTCCCCGTAGCAAGAATACCAAGAAGTTTATTCACTACTTCTTTGTACATCCTGTGCCCTAACCAATCCATATTTGACAAACTATCTTCAAACATGCCAAGATCTTTTCACTTCTTTGTCTTCGCACATGTTGTACTTTTTGCTAAAATGCCCTCATCTTCTTTCTACACATTGAACTCTCACAATTCTTTAAGGTCTAGCTCAAATTCTCTGTAAATCTTTCCCTTATTCTGACCCTACCCTCTCTGTGGCCCCACAGCCTTTTGTATAGATCTCTATTCTAGCAATGCTCATACTAGGGAGTAAATTATCTGTGAGGATATCTCTCTGTTAAACTGTTACCCTTTCAAAGGTGGGAATTGTGTCGTCTTATCTCTGTTATCTCCATTAGCCAGAACAGAGACTGGCATACAGCAGGCTGAACCAGGTAAATACTGATTGAGTAATTGTTTATTCAGATGTTGCCGGGGTTGCGTATTCCTGGATTCCATCTTCATTAGGCTTTATTTGGTATCATACCCTGTGTATGTGTGTTTCAGACCTCTCGTTTAATGAAATCATTAAACCTTTTGACCTTTCTTGTTTGTTTCTTTGAGCAAAAGGTACATGTAGCCCTCAAGTGAATTGGTCCAATGCCCAGATTCCAATGGAACACCACTGGCTCCCTCTTGTGTGGCAGTCTCAGAATTTCTCCTGTAATTAATTTCTTAGGAGATCTGTGGACAAGTTACTCTTAGTAGAGTTGTTTTAATGGTCTGAATGCTTTGGCTCCTATGTGTTGTGAACCAACCAGTTCCTTCTTGGGAAACGTTAAGATCTTCACTTGACAGGGGTAAAGAAGCCATTCTGGGAATCCTGACCAGCTCAAAAGCTGAGCATCTTGGATTTGAAAGGGTTCCTGCCGGTCGTCTTTATAACCTAATCTCACGAAGCAACTCATGCCAGTTTTGAGTTGCTCTCTCTTCTAGAGATGTCTGTGTCTTTTAGAATATTATTCCTTTTGAGAAACTAAAATCTGCCTCCACCTAGTCCAAGGCCTAGCCTTTAGAGCCCTTTGAATGGTTATAGACAATGTTGGATTCCTCGTGACATACTTTCTACATTCAGTTTTTTCAATATTTATGAGTACCTTCCTAGTGCCACGCACCCTGGTCTAATCTTCTCCAGGTCCCTCAACTGTTTCCCCTATGTTACGTTTCCAGTCCTCTGAACCACTTCTTCTAGGTAATTTCCATCTTGTGCCTGGCTCCAAAGTTTTAACTTGTTATGTGTTATCCTTGTTAAATGCTTCCCATTGTTCCAGCCAGTCCAGATCTTTAAGATCCCATCATATGAGGGACCTACTATGTCCTGGGTGAGCCTACTCTTTTAGTTCGTCAGTATACGTTCCCAGTTATAAGACCTTGGAATAGTACTTCTCGTGAAACAGCATGGTGTAGTTGAATTGGAGGGCACCAGATCTGTGTTCAATTCATTTAACCTCTTTGAGACAAATAGTGCAAATTATCATTCCTTTATAAGGTCATTATCAGAAGTTATAAGATACTGTCTCTAAAGCACTAAGTACTGTATGCGAGCACTTAGTGGGTACACAATAGAAGTCAAAGTCCCTCTGCCTTCGCTTCCTGCCAGCCTTGCCCTGCCCACCACTGCCCTCTACTGAGGACAGTCAGTAACTGCTTTGAACTTGAATTTCTGGTTTGAGCCAAGTAGCTCTGTTCCATTTAATCTCTTTTTAGCCCTTTAGAGAATGGCAATCTTGTGTGAGATACAACACAAACTGGAGAACTAGCCTCAATTTTGTAAAGTAGTCCTTGTAAAAATATTGCAGTAGGTATCTTTTGCAATTTCTGACATAGCACAACTGAATTAGAGTTCTATATTGCATGGATAGATAGCTATTGGTGAGAATTTATCTTTTTAATTACAAGATCCCACAGCACTAGTCATGGATGCTTGGAATATAATCTAGTTTGTATTTTTCACTGTCATGTAAACAAGCAAAATCACAGCCTGAATCTGAATTAATTCACAGGTTTTCTGGATAATGTGATGACTGTTCTTTCTGAGGAAGAACATTTATATGAATTGGTGCTTTTAATTCCTCTGGTGTAGGTTTACATAAAAGCGATAAAAATACAGGGACCCAAGTGATTACTTAGTGCCACACCGATGAAAGACCATATTGTTGGGATTCTTGTGAGAGGATTTTGGGGTATGAAGGGAAATCCTTAAGCTCAGCACTCAGACATTATAGTACAGTGAACAGAGGGTAGTCTTGGTGTCAGATCTGGGTTTGAATTCCATCTCTTCCATTCACTAGCGGTATGATCTAGGACAAGTTCTTTTACCTCACCTTAGCTTTGTCTTGTGTAAAATGGGAAACAATTATACCAACCTTGTGGACTTACTGTGAGTATTATAAATGAGGTTGACAATTCTGTACCACTTAGCACAGTGCTTGGCACATGGTAGGCAAGCAATAAATCATTGCTCTTAGAATCAATTCCAATTAATAGCAGCTAAGCCCCTTAGAGCTGCAGTATCATTTCCCTATTGGAGAGTGAAAGGAGCAATATCATGTACATGATTTGGGGATTCAATTCCTGGGTTCATGTAGAAATTGAGCCACCCTGGGTCCCTCAGATACTGCTAGAAGTTTATAATCATTCACCTGAAGGGCAATGGGAATAAACTGGGTTGCTTAATAGTCCTTGGAGGCATGTGAGCAAAGACAGTGCAGAGAACCTGGGGAGAAAGGTACTGCTTATGCTCTGGCCCACAGTTCTTTAAATGCAAGAACTTGGGCTTACCAACCCAAACAGGAGTGAAATGCTGCTGCCTTTTTTGGATGTCTTTAAACATACATTCATGAATCTGGTGAACTAGTCACCAAGGCTCCCTTTTGAGGAGAGGGAGGTTGCTGGAATCTTTGTTTCCTGTTGAGGAATCTTGACCTAGAGACAAAAAGAAAATCCCTAAAATATTTTGCTCACAAGAAAAGAACAATCTGGCTGAGGTTGGTTCCTTAGTGAAGGATAAACTTCACCACCACCAGCTTTATAAATTAAAAATGGGTACAAAAACTAATCCATGGTGACAGAAAGATCATCAATGATTGCCTGAGGAACGGGTAGAAAAGGGTGAGTGGCAGTACAAGGGGCAGAAGGAAACTTTTGGGGGTAATGTGTATGTTCACAATCTTGATTATGGTGTTGATGCATACATATGTCAAAGGTCATCAAATTGTACACTTTAAATATGTGCAGTTTAATGTATGTCAACTGTACCTTAATAAAGATGTTACTTAAAACAAACCTAGTGCACATAACACCTGGCACATAGTAGGTGCTTGCTACATATATGTTGAATTAAGATAAATAATTGTGACAGACCAACTTCTGGAATGGCTAGGTGAGGAGCTCAGCAGACGCTCTCACCAGTGAAATGACCATTAAACTGGAAAAAATTATCAAAAACAACTGTTTAAAGTGTCTGGAAATTAGTTTAAAGGCATGCAACAAATTGAGCAGCATTTATTTAAGAAAATTTATGGAATCTTGGGAAGAACAATTGGATCTGTGGCATTTGAGCCAAGACTTGCTCTTCTTCCTCCTAACTTTTTTTACAGAAGATTTATTTCAGGTGAGTGTGGCCAAAAAAACAGGGGCTCTCTTTTTCACCAGCTTCTGGTTGTAGGGCTATAGTTTCACCCCAGGATGGGCAGGCTGGTAGTGACTCTCATTCCATGCTCTAGTTCTGTGTTGTGGAAGATTTATCCTGGGTGGGCATGACGAAGAAGACTGAGGACTCTCATCCCCTGCCTATCTCCCACTCCTAAGATGGAATATGTATCCTATACAGGTACAGCAAACTGTAAGTGGCAGTTGGAAAAGACCAGAGATTCCCATTTCCTCCCTTCCAGGTCCAAGGCCTGGGCCCAGATGTTGTACTTATCTGACAAGGACTTCAAGGGATCATAGGGCAGAGGTGTCACTCCAGAAGAAGGAGGCTGCCATATCACCCACTCTCTGCCTAACTCCAGCATAGTAGCACAGGCTATAGAGGCTTTCTTTAGAACAGAGCAGGAAAAAACTCATGCCTAGAGGTATTGTTGAAAACCATAGAAATCACAGTAGTGAAAATTAGAAAAGCAATTATACATTAGTAGCAGACAGAAAAGAGCAGACCAGCCAGATATTTTGCAGAGAGACATAAGAAAAGAAACCATCAAAAAGGGCCCTGCTGACTTCATCAGACTAAAGAGCTTCTTCAAGGCAAGGGAAAACAGGATTGAAACAAAAAAACAGCCCACTAATTGGGAAAAAATATTCACAAGTTATTTATCTGACAAAGGGTTAATCTCCATAATATACAAAGAACTCACACAACTCAACAATAAAAAATCAAACAACCCAATGACAAAACGGGCAGGGGACATGAACAGACATTTCTCCAAAGAAGATATACGGATGGCCAATAGACACATGAAAAGATGCTCATCATCACTAATCATCAGGGAAATGCAAATCAAAACTACACTAAGATATCACCTTACACCTGTTAGAATGGCAAAAATATCCAAAACCAAGAGTGACAAATGTTGGAGAGGCTGTGGAGAAAAGGGAACCCTCATACACTGTTGGTGGGAATGCAAACTGGTGCAGCCACTATGGAAAACAGTATGGAGATTCCTCAAAAAGTTAAGAATAGAAATACCTTATGACCCAGCCATCCCACTACTGGGTATCTACCCTAAGAACCTGAAATCAGCAACTCCAAAAGTTCCATGCACCCCTATGTTCATCGCAGCATTATTCACAATAGCCAAGTCATGGAACCAACCTAAGTGCCCAGCAACTGATGATTGGATAAAGAAGATGTGGTATATATATACAATGGAATACTACTCAGCCATAAAAAAGGACAAAGTCATCCCATTCACAACAACATGGATAGACCTTGAGAGTATTATGTTGAGTGAAATAAGCCAGACAGAGAAAGACGAACTCTGTATGACTCCACTCATAGGTGGTAGTTAACATATGGACAAAGAGAACTGATCGGTGGTTGCCAGGGGAAAGGGTGGTGGGGGGAGGGCACTAGGGGTGAAGTGGTGTACCTACAACATGACTAATAATGATGTACAACTATAATTTCACAAGGATGTTAACTTTCATAACCTTAATAAAAAAAAACAGGGCCCTGCTAAGATCAAATTTATCCCTAGTGGCCTGGAAGGCTGTACACACGCACTAGGCTAAACCCATGCAGGAGCAGTTAGAAATGTTATTTGTGAACTACTAAACCCTGTTTGAATGCAAGGTAGAAACAAAAATTCCCTGAACTGTGAAGGGATTCCACAAGCCATACAAAGATACATTGGCAAAAGGTAGAAGCTTCATGGGATCTGGGTGCTTAAGAAAAACCTCTGACCATTTGATCAGAGGCTAAACACTAACTGCACTGAGCAGAGGTGACACCTAGAAATCTAGGCTTAAAAATGAAACAAGGGGGAAAATGAGCATAATGTCAGAGGCTGTACACTGCAGAGAAAATAGACTTCAGAGAGAATTAAACCAGGCATGTCACTAAACAAATAGAGAAAAACAAAACAAAACAGAAATAGCAGCAAGACCCAAGGTGGGCTGGAAAACAGAATCCAGAGTTACTACAATATATTATTTACAATATCTAGTTTGCAATAAAAATTATGAGTTTAGTAAAAAAAAAAAAAAAAAAAAAACAGAAATGTGTGACCATGGAAAGGAAATAAATAAGGTGATAAAAATTACTTTTTTTTTTGAGGAAGATCAGCCCTGAGCTAACATCTGCCACCAATCCCCCTCTTTCTTGCAGAGGAAGACTGGCCCTGTGCTAACATCCGTGCCCACCTTCCTCTCCTTTATATGTGGGATGCCTGCCACAGCATGGCTTGACAAGTGGTGCATAGGTCCACACCCAGGATCCGAACCAGCGAACCCCAGGCCACTTAAGCAGAATGTGTGCACTTAACTTCTGTGCCACTGGGCCGGCCCCTAGAAATTACTTTTGAGGGAGCCCAGGTATTACTTGTCAGATAAGGACTTCAAAGCAGCTGTCATAAATATATTCAAAGAACTAAAGAAAGCTTTGTTTTATGATTTAAAGGAAAGCATGACAAGAATGAGCAACCAAATAAAGAATATCAATTAAAAGACAGAACATATTAAAAAAAAAGAACCACATGGAAATTCTGGATTTGAAAAGTATAATAACCTAAATGAAAAATTTATGAGAGACTCAACAATATATTTGACATGGCAGAAGAGAGAATTAAAGTGAAAGGCAAATCAATAGAAAGTATACATTCTGAAGAAGAGAAATTTTAAAAAATGAAGAAAAATGAGTAGACACATGTGGAACACAATTAAGTACACCGACATATGTATAACGGGAGTACCAGAAGGAGAAGAGAAGAGGGGTCAGAAAAATTATTCATAGTAATGAAGGCTTAAAAGTTCCCAAATATGCCAGCCCTGTGGCCAAGTGGTTAAGTTCACATGTCTGCCTTTGCAGCCCAGAGTTTCACCAGTTTGGATCCTGGGCACAGACCCAGTACTGCTCATCAGGCTATGCTGAGGTGGTATCTCTTATAGCAGAACCAGAAGGACCTATAACTAGCGTATACAACTATGTACTGAGGGGCTTTGGGGAGAAGAAGAAGAAGAAAAAGACTGGCAACAGCGTTAGCTCAGGTGCCAATCTTAAAAAAGAAAAAAGAGTTCTCAAATATGATGAAAGACACTTATCTAAACATCCAAGAAGCTCAACAAACTCCAAGTAGGATAAACTAAACAGATTCACACCTAGAGATATCATAATCAAAATGTTGAAATATAAAGCCAAAGAGATAATCTTGAAAGCAGCAATAGATAAATGACTCCTCACAAAAAAGGAACCCCAGTGAGTTTGACAATTGACTTCTTATCAGAAACAATGGGTATTATGGGACAAGGGAATGGCATACTCAAAGTGATAAAAATCAACCAATAATATATATCTAGGAAAACTAACTTTCAAAAATCTAGGGGAAATAAAGATGTTCCCAGATAAACAAAGATGGGAAGAATTTGCTGCTAGCAGACCTGCCTTACAAGAAAACTGAAAGAAATCCTTCAGGCTTGAAGAAAGCCACAAGTGACAGTAATTTGAATCCACATGAAAAAACAAAGAATGCTAGTAAAGTAATTATGTCATAACTATAAAAGACGGTGTAATTACATATTCCTTCTCCTTCTTCTCTTAGTTTATTTAAAAAATAATAGCATTCTAAGACATCAATGAGCACACCTAGCACCAAGATCTTAGATTCTAATACCATTCTCCAATAAAAGGAACCAGGGATCCTTGGATAAATGGCTGATTCTAGGACTGGGCCAAAAAATATACAAGATGAGCCTGGAGAATCTTGTAGGAAGTTCTCAACAAAACAAGACATAAGCCCACAATGAAGGGGATATGTCAGAGGGACACTGGAGTCAGCTGAAAGAGATGCCAATGGCCAAAGCTAGAACAACTTGAGCCCCCCAAAAAATTAATAAAGTAGTAATAGACTATATCCCAAGGTATAAAATAAATATTCATGAGTCTCTATGAGTATCAATAAATGATGGAAGAATGATGTAAATGGAGAGAATAGACAACTCTCTCATGCAGAAGAATTCAAAAAAATTTATGTTGATATTCTTCCTTCAGGTACTTGGAGTTTAACTGTCTACTCTGAGTGAGGCCTGTGCATAGTGACTTTCTTCAAAAAGTATAGTATGGAAAGGGACAAAAGAGTAATTTATGGTGAAGAAAACTGACAAACAATACCTTAGCCAGGTGATAAACGTTAATATCAACAGTGATAAGTCATGTTGATCATATGTCCCTTGGCAAAGGGCATTTTGATTCTGTGATCTTCCCCTCAAAAATCTATAACCCCAGTCTAATCATGAGAAAAACATCAGACAAATACCAATGGAGGAGCATTTTACAAAATACCTAACCAGTACTCCTCAAAACTGTTAAGGTCATCAAAAACAAGGAGAGTCTGAAAAACTGTCAAAGGAAAAAATGATCCTAAAGAGACATACCAATTGAATGTAATGTATCCTAGATAGCATTCTGAAACAGAAAAAGGATATTAGGAACTAAGGAAATTAAAAACTTAAGGATATTAAAAACTAAGGAAATCTGAATAGTATGGACTTTAGTTAATAATATGTATCAATATTGGTTAATTATTACAAATGTACCATATTAATGTAATATATTAATAATAGGGGACATTGTGTAAGGGATATATGGGAAATTTCTGTATTATCTTTGCAATTTGTCTGTAATTCTAAAGTTATTCTAAAATGTTTATTGAAAAAGTAATAGTACTAACATCATGCTTAATGGTGAGAAGCTTTCCCACTAAGATCAGGAACAAGGCAAGAATGTTCCCTCTCACCACTCCATTTCAACATTGTACTGGAAGTCCTAGATAATGCAATAAAACAATGAAAGATATATGGTTTGGGATGGAAGAAAGAAAATTGTCTTCATTTGCAGATAACACGATGGTCTATGTAGAAAATCTGAACAAATCAACAAAAAGCCTGGAACTAATAAGCAATTATAGCAGGGTTGTAGGATAGCAGTTTAATATAGAGAAGTCAATCACTTTCCCGTATACCAACAATGAACAAGTGGAACTTGAAATTAAAAATACAATACCATTTACATTAGCACCCCCAAAACGAAATACTTAGGTATAAATCAAACAAAATATGTACAAGAACTATATGAGGAAAACTGCAAAAACTCTGATGAACAAAACCAAAAAAGAATTAAATAAATGGATAGATATTCCATGTTCATGGATAGAAAGACTCAATATTGTCAAGAGATCAATTCTTCCCAACTTGATCTATGGATCAATGCATCCCAATCAAAATCCCAGCAAATTATTTTGTGGATATTGACAAACTAATTCTAAAGTTTACATGGAGAGCCAAAAGAGACAGAATAGCCAACACACTACTGAAGGAGAACAAAATTGAGGGACTGACACTACCTGATTTCAAGACTTACTATAAAGCTATAGTAATCAAAACAGTCTGGTAATATAAAAGAATAGATAAATAGATCAGTGGGACAGAATGGAAAACCCAGAAATAAACTCACATAAATATAGTCAAATGATCTTTGACAAAAGAGCAAAGGCAATACAATGGAGCAAAGATAGTCTTTTTATCAAATGGTGTTAGAACAACTGGACATCCACATGCAAAAAAATAAGTTCAGACATAGACTTTACACCCTTCACAAAAATTAATTCAAAATAGATCATAAACCTAAATGTAAAATGTAAAACTATAAAACTCCTAAAAAGTAACGTAAATTAAAAACTTCTGCTCTGTGAAAGACATTGTCAAGAGAATGAGAAGATGAGCCAGCAGACTTGGAGAAAATATTTGCAAAGATACATCTGATAAAAGACTGTTATCCAAAATATACGAAGAACTCTTAAATCTCAAAGGTAAGAAAACAACTCGATTTAAAAATAAGGTCAAAGATTTTAACAGACTCCTCACAAAGAAAGATATACAGATGGCACAGAAGCATATGAAAAGATACTCCATATCATATGTCATCAGGGAAATGCAAATTGAAGCAAAAATGAGATACCACTGCACACCTATTAGAATGGCCAAAATCTAGAACACTGACAACACTAAATGCTGGTGAGGATGTAGAGCAATAGGAACTCTCATTCATTGCTGTTGGGAATGCAAAATAGTACAGCCACTTTGGAAGACAGTTTGGCAGTTTCTTACAAAACTAACCTACTCTTAACCATACCTCAACATAATACAGGCCATATATGACAAACACACAGCTAACGTCGTACTCAGTGGTGAAAAACTGAAAGCTGTACCTGTAAGAACAGGAACAAGATAAAGATGCCCACTCTTGCCATTCTTATTCAACATAGTATTGGAAGTCCTAGCCAGAAGAATTAGGTAAGAAAAAGAAATAAAAGGTATCCAATTGGAAAGGAAGAAGTAAAACTCTCGCTATTTGTGAATGACATGATTTTATATATAGAAAACCCTCAGGAATCTACCAAAAAAACTGTTAGAAATAATAAACAAATACAGTAAAGTTGCAGGGTACAAAATCAACATACAAAAATAAGTTGCAAGGCCAACCCTGTGGCTGAGTGGTTAAGTTTGCACACTCTGCTTCAGCAGCCCATGATACGCTGGTTCAGATCCTGGGTGCAGAACTACACACCACTCATCAAGCCATGCTGTGGTGGCATCCCAGATGGAAGAACTAGAATGACTCACAACTAGGATATACAACTATGTGCTGGGGCTTTGGGGAGAAAAAAAAGAGGAAGATTGGCAACAGATGTTAGCTCAGGCCTAATCTTGCTCAGCAAAAAAAAAAAAAAAAGCAAAAATCAGTTGCATTTCTATATGCTAACAATGAACTAGCAGAAAGAGAAATCAAGAATAAAACCCCATTTACAATTGCAGCAAAAAGAATAAAATACCGAGGAATAAATTTAACCAAAGAGGTGAAAGATCTGTACACTAAAATCTATAAGACATTGTTGAAAGAAATCAAAGAAGACACAAAGAAATGGAAAGATATTCCATGCTCATGGAATGGAAAAATTAACATAGTTAAAATGAAAATGTCCATATCACCCAAAGCAATATAAAGATTCATTTTAATCTTTCAAAATCCCGATGACATTTTTCATGCAAATAGAACAAAGAATCCTAAAATTTATATAGAACAACAAAAGACGCTGAATGGTCAAAGCAATTCTGAGAAGAAAGAACAAAGCTGGAGGCATCTCTCCCTGATTTCAAAGTATACTACAAAGCTATAGTAATCAAAACAGACACAGAGGACCAGCCCCATGGCCGAGTGGTTAAGTTCGTGTGCTCTGCTTTGGTGGCCTCGGGTTTCACTGATTCGGATCCTGGGTGCGGACATGACACCGCTCGTTAGGCCATGCTGAGGTGGCGTCCCACATCCCACAACTAAAATATACAGCTATGTACCAGAGGGTTTGGGGGAGAAAAGCAGAAAAAAAAAGATTGGCAACAGTTGTTAGCTCAGGTGCCAATCTTTAAAAAAAAACCCAAAAAATAGACACATATTAATAGAACAGAATTGAGAGCCCAGAAAAAAACCCACACATTTATGGACAGCTAATTTTCGACAGAGGAGCCAAGAACATACAATGAAGAAAGGAAAGTCTCTTCAGTAAATGGTGTTGGGAAAACTGGACAGCCACATGCAAAAGAATGAAAGTAGACCACTATCTTACACCATGCACAAAAATTAACTCAAAATGGATTACAGACTTGAATGTAAGACCTGAAACTATAAAACTCCTAGAAGAAAATATAGGCAGTACACTCTTTGACATTAATCTTAGCAATATCTTTTGGGATATGGCTCCTCAGGCAAGGAAAATAAAAGCAAAAATAAACAAATGGGACTACATTTGCAGACTAAAACGTTTCTGCTCAGCAAAGGAAATCATCAACAAAACAAAAAGACAACCTACCAACTGAGAGAAGATATTTGCAAATCATATATCTGATAAGGGGTTAATATCTAAAATATATAAAGAACTCATACAACTCAACAACAAAAAAACAAACAACCTGATTAAAAAATGGGAAGAGGATCTAAATAGACATTTTTCCAAAGAAGATATATAGATAGCTAACAGGCATATGAAAAGATGTTCAACATCACTAATTATTAGGGAAATGCAAATCAAAACCACAATAAGATCACCTCACACCCATCGGAATGGCTATCATTAAAAAGACAAGAAATAACAAGTGTTGGAGAAGATGTGAGAAAAGGGAACCCTTTTACAATGCTGGTTGGAATGTAAATTGGTGCAGCCACTATGGAAAACAGTATAGAGTTTCCACAAAAAATTAAAAATAGAAATTCCATATGATCCAGCTATTCCACTTTTGGGTATTTATCCAAAGAACACAGAAACACTAATTAAAAGAGATATATGCACCCATATGTTCATTTCATCATTATTCACAAGCCAAGACTTGGAAACGACCTAAGTGTCAATTGACAGATGAATGGATAAAGAAGATGTGGTGTGTGTGTGTGTGTGTGTGATACACACACACACAATGGAATACTACTCAGCCATAAAAAAGATGAAATTGTGCCATTTGCGACAACATGGATAGACCTTGAGGTATTATGCTAAGCAAAGTAAGTCAGATGGAGAAAGACAAATACCATATGATTTCACTCATATGTGGAAGATAAACAAAGACTTAGATATGGAGAACAGATTGGTGGTTGCCAGAGGGAAAGGGGGTTGGGAGGAGGGCAAAAGGGCTAAAGGGGCACATGTGTACAACGATGGATGACGAGTAGACTTTTGGTGGTGAACAGTTTAGTCTATACAGAAGTCAAAATATAATGGTGTACACCTGAAATTTATATAATGTTATAAACCAATGTTACCTCAATTTAAAAAAGAAATTGAAAAGCTGATGCCAAAATTTGTATGAAAATAAAAAGGACACAAAGTACTGAAAACAATCTTGACAAAGAAGATGAAAGTTAGAGGACTTACTGATTTGAAAACTTACTACAAAGCTACTGTAATCAACACATTGTGGTATGCACATAAGAACAGACATTTAGATCAGTTGAATGGATTTGAGATTCCAGAATTAAACTCTTACATTTATGACGAATTGATTTTTTTGACCAGAATATGCATGAAGGAGGAAAAACCATACAATTAATTCAATTGATGCAGAAACATAATTTGATAAAATTCAACAAATTTTCATGATAAAAACACTGAATAAACTAAGCATAAAAGGGAACATTCTCAGCCTGATAAAGGGCATCTATGAAAAATCCACAAGTACCATCAGACCTAATTGTGAAAGACTGAAAGCATTCCCTTATTCAAGAAATATATTAAGATGTCCAGTCTCACCACTTTTATTTGACATTATTCTAGAAGTTCTAGCCAGGACAGTTAGGCAAGGAAAAGAAATAAAGGTCATCCATTCACAGATGACACAATCGTATACATAGAAAATCCTAAGCAATCAAAAATATTTATTAGAGATAGTAAACGAAATCAGCAAATTTGCAGGATACAAGATCAATATTTAAAAAATGAATTGTATTTCTATACACAATGAACAATCCACAAATGAAATTAAGAAAATTCTGTTTCCAACACTATCCAAAAGAATACTTAGGAATAAAGTTAACCAAGGAGGTACAAGAGTTGTACACTGAAAACTACACAACATTTTTGAAAAGAATTAAGGAAAAACCTAAATAAATTGAAAGATATCCCAAAGATTGTGGATTGAAACAGTTAACACTGTTAAGATGGCAATACTCCTCAAAGAAATCTACAGATTCAGTGCAATACCTATCAAAACCCAATGACCTTTTTTTGCTGAAGTGGACAAGATGAATATTAATTTCATTCATTCATATTCATTTAATGTCAATTCTAATATCCATATTAAATTGCGTGTACCCTGTTTAGCCAAAACCATCTTGAAAAAGAACAAAGTTGGAGGAATCACACCTTTTAAGTTCAAACTTAGTACAACGCTACAGTAATCAAGACAATGTGGTTTTGGTGTAAGGAAAGACATATACAGAAAAATGGAATAGAATTGAGAGTCCAGCAATAAACCCATACATCTATGGTCAATTACCATATGATCCAGCAATTCTACTCTTAGATATCTACCCAAAAGAAATGAAAACATTTGTCTATGCAAAAACTTGTTCACAAATGTTCATAGCAGCATCGATCCTAATAGCCAAAATCTGGAAATGTCCCAAACGTCCCTCAACTGACGAATGGATAGACAAAATTTGATACATCCATACAATGGCATACTATTCAGCAATAAGGAGAATTGAAGTACTGATACATGCTACAACATTGATGAACCTTGAAAACATTATGCTAAGTCAAAGAAACTGTATATGAGCTGAAAGTTCCTTTTTGAGGGCGATGGACATATTCCAAAATTAGATGTGTTGATGGTTGCACAACTCTATAAATGTACTAAAAACCACTGAATTGCACTTAAAATGGATTTTATGGTATGATAATTTTATGGTTTATAAATTATACCTCAATAAAGCTCTTAATTAAAAAATGATACTTGTTTCCCTAAATGCTACACATTGTCAGAAGACTTCAGTTGTACTTTGTCGTGTATATATATCTATCTCAAGGGAAATGATAGAAAAGGAGCAAGATAGAAGATAAAATAAAATCTGCTCCCCTAGTCTTTTTTTCTGCAATTGGGATTTCAGGAATAAAATTGTCCATGAGTAGGAATCTGCTGTTCTCAGACTGAGATAGACAATACACATGACCAGGTTTCTCATCTGGGCTCTATTTCAGAATTGTAGGGATAAATAAAGAGGGAAGCCTGGGAGGTTTTTTGTAAGACCCTCCTGTTCTTTGGGAGTGTAGACTTTTCAGGAGTGCATTGTTGGCTGCCTTTACCTGTGAAGTGCTTTTGGTTTGTTTTAGTGGTTTAATTTTCTTGGTTAGTGGGGAGAGTCCACACCTTGGGGTTGTGCTGGCACTACAGCAGCTGCTGATGACAAAAGCAAAATCAATCTGAGAGCTGATTGCGGAGGAGCCAAGGGCTGGAGCTGGCCTGCCTGTCAGGGGCCACTTTTCTTAGGTATGCTTTTGCCTGACTTCTATACATTGCCCAACTGAAACCCCACCCCATTCCCCTAACAGCCACATTCCCTGGCCTTCCCTGAACTTACTGTGGGCCCCCACACTGGATCTCCCTCCCTCTTCTGGACTTTTCCAGAAACATCTTTTCTGCATTGCTGCAAACTTTCATTTTCTCTCCCCCTCTGCTATTACTTAACTCAAGGACAGAGGAAATAGCTGCAGTCCAGAAACACACTTAATAAAAAGAAGAGAAAGAAAGAAAGAGAAAAAGCCCCAAACTCATCCCAAATCTTTAAGAAAACAATCCCATAGGATTTGGTTTTGAATTGCCATGCAATGTGGGGAATGTGAAACATGTGCTAATCAGGGCCCTTTCTGCTTGGAGCCTACCTGACTTCTCTCCACTCTCCCCAGCCAGCTGGGCTAGGCTAGGCCCAGGGGAGCTACAAAGCCGCCAGCTTAGAAGATGGAGACAAACGGGGAAGTCCCAGAGGACAAAGAAGACTTGTTGCTAGTTTTGAGGCCAAAGCAACACATGCAGTGGTTAAGGGCTGTGGGGGTAGAGCTGCAAAGCCTGGAACCCCAGCTTTGAAGTTAGACTGAGGCTGACTTGCAGTGACTATTCTGTAGGCAGCATTTTCTGAGCTAGGCCTCCATTTGCTTCACCACCCTAACTCTTGCCTTGACTATTGCCACGCTTTCCAGACTCAGTTTTCCTGCAGACAGTCAGTGCCCCTTCTGAACTGTCTGCCCACATGGCTGCCTCAGTGCTCTTTCCAAAACAGAGATCCGATCTCTACTCCCTCTCTTCTAATTTTTCTCATCTCCTCTAGGAGAAAACCCACATTCGTTAACGTGATATGTGAGACCATTTATAAACTGGCTTCAACTGCTCTAGCCTCATGTTCCATCACCTGTCCTCACCCTCAGGTAACCCCACAAAACTATTTACCATTTTCCTGAACGTGCTTTTTTTCTTTCCTGCATCAGCCCCCTTTGCAGCTGCTATTCCTTCAGCCAGGAATGAATACCCTTTTCCTCTTTCTCTCCATTAGAGTCTATCACCCTCATCATTTAAGACCAAGTGCCTCTTGAAACTTTAAGCTTACTGGGGAGTGGTTTTCAGCTTTCTTCTTATTGCCAGAGCTCACTGAATATACGTTGGGAAGGCAGATTGGTGCAATGGAAAGAACCCAAACTTATGGAGTCAGCCAGACTGTGTGATAATGTGTAAATGAGTTAATTTCTCTCTGAGCTTCAGTTTCCTCATCTGTAAAATGGGAATATGAATCCCAACAGAGCAAAGTAGTTGATGTTGATAAGTGCCAAACACAGTAGCTGGTACATGGTAGGTACTTGGGCAATTTTTCGTGTTGCAAAAGAACTAGAAAAATGATTCCTTCATCTTCAGTTGGGACTCTAAGGAGGCATTTTTCACCAAGCAAACTAGTGGGTGGTGTTCTCTGGGACCTGATTTACCTAGCTGTCTTCTTTCCTTTGGCCACCCTCATGTCTAAAGGGTGTTTTGCAAGTATCCTGCCTTCTTAGAAATGTCCCTTAGAAATCTGAATGGGTAGGCATGAGAGAGGAGGGATGAAATTTTAGCACCTCTTTCTTCTCTTCCTCATGCCCTAGTCTTGCCCCCAAGTCTCAAAGAGATTGTCTAGCAATCACTCCATGTTGGCCTTGCTCTTTCCTGCAACCTGCTCCCTAGTCTTTTTTCTGCAATTGGGATTCCAGAAATGAAATTGTCCATGAGTAGGAATCTCCTGTTCTCAGATTGGGATGGACATAGAGATGAGCTGGTTTCTCATCTGGACTCTATTTCAGAAATGTACACAAGATGTCAAAAATATACCACTTGGAGCGAGAGCAATATTTAGTTTTTAAAAATTAGGGGAAAAAGTTTCCTTGCTTCAATTCCTACTGGAATGTGAAATAACTATGTGCTGATGCTGCACTTTGACAGCACTGATTTAGTTATCCTCAGGGTCACTTGGTGAGTGGTGCATGGATACAAACACACACACACACAAAAAACATATATATTCAGAGCGCTTTGTTGTGAACTGGGAATTTCAGGCATTCTGATGCCAGAGTAAGGCTTTATTGGATCAAGCCATCCATTAACAACACTTTATTAAGTGTTTCCCTTGTGTGCCAAGCCTTGTGCTAGGCAGGGAGAGGAAAAGAAGCCAGGGAACCAGAAGTCACAGATGGAATAATCAGAACACAACAGGCGAGAATAAAGCAAGAACTAATTCAATAATACAAATTAAATATTAAAGAAGAAGGGGTTAAGGTTACTGAACTGGAGTCCCAGGGCAAATTTTCTGGAGGGGATGGTGAGACCTGAGTAGGACCTTGGAGGATAGGATTGGAAACTCTGAGTCATCCACATTATTCTCTTAGAAGTGTCCATTAGAATGGATTGAATGAATATTAGTTTGCAGGAGGTGGAAACAAGAATGATCTGGAATTATGTTTGAAGGACCATATGGAAGGTCGAGAGGAATGTGAGACTAAGAAGCAGAAGTCATCTTAGTTCTGGTGTCACCACTGACTCATTGTGAGTGACGTTGGGTATGTCCCTTCTCTCTGAACCTCAGTTTCCCCATCTATACATTGGAACTAAATAATACAGTGTTACCCACCAACTAGGACCATTG
This sequence comes from Equus przewalskii, assembly GCF_037783145.1. NCBI lineage: Eukaryota > Metazoa > Chordata > Mammalia > Perissodactyla > Equidae > Equus > Equus przewalskii. Next base: position 41,171,270 of record NC_091863.1, on the reverse strand, counting down.
TTAAGAGAACAAATGAGAATCCTGTGACTGTGCTTGGAAAAGTAGAAAGAACAATCCATAACATAGGTTGGTATTATGAAGGCAGGTGTTTATACTGTAGCCAGTCTCCTGCAGCTGGGAATAGGATGACCTCAGTATTTGAATGAATTTTTTTGGCAAGCCTCTTGCCTGCCATAATTATATCCTGCCAGCCACTAGTTGAGTGTGCAGACTTAAACAGGATCTGTCGCACAAGTATACACCTGTGTGTGTGTGTGTGTGTGTGTGTCTAAGCCTGTATCGGGCTAGGATATTGGAGTCATGACAGCAAAAACCTGGAGAACTCTTAGGAACAAAGGTGGTATGTAGAGATGGGGATTTGTGCAAGCAGCTTTGGGCCTGCTTACAGAAGTACATGCCCTGTTGTCACTACAGTAGTCCCGTTTATATATCTTCCTTGGTGTATGGCAAAGCCTGTACTTGTCTCCCTGACTTCATGTTGCCCCAATCCAGTCCTTCTGCCGCACTGCTGCTAAAGTGCTCTTTTCAACTCACATGGAATTCTTGGGCTGTTGGATGCCCAGAAGGTAACATACATGCTCATTCACATGACATTGAAGCAGGGCACTGACATGGCCACACCTCTTGGTAAAACTGTGGAATACTTTGATTCCAGCTGCTCTTTTGAGTTCCCTCATGACCACTCCTGCTTCCCCGTTCCCCACTCCTGGACCCCTTTATTACCTCCTCAAGATCCAGCAACTAAAGTGATAGTGCCCAGCACAGCAGGGAGCCTAGAGGACACTATTCCATGTGTTGACTTGCATCATTCTGCTTGGTCAGTGCTCCTGCTGTTCTGGTTTTTAAATATTTCGAGGATTACCTCCACATTCACGTTTCATCTCATCCCAGCTCATCTTTCTGGCCTCATCTCTCACAAGTTCTCCCCACAGATGTCAACAATACTGAAATTTTCATATTCCGTGTCTGGATTTCTACACCTGTCTCTCTCACTATACTGGGAACTCCTTGAGGGCAGAGACAGTGGCTCCCTCATCAATATAATCTCAAAACCCAGCTCAGGACCCAGCACATAGTAGACACTCAATACATGTTTGTTTCTTATCATAGAGAATGCTGGTAGATGAGACCATTCTGTTTGTAATCCTGTAAACTACTCCAGGGTCCAGACCTGAAGCTGGTGCAAGGCACTTTTCTGGTCTTCATATAGACCTCACGAATGTTATTCACATTTCCAGGATCCTTGAAAGGGAGGAAAAGAGCAAGCGCTATTTCCATTTTATTAATATTTCAAGAGTGTGTCTCAACTACACAATGAATGCTTAATAGAACTGAGACATAAAGTCATGTCTCTGGAACTTTTCCTTACCCACAGTGCTGTAGAGTCCTTTGGGATTTGGGGGTGAAAGCTGCTGGCCTAATGTGAGTAATTGTAGACTGCTGCCTTCTGGAGGAGAGTTGGCTCACGGTCTCTGTAAGGGGCTATCTGAAGACTGTCTGTTGGAAGTGATGTAAATGTTCTTGCCCCTTCTCCTCCAGCGCTGCCAGGGGAGACACAGGCTTGTGGGATTGGAGTGGAGAATACATTACATCTCTCTTGATTTGGTTGCCAACTTCTGATTCATTAACATGGCTTCATAACTGCTGGTGCCTTGGACGACAAGCTAACTTTTGTTCCAGGCACGTCTCTGATGACCTTTTTCTGAGATCCATCCTTCCCACTCCATGAGAATAGTCCACTGTAGCCAGACAAGTTGTGAGTACTGTAGAGAAGACAAGACTAGGAGAATGGCTCAGCCTTATCTTCAAAGAACTTAGTCTTCCTTGGGAAGCAGGCCTCATACATCAGGTATGACTTGGGCTGCAAGTGACTGAAACTCTAACTGGAAATTATCTCACATACCAGGAAGTCCGGGGAAGAGGCAGGCTTCAGGATTGATTAATTCAGTTACTCATATTGACTGTCAGCAGGTACTAGGATAAATTGTTACCCTGTTTTCGCCCAGCAGGAGAGAGAAGAATCTTATAACTAGTAAGTCCAGGAAACCACGTTGGTGTCAAACATTCTCAATTACATCTTTATAGATAGTAGAGAAACATAGGCACTGGAGAACAATAGGGTAGATTCAGAGTACCCACTGAGTTCATATTAGCTGTGTGGCCCTGTGCAAGTCAATTAACTGCTCTGAGCCAGTTTCCTTATGTGTCCGAGGGCAATAGTTATAATATCTGACTTGCCTCCTAACAGGCTTGCAGTGGGGATCATGTGACATAATGTGAAAGCATTTGGTAAGCCGCATGAAGTGCCATATACCTTTGAGGCCTTTTAAAATTACTATCATCAGAGAAGATGTACAAGGAACACCTACTGTGTACAAGGCACTGTTAGATTACAAGGTTAAAATAAAACCCAGTTAATAACCTCAAGTTCCCTCCAACAGTTCAATAAACATCTACTAAGCACCCAGAGGTGCTGGAGACACAGATATGAGAAAGACCAAGTCCCTGCCCTCAGGGAGTTCCCAGTAGAGGAGACAGACCTACAAACAGACAACTTCAACACGATTTGGTCAGTGTGTGGAGCCGTCAAGGGATGTGCAGAGTGCTCTGGGAATACGCAGGAGTTACTAACCAATCTCGGCTTCATAGGGAGGGAATAGGAGTAGTGTCAGGAGCTTATAAAGCAGTAAGAAGATAAGAAAAGAACCATATAACATAGATACATGTGTAGCAAAGCCTCCAAACAGCTTTCTTACTTCGTACTTTAGGAACAAACTATGGGATAGAGCCTGTAGAAAATAATGAGTAAACAATGGAGTGATGAATTCTTTTTTCCCTCCTCTCCATATGTTGTGGTTGACCCACACATCTTCTAACCCACATCTACAGTCTGAAATCTGAGCATCTCTATGCATAATACAGTCTCAAAATGTCATTGAACACTGACCCTCACTGGCAGAACACTATCCTCCGAAGTTGCTTCATGGGAATTGCAGATTGGGCCCCTCCCTAATAACTGGTTTGGGCATGTGTATCAACTTTTTCAGAAAAGATTATTTGACTGTAGAGTCTCATGTATCCTATCATTAAAAATTACAATCCGCTGTCCTATGTTGCTATTTTAACATACCTTAAATGAAAACTATATTTATAAAGAGTTTATGTGCATTTTTAAAACAACAAGATATTCTTTAAATATAAAGCAATCAGGGCTGGCCCCGTGGCCGAGTGGTTAAGTTTCACCAGTTCTGATCCTGCGCGTGGAGCTAGCACCCTTCATCAAGCCTGAGGCGATGTCCTACATAGCGCAACCAGAAGGACTCACAACTAGAATCTACAACTATGTACTAGAAGGCTTTGGGGAGAAGAAGGAAAAAATAGATTGGCAACAGATGTTAGCTCAGGGACAGTCTTAAAGAACAAAAAAAAACAAAATAGGGGCCGGCCTGGTGGTGCAGTGGTTAAGTTGGCGTGTTCCACTTCTCAGCGGCCCAGGGTTCACCAGTTCGGATCCCAGGTGCGGACATGGCACCGCTTGGCACACCATGCTATGGTAGGCATCCCATGTATAAAGTAGAGGAAGATGGGCATGGATGTTAGCTCAGGGCCAGTCTTCCTCAGCAAAAAGAGGAGGATTGGCAGTAGTTAGCACAGGGCTAATCTTCCTCAAAAAAAAAAAAAGAAAAAAATATATAAAGCAATATTTTACATTTTTCAAGTGCTGTTTTCATCAACCTTATCAGTTCCTTAAACTGTGTAAGCCCTGCTGGTGGTGCTATGAGGATAGCGTATGTAAAGTCTATAGAATGTAATCCCTGAATCAAACCTCATGGTTATATGTTGAGTCCCAGTGACAAAGCCTTGCTTATCACCACTCTCTTGTGTAGAAATCTTTGCTGCCTAAGGCTCTCTGCCTCCTAAAATGCCTTAATTAGAGCCTGATTGGATTTGACCCCTAGAAAGTCTGCTGTGCTTTTGGTGCATGGTTTCCTGTGATATGGCGAGCTCTACTGTTTAGCAGGCTCATAAAACACCCCTCCTGGACAGCTTCTCAGGCTTGAATTTCTGCTCTTTGGCAGGCTCTGTGCTTTATTACCTCTTGAGGTACCTACTCACCTGCCTGTTCTCAAGTTATTTCCCCAGGCCTCAAGTTTGACAGAGCTTTCCTAGGGGACACAGCCAGCCTCTCTGTTACCCCAAACCAGCTAGGGACTCACAAAACCAGAAGCAACCACTTTCATTGACCTGTCCTAGAAAAATGGAATGCTTCACCAGTCTCATGTCAATTAGTGAATGATAGTGTCTGCATTATGGGGGAAGAGTGCTGAGAGAATCTTTGCAGAAAATGAATGGAAAAGGAAACCAAGAAGGAGTGGGCATGTTCTCCAAATGGTAGGGCTCCTTTTTGTTGGAAATCATGCCAGAGCTGTGGGGAGGGTGAGTGAGTGAGCTGATGATCAAGTATTTTGACTGTGGGTTCAAAGGGATGGGGCAGAACTATCTTAGACCACGTTCCAACTTCACTCTTTTTCTAAAATTTTGTTTTATACTCCTTTCAAAAAAAGTTGCCTTCTAGCTTTTTTGTTTTTGTTTGCAAAAGGGAGTTTGCAAACCAAAACATTGTTGAATGTCATGGGAGTCAGTTAAAACATTTGAGTCCTATACGAACACCATAATCTAAGGTCTTGGCCCAAGCTGCAAACAATTTCCAAGAAACAAAAAGTGCTCAGCAATTAAGTTGAACCTGGCATAAAAGGATTTCCAAGGTTGAGAAGCCGTGGATCCCACAGCGGAGAGGAAAAAGAAGCACTTTCATTGAGACTTCCCTACTCAATGTAGTTCTCATTAAGTGCTCAGCGATTTAAATGTAATTCCAACAATAACCACTCTGTGAGGAAGGTGTCATTATTGTCCCCATTTAACAAAAAGGCAGCAAGTTTCAAGGAGGTGGAGTGACTTGCCCAAGGTCATCCTGCTACTCAATGGCAGAGCTAGGATTTGAACTAGTGCCTAGCACATAATAGAGTCTCAGCTCATGTATGTTGTTTGTGGAATGAAGAAAATAATGAAAGGTCTTTCTGATTATTAAATCCAGTAGCATTTTTTTGCCTTTTTTGTGTGTTTCTGACATTTTAAAACAGTATTTTTCAAGCATACAGAAAAGTTGAAAGAATTTTATATTGAACACTCATATACCCATCATTTAGATTCTATTAACATTTACTATATTTGCTTTATCATCTATCTATTTGTTTATTGATTCCCTCCATACGTCAATCCCTATTATTTTCTGATGCATTTCAAAGTAAATTGAGGACATTAGTACAGGTCCCTATGAACATTTCAGCATACGTATCATTTATGTTTGTTTATAGTTTTTTTTCTTTTGAGGTAAAATTTACATACAACGAAATGTACAAATCTTTAGTGCATCCTTGGGTGAGTTTTGACACACCCTGCACCTGTGTATCCCAAACCCCAATCAAGATATAGAATATTATCATCAACCCAGAAATTTCCTTCATGTATGTTTTTTTTTTTTTAAGCTTTTATTTTTTTCCTTTTTCTCCCCAAAGCCCCCAGGTACATAGTTTTGTATTCTTCGTTGTGGGTCCCTCTAGTTGTGGCATGTGGGATGCCGCCTCAGCGTGGTTTGATGAGCAGTGCCATGTCCGCGCCCAGGATTCGAACCAATGAAACACTGGGCCGCCTGCAGCGGAGAGCGCGAACTTAGCCACTCGGCCACGGGGCCAGCCCCTCATGTATGTTGTTTTTAACTGTGCTGTGCAACTTCCCTAACTGAACCCATAGCTCCGTTGGCAGCCAGAAGTTAATGATTATAACTGGGAGGCTGCGTGAGATCACTTTTCCTTCATTGACTGATGCTCTCAGGGGAGAACCAGGTGGCATGTAACAAGATTTGGTCCTCCGGTCCCTTCACTTTGATAAATTTCACTTGGAAGCATTTCTTCTCTTTTCAAGCAAACTTTTGTAAAAGGTTGCCTGTTGATTACAGCAATTAACTTTATCAGTTTAAACTGAGGTGAAATGAATAATTTATTTTATTGTACTTTAATGTCAGTAATGTATAAGGGATAGCATTAATGGCTGCTCTTTTCAGCAGGGACTCTTTCATCTGTGTTTGTTTAAAAGTAAAAATAATGCTGCAAACATAAAGTGTTCCTGGCTTGGTTCTCAAAGTGAGCTCTAGTCAGTTCATTGAAACTCAGATCAGGGCAAAGAACACTCAAAAGAGCGTGTGTGTCTGAATAAGATTTAGAGGAGAAACTCAAAGGGCCTTTGGCTTATTTGAAAAAGGTCTATTGGAGCAGATAAACTGAGTTACCTCCTTGAAACCCAGGCTTTGAGTAATTTGGGGTATAGTAAGAGTCAGGTTATTCAATGATCCCACGATTATGAGAGGCATCATAGACCGAATTGGCAGAGATACTGATGCGCCTACCAAACATGCCTGTGGCTTTAGTCCTTTTGGTTAATGATACTGTTGCTGGTTGGCAATGTGAGCATCACTCCTAGGAGTTCTAATCCAGGGATTTTCACCCTTTAGAGTTTATCAGAATCACCCTGAGGGATTAAAACACAGATTTCTTGGGCCTGCCCCCAGAATTTGTGATTCAGTAGACCTAGGGTGGGTCCCAAAAATTTGCATTTGACAAGCTCCCAGGAGATTCTGTGCTGCTGGTTCAGGTACCACAGTTTGAGAACCACTGCTTGAATGAATGGATGAATAGGATCCCCTGTGCAAGACCACATTTCTTCCTCTCTATAACTTTATTTACAGTTGAGCAAGAACAGGCACACCCCGTGTAGAATGTGCTTGCTCCTGCTGAGTTTTAGAGGGGGGGATAGTAGGGAGGACATACACACTAGCTGTTTCTCCAACTCGCACAGCAGGAATTTCAGTTTGTACTGGGCTTATTATGACCCTGACTTTTTCATAGTCCTAACTGATCTTGCTGCAGACAAGGAAAGAAGCCAAGCCCCAAACCACATGGCACAGTTTTAATTAACTCCCTCCTGTGTCGGGACCCTTAGAAAGAGATAATATGTGGCTCTGGAGACCATACGTCCCAGATTTCCTGGGACAGCTCTGATTTCACATATTCTATCCTCTCGTCTCATAAATATAATTGTCATACCATGTCCTGCTTTTGGGTTCAGAAAATATTGTTCCCATATGCATGGCTTAGGAGCCCTGGGGAGCCAAAAGCAAGTCTTTCTTTCTTGAGATTGTGGGGGCCACGGCAAAAGCTTGGCTCATAGAAAGGGCTAAAGATTTTGGGTAAATCTAAATATTTGAGATCAGCAACAAGCTGCTTGTTGCTTCTTTTTTTAAGCATCTCTCAGTGATCCCTGTTACGGATCTTTGAATGCTACAAATACCAAGATTCTGAGAGGTGAGAGGCACTGAGTTGGACCTCTGGCTGCCTCTCTTTCCTCCTTCCCCTGCTCTCTAGAAGGACCACACAGAAATAACCCAGACAAGAAGAGCCACTCCAAAGAACGAAATTCCACAACCTTCATTGAATGACCCCTCAGTCTAATATTTACCTGCTTTCTCTGGCAGGAAGTTCTTCCTTCTTGCTAACATCAGTCCTTCTCACTGCAATTTCAGTTTCTTTTCCCTTGCTCTGCTTTCAATCAAAATTGAGAACAGCTGGTCCTCACCCTCTATGTTCTTTATGTGCTTAAAAGTCACATTAAACCATCCTTCCTGGGACCAGGTTTAACCATCCTTTGTGCTCCTTTATCCTTCCTGCATGTATCTGACTTGCCAACCGTTTAATCATCTTTGCCATAGGGAAGCAGCTTAGGCAGTTTGGGCCAACAGTGCAGCAAAGCCTAAAGCTTCATGATTTGTGCTAATGGGCATGCTAAATGTTTAGTAGAGACTATTTTCAAGCACGCACTTGCGAACAATTTAAAGTGGACTGTACATGGAACCCATTTCCTCTGCTGGCTCCCCCAACAGGGCCTCCCCTTAGCAGCTGAAATGAGTTAGTGGCAATCAGTGCAGAGTAGGAATCCTGTGGTTTCTGCCCTTCCCTCCTGCTGGTTCTATGGCAGCTAGTCTCTTAAAATGAGCTTTCTCCTTAGTATGGCCAGTAAATGTGACTTTGGAATCAGTTGGGCAAGGGGCCTAGGAATCACAGCCAAAGAGCAGGAGGTACTGTTGCTGAAGCTCCAGGTGCATTTTATGAGAGGGTAGGGGCACGGGGGTGAACAGGGATCCATGAGAAAGATTGGACCCAGAATGTTTGCTATCTACAGGACGATTGCGCCTCAGAGTTGGACTTGGCTTTTTCAAAGTTTGCAGTGGACTCATCTGGCTTTTGTTTGTGTACTTGGCCTTTGTTCACTGTACCAACTCTGTGAAAGTGATGCCAGCAATCTGTGGCAGAACCCCAGCCTCAGAGCCAGTTTGTTTCCTAAAGAGAGGAGGGTAACTTGCCATGTGATGGGATTCTCTTTGTCAGGTGGGTTACCTGCCTTTGGTGGAATGCATTCCTGAACTGTTTGTGTGGCGTGGGAGGGCTGCTACCTTAGGTCACGCTACAGGGTGGGTCCAGGGCCCATGCTGATAAGGGTGAAATAGATCTAGTCGATGGTACTGCAGAGTAAAGGGATAAGGCCAATTGATATTTGTCTGTTCTCATCTTCTCACTGTTGGCTCCTCCTTTTTAATCAAACCTTAAAAGCTCTTCTCTTCATAAACACTAGCCGGGCAGTTTGTCTCGACAAAGCTACAGGAGCAGTTCATGTACCCAGCCATAAAGAAGAAAGAAGAAAACGCGACAGAAAAGAAGGGGAAAAAAAGCTGGTATTTGTATGAGGGTGTCATTGAGGGCTTCATCGTGGATAGACTCAAGACGTAGACAGGAACAGAAATTGTCTTGGGGTGGGGGTGGGAAAAGCAGTTTGATTGAAGCACTAGCTGCCTTGGCGCTGAGCCAAGGCAAATTGCCAGAGAACCATTAAACTCTGTGTAATTCCATATAATTCACAGCCGCCACAGGTAATCTGAATCAGACCTGACAAACCTTTCCTATCACTTATTGTCCATTAGTGCTGAATGCATACTACAGATATTTAAGCTTTTTAAAGTCATATCTGGTGAGCATATTTTTCCAAAACCCAAATCAGGAAACCTGGCTTGACAAAGGATTTTTTCTGACTTGTGGATTTGTTTATATGAAAAGCCTCACACAGGTATAAACACTAAACTGCACTTAAATGCTGAACAAATGGCCTTTAAGGAAGGAACCATGGTCACGTGAAATTGGGTCAGGGCACACTCTCATTCAGACATTGGTGAGGGCCCCCCACACACACCTTTTTAGGGGTCTGAGGGAATTGGTTAACTGAGCACTAAATCAAGTTAGAATCTGGTTTATGCCCATCATCTGGATTTGCTCTTAAAATTTTCAAGGATAGTAAACTGAAAGGGCCTGTTGTAATGTCTGTACACAGGAAGGTGGAGTAGATGTTACTTTGAATTCCCAGGTGCTGGGAGCAGTTAAATCTCCCAGTGTTCATGGTCTGTTTGTGAGGGCTTGTATGTGTTTTAAATTAACTTCCTAAGGCTGAGAATGTTAAAAACTAAGGAGAATCATATATGGATACAAGGTATTGTTTCCGTGCACCTAAATTTACTTAAAAGCTTCATTCTTCCCACCAAATTAAGAGTCTAACGGTAACCTCTGGGCACTCACCAGAAACAGGAGATGTTTAGCTCAAAGGATAATTATTTTGGAATATTCTGAGTCAATAAGAATAATGCTTTTTAAAGGGCTTGGAGACTTACAGTGCCTCTTTACCCAGAACTCTTTACATTGCTAATTAAGGATCATGAGTAGCAGTATCCCCATGGAAAACAAAAGTGTTTTGTCACATTCTTGCAGAAGAAAATATCTTTTTTTTTTTTTTGGAGGAAGATTAGCCCTGAGCTAACATCTGCTGCCAATCCTCCCCTTTTTGCTGAGGAAGCCTGGCCCTGAGCTAACATCCGTGCCCATCTTCCTCTACTTTATACGTGGGACGCCTACCACAGCATGGCTTTTGCCAAGTGGTGCCATGTCCGCACCTGGGATCCAAACCAGCCAATCCCCGGCGGCCGAGAAGCAGAACGTGCGAACTTAACTGCTGTGCCACCAGGCCGGCCCTTCCTCTACTTTATATGTGGGACACCTGCCACAGCATGGCATGCCAAGCCATGCCATGTCTGCACGCAGGATCCGAACCGGCGAACCCCAGGCCGCCAAAGCAGAACGTGCGAACTTAACCACCGCACCACCAGCCAACCCAGAAGAAAATATCTTAAGCCTAATAGATTATCTTGGGCAAGTCACGTCACATCCCTGAACCTCAGTTATATGATCAGCAAAGTGAAAATAATGTTACTTGTCCAAAATCAGGAAAATGAGTGGGGTAATATCTTGAGGTCCCTTCTAATTCTGATTTCAACAAATATTTATTGAGCAACTACTATGTGCTCAATACAGCATTTGTTTTCCTAAGTGCCAGTGATAGAGCTATAAAAACACATTGCCTGTCTCTCCCACTATAAGTATCCTGACAGAAAGTAAACATATATAAAAATAAATGAGATAATACAAAATGATAAATTCTGTGAAGGAAATAAAACAAGGTGATGTGTTGGAGAATGACAGGAATTGGGATTGGGGAAAGAGAGAGGGAACCTACTTTATATTTGGGTCAGAGAATGCTTCTCTGAGGAGCTAGCATTGGAGCTGATGCCTGAAAGGAGCTACACAAGGATCTAGGAAAAAAATGCTCTCAACAAGGAGAACAGCAAGTGCAAAGGTCCTGAGGTGCGGATGGGCTTGACCTCTCTGAAGAACAGAACGTTCAGTATGACTGTAGTGTGTGTAAAAAAATGAGGCCCAAAAGGCAGGCATGGGCACATTGTGTAGGGCTTCTAATCTGCTGCTATTAACACTGTAAGAATCATTCCTTGGTCTCCCTGTCTGATTTAATTAGTGAACATAAGTGCCAGGTGTTAATGATAGGGGTGCTTGATATTTGCCCATAAGAAACCCAGGAAGGAGCACTGGTGAGGGGTAGGGGGGAGGCTAAGACAGAAAACAAGCTCAAATGCCTGGGGGAGAGAGATGGGAGTGGAAGAATGAGTGTGAAGACAGGAGAGGTTGTTAGGGAGGGCTGGAGAAAGTTTTGAGGGAGGAGGAAAAGCACCAGAGTGCTCTTGGCTATGAGGAACATCCCTAGTGCCAAGGTTTGTGGAGTCTGCTATCAGAAGGGGTCAGCCATTACAGGAGAGGGGGCAGGGCTCTACCTTTGTGTTTAAGATAGAGAAGTGGGAGTGAGCAGGGACGGGAGCTAAAAATCTGGTTCTTTCTTTTCATCCAGCCTTAACCTGAAAGGCAAGCCTGCTATCAGGAGAAATCTGTACTGCTTTACTCTTATTGATTCCCCAGATCTTGAACTCAAATGCCCATCATTTCCTCCTTCATTTTATTCCAAAACTAATCCTGGCAATGCAAAAGGAAATGTGCTCTGAGGTCAGAGTCCCTACTCAACACTAACACACAAACAATTGAGGGCATTTCTCTCCTTTTTTTTTTTCAATTGTGAAAACTCAATTTTATGTTATTTGACACATCCTGTTGAGCGGGAAAGAGATGGGATGTCACTTCTCAGTCGCTGTATGAATAGGACAGTAGCTTGGAACAGAACTTGTTCCCAGATTTACAGTACTATGTGAAAGCAGCAGTAGTGTGCCAGTTTAATTTAACATTGGATCTATCCTAGGGTCAGTAACGAATATTGTTGTTATTCCTTTTCAAGATACATATATACATTGATAGATTGTTTCTGTGGAAGTTGTTCACTTTGATAGCAGTTATGCAGAAGGAGGGTAAGAAATTCATTGCCTCTTTTTCCCCTCTTCATCTAACAGTGTTCAGCAGGCTAAGTGAAGACCAAAGATTAAAATCACTTCTGGGGAAAGGGGGCCTGGACAGAGGCAAACAATGTTCTGAGAACAGAATGCAGGGGCCCAGCTGTGGAAAATAGGAAGGAAGCTCCCTCTCCCTTCGTCCACATCTGGCAGAGGGCACCCGAATGCCTAGTAAGCTAGAAACCAGACAGTAGAGCAGGCCTAGTGGTTTCCAGAGGCAGCCTTTTGTTCCTTCCCTAAAGGGTGTTAGTCCTTTGGTCTTTTTCCAGTCAGAAATGACTAATGTTAGGTATGTGCACTCTTTAGAAACTGTCTTTGGCTTTTTGTATAATGGGTTATAAATAAATAACTTCAGGGAACCAGGCAATGACTTATTGAGTGAACCTGGCTTTGGGATGGTTCAGATTCCGGATAGTTAATCACATCCTCTGGGCTGAAAGGCTTATCTAACTCGTTCACATTCAGTTGGAAAGTTAAAAAGATGCTTTTAATCAACTTGAAGAACAGTTTTAATGTCAAAAATGGGTTGATACTAGAGAAATAAAGATTATATTAATCCAAGTAGAATTATCTCCATCTCTCTCTAGTAATCTGATAGAATTTAACATCCATTTTTGTTTTAATTTGGGCATTTCTTACAAGCACAATTCATAAACACCAATAGGTTAATAAATCTTATTTCCAATGTTTTTATATTAGATGGTATAAAAAAGACTGTTGGTCTTTATAGCCATCTAGACTCACCCGCTAGATTTGTACACTATGCTCTCTTAATGCTAGGGGGCATCAGGACTTTCTGGTTTGTCTAGAAAACTGTTCTAATCTTGTACAAGGTAGCTTATATCATGGTTGTATATAGTGAACTCTGTTGCTGGCAACTGCTTCTAGTTGCCAGGAGTCAGAAACAAAATCTTTAGCACGCTACCATCTCCTTTCCTCCAGTTTCTTTCACCCCAGTCCTCCCTGAGCTCTCTCTACCACATCAGCTTTGCAAGGTTCTTTGTTCATTTGTACCACTGAAATTCACAGCTTACTAGACAGCCAAGAAGTGTACGCAACCCAATAGGAGGCAGTAGTGATGCCTGAAGAAGAGATAGTTGCCTGTGTGACAATGGCCTTACCTGAAGTTCTGCTTCTCAGAGTGAGTATCTGGAACTCTGGGGACTATGAGAAAGAGACATATCTGGGATAGACAGGAGGAGTAGAACTAGATGACTCCAAGATTGGGTAAGGGATTGATTCCGTTTTTATGATATGTCAAGATAGAAAGTGGTTGGTGATTTTAAAAAAACTTTTCACTTTTACCAGTTGTCTGGTAAAGAAAACGAAGTGTTTGTCTTTATTTTCACTTCCTACTGAAATCATTCACTTCTTGGGCGAAGGGGAGGGGCGGATGAATACTGTCTCAAAGCAGAGAGGAACAATGGGCAAATTAATAAATTATAGCCCTATTGTAAAGGCTTACCCTTTAACTGAAGTGCTTCGCCTTGATTAAAGCTATGAGAATGTGAAAATAGTGCCTGATTGTTGGTCCCTCCCTCAGAAATATAGTCTGTATAGTCTAGTGGTGTTTATTTTTTAATTTTTTTCTTAAATTGAGGAATAACTTATCTATACAGTAAAATGCACAAATCTCAATGGATTTTTAGGTATATATATATATATATATTTTTTCCATGTACTCAGCACCCCAATCAAATCAATTTGTAAAACATTTTCAGCAGCCTGAAAATTATGCTCATGTGCTTTCACAGTCAGTATATCCTCTCCAGAGGCAGCCACTATTCTGGGTTTTATCACCATAGAATAGCTTTGTCTGTTCTTGACCTTCATAGAAAATGGAATCACATAGTATTTATTGTTGTAGTGTGGTCTGTTTCCTGCAATGTAGTATTTTTGAGATCCATCCATTTTGTTGCACAAATCAGTAGTTTGTTCTTTTTTATTGCTATGTAGTATGCCATTTTGTGTATTTGTGTGTTTTGATGGACTTTTGGGTTGTTCCTAGTTTTTATCTATTATGAATAAAGCTGCTATGAACAGTCAAGTCTTTTTGTGGACACATGCACTTCTTTCTCTTGGGTGTACCTAAGTGTGGAACTTCTGGGTCAGAGAGAAGGTGTACAGATTTCTAAAGTGGTTGTACAATTTTACAGTCCCATCAACAATGTGACTTCAAATTGCTGTACATTCTTTCCAGTACTTAGTATTTTCAGTCTTTTTAATTTAGGTATTCTAGTGGATGTGTAGTGATATTTTACTATGATTTTAAATTGCATTCCTCTGGTGAAAAATTATATTGAGCACTTTTTCATAGGCCCACTGGGCATTTGGCTGTCTTCTTCAGTGAAGTGCCTGTTCAAGTCTTTTGCCAATTGTTAATTGATTGTCTTTTTCTTATTGATTTGTAGGAATTTTTAAAAAAATATTCTGGTTATAAGTCCTTTGTCAGATATCTGTATTATGAATATTTTTTCCTGGTGTGTGGCTTGACTTTTCACTTTTTTAGTGACATTTTAATGAACTTTTTTTATTTTTATGAACTCCAATATAGCACTCTTTCTTTTATGGTTATTACTTATTGCATACCGCCCAAGAAATCTTTGCCCACCTCAGGGTCACAAAGATATTCTCCTATGTTTTCCTCTAAAACTTTTATGGATTTAGCCCTCTTATTTAAGTCTATAGTCCGGCTAAATTTTTTTAGTAAAAATTTACATCAGTAAAAGTGTTTTGAGCATGTGTCCCCAAAATGCATAATTTTATTTATAGATGGTATAATTTACTACCACCAATATTAAATATTGGCTTGATTTTTAATTTTTTTTAGATAAACCTAAATATAGACAGAAGTTCCAATATCTCTCCTTCCAGTAGATTATTTTGTGCATAGCCCGGGGTATCTACACCCCACTCTGGAGATTGTTCTAACCACCAAGGACTAACATTTTTGACAAACTGATTATATTAATGTGAGCAGAAGACTTCAGTGTAAACAAATGGCTAGAGCTGATGAAGTGTGAACAGGACCCTAATGAGCATATTTGCTAATAATGTAAGAAACTGTGAGTTTACTCTTGCGCAGTGATGTTTGTTCCCCCTTACCTGACTTACGGAGATAGCAGAACAATCTGACTTGGTAGGAGCAAAGACAAACTCGCTTTTGGTTGCTAATGTAGTGTACAATACTTTTGACTCCCTACCCCTTTCCTCATCACCAGATTCCTAGAGCTGAGTTTGGCTCTGAACTGACTGAGTTTTTGGCAAAGATATTTAGAATTTGACTTGGGCTAATCCCCAGGGAAATTTAGTGATTTGGAGCTTAGGGGACCTTTGTTGTGAGGATTAGTACACTAGATGGTGATTAAGCAGCTGTGGAAGAAGGATCTGTCTGTAGGGATAGGTCATGCTGTGGGGCACAGCATAGTTCCATCAGTCCAAGGTCAGGAGAGCCCATGGGCCTGATCCATAGAACTTTCTACTCTGGGGCAGCCCCTTGTAGGATTTGGGCATCTGCTTCTTAGCTGGTAGAGGGAAAGAATATCTTTCTCCCTTGGTGTCTTCCTCCTCAATCTATCTCCATACAGGGATTACTCCTTAGAACCAGGCCTACTTAGCTCTTTTTAATTGACTCTTGTTTTTGAATTCTCCTTTGTTTAAGAGAGAGGTTTTTGTTTTCTGTTTTGCCTTTTGGGAAGCTAGGATAAGGTAGGGAAGATGAAATTAGGAACAGCAGGGTTTCTTATTTTTCTAATCTACACTACTTTGGAAATTTGAGAGAGATTTTGAAGGGAGAGAGTTGCTAAGAGAGACAAGTTAGGGCTGCTGGTATGTCTGCAATCTGTAATCAGACTGACTATTGAAAGCTCAGGCAAAGAGATTGCAGAGGTTTCAAAGCCTGTATCTCCCCTGGCCAGGGCACTCTGATTAATCTCTCCTAGCATGATCAGACTCTAAGGGATATGAAGAGGGGGAGAGAGGGCAGATCAGAAACAGGTAGCCCCCAACCTGTGATCTGCTCAAGATTTTAAACTAAGTTTCAGAGAAAGCACAGTCTTTATCTATTATTTGATGATCCTACTTCCTAATAGTTAAACTTCTCAAGTCCAACTTATCTCCATCTCTACATTTTCTCTCTATTGATTCCCCAGAAAAAAACTGAATTGCTGAATTGGTGTCTGGAGTGTTACTAGAAACTTGAAAATCTTTTAAAGGGTGCTAAAAAGACATTCAGAGGATATTCTCTTATTTTTAAGCAATGTAACTACTGTATTCTGGGTGGACCTTTTCTGTCTATTTGCAAAAAAAAATACATCATTTTAAATAATTAACGATATTGTTTCCCTTCTTAGACTATAGACAGGCTGATGAAGGTAGGAGTATGGGCTGGTTATTTGGCCAGAAGCTCCCAGAATTGGCCGAGAAAGTTTCAGTCTGCCTATTTTTCCAATAAATTTCTTGTAGCAAGCAGAGGTATTCACAATCATGTCACTGATTTTTAATGCTGCTCTTACACCATTGTAATAGGCATTCACTGCCTTTTGGCTCTTGTTACAGATGATGTTACTCCTGCTGACTGCATTTTTTTTTCAGGAAAAAACTGATTCAACTCTTCTTTCTTTCACTTTCTCATATCTCCTAAGTTTATTCAAGAGACCCAAGCAAGTATCTGCTATATCTGACTAAATAAAAGCTACTAAAAAGCCAGTAAGTGCTGTTAAGTCCATTTTTCTTTGCCTTTGCTCTCAAGGGGCTGACTTGTCACTTTACTGACAGCTAATAGAGCATTTCATACTTCATTGAAGATCCATCAAAGATTTCCAAATCACCAGCTTATTAGCACAGGGACTTTAGGAATCTCTTTCTCTCACTGTCCCAACTTTGCTTTTTAAAGTCTTCCAACCTCGATGGACCACTCTGAAACAATGGATAAAGACCACGGGGAAATGAGAGATGGATGTTAACTAGTCAGTATTGAAAGAGAGAAACAGAGGTGAAGGCAAAGTACAATGAAGCGAAAAGCCAGGATTATCTGTGTCAGCAGAAGGAAAATGCATGACTTTTCTAACTGTTCACAGGTCACTGAATGTCAGAGCTCCAAGGGCCCTCAGAGGTCATCTAGTCAGACCCCTACATTTTACAGTAAGGGTAGAAGAGGTCAAAAGATGGGAAAGGGGCTTCTCCAAGGTCAATTAGCTCTACCAACTTTCCAGACATCAGCTGGCTTTTGGTTATATGACCTTTATGCTATAAATTTTCAATTACTTGGACTTCTCACTGCTAGCCCAGTCATCACTTGGTTAATCCAAAATGATACCTAAGTTAACCATCGTTTATACTGGGCTTTGTGATGTGTGTTTATACTGACCTTCCAATGTGTCTTGGTCCAACCTTGGAATTCACAACACTTCAGATGAAATTTCTGAAGGTCTGATTCAGGAAGAGCTGGAAAGTTGACCAGCCTTACTGAACGGACAGCATCAAAGGATGCTATACAGCCCCTCAAGCAGGGCATGTTATTCTCAACAAGATTGTTGATTCACACCTTTCCTGGGTCCCAGCCAGAGTTATGAGTGGAGTGGTGAGAAGGGAAAGACAAAACCTTTTACAGAAGAATATATATATATATATATATATATATATATATATTCTTCTTTCCTCCCTCCCTCTCTCCCTCCCGCCCTTCCTCCATTCCTCCCTTCCTTTCTTCCTTCCTTTCTTTCCTTTTCATTTCTTGTCCTTGCTAGAAAAATGAACAGATGCTTTATCTTTTATATAAACAAATGTGTGGTTGAGCCATTGACCTGGAGAACTGGCTGTCAGGAAGCAAAACAATAAATTCTGGATCCCAGGAATCTAGAGGTGGAGGATGGGAGGAGAAAGACTAATGAACAGTAATTTTTAAAAGCATCAAAAAGTCAGGAGGAGTAAGAAGGAATCAGTTGCATAGCTCAGTAAATGTCCTGGGTCGGGGAAAGGGCTAATTTGGGGTTAGTCTGAGGGATCTTCCACCAAATGGAGTTTCATTCACTGATCTGAATCTGTCTGGACTCTGGGATTGTGCTGGGTGCCCATAATTTGCTTATTTGTTTTCTGTGAATCCTCACACCGGTGCAGAAGTGTCGTTATTACACTAAACGTATCTGTCCTGAGGAGGATGCTGCTGGTGACTGAGAAAGGGCATGGAACAGAGAAAGAGGCATGAACAGTCAGCCTGAGGCTGTAGTCCAAGGAGTCCCTGAAAGGACTCAGTGGCAGTGGAAATGGCAGTAGGGCATGCAAAACGCCTGAGCTTTTGCTGCAGCAATAATTAAGCGTTTTAGTTAAAAGGTTCCTTCCTTTCATTTTCTGGCCTAGAATAAACAGATCTTGTTGATGTAACAAAGTGCTTAATTAACCCGAGGTGGTAACTTACTATCAATGCATATTGAAAGGAAGACTTGCTGTGGGTAGCAGTAATATGGATAATTGAGTTGTATGAATGAAAAAATGGGTAGAGTGAATTAAGACTAATGTACATCAACAGGAAAAATCTATTAGCATTCATTAATTAGACCCCTGTTTGTGGTTCCTTGTTAGCCTAAGGAAGCCCTTTCAAATGGCTGATCCCTGTTGGAAGTCCTGCCTGATGCTGAGGACCTTCCATGGATGCCAAAGGAATGAGTCATTCAAATAGAACTTCTGAAATTCAAGTACAACACTTTGCTTTTTTGGCAGCAGGCAGCAGTGACTATGAAGTAATAATGATAATGACAATGGAAATAAAGAGTGTGATCCTAATTAATTTGCTGAAAGTTGTTTCCCATTTACCAATATTTGACTCGTGTTGTCTTGAGTGGTGGCCTAGGTACTGGAACAAAGGTACATATATTCGATGTCATTTGGCTAACCTATGATTTGTCAAAGGTTAATTTTTTAAAAAAAACTATCAGGTTGGCAGCAATAAATTTAATAACAGTCTGTGATTTAACTCAGAATTTCGATTTCTTTGATGGGGTTTTTAAAATCCTGAATTAAAATTTTTCCCTGCACTCAACAATATTCTGACTACCATAGTGTGGGGATAGACTGGAGGGATACTATAAAGGACTGAGGGAAAGATTGGAACAAGAGTAGAAGTAAGTGCAAAAACACCTGCACTGAAGACCAGCCCTTAGTTGCCCCAGTTAGAATCTACCTTTCCCTAAGGATTGTATGGTTTAATCATCCTCACCTCCCTTGCCCCAGGGAGGGAAAAAACCCAACATCTCCTCCTGATTCCATCAGTGGGTTGGACCTTTTTTTACCTGACCGGCTACGTGGACGTGTGAGCTTTAGATGGTAACCGACTCCTGAGGCTCGGAGCTAGGTGTGCTTTGTTCCTTTCTGTATCTCTAGCACTTAGCATGTTGTCCTGTGCATGCTAGAAAGTCACAAAAAAACTTGCAGAATGAATGAATGGGTGAATGAGAGGACTCCCACCAGCATGAGTGGAACTGATGTTCCAATAGGTAAAACTCACCTTTGTGGTAGAAGGAATGTTACATATAAAAGTAGTTGTAGGCAAGGACGCTTGTGGGGGACATTCTGCTTTGCTTTTCTTTTTGCCTGCCCAAGCAGCTATTATTTCTGCCTTTGCTTTCAGTGCCCCCCAGCCTGATCACCTTCTTGCCAAGATTGCCCTGGTCAATAGAAATTCTGTAGCCTATGGTACAACGGTGAACACCTATGTTCCCAGCTTTTGGTGAATGCCCGCTATGTGCCAGAAACTAGAAGCACTGTGCTAGGCACATATTGAAGAGACATAGATAAATGATCAGTTACTTTGTACATACTTTGTATTTTTTGAATTTGCAATTCCACTCACAGAATATTGAGCTGGAAGCTACCTTCAGAGTCTTCAAAGTCAACCCCCACTTGCTGTAATAATCAGAGCTCACATTTATTGAGGTCTCATTGCTCCCAGACACTTCATATACTAACTCTGTGAGGTAGGTACTCTTGTTATCTGTATTTCACATATGAGGCAATTTAGACACAGAAAGTTAGGTAACTTGCTCAGAGTCACACAGCTAGGAAGTACTAGAGCCAAGACTCAAACTCAAGTTTGTCAGACTTCAAAGTCTGCCCAAAGATAGGAAAAGACTTGCCAAAGCTCATTTTGCTAGAGCCTGGCTCTTCTGGCTCTAATTTGTACGCACATTGTGCTATGCCATGCTGCTACTTTAGCCCACACTCTGGGGTTACTTCCAAGCATCATTTTCTTATTTAGAAGTGCTTGGCTCCCTACATGGACTGTGGATTCCTCCAGGGCAAAGACTGCATTATTTCTGTGTTGCCTCCTTCCTCAAGAGCTTGCCCAAGCTTCGCCTTCAGTAAATAATGGCCTATGATCGGCTTCTTAGCTGCTCCCTGGAGCCTTCTAGAGCTATCCCCCAGTACTACTTGTTGTTCAGAGCTTGGGAGGAGCCAGGAAGTAGAATTTTGGGGAAGGGGTCACCTCACCACCTGCTTTCTCTTTTGTTCTCTGCAACGCAGATTGAAGATGGGGGCAAGGCAGCCTTGTCCCAGAAGATGAGGACTGGTGATGAGCTGGTGAATATCAATGGCACTCCATTGTATGGCTCCCGCCAAGAGGCCCTCATTCTCATCAAAGGCTCCTTCCGGATCCTCAAGCTGATTGTCAGGAGGTAAGGTACAGGGAGATTTGTTGTGAGGTTCAGGGGCTGCTGAAACCGCTTGGTTGGTAATAAACCCTCAATAGAGTCATATCTCTATGAGTATCATCAAGGAAAGAGGTATTCACATGAACAGAATTTTGCAGACAACTGAGCAGAATGACATAGAAGAAAGGGCCTTTGGTTCAAATCCTGGTACTGCCACATCCTGTGTCACCTTGGATAAATTTATTTTACCTCTGCAAGACTCAATTTCCTTATTTGCTATTGAGAGAATTAAATGACTCAATACACACCAAGGCCCTACCTAACCCAGTCTTTTTTCTGTCTCCTCCTTCATAACAGGCTGCCACTGGTAAACCACGTAGATTTAAAGAGACCCTCCTAACAGCTGTGGTAGGCATTCCAGAGGCTGTGGCAAACTCTAAGATAGAAACCCTGCCCTTGAGGAGTGTACAGTCTAACATGGGAGAAAAGACACCATGTGACAATACATTTTTAAGAAAGCTATTTAAGGAGATTTCACAGGATGAGGGGTGATTGCCAAGTGAATTTTTCAGACAGAAATTGCTATTAGAGTTCAAGAGAAAGAGCACTTCAGAAGAGACTGATAGGGTAAGACTTCATAGAGGAAGTGGAATTTGAGCTAAAGGGTGGGTAGAATTTGACGATCAAGAGGAGAAAGGCATTCCAGGTAAGTGGAGTGGCATAAGCAGAATGAAGGTAAGGACATCTCTGGGCTGAGTCATTCTGCTGCTGCCAAACATCTGCCTATTGGTGAGCTTTCCGTATGGCCTTTTTATTTTGCTGCTGCATCTTTGCTCTGTACTACGGGAGCTCATGCTTCTCCCTTTCTATTAGTTTGTTTCCTTTATCCTATACATACGCCTAAGTTTCTCCGTCTTAATTATTTTTATTAGAAAAACAGTTGAAAGCATCTTCCCACAAACAGTTCTCCCTCTTCCTCCTTTTGTTCATACTTAGTCTCTCAAAAGGCAAGTCTATACTCACTGTCTCCACTTCACCTACCATTTAGCTTTCTACCCACTGTAGTCTGAATTTAACCCCAAGAACTTCACTGAAACTACTCTGTCAAAAGCTATATATTACCTCCTAATTGTCAAGGTCAGTGGATTATTTTCAGTCTTCATTATATGTGACTTATATATGGCATTTGACATTATTGCTCTAGATTATGCCCTCCTTTGTGAAACTCTTCTTTCTTGCTTTCAAGATATCCCATTTCCTTGTTCTTTTCCTACCTCTCTGTTCATTGTTTGAACTAGGTTCCTTTACTACCTGTTTTTCCTCTGACTATCCCTTAAATGTTAGTGTTTCCCATAATTCCACCCTTTCTAACTTCATTAATATACCGTGAAAAACGTCACCCAGTTCCAGAGCTTCAGTTATCATCTATATGTGGATGACTATATCTCTTGTGCCCCAGACCCGTATAGCCAACTTCCTACTAGGCACTTAGATGTCTCAGAAGCATTTCAAACACGACATGCTCAAAACCTAACATGTCATCTTCCCCTCCCAAGCTCCTTATCTCAGTGACTGGGACCACCATGCCCTTGGTCAGCTAAGCCAGAAACACAGAAGCCATCTTTAATTATTCCATTTTTCTCAGTCTCTAGATCCAAATGATTTGTCCTGAAGAGAGAATACTTAGGGAGAAAGGGTTTTGAGTTAGTAAGGGTGAGGTTATATAGGATCCAACTGATTTGTTATATTACCTGCTGGTACCCAAGATCACACCATGCCTGCCCATGTACCTGCATAGGAGGTGACGTGTTAAGTAATGCCTTATACAATAGACAAATTGTCACTGACTCAATCTTGAAGCCATCATGATTTAGGTTTTAAATAAGGCTTCTTGGAGGAGTAGCTTGGTGAATTTGGAAGAGTTTTTGTTTTGGAATCAGATAGATCCGTGGGAAATAATAGTTCCTACATGATGGCATTGTCGTGATGATTAAATGAGGCAATTTTTGTAAAATGCCTTTCACATATTGAGTTCTCAGTGAATTTCAGTCCCATTCTTTTCTGTAGGGTATAAAAGCAGCAAAATTGGAGTAACCAAGCATTATTAAATAAGGAGAGCATCAGAACTGTAGTGTGCTCTGCAACCTAACCTTCAGAGAACATGATTTTCTGGGAAACCATTAGGGGTGACAAAGGTCTGAACAGGAAATAAAAGTCCCTGTGAGATACTGGTTATACAGACATACCAGCACTTAGAGGGAATTTAGACATCATTCAGGGTGGATTCTGAGTCAGTCATAAAAATGAGAGTGTTCAGGTGTGTCACCCACTCATCCTTCCTCGGTGAGCTACATGTCCTCTTTCTCCCTGCTGTAGCAACATCTGCCACTACCAGTCATTTAGGAGTAGCTATAATTATGGCCTTGGAAATAGTAGGGCTGTTTGGTTTTCATGGTGTGGCAGTTGCTATGGTTCCCTGAACCAAATTGTCTAGGTTCTTCTCAGCCCCTATTAAAGGAGACAGTCAATGATATGATTTATTAGGTGATGCTGCCCTCTTGTGGAGAACTTAACCTTCACCTATGGACTGCCCTGGGGATGGTATAGGACGTTTATTCCCTCTTGTTTTGTCCAAATTATTCCTCAAATTTATGAAAGAGCTCCTAGCACATAAAAGAAATGTGATCTCCCTGAAATTTAATATTTAGTCTAGTGTCTTATACTAAGATAGAAAGACTTTGGTTTGAGTAAACAATCAACTGACAAAGATTCAACACTGAGCTTTAGGTCTTTGGGATGAGTATAAAAAGAAGGAACTTGACAAAATGGCCTATTCTGAAAAGTCAGCCCACCTTTTCCTCCTATATTGCCTTTCAGATAATGGTCAACTAAGTCAGGAATCTAGGTGTTGCCCTCAATTCTTTTCACTTGCCTCAGCCCCCTTCAATCCAAGTAATTCCAAGTCTTGATGAGTCTACTTGCTGAAACCTGTCTGTAGCCTTTGT
The DNA here is from genome assembly GCF_037783145.1 of Equus przewalskii. Taxonomy (NCBI): domain Eukaryota; kingdom Metazoa; phylum Chordata; class Mammalia; order Perissodactyla; family Equidae; genus Equus; species Equus przewalskii. The sequence goes on along the minus strand of NC_091863.1, from coordinate 41,147,661 downwards.
CTTAATCCAATCACCATGATTTCTTACCTGGACTATTGTTAAGAGCCTTCTCACAGGTTTCTCATCTTTTGGTCTCACCTCCTTCCAGTCAATCCCTTCTCCAAATGAGGCATCTGACCATGTCACTTAGCTATTTGGAAAAAAAAAAAGAATAATCATACAATCATATTGGTCCTAAGAGATTCATTTTATATTGCTAGAAGACAAAACTATATCGAGGATATTGTATTCATGAACTGTCTTTTTGCAAAACAAGAAGTGGCATCCAAATATGTAAAGAAAAAATTGTTTGCAATACGAGAAGAAAAATTATAGAAACTTCCGTATGGGAGACTTTCACATAATTTAGGTATGACAGATAAGGTAGACCAAAAAAATAAGTACTTAGAATATTTGAAAAACATAATACATCAGATTTAATTAATAAATATCAAAAATTATATTTTATAGGCAGCAAATACACCCTCTTTTGAAATATTCAGAGAACATTTTTTTAAATGCTCATATGGTATGCCACAAAGAAAACCTTTGCAAAGTCTTGCAAAGTTCTACAAGTAGAACTTACACTTGCCCTGTTCTCTGATGATAATGCAAAACTTTTACAAATTTAAACGTCTTCAACTGCTTGAATATTTCAGAACACTTTTAAATGCAAGTATTAGACCAAAGAAACACTAGCAGACTAATAAAAAATAACAAAAATGAGATCACGACTTATCAAAACTTTGAGAGCAATGTTCAGAAGTGAATTCATAACCTTAAATATTTCATTATTAAAAATGAAGAATGAAATTACATGACTAAGAATCCAATATAATCTGAAGCCAAGGGGTAGGTTTTTCTTATGTGGGGATAAATTAAGTAGATAAGCCTTTAGCAAATTTAATCAAGAAAACAAAGATGAATTATAAATAAAATTTAAATGATACATGGAATATAACAACAAATACAAAGCTTTCTTAAATTATAGGATACTAAAATTGTACCTTAATAAAATTGAAAATCTCAGAGAAATTAAAATATGTAATAAACTGTTAAATGCCAAGCATTTTTGAGAAGTCAAAAACTAAATGGACCTGTAACTGTAGAAACATCGAAAACAACTATCAAAGAGAAACTTCCAAAAATACTTTAGAACCAGATGGATTTTTTTTCTTTTTGAGGAAGATTAGCCCTGAGCTAACTACTCCCAATCCTCCTCTTTTTGCTGAGGAAGACTGGCCCTGAGCTACCATCCATGCCCATCTTCCTCTACTTTATATGTGGGACACCTACCACAGCATGGCTTTTTGCCAAGCGGTGCCATGTCTGCACCCGGGATCCGAACCAGTGAACCCCGAGCCACCAAGAAGCAGAACGTGTGAACTTAACCGCTGCGCCACCGGGCCGGCCCTAGATGGGTGTTTTTATCAGTGAATTCCTTTAAACTTTCTAGGAATAGCCAAGTTCAATTCTATAACATTGTTACAGAATTGAAAATCTTGCCGTTATTCACGTTGTTTTTGAAGCTAGCATCACTCTGATACCAACACCTGACTGCTCCAAAAAGAATATTTTATTCAGTTTGTGAACTTAGATGCAAAACCTTTAAATTAAATTTTATCAAATCTACTTCAGTAATATTGGACAATAACAATTCATTGCAAATGTTAAAAGATAATTTTTTAAAAAGGTAAAATCTTAACTCTTATAATAATATAAAAATGAACCTATGTTAAAGATTTTATTTAACTAATTAAGGAGGAAATTGTAAGGTATTACAACCAGTTCAAAGGATAAGTGAAAGAAGCACAAATTTGATGTAAAACTAACAATAGGCTACAACAACCAATTAGGAGCTGTAAGGAGAAATATGTCTCATTCATAATAGCAGCCAAACACGTTATGTTCTGAGGAATTACCTTAAGAAGAAATATATATGAAAGAAAGAGGATGCATATAGTGGAAATTACAAAACTGGACAGGAAATGTTTACAAGTAATTTTTTATTGTGTGAGTAAATTCTCAGGGCACTGTGTTAAATGATAAAGAAGCAAATACAATTCAGTGGACAGTATGTTCACATGCCCTGGTTTCAGCATACTCTCCACAGACAACTTCTGAACCATTATTTCTCCACCCTCCTGCAAAATCCTTTCACTTTTTAAATTCAAACAAATAGCCTTTATCATTTTCATTTCCTTACCAATGTCATCTATCAGCCTCCAAGTCATTCTCTCACTTCTGTTCTGTACTTTGGCACCTGCTCCACTGTCATCTTCTCTACCTCAGTTCCTGCTGTCGTACTGAAAGATTTCATTGTCCTTGTAGAGGATCACAAACTTTAATCTCATGGATCCTTGATCTTAACTTCAGTGATAAACCTTTCTATATCTGCAGCTCACTACCCCGACTGTATCATGGACCTTGCCAACCTTTTAGTCAACAAATATTTATTGAATGTCTAATTTATGCTAGCGTCTGATGATTCAAACAGGAATAACATGGGTATGGTCCCTGCTCTCATGGACCCCTGACACCTTCCAGTCTTTCTTGACAGTGTTCGTTATCTGAATCACATAATAAAGAGGATGAGTTGAGTGACTATTATCTCAATTTCCCCAAGGATGGCACATAACTAGGAGCATTCTAGATACATAAGAGAGAAGTTAAATCATTACATACAGTGGATGCTTTAGGGCTGTGGCTCTCACTGGTGAGCATCACTTAGGAACGTGTTAGAATTGCAAATTGTTGGGCACTACCATAGACTTACTGAATCAAAACTCTGGGGATGATGCCCAGCAATGTGTTTTAACAAGTTTTCCAGGTGAAAAGCTTAGAGTTTGAGAACCACTGCCTTGAGGCATTAGGGCTTAATTCTCAGGAATTGGTTGAGAAAGACTAAATTCAACTCTCTGATAAAAACCTCTTCTCCCTCTAGCTTTCTCATACCCCATTCTCTTTAAAGCTGCTCTTCAATATCATCGAAGCCTCAAATATCATTTTCTCTTATTCTGTCCGTCTCCTTCTAATCACCATGGACCATGACTCTCCTTACTCTACTCATTTAATCTGAGCAACTACATTCATTCATGATTTTAACTACAACCTCTGTGCTCGTGACTGTATCTCTAGTTCCAAAGTTCATATGCACAGCAGCCAGGTAAAAATATCCACAGGAAAACCCAATAGAAAATTGAAATGCAATGTGTATACATCTGAATTCATTGTCCAGCTTATAAAATTCTCTTCCCTTCCAATAGCAGTTGGTGGTACTCTCATCCACCTAGCTATCCAAGTGAGAAACCTGAGTCACTTTTGACTTCTTGCTCTCCCTCACTAAATCATGTTGATTTTACTTTTTAGACATTTCCAGAATTTATCCTCTCCCAATCCTCCTCTTTTTGCTCTCTATGTCCACTGCTATTGACCTATTTCAGGCCCTCATCTTCTCTCCCCTGGACTATTTCAGTAGCCTCTCAGCTGTCTCAGATCTGTCTGCCAAAATGTTGCCACAGAGATAAATCTAAAATACAGATTCAATTATATCAGTCCCCTGCTGGAAACTTGTCAATGGCCCTCATTGCCTGAAAGCATGGTATATAAGACATTTTATATCTTCATCCCTACCCATACCTGCAACTTCATCTGGCACTCAACTTGTCTTTTATGCTGGAGCAATACCATTCTCCAAGAATTTCATGCTATCAACTCTGTGCCTCTCTTCATTCTTTGCTTTCTACTTGGAGCATACTTTTCCCTTTCTTTCTTTAGCTAATGCCTTCATATTAACATTCTTTAAGACTCAGCTCTGGAGTTGTGATTTCTAGGATAGTTTCTTTGATGCCTTGGGTTGTTAGGTGGTCTTTCTCTGGCTCCCATAGAACTCTAGCCTTTATCACACTGTATTGAAATAATCTGTTTTTACATTTATCTTCCCCATTAGACTAGACTGGGGGTTGGCAAACTGCAGCCCATGGGCTAAAACCAGCCCTCCACCTGTTTTTATATGGCCTGCTAGCTAACAGTGTCTTTCTTAAGGTATATTTTTAAATGGTTGGGGGGGGGGGAAGAATAGTATTTCATGACACATGAAAATTATATGAAACTCAAATTTCAGTGTCCATAAATAAAGTTTTATTGGAACAGAACCAAGCCTATACATTTATGTATCGTCTATGGCTGCTTTCACACTACAATGGCACAATTTAGTAGTTGTGACAGAAACTGTATGACCTGAAAAGCCTAACAATATTCATTATTTGGCCCTTTACAGAAAAAATATTTGCCCATCCCTGGATTTTAAGAACCATGAGGGAAGGGGCTGATCCATATTCATTGTTGTGTCCCCAGGACCTAGTACACAGTATGGCCCATAGGAAAGACTCAGGATTTTTTTTTACACATCTTGATATAGGGAAGTAGAGAGTATGAGTAACTGGTCTGCTTGATAGTTATATTTTTGAAGGTCACCTAAATTGGCATATGAGATTACATTCAGTCTCTTATGAGTATGGTTATTTGTGAGCCTCTTTTTAAGTAACTGATCAACTCTAGGTATACTGATCGAACAAAAAATCTAGTTTCAAACCTGATGTCCAGATCTTGGACAAACATGATTATGAAAAGGAGCTGCAATATCTTGGGGTTTTGTCCGGGCTACCTGCCAATCTCCCTAGCTGACCTTTCTCTGTTGTTGTTATTATACCCCTGCCATCTAAAATTAAATGGAAGGGGTTAAAACTGTAGTTGTCCTATCATATATTAATATATCAGGGATAGGAGGAGCTTCACAGTTGACACAGTGTTAGAGAAGTCTTGGAAAGGCAAGACATGGAAGAATCAAAGTGATATTATAAAGCAGAGGTAGGTAAACTGTGGTCTGTGGACAAATGTGGCCGCCGCTTGTTTTTATAAATAAAGTTTTATTGGAACACAAGCATGCTCATCCATCTACATGTTGTCTATGGCTACTTTTATACCACAGTGGCAGAGCTGAGCTGTTGCCACACGGACCATATGACCCTCAAAGCCTAAAATATTTACAACCTGGCCCTTTACAGAAAAAGTTTGCTGGCTCCATGGTATAAAGCATCCTCCAAAAAGACCTTCAGACTCTACCTAATGGTTAAAAGGACCGAAAGAGAACCATCAGAGTCTACAAATAAGAATGAATCAAAAATTACAGAATGTTTAAACCAACAAACATACAAGGCAGACTGATGAATTCTTGAGATTCTACTGTTCTTTTGAGTTTGGGTGATGATGTGGTTGGTATAGGGCAAAATGAATGGTGTTTGTGTTCACACAAGTATGTGTTTCCTTGCTTGCTTCCTTCTATTCAAAAAATTTTTATATAGTGCTACTGTAATCTAGATACTGAGTTAGCTGCTGGGAATGCCATGACAATAAGACAGACACATTCCCTACCCATATGGAGCTTATAATCTGTTGTGTTTGACCCTGGCACTACCCCTATTAGCTGTGTGACTTTGAGCAAGTTTATAGAACCTCTTTTAGCCATTCTTTACTCACCTGTATAATGAGAATACTAATGCCTTTTTTGTAAGCTTGTTGTAAGACTTAAATGATTTTATCTATTTTTTCCAAGTCATTCAAAGGATATTTATTGAATTTTGACTATGTGCTAGGCACCATTCCAGGTATTGGTGACACAGCAGTTAATATGACAGAGTTAAAAAGAAAATCTTGCCCTCATAGAAATTGCATTTTAGTCAAACATATAAAAGTACCTGAAATAAAGTAGGCACTTGGTAACTGTTCTTTTCCTTTTCCTGAGTAAATGAAAGGAAGGTGGTGCTTATCCTTCAGTACTGATTTTTATCAGGGATTACAGTACTGGTTAAAATGTCATCACACAAATTTCCTTTTAATGGCTAACACTCTGGACAATATAGACTAGATGTTTTTATCAATTGTATAGTACCTTAATAATTGTCAATTAGAATCATCATTAGACTGGATAGCTCAAGTTGTGAAAAACAACTAGTTGCAAATTGGTTTACTCCTAATTTCTTAAATGTGCCTCTTTGCCTTTTCTGTGCTGTTCCTTGACCTAGAAACTCTTCCACCCCTCTCTGCCAAAGACGGGCCGTACACTAAAGTCAAGCTGCACTCAAAGGAAAATGTAATGTCAGAGCTAAAAGGGGTCTCTGTAATCACTCTACTCAACAACCCCATTTTATAGGTGAAAAAACTGAGGCCCAGGACAAGAAAGGACTTTCTTAAGGCCACACAGTTTGGAGGTGACAGAGGTAGGACCAAACCAGCAGCTTCTGCTTACCAGTCAAGCATTCTTCCCACTGTTTCTGGGATGCCTCACATTTCTACCTCCTCTAGGAAGCCTTCCTGCACTTGAGGGAAACGTCTTCTTCCCACACCCAAAGTACGTTCATGATTCTATCCTTTACCTTATATTTTTCTTCTGCCAACTCTTCTTTTATGAATTGATCCACTTCCAAAGGTTTCACCTCTGTCCTGGATACAGGACACTGCCAGATCCCTCTGCCCAGCTTTACCTTCTTCCTAAGCTTCAGACTTCCATTCCAAAGTGTATATTACCCCTCACCTAACCTCCCCCCACTGATAGTTCTATTTCTGTCCATGGCATATTTCCCACCCCTGTTAGTCAAGCTCACAACTCTTCAATTCCTTCCCTGCATCCTCTTCAGTTCCCTCTTTTATCCTCAACAGTCCCCAAGACCTTTCTGAGCTCCTTCTGCAGTGTTTCTAATTTTCATCTCATCTGTCTCCTTTTCCTTCTTCCTGCTACTGCCAGGGACTCATTACCTCTGTCTGGATGCCCTCCAACCAATTCTCTGCAATTCTGCCAAATGAATCTCCCTAAAGTACATCTCTGTATTTATTTCAATCAGCAGTAATTGTGCTCCGGGTAAACCTCACGAGTTATGAGATCTCCATTGTGCTTAGCCTGGGTCATGACATTCCCTTTCTCAAAAAAAGCCCTAATTGCCTCCAGAATTAAGTCCAAACACTTCATTCCACCATTGAAGACCTGCATAGATGGGTCTAAATGACTTTTTTTTCTATACTTATCTTCTTGAAACCCAACGGGATATGTATTAAAAGAGTTTATCTTCTCACTTGGACATACCCCAATTCTTTCACTTGGGGCCTGGACCACATTCCCCTCCACTTCCTGAAGCAACCTTGCTCCTTTTATTCCCACTCTCAATTTTTCATGTATTGTCAGCCTGTTATCCTTCTCTTTGCCCTGGTTCCATCCTCTGTGTCTACCAATGAGCTCAGGCCTCTCTCATCTTGAAAACAATCTTTCTCAGATCTGTGTTGGTCTTTAGATATTTCCCTTTTTTTCTTTCATAGCTAAACTACTTTGAAAAGTTGTTCGCACTCACTGTTTCTACTCAACCACCTTCCATTCACAGGCACAACCCATAATAATCGAATTCTGTCCCTCACCATATCCCTCAAGTGACTCTGGCTAACATTTCCAGCGATCTGCTAATTATTTAAAGCAATGAACTTTTTACAGTTATTATCTTACTTCCTCTCTGTGTTAGTGTGCTAGGGCTGCCATAACAAAGTACCACAAACTGCGTACCTTAAAACAACAGAAATTCTCTCACAGTTCTGGGGGCTAGGAGTCTGAAATCAAGGTACAGCAAGGCCTTCTCCCTCTGAAGGCTCTAGGGAAGAATCCTTCCTTGCCTCTTCCTAGCTTCTGGTGGTTGCCAGCAACGCTTGGCATTCCTTGGCTTGTAGATGCATCATTTCAATCTCTGCCTCCTTCTGCACATAGCATTTTCTGCTGTGTCTCTGCGTCTGCATGGCCTTCTTATAAGGACATCAGTCATTGGATTTAAGACCTACCTCAATCTAGTATGACCTCATCTTAACTAATTATATTTGCAAAAGCCCTATTTCCAGATAAGGTTGCATTCTGAGGTTCTGAGTGGACATAAATTTTGAGGGAACATCGTTCAACCCAGCACAGCCTTTCCTCAGCACTTAACACTGTTGAACGCTCCTTCCTTCTCAAAATTGCCTCTTCCTTAGGCTCCAGTGGCACTATTTTTCTCCTGGTTTTTCTTTGATTTCTCTTGTCTATTCCTTTTCTATGATTCCTCTTCCTCCACTTTACCCTTAAGTATTATGTTCTCCACAGTTCTGTACAGGTGTCTCCACTCTTCTTACGCTAGACAATCTGGGTGATTTTAATATATTCTCATGATTTTACTTAGCAAGCAAGACTTCTAAATATATCATTCCATCCATACCACTCTTCCACATACTCCACTTCTTTCTGGACATCTCCATTTGTATGCCCCCACAGACATCTCAAAAACACCACATGTATACATGAAACTCATTAACCTTCACATCCAACACCTGATAAAATCTGCTTCTCCTCGTGTACCTCTGTATAAACAAATAGTTCACAGTGAACTCAGTTTTCTTAGCTACCCATTTCTGTGTCTAGTTGATCAAGTCTTGGCAATTTTTACCTACTGAAAATTTCTCCTCTCTTGTTTGTTCACTGCAATAGTCTCTCAACTAGTTTATCTACCTCCAGTCTTACCATGCTCCCTACCTCCTTAATTTATTCTCCACACTGCAACCAGAGTCTTCTTTTTAAATGTAAATCTGGTCCTGAAACCCTTTCTTACCAAAACCTTCAAGCTTCCCTATTGTGTTCAGGATAAAATCCAAACTCCTTAATGTGGTTGAACAAGGCCCTTTAGAGTGTAACTTTTGTTTATCTCCACATAAACTTGCACTCTATGCTATGGCCATATTCAACTGTGTGTACTTTCCCAACTATAACATCATCTCCCACATCTCTGTGTCTTTTCACATTCTGCTGCTTCTTCCTGGCATGATGACTGTTCCTTCCTCTTCTTTGCTTAGCTAACTCTTACTCAACACTCAAGACTCAGCCAAAGCTTTAGCACTTCTAAGACTCTTTCCTTAGCTCTTTTTTCCCTGGACTCTATTAAAGTTTTCTCCTACAAACAACACCCTCTGATTTCCTCTATCTAGAACTGCTTATTCTATATTGTAATAGTCTGTTTACTCATCTGTTTTCCCCTATAAATTTTTGTCAGTGTCCATGTGTTATCATCCCTGTATCTTTAGTGTAGCCATCATAGTGCCTAGCAGGATTACAAGCCCAATACTCATTGAGTAGTGAATTGAATTAAAGGAATGTATACCAGGCAGGGGCAATCAGGGTTACTGGAATGAGAATTAAAAGCTGAGAATCCCAGGGGTGTTGGCTTGTCAGACTTCCAAATACTTGAAAATTGAGGTGATGGGTTCAGTAAGGGAAATGGATGTGAGTAAAGGTCAGTCCAAAATTTCTTGCTTAATAGACTAGATGGGGTTACAAGAGCTATCATTTATTGAGTGTCTACTAGGTACTGTGCATTTGACTAAGTTTTTTATGTGCATTATATCAGAAGAAAGGAAAATAATGAGTTAAGTTTTGGACATGCAAAGTTTGAAGCATCTGTAAGACCTTTCACCAGAAATGTCCAGCAAGCAATTGTAACTGTAATTCTTGGGTACAGGAAAGAAAGAAGGACTCAAAAATTAGATTGAGATTTGTTTGGGTAGATGGTAATTGAAGCCATTGGGGGTGGGTGGGAGGGATCTTCCTAAAAGTGTATTATAGAGGGGAAGGGAAGAGCACTGGGACAAGATCCTGGGGGATAAGCACAGGGAGAGGAACTATTCCTTCTTTTATTCATTCACCAGACAAACACTTACTAGGACCATACTCTGTGCCAGGTACTGTTGTAGGAACTGATGATATAGCAGTGAAGAAAATAGTCCTTTCCCTCATGGAGATGATATTCTACTGGGTATAGAGGAAGTAGACAATAATCACAAACAAGTAAACATATTATGTAAAATCAGTTAGTGATAAGTGTTATAAAGAAAAACAAAGCAGTGTAAGAATCTGTAAAATGACCGAATTTTATTGGTGGGTAGAGTGGGTACAATGAGAACAGGGGAGACTTTAGCTAGTTCAACGAAGGCCTCTCTGAAGATATTTGAACTAAGAATTAAATGATGAGAGAGAGGCAGCCATATAAAGATCTAAGGGGAAGAGTATTCTAGGGGAAGGATATCAAGTATAAAGGCCCTTAAATGGGAAAATACATGATGTATTCAAGGATTGGAAAGAGAGCTACTGAAACTGGAGTGTAGTAAGCAAAAAGAAGCATGAAAGAAGATGAAGTTAAAGAGGTAGTCAGGGACACAATCACAAAGGGCCTTGTAAGTCTGGTAAGGAGTTCAAATATATTCTAATTGCAGAGGGAAGCTGATCTAAGCAGGACAGCAGTATGATTGGTTTTGGACTTGGAAATAAACACACTGGCTGCTATATGGGGAACAGACTGTAGGGGGCAGAGTCGAAGCAGGGAAGTTTGTTAAGAGGCTAATTGCAATAATTCAGGCAAGAGGTAGTTATGGGTTGGGCTTGGGTTTTAGTAGTTGAGATAGTGAAAAGTAATTGGATGTGGGATTTGTTTTGGAGGACTTGTTAATGGATTAGGTATGAGTTCGGCAGGGTTGTGATATGAAGTGTGTCAGCAAGGAATAAAAGGTTTCTTGGTTCTGGCCTGGATAACTGGATGATGCCAGTTACTGAGGTGGGAAAAACTGGAAGAGGAGTAAGTTTGATAAATGGTGGGAAGAAGTAGGAAATAAATAGCTTGGCTTAGTACCTGTTAAGTTTGAGATGCCCATTGGGCGGCTACATGCTAATGTTTAGAAAGAAATTAGGTCAGTCTAAAGTTCAGAAAATAAGTCAATGTTAAATATATAAATTTTGGAGTCACCCTCTGATATTTAAAGCTTTGAGACATGATGAGATCACTAATGGGTTAAGTGTAGACAGCAAAGAGGAGAAGTCCTTGGACTGAGCCCTGGGATATTCCAATATTTAGAGATAGGGCAAATGAGGAACAACTAAAAAAATAAGCTGAAAAGTGGCCAGTGTGGTAGGAGGAAAACCAAAAGAGAGTAGTGTCCCACAACCCAAGTGAAGAAACTGATTCAAGAAAGAGGGAGTAGTCAACTGTGTTAAATGTTTGATGAGCCATTGATTTGGAGAATTGACTATTGATTTTGGCAACATGGAGGTCATTGGCAACCTTGATGATGGAATGGTGGAGACAAAAGCCTGAATGGATTGTTTAATGAAAGAACGGAAAGTGAAGAAGTGAAAATAGTATGTCTCTCTAGGCTTTTAGCTGTCAAGGGGTTCAGAAAAGTGGAGTATTAGATGTAAGGCAATTGGGATCAAGAAAGGGAGATTTTCTTTTAAAGCATGAATATTAAATATCTGACTGCTAATGGGATAATACAGTAGTGAGGGAGAACTTGATGGTGTAGAAAAGAAGGGATAATTGCAGCAGCAAGATCCTTGAGGAGGTCAGTGCAGAAGTGGGGGATCGAACTTTGATAAAAAATAAGGATAATCTATATTAAGAAGAGCTAAGGCAAAGTAAGTTGGTGATGAAAAGATGAGGATGTTCTCTTTTCAATGCTTCTCTCTCTTTTTTGTGTGTGAGGAAGATTGGCCCTGAGCTAACATCTGTGCCAAACTTCCTCTATTTTTTATGTGAGATGCCACCACAGCATGACTTGATGAGCAGTGTGTAGGTCTGCCTGGGATCTGAACCAGTGAACCCCAGGCCACCAAAGCGGAGGGTGTGAACTTAATCACTACACCACAGGTGGCCCAAATGCTTCTCTTTTTTAACTAAATATAAGGGGAATCCATCAGCTGAGAGTGAGAGGAGAAAGGGGGTATAAAAGAGAGAAAGAAAGGGCAATCAGAGATGTAGGAGAAGACATATGGGAGAGTGGTGCCATGGAAACTAAGGGCAGGGGGAGGATTTCAAGAAGGAGCAGGGCATTGATCAATAGTGTTAAATGCTCTTGCATTCAAGTTGTATGAATATCAGAAAGGGCCTATTGGGTTTGCTAGTTAGGTTATTGGTTGACGTTATTTGATAAGGTTTTATTAAAACATTGGGGGCAGAGGCCCAATTTTCAGTGAAGGGTAATTGGAGGTAAGAAAATATATATGTAAACAATATTCTTTAGAAAAGGAGGTGGGGGACAAGTTGGAGAGAAAGACCTATTTATCTCCTTTATTAGACTGTAAATTCCTTGAGAAAGAGGAATATGTCAGATTCATATGGTATACCTAGTGACTTGTACAGAGTATAGCACTGCTGGTTTCCAATAAAAGTTGAGTATGTGAGCAAGTGAATGAATCCTGCACCCAGATAGAGTGAACAGAATCTTCTAAGATGTTCTTTAGAGAAATTGGACCTGTTCTATTACCTTCAAAACATATGATTGGAAAAAATAGCTAAAGAGATGCTTCTGTACCCTAGGGGAGTAGAGGAGTGGAGAAGACAAAGGAGGTAGTTCAAATGCAATTTGTGGTCTCTGGATACCCCTCCCACTGCCCAGTGTATAGGCAGAGACCTAGAAAGTCTGACTCCAAAACTACAAGAAATTATTTGGCATTCTCTGTATAGGGTGGGAAATACTAAGGTGGCTAGAATTTGTGGCGGGGTTGCAGTTTCCTCTACTAAAGTTAGCTTAAGAGTCAGCCAACTGACTCTTGGAGAGGGGAGAGAATAGGGTGTGATATCCATATAGCCGTACTTGAAGGGTATAAATACAACAACAGATGAGGAATTGGCATAAAATTGGATCAGGGTAGATCAGAGCATAATTAGATGAAATCAAAACAAGAGCTATTTAGGCTGACTATCTGAGTAACCATATTGACAATGAAAATTACTGGATTGTGGACTAACCTTTGAGAGGAAATAGTGGAAACCCTGCCACTGAGTCATTTAGAATTATTTACAATTAGGCAGGGCAATGTAGTTGAGAAATAATGTAGCATAATACAAGGAGTGGTTTTGCTCTGCTCCCAGAGGGATGGACTGGATGTGACCTAATAGCTTTTTCCTACGCTAATTTGGTTGATTGTGTCAGAGAAAAGACTGGTTGATCATTTTGTTTTCCTCCTGTTGAGTGACTCATACTCGAGTTGACCACATGGATATAACAAAGAGAATGCCCATTGGTGAGGCAGATGAAAGAATGTGGAATGGGAGGCCAATAGATTGGAAGAGAAGACTCAAACTTCTCCAAAACTTGAAGAGTTGGTCAGTAATGGCTAAAGCTCCCTAAAGTTAGGACCTTATATTGTTCATCTTATGATTTCAGGACATGGCTCCAAAGCCTGGAATACAATATTTGATGAATAAATAGCTGATGAATGAATGAATGACACCTTGGGAAGAACATTTAGAAACACTAATATAATACAAGCAGTGAACTGATAGGTTGAACATGTTCCTGAATATCTGTGAGTCAGTTTTCTCATCTCCTTTTCACTGGGTTCTTCTGAGGATGAAATGAGAGCATGCAGATAAGATAAGTGAGATTTAGTGTCTTAAGAAGTATTAGCTCTCATTCCTCTTTATTTTTCCAGACTCAATCTCTCCACACAAGACAAACTTTCTGTTTATGTGTTACCACATTGGGAAGAGAGAATACTATGCCTTTTCTCTTTAAAAAGTCTTAGATATTGATGCTAAAACAACATTAACATTAACTAACACACAGGCTATTTTAGAGCAATTTTTAAAAATAATAAACAGTGAGGGCACTGCCAGGTATGATACTCCTTCACTTTGCTTTTATCAACTCACCCCAAATCTGAATGCAAACAAAATAAAAAAGTTCTCTAGCAACATGTTCTCATCCTTGGGACTTGCTCAGTGTCCAGAACACCCAGGTCTGCCTCTCTCAGTGATTAATTGTAATTCACACTATGTTGGCCACAGATAAGTTGTTCCCCTAGCCTTGGCTGTTGGAGCTAACCAGTGAGAAACTCCAAATTTATCTTTTCAACCTCCTGCCTTTCAACCCCCTCTTTTCAATCTTGCTTCCACATTTCCTTCTATCATTTTTCTGTCCTTCCACACCAGATGGAATTTATAGAGAAAATAATAGCTTCATTAAGGAAGTGATGCTACTAAATGTATAAAAATCCTTTTTCTCTCTTTTCTTAAGCAGGAGGTATTTTCTGCTTTTCTCTTTTGCATTTCTTCTCTTCCTTCTAGCTTGCTGCTTTTTAGGCTGGAGTTAGGAGACATCAGTTTAAATTAGGATACAATCACTGGACTTAATTAATATCCCAGGGCAGCTCACTTCCTTTAGCAACACTGCCTGACACTTTTGTTTCTCTGAAATGTTTTTTTTCAAAGTGCTTATATCCTTTTCACAGAACAGAACATTTTGAACAATATTTAAACACAGTTTTTGATCAGAGAATTAAAGTGATCTTATCATAACAGCTAAAGATGGGCGCATAGAATTTGGTGAGCAATCAAGGAAATGCTGTAAATTTATTAATGAATAGAAAAGTCATTCATGTGAAGGCTTGGTAAAAGAATCAAGATTATTCAACCAAGAAAGGATAAAGTTTTCAGAACTTTAGAAATAACTGCATGCCATGGATCATTTAAAAGACAAAAACAAAAATGCCAACTGAACTCATTCCACAACCAATTTAATGTTCATGGAGGAGTTTTGCCTTGCAAAGTAAATAAGCTGTGTGTTGGATTCTTTATATATTTGTTTTGCAAGACAGGAATAATTTAATAAATACTTTTAAATACTGAAAAGTATTCTCTAGAAGAAAAATGAACTTTTCTAGAATACCAGGAATTGAGTCCCACGGTCTCCTCTCTCCACCCCTTTTTCCCTGTCAACCCTAAGACTTCCCATCAGCCGCTTTATTTTTTTTTGAAAAATATACTTTCCCATGTTTTCCATACCAGAGAACACATTCTGTGATACATACAACAGGGTGTCTGTTTTCTTTTTCCAGTAGGGACAGCACAAGAAGAAATGGTATCCTTTGTAGTAGGAGGAATTTTAACTAGGTCTTCTAGAGGACTTCCAAATCACTTTCTGTAGTCAGTGATAATTTACCAAAGAAAGCTATGGAATTTTTTTTACAGACCTCAACAGATCCTTACCTCCCCAGAGATGCCATGCTGAGACAGAAGAGAAGGGAGTTGGCAACAATGACTGAGAAATGGATGAATTACAGCCTTTTCATCTCTATTTTATTCAAGCCAGAGTTCTCTAAATGTTAATGCATTGAGGGGAATCTAAACTACTTTTATGAAGACTGAATGGCAAGCAGTCAGAAAAGAACATTGGACTTTGCTCTGTCAATGTCTTTTTGTCTCTCACATATACATACATACCCAGCTTCTCAGTCTGTCTTTTCAATATGCAACATAATTTACTACCATGGCTTCCACTACCTGAATACTGATGCCTCTCACATTTACATTTCTAGCTCAGAACTATTTTCTGAATACCAGCCTCTTATTTCCAGTTGTCCAAAGGACATTCTTGTCTAGAAACACAGGTATCTCAACCTCAACATGTCTTGATATTCCCCCCATACAAAAACAAGAATTCCCCCTTCCTTTCCTGCTCTTGATCTCATTTAATAGTCCTAGTCCTCTAAAGTAGGACTTGGAGGAGCATCTTGATTCCGTCTTTCTCTTAGATACCCATTTCACTTTTATCTAATCAGTTACCAAATTCTGTTGATTCTACCTCAAATGTGTCTTCTTTCACATCTCGTGCTTTTAGCCTCCTTGAACATCTTAACCATTCGCTGAACACACAGTATCCTCTCATGACTTTCTGCCTTTACAAATACTGTTCTCTCTGCTTGGAATAGTCTCCCACCCCTTCTTTATTTGGTAAACACCTACTTGTTGTTAAAGAGCCCCACTATCTATCACAAGCCATTCCTCATTCCCACAGGAGAGCTCATCTGTCTCTCCTCTGTTCACTTACCACATCTCATCGTAACTATCGGTTTAGGTATCTCTTTTCCCTACTAAACTATGAGTTCCTTAAAGGCAAGAACTGCATCTTAATCATCTTTAAAGTACCAGCACCCAGCGTGTAATAGTCTGTGGTAGCAATTAATAAAGAATGAATGAGGTAACCTAATTTCAATTTATCAATTTTTCCCTTAATGGATCATGCTTTCGGTGTCAAATTTAAGAACTATTTGCATAATCCTAGATTCCAAAGATTTTCTTCTATTTGTTTTCTAAAACATTTATAGTTGTATGTTTATCTTAAATCCATGATCCATTTTGAGTTTTTGTGTGTAAGTATAAGACTTATGTCAAGGTTCATTTTTAGGTCTGTGGTTGTCCAACTGTTACAGCACCGTTTGTTAAAAAGGCTATCTTTCCTTCATTGAATTGTTTTTGCAACTTTGTGAGAAATAAGTTGGGTATATCTGTGTGGATCTGTTTCTGGATTTTCTATCTTGTTCCTAGTTCTCTGCGTTTCTAGATAATTGTGTCTATACTTACAAAAAATCTTGATGAGATTTTGATAGAAACTATATTAAATCTGTATATGAATTTGGGGAGAATTGACATCTTTATTACGTTGAGTCTTCCAATCCATGGACACAGTGGTCTCTCTATTTATTTAGATCTTCTTGGATTTCTTAGATCAGCATTGTTGTAGTTTTCCTCATGCACGTCCTATGCATATTCTGTTAGATTTACACCTCAGTATTTCATTTACTTTGCGGCAATTGTAAATGATATTTTTAAAAGTTTGTTTCCACTTGTTTGTTAGTGTATAGAAATGTGATTGCTTTTTGTGTGTTGATCTTGTATGCCTCAAACTTGCTGAACTTATGAGTTTTAGGAGTTTATTTGTTTTTGTTTTTAAGTTCCTTGGGATTTTCTATGTATGTCATCTGCAAATAGGGACAGTTTTATTTTTTCCTTTCTAATCTGAATACTTTTTATTGCTTTTACTAATTGTGCTGGCTATAATTTCCAGTGCTATGTTGAATAAGAGTGGGGAGAATGGATATCCTTCCCTTATTTCTGATCTTAGGGGGAAAGCATTCAGTCTTTCATTAATAAGTAGGATTTTTATATATGTTCTTTATCAAGTTGATGGGGTTTCCCCTTATTCCATATTTGCTGAGAGTTGTTATCATGAATGAATGTTGGATTTTGTCAAATGCTTTCTCTGCATCAATGTATGATTGTATGAGTTTTCCTCTTTAGCCTGTTGATGTAGTACATCACATTGACTAATTTTTGAAAGTTGAACCAGCTTTACATCACGGGAATAAAGCCCACTTGGCTACATTATATCATTCTTTTTATATGTTGCCAATTCCATTTTCTGATATTTTGTTAAGGACTTTTTATTACGTGTTGTTATTTATGAGGTCTGTAATTTTATATTTTTATACTGTCTTTGGTTTTTACATCAGTGTAATACTAGCTTCCTAAAATGAAGTGGGAAGTGTTCCCTCCTCTTTGGCTTTCTGGAAGATATTGTGTAGAATTGATGCTAATTCCTCTTTAAGCATTTGGAAGAATTCTCCAGTGAAATCATCTGGGCCTGGGGATTTCTTTTATGAAAATTTTTAATTTATGAATTAAATTTCCTTAATAATTATAGGACTATTCAAATGATCTATTTCATATTGGATAAGTTGTGGTAGTTTTTAGTTTTCCTGGAATCGGTCCATTTCATCTAAATTGTCGTATTTATGTGTATAAAGTTGGTCATAGTATTCCCTTTTTGTCTTTTTGATATCTGCAGAGTCTATAGTGATAGCCCTTGTTTCATTCCTGATATTGTTAATTTATATCTTCTCCCTTTTTTCTTTGTCAGTCTTGCTAAAAGTTTGTCAATTTTATTAGCCTTTTCAAAGAATCAAGTTTTTTGCTCATTGATTTTCTCTAATTTTTATTTTAATTTCTTTGATTTTTGCTCTTATCTTTACAATTTTCTGCCTTCTGCTTGCTTTGAGTTTCTTTCGCTCTTCTTTTACTATCTTATTGACGTTGGAGCTTAGATTACTGATTTGAGCCTTTTCTTCTTTTCAAAGATAAGCATTTAGTGCTATAAATTTTCTTCTTAACACTGCTTCAGCTGTGTCTCACAAATTTTGATATGTTGTATTTTCATTTTCATTTAGTTAATGTAATTTGTGGTTTCTCTGGAGAGGTCCTCTTTGATCTGTGGATTACTTAGGAGTATGTTTTTTAGTTTCCATTTGTTTTCTATTATTCATCTCTAGTTTAATTTTATTGTGGTCAGAGAATATACTGTGCAGGACTTTAATTCGTGTTCAGATTTGTTTTATAGCCCAGTATATAGTCTATCTTGGTGACGTGTTCCATGAGTACTTGAAAATAATGTGCATCCTACTGTTGTTGGGTGAGGTAGTCTATAAATGTGGATTGAATCTTGTTGGTAGTGTTGAATTCTTCTGTATCCCTGCTTATTTTCTGTCTAGTTGTTCTATTAATTGTTGAAAGAGGAGTGTTGAAGTCTCCAAGTATAATTGTGGATTTGTCTATTTCTCCTTCCAGTTCTATCAGTTTTTGTTCACATATTTTGCGGTTCTGTTGTTTGATGCGTACACCTTTAGGATTGTTATGTCATCTTGCTGGGTTGACCCTCATTATTTTGCAATGTTTCTCTCTTTCTCCAGTGATTTTCTTTGGTTTGAAACTGGCTTTATCTGCTATTAATATAGCCATTTCTTCTGTGTTTTCATTAATATTTACATGGTATATTTTCCCATCCTTTACTTTCAACCTGCTGGTATTGTTTTAATTGAAGTGAGGGTTTTTTTGACAGTATGTAGTTAGATCATGTGTTTTTGTGCACTCTGCCAATCTCTATTTTTTAGTTGGTGTATTTAGCCCATTTACACTTAATGTGATTATTGATAGGTTAGAGCTTATGTCTAACATTTTATTTTGTTTTCTCTTTGTTTTTCATTTATTGGGCTTTTTTCCTGCCTTACTGTGGATTACTTAAGTACTTACTAGAATTCCATTTTTTATTTATCTCTAGTTTTTGGGTATATCCCTTCATATAGATTTTTTAGTGCTTGCTACAGGCATTAAATTATATATACATAATTTATCTTAGTGTATTGGTGTTGCCATTTTACCAGTTTGAGTGAAGTATAGAAGATTTTTCTCCCTTTACATCTCTTTATCCTCCCTCATTTATAATAAAACTGCCTTCAGTGTTTACTCTACATACATTTAGAACCACGTCAGACATTGTTATAATTTTTGTTTCTACCATCAAACATAGTTTAGAAAACTCCAGAGGAGAAGGAAGTCTATTGTTTTTACCCATATTTTTTCCATGTTGTTTCTTCCTTCCTGATATTCCAGGATTCCTTCTTTTGTCATTTCCTTTCTGTTTAGAGAACTTCCTTTAGCCATTCTTTTAGAATAGATCTGCTAGTGATGAATTCTCTTAGTTTTCCTTCATCTGAGGATGTCTTGATTTCCCCTTCATTCCTGAAGGATATTTTCTCTGGATATAGGATTCTAGGTTGACAGTTCTTTTCTTCCAGCAGTTGAAAAATATTTTGCCACTTCCTTCTGGCTGCATTGACTTATGATGAGAAATCAGATGTCTTTCAAGTTATTTTTCCTATAGAGATAGGTATTATTTCTCTCTCTGCATTCAAAATGTTTTCTTTGTCTGTGTCTTGGTATGAATTTCTTTGGGTTTATCCTGTTGGAGGTTGCTTAGCTTCTTGAGTTTTCAGGTTTGTATCTTTTGCCAAATTGGGGGAGTTTTCAGGCATTGTTTGTTCATGTACCTTTTTTAGCCCTACTCTCTGTCTTCTCTCCTTTTGGGACTCCAAAACCATTAATGTTAGACCTTTCATTATGGTCCCACATGTCTCTGAGGCTCTCTTTATTTTTTCAGTCTATTTTCTTTCTGTTGTTCACATTGGATAATTTTTATTGTTCTATCTATAAGTTCACTGATTCTTTTCTCACCTCCATTATGTTGTTGAGACTATTCATGTAGTTTTTTTATTTTGAATATTTTTAAGTTCAAAACTTTTCATTTAGTTCTTCTTTATATCCTCTATTTCTTTGCCAAAACTTGATATTTCTTTGCTGAGAATTTCTATTTTTTATTTGTTTCATTCATGTCTGTAATTGCTGATTGAAGCATTTTTATGATGGCTGCTTTGTCATATAATTCTAACACTTCTGTCATCTTGATGTTGGTGTCTATTGATTATCTTTTTTCATTCAGTTTGAGATCTTCCTGGTTCTTAGTATAATGAGTGATTTTCACTTGACATTTTGACATTTTTAGTATTATGTTATGAAACTTTGGATCATTTTTAAACTTTCTGTTTTAGTTGGCGTCCTCTGATACGACTCTGGCAGATGAAAGGGGTTGCTGCCTCATTACTGCCAAATGGCGGTAGAAGTCCAGGTTCCCTACTTGGCATTTATTAATAGTTCAAGAGGGAGGCTCTTTTTTCCTGCTAAGCCTCCACCGATACCTCCCTTGCTGGGAGGGGTAGGGTGCCTGCTTTCTGCTCCCCAAGTGGCCTCCTCTGACACCACAGAGAGGAGAGTGACCTTACTGCTGGGCAGTGGTGGAAGTTCTGACTCTCCATTAGGCCTCCTCTGACACCACCTCAGGAGGGAGGGCGAGGGGTTGCTTATTATTGCCAGGTAGGAGTTCATGCCCATGCTCTCAACATGATCTCCATTGACAGTGTTGGGAGGGGAGGGCATGTTTCCATCCAGTATGGATGGAAGTCCTGTCTCCATATTCAGCCTTTTCTGTCACCACCTTGGCCATGGTGATGTCAGAAAAGACCTTATTGCAGCCTGGTCAGGGTGGAAGTGTAGGCTCCCCACTCAGCCTTTGTTGGCTTGAGTGGGGATGGGGTCACAGTTTTTCTGTGGTATTTGGCTAGAGTAAAGCAGTTATTGTCTAAAAATTTTCTGTCTTTCTAGGTCACCGTCTCCTGGTTCTCTGGATAGGGAGAGCAGGCTTTTTGGAGGACTTATTTTGTCTGTGCCCATTAGCATTTCCAGGTTGTTGCTTCTCAGCTCCAAACCTGGACTATATCTGGACTATATAAGCAAACAGAAAACCCAAAGAACTTACCACTGTGTTTTTCCTTGGAACCCAAGGTCCTTAGCCAGCTTGCCTTCTTAATGTAACAAAAGTCTTCTTCATTACATTAAGATTCTTCTAATTGCATTGTCTGTTTTTCACTCTTGAGTTTTAATTTCTTTATATACTCTAGATACTATTCTTTTGACAGATATGTATTTTGCTAATATTTTCTTCTAATGAGTGGTATCAGAGGAAACTGGATGAGAGTCTTCTTATGTTTACTTTAGATATAATGTCCAAGGTTTTTAGTTGTACTTAGTGGGAGAAATAGGGAAAAGTTCATCTACTCCATTTTCACAGAAGCAGAAGTCTCAATAATGTTTTAATCCCTCATCCTGAGATTTATAAGCCTTACCTCCCCATATCTTTAATAAATTCAAAATTAAACAAATATCTAAATCAAATAGATATCTTTACTAAAAATCAAGTATCTTGCAAAAAATGAATGTAGATACAAACCTTCCACCCTTCACAAAGTTACTCAAAATGAATCATATACCTAAATATAAAATGTAAAACTATAAAACTCCTGGAAGATTACATAGGAGAAAACCTAGATGACCTTGGGTATGGCAATGACTTTTTAGATACAACACCAAAGGCACTATCCATGAAAGAAGTGTTTGATAAGCTGGACTTCATTAAAAGCAAAACTTCTGCTCTGCAAAAGACATTGTCAAGACAATGAGAAGATAAACCACTGACTGGGAGAAAATATTTTCAAAAGATACATATGATAAAGGACTGTTATCCAAAATATGCAAAGAACTCTGAAAATGCAGCAATAAAAACAAACAACCCCATTAAAAAGTGGGCCAAAGACCTGAACAGACAACTCACCAAAAAAGATATACATGTAGCAAATAAGCATGTAAAAAGATGCTCCATATTGTATATCATCAGGGAAATGCAAATTAAAACATTGAGAAATAACTACACACCTATTAGAATGGCCAAAATCTGGAACACTAACAATACCAAATACTGGAGAGGATGTGGAACAACAGGAACTCTCATTCATTGCTGGTGGGAATGCAAAATGGTACAGCCACTTTGGAAGACAGTTTGGCGATTTCATACAAAACTAAATATACTCTTACCTTATGATCCAGCAATTGCACTCCTTGGTATTTACCCAAAGGAGTTAAAAACTTATGTCCACACAAAAACATGCACACAGATGTTTATAGCAGCTTTATTCATAATTGCCACAACTTGGAAGCAATCAAGATGTCCTTTGGTAGGTGAATGGATAAATAAACCGATACATCCAGACAATGGAGTATTATTCAGCATTAAATAGAAATGAGCTATCAAGTCATGAAAAGACATGGAGGAACCTTAAATGCATATTAGCAAGTGAAAGAAGCTGATCTGAAAAGGCTACACGCTATATGATTCCAACTTTATGACATTCTGGAAAAGGCAAAAGTATGGAGACAGTAAAAGGATCAGTGGTTGCCAAGAATTAGGAAGGAGGGAGGGAGAGAGAGAGGGATGAAAAAGTGAAGCACAGAGGATTTTTAGGGCAGTAAAACTATTCTGTATAGTACTCTAATGGTGAATACATGTCATTATACATTTGTCCAAACCCAAAGAATGTACAACACCGAGAGTGAACCCTAGTGTAAACTATAGACTGTGGGTGATTCTGATGTGTCAATGTAGGTTCATCAAATGTAGCACTTGGTGGGGGGTGCAGATAATGGTGGAGGCTATGAGTCTGTGGGGGCAGGGGGTATACGGGAAATCTCTGTACCTTCCTCTCGATTTTGCTGTGAATCTAAAACTGCACTAAGAAAAGTCTTTTTAAAAACCCAATGTCTTTATTAAAACAGCTAAATTAAACAACCCTTAAGCACCAAAGGTGCTTCTTTTAGCTGATGAAAGAACCATGTGAATCCTGAAGATGGTCGGTATGCCTCACCAGTCCTTATTACTTAACAATTTCTTCAAGTCCCAGTCTTTAACTTGGGTCTTGATGAGTATGCCAGCCTGGATCTTAGTGCAAGTGTCACGTTCCCTTCTTGGGATTTATCTCTGAACTGACAGCTTTCTGGACTTCGGGTCAGTTTCTATTTTGAGTGAAAGCTCCAATTTATCAAGAATGTATTGATTGCTTTCCAGCTAATCAAAGGGAAAGCATTGGTTGGCCGTTCTGGCATCCTTGTTCAGCTAAAAATGATTGTGTCTCTGGCTCCTAATGCAAAGATATATTCTTCCTTTCTTTCCCTATGATGAGGGTGCAGAATATCCCTCAATTTTGTTAAGTATAAAGTTAATATATGCCTTTGGATAGTCTTTGAGAAGTTACACAGGGTAGGTTTTCTCTCTAAGGGAAATAGCAGAATATTACCTACTCTTTTCTTTCTCTCATTCATAAAATTTGTTTGATAGAAATTTACACACAATGGAAGTTGCTTACCTGAGGTTGTCCCCCTGTGCACTTCAGGAATAGATTTCTTAAAGTACCAGTCGCCTTTCCAACAGAATGGACATTTTGAACAAAACTTAAAAACTAGTTTTGGTTCATGAATTTTGTGTGAGATGAGAAAATTTTTCTGTGTGTGTGTGTGTGTGTGTGTGCATGTGTGATTGTTTCCTACTCTATACTTCTTGGGAGAAGCTTAAGATTTAATAAAGAAAAGTTTAAGGATGAGTGGGAGAGGGCACTCGTGAAGTGATGGGGAATAAGACTGATCTCTTATATGTGATTCAGGATCACTATTATGATGAATCTCCAAAAACAGGAAGAATTGCTAGAAGCCCCTTTTCATGCCACAGTAAAAAGAATTTCTTCTTCCCTCCTTATTGCTCATCAGGGTAAACACTTGCAGTGGCCATTGGTTTGCCACAGCTGGACAGGAAAAGTAGCTCTGTGTTGACTGTGTATTTATCCCAGGATCTGTGTAGCTTCCTTGGCCTGAGATTTCATGTGATCATGAGAATATAATATTGATAACTCCTTACATCTATTGAATTCTTACCACAGTTCTAAAAAGTATGTATTATGTGAGGAAACCAAGACTCAGAATGGACATGTTAGTTGTCTAAAGCCACATAGTTAGTAAGTGTCAGAGCTGGGATTCAAATCTAGTCTCTGTGTGTGACTCCATAACCCATCTTTTTTCCCTGTATCTACAATCAAGTTTGGGGGAATTCCTGTCATTGGGACTATCATACTTCTACAGCTCACTGAGATAGTGCTGTATCAGCCCTCTACCCAATAGTTGGTTTGAAAATGTTAAGACCAGTAAGGGATGAACTGAGTTCTCCTTAGGGATTTGGATTCAGGCCGGAGGGTTCCTCCAAAGTGCCTTTCCACCTATGTTTGAAGAGGTTCAGCCAGAAGCATGATTAGTTTCAGATTTAATAGATACTCTGTAAATGTTAGTTCTGTCCTTCTATTCTAGCACTTACTATGGGTCAGACACAGTGCTAGCAGCTCTCAAGTGTATCATGTCATTTAATCATCACAGCTCTCTTATGAGGTATAGGGATAAATATATCCCCATATCTCAGATGAGGAGATTGAGGTACAAAGAAATTCAGTAACTGGCATGTCTACTGTGTCATAGCCAGGGCTGTCTGTCTCCATATATAGTTTGCTCTCTGTAATACCTCAGTTGGTTCCTACCTACTACCTACTTTGCTTCTGTTTCAGTAATGTTTTCAGAGGCATTAAATTGAATATTTTCATTGAGATCTTCAAGAAATCCCTCTATGACTTTAAAAATCCTTAGGCTGTGCGTGCTTTCTCCCTTACCTCACCCTGTGAGTGTTATCCTCAGTAGTAACCTTGCACCCCAGTAAAGCCCAAAGCAAAAAAAAGTGTAAATTGGTCTGAGAGGATAACTAAGTCTTTCTGAGTCACACAGGCTTTAGCTTTGCCTTGACCTGGAATGCTTGCTAGTCTCAACAGAAGAATAAACTGAGTTAATTGGCTCTTGGATAGGGTGAGAGTTAAGGTTCTAGGTGTGAGTCTGTTTGCAACTAAACTGATGGTTGTTGGCTTCTTACATTAAGACATCCAATAGCAGGGCCAGCCCGGTAGCGCAGCAGTTAAGTGCACACCTTCCGCTTCAGTGGCCCGGGGTTCTCCGGTTCGGATCCGGATCCCGGGTGCAGACATGGC
This sequence comes from Equus przewalskii, assembly GCF_037783145.1. Lineage (NCBI taxonomy): Eukaryota > Metazoa > Chordata > Mammalia > Perissodactyla > Equidae > Equus > Equus przewalskii. Next base: position 41,122,445 of record NC_091863.1, on the reverse strand, counting down.
ACTGCTTGGCAAGCCATGCTGTGGTAGGTGTCCCACATATAAAGTAGAGGAAGATGGGCATGGATGTAGCTCAGGGCCAGTCTTCCTCGGCAAAAGGAGGAGGATTGGCAGCAGTTAGCTTAGGGCTAATCTTCCTCAAAAAAAATAAATAAAATTTAAAAATCTTAAAAAAAAATTGAATAAATAAATAAATAAAAAGACATCCTATAGCCATTTGTTGATTGAAGGCATCTTTTCCGATCTGAAGCTGGGCCAGTCTCAGTCAGCAGGAAAATGTTGTCATTTGTATTCTGCATTCCTCCTGTTTCTTTGAGGAGTGCTGTGTTTAATAAAGCCTGCATTAGGAGATACTGAAAAGAGTTTTAATCTAGTCTTCTTCTCCCAATAGATTTAAATTGCCCCCAAAGTGTGTGTGTGTGTGTGTGTGCGTGTCTGTGTCTGTGACTGTGTTTTAGACCAAGGATCACTGAAGAAGGTGATACCTCATTAAGTATAGATTATTGCGTTTGTGGAGCAAAATCTCCCTTAAGTGACATATCTACATGTCATAAAAAAATAATGCACTTTATGTGTGTGTGTTTTCATTTAAGGCATCTTTAATAGGGAAACATATTCTGGTAGGTTAGTTTACAGTATTTCTAAATAATAAATCATAAACACCAATAAAAGAAAAATCTAAAATGTGCATATTTGTAAGTCGATTATGTGTTGATGAACCTTATGTGTTTTTGCCATAATTCTTACTATGGTCATTTCTCCTTTCTGTCAAACAACAATTCATTTTTGGAACATAAGATGCATAATTATGAATGTTAATACAGCACCCTGCTGCAGCTCATCTCCCTTTGCATTGTGGCACAAGTTTACTTCAGAAACACAAAGGTACTTTCTCTCATTATCCATAATAACTGTAATTAGACACTAAACTTGAGATATAAATACATTTATTATTTATCTATTTTGTTAATCAGAATTTTTCTTACATCAAGACCATAGAAAAATAATGTTTATAATTCAACTAAGAACCATGGGACTTTATTTTATTAAAAAATAAAAATGAAAGAAAGGAATCTGTGTTTTGGTGGATAGAGTAATGGACTTGGGGTTTTTTGGGGTTTTTTTAAGATTGGCACCTGAGCTAACAACTGTTGCCAATCTTCTTTTTTTTTCCCTGCTTTTTCTCCCCAAGTCCCCCCAGTACATAGTTGTATATTTTAGTTGTGGGTCCTTCTAGTTGTGGTATGTGGGACGCCGCCTCAACACGGCCTGACGAGCAGTGCTGTGTCTGCACCCAGGATCCGAACCAGCGAAACCCTGGCCACCGAAGCGGAGTGTGCAAACTTAACCACTCGGCCATGGGTCCGGACCCCAAGGACTTGGGGTTTTTAATTGCAGAGTCTGAGTACTCAGTAGAAATACTGGGCAAATCTTTAACCATCTCATAGTCTTGTCTTTATGGGTAATTCAGGGTAGTAATTCCCACCTGACAGGGATCTGGTAAGGATTAAATAGGTACTTCCTGAGAAAGTGCCTAGAACAGTACCTGATGCTGGGTATATAGCCAGTGAATGTGTATTGTTTTTAATATGGCGTTTGAAAGTTGAAAAGAAAGTAGGCATTTTCTAAACATTAATTCACAAAATGTCTCTAAATAGCAAGTTCTCAGAATACAATTTCATTGATTTAATAAATATTTGTTTAGTTTGAGTCCTTGGCATATACATAGCAATATGTTAAACAATGTGGTGCGATCACAGCAGGAGTATGCTCTAGCCCCGAACTCTAGTGGACGGAGATAAGACATGTATAGATAAAACACTTGAGCAAGGAAGTAGATGATTGTCAAAATGAGTGATACCATCAGCAAGTGATTATGAAAACAGGAAGAACATCACAAGGAGCTTGCAAAAAAGCGGGGGGGCATGGCCCAATTCCTAAATGGTGTGTGGGAAGGCATAAAGAGAGGATGGAGAGAAATGTAGGTTTTGGGAACATTAAGGAAGTCCATCTAACTTAGGATTTAAGTAGGGGATCAGTGAGAGGCAATTTTAACAATCAATAGAAGGCCTAGAAAAGCAAACTTTACCCCGTAGGCAATGGGGAGCCACTGCAGGATTGCAAGTAGGTGAGTAAGAATGAAATCGGTGTTTGTGGGAAGTTGGTGTGAGTTAGACTGGATGTGGCGAGGCCATGTGACGTGATTGCTTATGTTGAGTAGTGACAGTAAGAACAGACAGAACGAGTTAATGGAGGAGATAATCCAAAGCCAGGAATTGGTGACTGATTCAGTATACAGGCTGAAGAAGAGGAGAAGTAAACAATGGTTAAAGGTTTGAAGCAGTCAGACGTTTAATGATTTAAAACAAACAAATAAACAAGACAAAACAAAAAGATAAATTAGGGAGAGCTAGGCTTGGTGTCGACGTTTGTTTGGTTTTTCTTTTGTCTTGTCTTTAGTTTGAGGTGATTGATGGGATACGTAGAAGTTCAACTGGCAGTTGTAGAGCGTAGGTAAAAATGATATGGTGCTTAGGTGAGAGAGATCAGGACCAGAAATTGTCCTAGACCCATAGAACGTTATTTTTAATCTAAACTAGTCTTAATGACACATAAATATCTTCTGGTGGTCACTTCATCCTAAAAACATCATCTGCCCTTAACTTCCATCCTCCTCCAACTGCCAATCTCTTTTCCTTCACAGCCAAACTTCTTAGGCTCTTGAAAAGTATTCTTACACTCATTGTCTCCATTTTCTCCCTCCCATTTCTTCACTGCAGTCTGGCTTCTGCCACTTCCACGACACTCTTCTCTGTATAGTTCCAAGATGAATTAGTGTCCTCCAGATCGAAAAAGAATCAAGAAGCTTTGTTCCTTCTCCTTTTCCAGTGGGAAGTTTTTCAATAGCATATTTTCAGCAGTGTAGTACAGTAGAAGAAACGTAGTCATTGGTATATAATAGCACTAGTGTCAAATCACATGTCAACTGGCTGACTTTTAGCGATGTACTTAATCACAATTTCCTCATCTGTCAGATTGGGATAATGCTAACTGCCTTATAGAATTATATGAGTAAATGATATGTATAAAGCTCTTTGGAAATAGTTGTTGCTTAATAAGTATTAGCCCTGTTGAACACTTATTTCTGGAAATTTCCTCTCTTTGATTATTAAACATCTTTCTCTCCTGGTTTTCTTTCTACTGCTTATTTTCAGCTCTGTTTCCTTAGTTTTTCTCTGAACTACTGCTATGCCCTAGAACAGTGGTCCTCAAACTTGAGTGTGCGTTAGAATCCCCTGAAGGATTTGTTAAAGAACATATTGCTGCCCTCCTCCCCCTAGAGTTTCTGATCCAGTCAGGGCCCAAGACATTCTCAGGTAATGCTGGTGCTTCTGGTCTGAAGACTGAGCTTTGAGAACCACTAACCTAGTGCTGTGTCTCAGACTGTCTTTCTCATTCCATGAACTTTTCTTGAGAGGTTTCAGGTACTGCTGATAATTATCTATAGATAACTATATCCAGAGAAGACTACACTTCTGAATTCCAGATTATCATTTTCAACTGCATGCTACACTTCTCCACCAAGCTGTATCCCAGGCACATCATAATCCAGCACACCCAAGCTGATTCTAAAATGCACATGGAAATATAAATCCGTACGATTAGTCAGGAAACATCTGAAAAAGGAGAGTAATAAGGGAGAAAGGGACCAGTCCTGTTGTAACATATTATAAAACTATGGTAATTAAAACAGTTTGGTACTAGCACATGAATAGACAGATCAATAGACCATATTTAAGTCTAGAAATTGATCCAAAGACATAGTTTAGTATATGATTTTTAATATATGATTTTATCTTCAAATATTAAAGGCCTTTCTAAGCAAGACACAGAGGAAGCCATAAAGGAGAAAACTGTTAAATTTGACTACACAAAAGTTAAAATTTATAGCACCACAACAGTACATAAACAAAATGCAAAGACGAAAAACTGAGAACATTTTGTATCTGATGTGGCATGTGGCTTTATATATAAAGAATTCTTGAGATTGAGAATCACTAAGGAAAATACTAACAAACCATTATAAATGAGGAAAAAAGGACCTAAACAGGCAGTCCAGAGGAAAAGAAAGTTGGCTTATGAAAATAAATGATACGATGCTCAACACCCATAATTAAAGAAATATAGATTAACTTAAGCAACAACTCTCACCTTAAGATACAGCTTTCACCTATCATAGTGGCAAAAATCAGAGCGTTTAATGTACGTTTATTTTTGGCAAACTTGGAGAAACACTCTTATACCTTACTATATACTTTGCTACTGAAAGTGTGATCCTTGGACCAGCAATATCTACATCAACCCAGAGCTTGTTAGAAATGCAGCCCCAACCCAGACCTACTAAATCAGAATCTGCATTTTAATGAGATCTCCAGGTGATTTGTTTGTACATGAAAGTTTGAAAAGCTTTGTTCTAATACATTGTTGGTAGAAGTGCATATTAGCATAATCTCTTTGGATTCCAGGAGACTTTATCACAATTAAACATTCGCATACTCTGTGAACCAGAATTCCACCTGTAGAAATTTATCTAACAGATATAATCATGTATGTGTGTGAAGACATACAAAGATATTCATTCCAGCCTTATTTGTGTTAGCAAAACTTAGAATCAACCTCAGTATTCATTAATTGGGTAAAGGTTAAATAAACTATGAAAAAATTCACACAGTGCAATATTAGGCAGTTATTAAAAATTTGTGAAAGGGGCTGGCCCGGTGGTGCAGCGGTTAGGTGCACACATTCCGCTTCTCGGCGGCCCGGGGTTCGCCGGTTCGGATCCCAGGTGCGGACATGGCACTGCTTGGCAAAAGCCATGCTGTGGTAGGCGTCCCACATATAAAGTAGAGGAAGATGGGCACAGATGTTCGCTCAGGGCCAGTCTTCCTCAAAAAAAAAAATTTTGTGAAAAAGTACACAGATGCAAAATTATCTCCAAGATGTATAAGCACAAACAGCAAGGTTCTGAACCATATTCTAGTACACTTTTTTGTGTTCTATTGTTATAATTCCCATTTTACAGGTAATAGGAGTGAGATAGAGATGTTAAATAACTAAGCCAAAGCCACACAGCTAGCAATGGTGAATTGAGATCCAGACAGTCTGTTCCAAGAGTTTATGTTCTTAACACTATGCCATACTGCTGCTCAGGGATAAACAAGAAACTGTTACTGGTGGTTTCCCCTGGAGTGTGGGGGACTTATTTCTCATTGTATGTGCCTTTGTACTATTTGAATGGTTTACCTTCTGCAAGTATTGTTTTAAAAAATATCAGAAATATTTAAAAATCAACTTGGCCAAAATTAGACTAATTCCCCTCCCTACTCTTCTTCTGCTGGTATTGGTGACAGGCTGAATCATTTATTGAAGTGAGAAATCTAGCAGACACTCTGGACTCCTTCCTCTTCTTTACCCCTCACATCTGTCTAGTCAGGCACCAAGACTTATTGGTTCTGCCTCCTAGACAAGACAATTCTCAAATCTGCCTCTCCACTCTATCCCCTCTATCCCTGAATCATAGATCACTCGGACTATAACATTCATTTCCTACCTGGTCCACCTGCCTCTTTTCTACCTACAAAATGCCGATAGATACACCTTTCCAAAATACAGATCTGGTCATGCTACTCTTGTGCTTAAAATCCTTCACTGGCTCCCCAGTGCCTGTGAGAAAAGTCCAAACTCATTAGCATGGCAACCTAGATCTTCTGTGTGCTGGCCCAGTCTGCCCCTCTAACCTTATCTCCCACCACCCCTTCTCATACATCCTACCCTCAGGGCACCATTTTTTCCTCACATTTCCATGATTTTTACGTTCTATTCCTTCAGCAGTAGTACCTTTCATCTGGGCCAATTCCTACCCTTCCTTCAAGACCAGACCTCAGGCATGACCTCCTCTACGCAGATTTCTCTGGCTGCAGGCTATTAGTCATTATGTATTCTGTACTGGGCAGGTCAGGATACCCTAAAGTTCCATGGTCTCTCAGCCTTCCACAGGAAATGTCTCCAGTATCAAAGCAGTCCTGCCTGAATGCTGTGCATTCACACTCCTTGTGGACCCCCAACATGGATGCAGTATCCGCAGCATGCTTCGCCTGCTCTCCCCCATGACTAGCTCAGGGTCTTTTCCCCAGGTCTCCCATATGCCCCCAGCACTCTTCTTGGTTGCCCAGGACATCTGGGAGACTTTCCCTTTTATTTTCAATTTTAAATTCATCATGCCCCTCTCCTCATCCTTCTATCTCTATCTGTAGGCAAGGCAGATTAGAATAGTGGTTAAGAACATAGGCTCTGGAGCCAGGCTGCCTGGGTTTGAATACCATCTCTGTGGCTTTTTAGTTCTGTGACCTTGGGCAGGTTACTCAACCTCTCCAAGTCTCTGGTTTTCCCCTCTGAAAAATGGGGATGACAATAGTGGCACCTGCCTCACAGGGTTGTTATGTGTATTAAATGTTTTAATATTTATAACACATAGTAAACATTGTAAATGTTTTTGAGATAAAAGTACCTAAAATATAAGGCAGGAGAATCTTCTCAAATTGGCATAGGAGGCAAGCCTTTTCCTTCTTAGGAGCTCTTTTCTACTAAAGGTGGCTCATTAAGATTAGGAACAAGTAGACATGAGACAGCAAGAATCCCCAGGCCTTCTCAAGTCTCCTGTAATTCTGGCTTATTTTACCAAATGGACAGATTGAAAGCTTCTTGAGGGCAAAGATCATAGTGCAGACTTTTTAGACTCCTTGGCACCTGTTAGACACATGGTAGACACAGGGTTTACTCCCATCACTCTTAGAATTAAATCTAGAGTCCTTACAATGACCTACTCAGCCCCTGGCTCCTTCCCCAACCTCATTTCCTACCCCTCTTTGTCTTGCTCATTCCACTCCAGCTTCATTGGCTTTCATACTATTCTTGGACTGTGGCAAGCTGATCGTGTCTCAGGACCATTGCCCTTGCTGATTTCTCTGCCTAGAACATTCTCCTCTCAGATATTTGCCTAGCTCCTTCCCTGACTTCATTTAGGTCACTGCTCAAATATCACCTCCTAACAGAAGCCTTCCCTGACCACACTCTCTAAAATAGCATTGGCCCCACACACCCCTGTCAGTCAGTCTACCCCTTACCCTGCTTTCTCTGTCTTCATAGCACTTATCACCGCCCAACAGATTATATTTATTGAGTTGAGCCCCATGAGGACTGAGGTCTTGTCTGTTTTGTTCATTGCTTTGTCCCCAGCACCTTGAACAGTTCTTGCTTGGCTCTCAATAACTAATGAATGATTGAATCAATCAATGAATAAATAAATAAATGAATTCAATGCTAGTACCTGTGTAGAAGGAGAAATACAGCAAATTGCGTTCCCTGCTAGAATTTTGAATACTTTATAATTTTCATTCCGTGATTCTGTCTTTTGGCTTTAGCACTTTCAAATTAAATCTATATCCGTGTACGGGTTTTATTTCCATTTTACAAACATCACCTTGACAAAATATAAAATCCAATTTAGGTCAAGTCCAATTTTCAAAAAAATAACTGATTTGTTTGTTCTCCATCCCAAGGAGAAGGAATATGTTTGATTGAGTGTGTGTGTGTGTGTGTGTGTGTGTGTGTGTGTGTGTGTGAGAGAGAGAGAGAGAGAACAGTTATCTGCAGTGAGGAAATTGGGTAGGGAGTGGTTTGGGAGGCGAGAGTAGGGGTGTCCGTGTTCTCCAGAAGGAAAATAATTTCACTTCACTTGCTGTATTGTTTTCCTAAATTGTTATTTCAAAATGCTTTAAAAAACCCAACTGAAAACTGAAGAAATGAAAAGCTTGATGAAATAGAGGTTTGTAAATGTAAATACATGAGGTCAGGGGATTTCCCGGGGGCTCATGCAGAACATGTGAAACCATGTGAAAGACTTTACGAAGAGAAACTTCAGAAGGGGAGGTAGATATATGGCAGCTGCTCACCAGCTTGTATCTGCCCGCAACAAGTGAAGCTGTGACCTGGGAATTGCCCTCTTGATTCCGGGACCTTCCTGACCAGGAAGTCGTATATTCCTGTGGCTGGAACCCAAATTTGATTCAAGCAGCTGCCCTCTATTATGCACATAGCCACTGACAGTTGAAGGGAGACTCCCAGACTGCCTTGGAAGACAATACCACATAAGTCAAAGCAGCAGCAGCCAGTATTTTAAAGAAGCCATTTGAAAATCCATTTTAAAATGTATGGTAACATTCTTTAGAGTGATGGGTCTAAACTTGAGCATGTATAAGAATCACTTGGAGGGCTTATTACAATTCAGATTGCTGGGCCCCACTCCCAGAGTTTCTGATTCAGAAGTTCTGGAGTAGGCCCCCAGAATTTAGTTTCTAACAAGTTCCCAGGTGATGCTGATGCTTATCTGTAGAACAAACTATGAGAATCACTGTTTTGGGGGAAAAAAAAACACAGGAATATAGAAGTAAAGAACTTGGGTTCAATCCTTATGTGATTTACTTCACCTCTCTGAGCCTGAGTTTGTTTTCTAAAGAGGAGTTTATAAGGTTGTTGTAAGGAGTAAATGGAATGGTGTCTATGAAAGTGCTTTGTGAACTGTAAATATGGTATACAAATAATAGCAGTTAGATGGCGTCTCAAATGGTACTTGCTGCCACCCCCCCCACACACACACACCAGATTTTCCTGTGCCTTGTCACCTCTCCACCCATCTTTGTCCCACTAAGTCCATCAGGCACCTGGGAAGAAAACAAAGCCAAGATGGCCCTGATTAACAATTTTTTTCAACCCATTGAGCATGGCCTTGATGCTGACCATGACTTGACCTCCCTTTTCCTCTTCCTGGTCTCCCCTCAACTTGCTCCTTGTTCTTCCAGCCCTGGCCACCTCTCACAGTAAAGAACAACTCCCAGTGCTAACACTGGAGTAGAAAACTCTCAGATGGAGTATTTTTTTTTAATTAGTGGAATAAACAGGGGAACCCACTGCCAAGCAGCAAACCATTTGTTGGGGAAAGCATTTTGCTAGGTTGATGGACTCTAGGCTGATTTCCCTGAGGGTAAAATCCAGTTATTTGAAATAGTTAAGTGGAATTACAAGTATAATTTCAGATTCCTAAGAGGAATGAGTCAGATAGTTATATTAGACAGTTGCCAGGGTAAATGGTATGTCCATATAGCATGATGTCCTTTTTCTTTGGAAACTTTCTCATTCAAAAGTAATACATGTGGGGCCAGCCCAGTGGTGCAGCGGTTAAGTTCACATGTTCCACTTCCTGGCGGCCCGGGGTTTGCCGGTTCGCATCCCGGGTGCGGACATGGCACCGCTTGGCAAAGGCCATGCTGTGGTGGGCATCCCATGTATAAAGCAGAGGAAGATGGGCACGGATGTTAGCTCAGGGCCCATCCTCCTCAGCAAAAAGAGGAGGATTGGCAGTAGTTAGCTCCGAGCTAATCTTCCTCAAAAAAAAAAAGTAATACGTGTGTAGTGTAGAAAATTTTCAAATTTTTAAAAAGTGTAAAAAATAAAAATGACCCTTAATTCTGCCACACAGAGATAAATACCTGCTGGTAAGATATTAGTGCATTTGCATCCAGCCTTTTAATATGTCTACGCTTGTATATGAATATATGTGTATATGCATATATATTTTTTGAATTGGGCTGGTACTGTGTGAGGTTTGTATACTGCTTTTTTTCATTTACCGTTATATTGTGAGCCTTTTCCAGGATCATTAAGTCATCTTCAAAAACACAGTTTTCAATGGCAGACTATTATTCTTTCATGTAGATACACTATACTTCATCTAACTCTTCCTAAATGTAGGACAGTTAGGATATTCCGAATTTTACCATTATAAATAACCCTGCAGTGGATGACACTTCATGTACATAAAGCAATGTGTGCATCTCTAATTGCTCTCTTAGGATAAAATCCTAGGAGTGGAAAGACTGGATCAAAGGGTAGGAACATTTTTTCAAACAGATATAATTCATATACCGTAAAATCCGTTACTTTCAAGTGTGTAATTCAGTGGTTTTTAGTATATTCACAAGGTTGTGCGACTGTTACCACTGTCTAATTCCAGAAAAAATATGGAGCACTTCACAAATTTGCCTGTCACCTGTGTGCGTGAGCCATGCTAATTCTCTGTATTGTTCCAATTTTAGTATATGTTGGCTGAAGTAAGCACAGTAGGAACATTTTTGTGTCTCTTGATGACATATGGCAAATTTCCCTCTAGCAACTGTGTACCTATATCCATTCCCACCTAGCAATGTATAAGAATGCCTATTTCCCTGCAACCTTGCTGACACTTAGTTAAAAAAATATATTGCCAATATCATTAAAAATGGCATTTTATTGTTTTGTCTCTTTGATTAGCTCTTTTTCCTCTCCCATCTGAGCAATAACTATTCTGTAGAGATCTGTCATCCACCCTCTTTCCTGTAGTACACATTTACCGTGGGCAGTCATATCCACTGCAACAGCCTCGGCTGCCTCCTCTCCGTGGATAATGACCACATGTCTATAACCTGCCCTAACCTCTTTCTCGCACCCTAGCCCAGATGTCAAGCTACTTGCTGGGCGTGCCTGTCTACATAATTTGACAGCATAACAAATAAACTCACATCTAAAATCAAACTCATGTCTCCTGAAGCCAGCTCCCGCTCTTGACTTCCCTATCTAGATTAGTGATACCACCATTCTCCCAGGTGCTTCACAGTCATCTTAACTCCTCTCTCTCCTTCATGTTTAATTAGTAGCTGTACCTTGCTGGTTCTGTCTCTTATTTCCCTTTTCGCATCCTTCCCTTCTGCTCCATCCCCACAGTCATTGCTCTAGTTTTAACTTTTATTGTGTCTATTGTGCTAGCCTACTCACTTCTCTGTGCTTTCAGTACTTATCCGTGTAATTCATCCTCTGTGAGAATAACCTTCCTAACATACTGTTTTTACCATGTCGCTCTCCTGTCCTGGAACCTCCAAAGCCTCTCTCTTGCTTCTTGGATTATGTAAAGTAAATGCTTTACCCTGACACGTAAGGCCCACCATGTTCTTATATCATTCTAATTTTACTTTCTGTGTATCTTGTAGAAATTGTGTGTCCTTCCTTCAGCATATTCCTGCTTTTCCCACTCTTGTTAATGCAAAACCTGGCATGGCCTCCCCTCCAGTCTCCTCCACTTGAAATCATACTGAATCTTCAAAAACTAGCTCAGAGGCTCTGTGAAGTCTTCCTTGATTCACCTAGCTGTGCTTTCTCCTTTTTTTAACTCTCATTTTGTTAGCATTTCCTTTATGACACGACAGCCTGCCCTGTTTAGTGGTTACTTAGGCATTTTTATTCACCCTCCATCACACTGTAAATTCCTTGAGCACGGCATTATATCTTCTTTGTTTTGGCATGTTCCGTAGTACCACTCCAAGCACCATAAATGTAGATAGGAGCTCCATAAATGCTTGAATAAAAGAATGGTGAAGACTGCCAATCATTTTTTTTTTTTAGAACTACTGATGACTCAGTTTCAGGAGTGAATTCTGTGCTAAGAAGGTACAGAAGCCAGATGACCAAAAGTCCTGGCTTATTCTTCGTTTTCCCTCACTCCACATTCAGTCCATCAACAAATACTGTGAGCTCTACTTCTTCACGCCCACTGCTTCCTCCCTAGAACAAAACACCATTATCTCCTACCTATAAGAGCCTTTTAAACTGATTTCCTGGCTTCTACTCTTCACCTGCCTAAATCCATCAGCCAAGTGAGATCTTTATAAAACTTAGATCATGGTAGTCCCCTGCTTAACAGCCTCCAGTAGCGTCCCACTGCACTGAGAATAAAATGCAAACTTCTTACGTTGGCCTTTGAAAACTCTATAACCTGGCCTTGGTACTTCCTCAACCTCATCCCCTGCTACTGTCCACCTTTCTCGCTGTGCTCCAGCTCTTCTGAGCATTGGCCCTTCCTCATTGTCATGTTTGCTCAAAGCAGAGTAGTGAATAGGTATTCTTGGTTCTATTGGGATCCTTGCTATTGTTGGCTGTTGTCCTAGGGCTTTATGTCTTTAGTAGTAGAGAGGACTCAGGGAGTGGCCAGAAGTAATTCTAAGGGCTTTGAGACTTGACTTTGGGGATTCCATTATTCCCCTGAAAAGTAGTATCTCCAATACTGAGTTTGAGCTGAAGGAGATATTTGGCTTAAAGAGACAAGAGCGGAAATCTTGTATTATTCCCGTAACCTCCTTCCCTAAGGGATGCTACAAATATTACTGATAGAAACCAGAGCTGGAGGACAAACATCCTCCACCTTCTTTATCACTCTGGGTGTTGGTTTAGGAAATTGGGAATCATAGCAGAAGCTAACTCAATGGATGGTGCTCTGTGAACTTGTCGTTTTCCCTGTGTGCTCCTCTGAAGTCTCCCTCAGCCCTCTGGGATCTCACCCTTAGCTTTTGTATATGCAGGAAAGAGAAAAAAGCCCTGTTTCATTATTCAGATTCTTGACTTGCTCCCCTTGCTTTTGGGAGCTGTGGAACATGCACCATTCATTTCCTTGCCTTTGAGATCATTGACAAGAAACAATCTTATGATGGATATGTTTTATCAGACTATACATAGAAAAACTAGAATATGCTCCCCAGCCAACTCTGAAAGAGGATTCCAAGTACTGTGTTTCTAAACTACTAAGCATTTTTCTAGCCCCTAATATTTGCAGAGCTTTCCTGTGTCATTCATATGGTTGCCTTCTTCCGACCTTCTTTAGAAAAAGAGGTGTCCCCATGTTTTAAAGATTCCAATGTGAAAATGGAAAAATGAAAACAGAAAGTCAAATGTAAAGGCCTAACCAGATGAAGTTACAGCTGTCTACTTGGAAAGCCAAAAGGCATCCCCTGACACACACCACAGCATTTGGGGGAGTCTTTATTTCCACCCCAACGTTGCCTTCCTTTCTTATTAACTATCCTGATGCTCCCTTTAGCCAGGAATGGATCCTGAGATGGAAGGTGGAGTGGGGGATCCAGGAGATTTATATGAAAGAACTTGACCTGGCTATTCGGAGAGATGAGGGGAGATGGAAAAGGTGGGGAAGTGGCGAGGCAGAACTAGGTACCAAAAGCCCTTCAAGTACCCATATCTTGGATGACCCAGATTGTAACTTTCCCAGACTGACAAGAAAGCATTGTCCTAAAAATTCTCTTTAAAAAAAATACATACATACACGGAGATGCACACACATATAGACATACACACATATATACACACATACACATGCACAGACATACAAGGACACACATATACACGTACACATACATATTTCCCCTTGGTTGGGTCTGTAATAAGGAAGTCTCCAGATCACCAGGCTACAAAGTCCCCCAGCTAATAGTGGGGTGTGAGTGGGCCTTCATAGCTCTGTATCCCTCCATGGTGATCAAGCAGCTTTTCCCCTCTTCTGTCAGATAAACAAACTATGCATTGTTCTGTCCCCCGGCCTGTGTGCGGGCTTCCCTTCCTGCTGAATGAGCTTGGACTCGTTCATGTGGGGCAGGTGGAAAGTACTGTTTGGGGGGAGGCTGGAAGAGCCACAGAAAGTAAACAGACCTAATCAAGCCCACTCTTTTGTGTTTCTCCTTATCTAAACACTTTCAAAAGAGGAAAGAGCCTGCAGTGGGGTATGGCCCAGACCTCAGAGTAAGCACAACCCCAAGCAACAGGGGCCATATTTTCCTTCTTGCCCTGGGTTGGGGCAGAGCCATGGTTCTCTTTCTACTTCTTCCCTACCTGCCCCCCTCCAAGTATCTCGAGGGCTCTGCTGGGAGCCAGACTCAGAGACGGGTAGTGCTGTCAGAAGATTGGGGTGACAGTTCACTAGGGCAGCTAGAGATTGACTCCTTCCAGAATTGGTCCACCTCCCTTCCCTTGCTTCTCACAACAGTCTTTACAAGGACTCTTCTGGGAGCCATCTTCTGGCTTATCCACCACTTCTGCCTGCATGTGCCCACTGTCCTCTGCACCCATGCCAAGTTCTTATCCTCTGAGTGCTTGGAACAGAAGCAGTCATCTCTACCTTCCCCCGAACATAGGAGGTTATACTTGGTCATGTTATCTGGAACTCAGCTCTGCTAAGTGAGAGAATGTCTCCTTTACTTCCAGCCTCTTTCCGAAATGCCAAACTGACCAAACTGCTCGTGTTCCTCTCTTATCTTCCTTTGCCCAAGGGTTTCTTGAGTAAATGCTGTCTGTGCCCACTTGCCTATCATATCACCTCATCTAGTGACTAATCAACTCATACCCACCCCACCACCCTACCCCAGGCAGTCCCATGAACATGCTTGCACTTCTGGTCATAATTTCCTCAGCCTTACCTGGCCACTTACAGGGACAGACTGCTATCAGACTCATTTCTCCTTATTTTGTTAAGAAGTGGGGAACAGCAAACTTCATCAGGAAAGCACTTTTATGGGCTGGGTTACTGAATGGAAAGAGGAAGGCACTTGGCAATGAGAAGATTAGGGAAGACTGGACACCCAGGCCTGGATAATGACATGAAAAGAGACTGTTTATCCTGATGCTTTTTTGGACCAGGAGTTGTTCTCTAGTGTCCTGCTAATAGTATTGTATTCCCTAGTGTATTGTCAAAGTGTGGTTATTACACCAGCGGCATTGGCATCACTCACAGCTTGTTAGAAAGTCAGAATCTGGAGCCCACTCTAGACCTACTGAATCAAAATCTGCATTTTAACAAGATCACCAGGTGATTAGTATGCCCACTGACGTTTGAGAAGCTCTGCTCTAGAGTACTAGGTTTGGCTTTTGAACCTTTCGTTAACTACTCCTTTCTCTTTCATCTTCATTTGGATTGAGGAAGTTATTTTTCTTGCTGCTAACGGTACCTTGCCTATTATTATTCTGGGTAGAGGATAACATTAATAACAGATACCATTTATTGAATGCCTGCAGTTGAGGAAATTGAGGCTCTGTGACATGCCCAAGGCCAAACAACTAGTGAGTAGTCAAGCTGAGACTCCAAGCCAGATCTGTGTGCCCACAAAATCCGCAAACTTTCCCGATACAGTAATTCCAACTACCAAAGGAGGGCCTATGGGCTTCTTTGAATGGCACCTGCCTTTTGTGGAATAGACAAAAGTCGACCCAGACTTTCCTGGGAGGTACAGAGGGAAGAGAGAGGAAGGGGCCTCCAAGCATGATTTTCCCAAAGAGGACAGGCTCTAGCATACTTTTTGTCTTGAAGGAGCTCGCATAAGCCCTCT
This sequence comes from Equus przewalskii, assembly GCF_037783145.1. Lineage (NCBI taxonomy): Eukaryota > Metazoa > Chordata > Mammalia > Perissodactyla > Equidae > Equus > Equus przewalskii. The sequence goes on along the minus strand of NC_091863.1, from coordinate 41,107,140 downwards.
CAGGGGCCAGAAATTGTTGGATTTGGGACCAGAGGCCAAGAGAAACTAGAGTGAGGATCAGGAGTGTTATGAAGGGAAAACCCCAGCTCTAAATCCCCAAGAGAAAGTAAATTCTGATGCCTGAGCTTGGGCTTAGGGTGTGCAGAAAGTTCATGTGGGGCTGCTCTGGGATCTAGCTATTGCACAGGTCAGTCAGGACATCATTTGAAGCCCTAGCCTGGAGCCTAAGAGTTTTGCAACATAACATTGCTATAGCTGGAAGTGCTGTTTGTCACAATGAAATCCCATGTTTTAATTTTGCAGAGAGGAAACAGAAGCTCAGAGAAGGGGAGTAAGTTGCCAGAGGTCAGAGTGTATTCATGGCAGAGCTGGTGATGATGACTCCAAGCACCAGTGTTCTGAAGTTGGAGTCTCTGGTGTGAGATGGAGTTTTCTTTGGGTCTACTCAGGTGCCCATAGGAAGCACTGACCCTGTAAATATAGCCCAGAATGGTTTATGAGTCTCTTATATCTCAGCAGGATCTTCACTTTAGAAAATCTCTGGGTCACTTGCCCCCAACCATGTAAAATCAGCTGTAGTGCTGCTTGCTTTTCTGGACCTGGAGGCTGCTAGGCCGGGCTGATCTGGAGTTTCCTTTTCTGGGGCCCAGAGGACCTGCGGAGATGGCTGGGTGGGGTCAACTCAGTCCAGGAAGCACAGGAATTCTTTTAAGTGTATGTGTCTGGGGTATTTTTCTCTCTCACTTACGTGTATTTTTAAAAATTCTTTTTAGACACCCACTTTATCTTTCCCAAACATCATTTCCTTGCTCCTTTCCTGCGTTCTAGCAGTGGCTGGGGGCCCAGCTTCCTTATTGGCCTCTGAGCTGTGGAAGGGGGCGGGCCAGGGCTCAGAGAAGGCTGCAGTAGGGCACAGGGGGGGCTGTTTATTCTGCTGGAATTGCCTTTCATCCTTTCCTTTGCCACCAGGGTGCTGACTGGTTTCTGGAGCAGCGTCTTCACTCCTACCCAGCTCTTGATACTGGTTTTCATTCCCAAAGGCTGTGGACACATCTAGGCCCAACTAGGTTGATGGCCATAACTTGCCTTCAGTGCTACTCCTTTCTGTTCTTGGAACCGGGAGCTGACTGTACCTGAGTCCCTTGGATCACACTCAGGAGCTTGGGCTGATGGCCCCTCATCTCAGGAAGTCTTAAGAGGAAGGCAGATGGGTCTCAGCTAAAGGAGGATCCAGCCTGCAGAGGAAGCCCTGGGGGCTGGCTGGAGGGGTTGTTGATGGGCATCTGAGCTGGCTGAATACCCAGCTTCCTCCTAAGCTATCTCCTCACCCTGGGCAACTTTCATGGTAGGTACTACTGGTAGCCATGACTGCCGTGGCCGCTGCCCCTCTTCCCCCTTCTTCTTTCTTTCCTCAATATTACTTTCTTTTTGCTTCCTAAGAAAGGAATTTTGGGGTAATGAATGATAGGATGTGTGTTTAGTGATGGTACTGGAGCCAGCCTTAAGAGAAAGGGCAGGCACTGGAGTTATCTCCACAGTTAGGCCTGGAGCTGATGGTTGATGGTTGGTATTTTCTTACCTCTCTGCTTATTTCTCCTCATCCCATTTCCATAATGCCTAAAGAGGGGATGGTGTAAACTCTAGGACTACTGACACTTTCCTTTTCTGACTGCTTCTTGAGGGAATGGCTAGGAGAAGCCTTGGATATACAAGCTTTTTGAGACAGATCCTTCTTTGGAAGGAGGGGTCATGTGGTATCCTAGAAAGGGCTGGAGGATGTGAGCCTCATTCTCAACTGCTGGTTACTAGCTGTATGCTCTTGGCAAAGCAGTTCAGCTTTCTGTGTCTCTGTTTCTTCATCTGTAAGGTGGGGATAATAATAGCAAAGGTTAGAGTGAGGATTGAATCAGCTAATGCATGCAAAGTGTTTAGTGCCTGGCATATCTTAAGTATTCAATGAATGGTCCTTGTTATTTTTTAAACATTTATTGTATGTCAGGCACTATGCTAAGTGATTTCACACATGGGACTGTGTTTAATCCAGACTATAATTCTTGAGTGAGGGATGGTTATCTTCCCCACTTTACAGATAAAGAATCTACAACCCGGAGAAGTGACTTTCCCAAGGTCACACAGCTAGAATTGGAATGTAAGTGTGACTGACTCCAAGTCTAGGGCTCTTCAGAATAATAATAGACCAAGTATTAGACTCTGTAGATAGTTTCCTCTCCTTTCCAAAACTAGGGCGAGAAGGCTCCAGCTCTGGCTGCAGTTCTTCTGCTGGGAATTTCCTCCCCCCAGCTTGTGGTTTTCTCCCAGTGGTCCCAAAACCCCTACTGCCTTGCTTCTGTCTCCTTTGGGATTGTTTCTTACTCCTGGAGAAACCCTAGAGAGAGTAGGGGCCTTTGTAAGCTACCTTTCAAAGTGTGGCAAGGAGGTGGTGTAGCAGAACCTTGATAATGGATGGACAAATCCCAGTGGGAGTACTCTTGAACCATCAAGAAGGACAAGTCTGAGCTGATGACCCCTATTGTTGTACCTACTATTTATTGACCACTTGTTGTGCATCAAGCTGCGGCCCAGGTGCTTTGGGAATATTATCTCTAATCCCCACAATAACCTAGCCAAGTAAGGATTATTGTTCCCTTTTTCAGATAAGAAAACCAAAGCTCGGATGGGTTAAGTGGCTTGCCTAGAATCACACATCCAAAGTGGTAGAGTTAGGATGTGAACCTAGATCTGTCTGACTCGTTTTTGTCTCATTGCCTACTGGCTTGGTATAGTTCACAGGATGAGACTAACATACATGAAATGATGGTGAGCAATAAAAAACATCATATTATTATGGGCTAAATTGTGAGGACTGGATTACTAAAGACAAGCTCCCTGGAGGAGATGGTACTTGAGCAGTACCTTGAAGAACAGGTGGGATTTAGATTAACGAAATGGCAGGGGGCATTCCAGGCAGAGGAAACAGTCATAGCAATATGTAAAATTGGTTGAGGACTTACCAGACCCTGTTCTAAGCAATTGATATGCATTATCTCTTTTGATCTTTACAACCCCATTAATTAGGTACTATTATCCCCATTTTACTGCTATGGCAACTAGAGCTCTGAGAAGTCACCTGTCTAAAGCAGCAGGGCTAATGAGTGGTCAAGCTGGGATTCGCACCAAAGTGGGCCAACTCCAGAGCCTGTGCTAGATTCTACTGGAAAACTAATAGCAAAGGCACAAAGCTGGTTGCAGTGTGTGATTGGAGCAGAGATGTGAGAGACTGGGCTGGCGGATAAAGATAGCTTATAGAGGGCTTTGAAGGTCTAATCCAGCTTACATTTGATGCAGGACAGGGTAAGAAATAGGGAGCCAGTGAATATTCTTGAATAGGAGAGTGCCACAATTCAATTGGTGTTTGACATGATATGGTCTAAAAGCAGTGACTGGAGGTGGAACAAGGGGACACTGGCTGGCATACTGATGCAGTATTTTGGACATAGAATGTTAAGGGCTTGGACTAGAATAGGAAGTGTTGGTGATGGATTCTGTGGAGGAGAACTGCAATTATGTGAAATAGTTTCACTGAGAATGGAGAGAGAGAGGCAAAGCCAGAGACATATCATAAAAGAAAACTCAGCAGAACTCAGTGAAGGATTGGACAGTTGGGGAGAAGGTGGTATCAACACTGACTGCTCACATTTTAAACCCTGGGCTCAGGAGAACTTCAGGAATCCTGGATGTAGAAGAAGGGCCCAAAATAAGAAACATACCCTGTTCTGTACTGTATCTTCAGTGCCTAGAAGCATAGTATATAGTAGATACACATGGCACAGTGCGTAGTAGTACATAGTACTTCTGCGAGAGGTTTTATAAATAGTTGTTGAAGACTACCGGGTAACAGCAGCTGGAGATATTTCTAACATCATGGCTTTGTGTGTGAGACTCTGGAGCAGTTACACACCCCCAAGGCTTTCTCATGCCTTCAGCGTCCCTGCTGGGCCCTCTGAAATCCATAACAGAATAATGTGGTTAGAAGTGGGGGCCTCACCTGGCTTTCCTTCCCATAAATCTTAGCCACTGCTGCTGACCTGTGGCTCTGGTTCCTGACCTTTGACAAGCAGCTTCCCCTGTTCTTCCTCTTACACCTCCTTGTCTGTGCCTGGCCTGTTACCATTCTACCCCAGGTTTTTCCCAGCAACGCCGTTCTCTTCAGGACTACCTTTTTAGGCCTTAGCCCTCTAGAACCTTGCACTGCTGGGATTTTCTGTGTTTCCGCTGGGGTGAGGGGCATTCCTAGCTGGGATGGAATCCAGCCTGAGTCTGTCCACTACTGCTCCTAGGAGGTAGACAGCTGATTTATCCTACTATGTAACAAGCTTGTTGAAAACAGGGACCCTTATCTTAGTCACCTCTGCGCCCTCAGCATCTAGTATGGAGTCTGCCACAGTAAATGACTAAATAAATTAGTAAATAAGCTATTATCTATCTCTCTCTGTCATCTACTTATTCATCATCTGTCTCTCTTACTCTGTCATTCATGTCTCTCTCTCTCTCATCCATTTCTCTCTACTATGTATTTCTCTGTAATCTTTCTCAGTTTTCTCCCTTTCTGTCATTTGTTTTTCTCTATATCATCTCTCCTTCTTATCTCTATCATCTACCTGGCCCTTCTGACATCTATCTTTCTTTTTCTTTATCTCTCTCTTTCTTCTCCTTCCCCCTCTCTCCCTCCTCCCTTTCCTCCTCCCTTTCTCACTCTGCCTCTCCTCCTCTTCCTCCCTCTCTCATCAATCTTATCTTTATCTTCTGGCATACCCATGCCCCACGTGTGATCCTCCCCATACCATTCTTCTCCACTTGCAAGAGTGGCATCTATTCATATGAAATATACCAGAGGACAGGGATGGGTGCTGTATAAGCCAGTCAGTGCACGAGGTGTGGCTGCAGCCTCCAGCACCAGACAGACCCTGTGGTCACATCCAAGGCCTTGGCCTCAGACCTGTTTCCCTTTATTCACCCCTGTCCTGCTAAGCAGTCAGTCTCCTCTGTCAGCCTAGCACTGTGCCATTCACCATGTTGTTCTGTTTTCCCTGACAGCACTTGGGGCTCCTTGCCGCCATTTTGCCTACAAACTCAGGTGTCTCACCTCTATGCCCATCTTAGCC